>NC_142477.1:12148966-12773966 GCF_049115385.1 Moschus berezovskii | reverse complement strand
AGCAATGTTGAAGAGGAAGCAGGCAAAGCAGAATTTCTGCTTCTGATGCCTACTCTTTGAACTTCTCTATCCTGTACTACTGCAATTGAATTTTATATTTTCTAGGAACTCCTAAAATATTTCACCAGAGCATTCTACAGATGAAGAAACTGAACCTCAAAGACTGAGTGATTTGCTGATTTTAACAGCCAGTTAGTTGAAAAGCCAAAGGCTCCTTCAACAATCCCAACTTCTAATAGAAAATGAACCTTGCCTATCTTGTCCCCTGGAGACGAACTGGCTACCTTTGCCCTCACAGATATTGGTTCTTACCTCTCAAATAACATCTGCTACTCTAGTTTCCATTGGAGAAGAAAATGGCAACCAACTCCAGTATTCTTGCCTGGAAAATTCCATGAACAGAGGAGCCTAGCGGGCTACAGTCCATGGAGTTGTGAAAGAGTCAGATACAACTTAGCAACTAAACAACAACTCTAGTTCCTGTACGATGATTCTATTCTTTCCAAGACCGTGTGTGTCCAGAGACTGCTGAACTTCTGGTACTGTTTTACCTTTACACCTGAGTTCCTTTCTTGACAGTTTTCTATACCTTGCTTTTGTTTTGTTCTTTGTTTATTGTATATGTGAGGAGCAAGAATAAGCAGATAATTGCTAATAATTATGGTTATACTTCCACAAGTACTTATAGTTAGGGAGTTTAGTGTGGACCTTAGGCTAGAGGCTCAGCAGACTCCTGTCATTCAAACTCAGAATGAGGTCAAGAAATAAAATGTAATAACAATAAAGTTTAACAGAAAAAAAAAAGTTAGTTATTTGTCTTATGCTGGAAAAATATTAAGACTGCTTAGATTAGTTTGTTTATTTGTTTTTAAGACATTGATATCCAAATGATATTTGGTGGAAGTAGGGGTTACTTGGAAGGAAAGTTATGACCAATCTAGATAGTATGTTAAAAAGCAGAGACATTACTTTGCCAACAAAGGTCCGTCTAGTCAAGGCTATGGTTTTTCCAGTGGTCATGTATGGATGTGAGAGTTGGACTGTGAAGAAAGCCGAGCGTTGAAGAATTGATGCTTTTGAACTGTGGTGCTGGAGAAGACTCTTGAGAGTCCCTTGGACTGCAAGGAGATCCAACCAGTCCATTCTAAAGGAGATCGATCCTGGGTGTTCATTGGAAGGACTGATGCTAAAGCTGAAACTGCAATATTTTGGCCACCTCATGTGATGAGTTGACTCACTGGAAAAGACTCTGATGCTGGGAGGGATTGGGGGCTGGAGGAGAAGGGGACGACAGAGAGTGAGATGGCTGGATGGCATCACCGACTGGATGGACGTGAGTTTGAGTGAACTCCGGGATTTGGTGATGGACAGGGAGGCCTGGCATGCTGTGATTCATGGGGTCGCGGGGAGTCGGACACGACTGACTGAACTGAACTGAACTGAACTGAGGGGTTACTTGCATGACACAACGCAAATTGATGAAAGTGAAAAATATTTCCAACTTAGAGGCTAGTGAATGTTTGTAACTGTCTAGAATTTCATAAATTCTTATTTATAATTTGGTTTCTATATTACAGCTGGGGGTTTTAACCAAATAATACAATAATTTTACAAATACCAAAGATGGATGTTTTAGAATCTTTTACTCCATAGTGTTTTGAGGGGAGACAAGTCTGTTTGGGAAATAAATTTTACCGAGGCCCCTATGTGCAATATAAATGGCTCCAGAACGTCACCATCTCACAGCACTTCTTCACTCTCCACAAACTTTTTCTGGAGAGGAATTTTAAACTAACTCATAGCTTTACTTGTCAAAGCAGTTGACAGTCTAAGTGCAAATGCTGTATGTATATTTTATCTTTCTTCATAGATTCACAGGTACATATACAGAATATACATTTTGTGTATATAAAAGTGAATGATCTAAAGTATACAATTTGACACAGGTTTCTTTATTATATGCCTTGACAAAAAGGTAGTGGCAAATGTTATCATGTTTAGATTTATTCAATTTCTCCATGTCAAAGAAATATTGTCACCATAGCAGTATACTGCATTCCTGGAATTGAGGATTTTGATTTACAAAAATACTATGAAAATATCATTTTTACTTCTTTTAGGAGGAAAAGGAAGAAGGACATGTGATGGACATCTCTGCTAGAAGACCTCCTGGTTGGCTATGAAGGGTGTCTTCCATAAGTACTTGTACCTCTTTTGTCTTCCCTTGGAAAGGCTGGAGATGGAAGAGTTCTGCCAACTTTTATCTTACTTAAAGTCATATTCCTTAGCATCTTCTAATATAGGAAAACTTTTCTAGATTATTCTCAATCTCCTTTTGTCTTAACAAGACTTTAGGATTTATATTTTTGGCTAATTAAGTTTAATCTTCTATTTAGCACTTAATATTATTTTATCTTACATAAAGGGATGTCTTTTACTTACTTGTCTCTAAACAAATCCTTCCTCGTAAGCTCAGTAGGAGATGAAGAAGCTTATTTCCATTTAGTTAGGGACCTTGATGTTGCTCCCAGGTGGTGCAGTGGTAAAGGATCCTCTTGCCAATGCAGGAGATGCAGAGAACCTTTCCAAGCTGTGTCAGAAAAATAAGGGACTTCCCTAATGGCTCACCAGTAAAGAATTCACCTGCAGTGTAGGAGACTAGGGTTCAACCCCTGGGTTTGGAATATCCCCTGGAGTAGGAAATGGCAACTTGAATAGCAACTTGATTTAAATTAAGAGATGGCAGAGGGAGAGAGCAGTTGAAGGGACTTGTGATATCAATGGATTAATCAGGTGTTTTAATGAATACATTTTAGAGAGATTTCATTTACTATGACAGAAAAGCAAATGAACACTAAATTGGCACAATGCTATTATTTTTTATACTTACAGATTCTATGGATTGGGAAACTGGACAGAGCTGAAAGAGATAGGGTCATGTCTGAATTTTCAGTAAGACGGGCAGCCTTAAACTGGACTGGAGTCATCTGAAGGTTTGCCCACCCATGTCAGAGAGTTGAGCTAAGACTCAGACAGGTGGGCACTGACAAGTCTGGGCATTTCTCTTCTGTGGGTCCTCTCCATGAGGGCTCTCCAGCGTGGCAGCTTCATGGTAGGAGGATGTCTTAGCAGTTGGCTTAGGTTTCTGTGGCACGTGTCTTAGCAGTTGACACGTCTTAGACATGCCAAGGTTCAGGTCTGAAGAGGGAGAGAGTGCCAGGCAACATCACTTTTTCTAACCGTGTCTCCGTGGTGATGTAATTCTAATTTTGTTTTTTTTTGGCCCATTACAAACGTTCACATTCAAGGGGAGAGAAATTAGGCTCTGCCATTTGCGGAAGGAATCTCAAAAACCTTAGAGGGAGGTTTAAAACAGACAATTAAAGAGCACTGCAGTTCTGAGAGAACTGCCTTCCTGGGATGAAGAATAATGAGCAGGGTGTTCAACAAGAAAACAGCAATTTTGTGTATTCAAACCGGTATTTTACAAAAGGACCAAGCTGAATATTAAAGGATACTCTAAGAAGAATACCATAATGATGGGGACAATAAAAGTGGGGCAATGACATCCTATTTCCATATTCTAGCTATTTTTGTAGTTGAATACCAGTAGTCAGTTCATGAGACAACATTCTTGGGATGTAATTGATAATTGCCATAAAAATACTCTACGTTAATTTCTAAATAGTCATTGAACACATTGGTATGTACCAAAGTATTTCAATCTAACAGAAAGCAGAAAGTTCTCTCCCACGCTTTTGTTAAATGTCAAAAATGCATTTTAACTTCACTTATGAACAACG
Source organism: Moschus berezovskii (assembly GCF_049115385.1). Taxonomy (NCBI): domain Eukaryota; kingdom Metazoa; phylum Chordata; class Mammalia; order Artiodactyla; family Moschidae; genus Moschus; species Moschus berezovskii. Next base: position 12,770,163 of record NC_142477.1, on the reverse strand, counting down.
ATAGACACTGAAGTCCTAATTAATTAAAGAAAGTTAAAAAAAAAAAGAAAGCTGTAGCGGCGATTTTAATATACCTCCCTTTGAGTTGTTATAATGGAAAGGTCATTTTAGCTAACAATAATAAAAAATATCCAGATTCCAAGGAAAGAAAAATTTTAAATGAAGATTAATAACTCGTGTAATGAAAAATAGAATTTTCAAGCCATATGTTCTGGAATGTTTTTAGTGAATTTCAGTAGTATTCACTGCATTTTCTCATCTGTTCAGATAATTTTTGGTGAATTTTTGCTAACAGTTCCTTTTAAATATAGGTCAGTTCTGTTCAGTTCAGTCCAGTCACTTAGTCAAATCCAACTCTTTGCAAACCCATGGACTGCAGCATGCCAGAACTTACTGTCCATCACCAACTCCTAGAGTTTATCCAAACTCATGTCCATTGAGTCGGTGATGCCATCCAATCATTTCATCCTCTGTCGTCCCTTTCTCTTCCCACCTTCAGTCTTTCCCAGCATCAGGGTCTTTTCAAATAAATCAGTTCTTCTCATCAGGTGGCCAAAGGATTGGAGTTTCAGCTTCAGCATCAGTCCTTCCAATGAATGTTCAGGACTGATTTCCTTTAGGATGGACTGGTTGGATCTCCTTGAAGTTCAAGGTACTCTCAAGAGTCTTCTCCAATACCACAGTTCAAAAGTATCAATTCTTTGGCTCTCAGCTTTCTTTATAGTCCAACTCTCACATCCATACATAACTATTGGAAAAACCAAAGCTTTGACTAGATGGACCTTTGTTGGCAAAGTAATGTTTCTGCTTTTTAATATGCTGTTGAGGTTGGTCATAACTTTTCTTAAATATAGATCAGTAAGTTCTAAAACCTACCACTCTTTGAATTCTTCAATGTAAAAATCCTTCAAACAAAGACTGTGTCTTTAAAAGAAAGAAACATGTATAATTTTCATAGTTTATCTGGTAATTGTTCACAGATCATAATGGCACAATGACTTGACTTGTAAAAATTGTGAGGAAATCATAGTCAACCCATGAAACAGCAATAACAGACTTGCACTATCAAAAAATAAGTCAATAGGTCAGAAACATCTATAAGCAATTTTTTAAACTATAAATTAAGAACAAACACTATCCAGACAAAGCTAACACAAAAGTAAAGCAAGGCAATTAACAGCTGCTAATATTGTCAATACTGACTTGGTACACCTACTACAGAAAATAATTCAAAGTTCGATGAAAGGGAAAATTGCTCAGACGTGTCCAACTCTTTGTGACCCCATGGACTATGGAACACTCCAGGCCAGAATACTGGAGTGGGTAGACTTTCCCTTCTCCCGGGGATCTTCCCAACCCAGGAACTGAACCGGGACCTCCTGCACTGCAGGTGGATTCTTTGCCAACTGAATTGTCAGGGAAGCCCATGAATAAAATCTTACTATTTCAAACAACGTCACTGAAGAAGTGAGAAACAGCATGCTGTGCTGTGCTTAGCTGCTCGGTGGTGTCCGACTCTTTGTAACTCCACGGACTGTAGCCCGCCAGGCCCCTTTGTCCATGGGGTTCTCCAGGCAAGAATACTGGAGAGGAGTGGGTACCCATTACCTTCTCCAGGGGATCTTTCCAACCCAGGGATCAAACCTGGATCTCCTGCATTGTAGGCAGACTCTACCCTCAGAGCCATCCGGGAAGCATAGGTGACCTAACCTTCTATTTGAGAATAAACATGATGGTAAAATCAGCTCCTTACCTCACACCTAAGTTAACCTCCATGTTATAAAGATGTGTGCTGTGCTCTTCTCTCAGTATGTCCAACTCTTTGTGACTCCCATGGACTGTACCCTGCCAGGCTCCTCTGTCCATGGAATTCTCCAGATAAGAATACTGGAGTGGGTTGCATTGCCACCTCCAGAGGATCTTCCGGACCCAGGAATCAAACCGGGGTCTCCTGCACTGCAGGCAGATTCTCACCTGCCTGAGCCAAAGAAGTTCACGTCCAACAGGCTTGGGTTTTGTATATGTTTATTGAAGAAAAAAAAAAGCCCAATAACTGCAGATGGCCAGAATAAAATCAGTTATAGAAAATAAAGTCATGTTAAATATTTTTGATTAAAATAAAAAAAAACAGAGACCTGATTGAAAAAAAGAGGTGTCTATTTGGGGTTGGTTAGGACTGTAGCCTGCGCTTCCCAGATGGTGCTAGTGGTAAAGAACCCCCCTGCCAATGCAGGAGACGCAGGAGACACAGGTTCAATCCCTGGGTTGGGAAGATCCCCTGGAAAGGAAACAGCATCCCACTCCAGTATATTTGCCTGGAGAATCCTATGGGCAGAGAAGGCAGAGAAGCCTGGTAGGCTATAGTCCAAGGGGTCACAAAGAGTTGGACATGACTGCAGTGACTTAGCATGCAGGACAGTAGTCCATGATACATATATTCAAGAAGCATTTGAATTATTCGGCCAGCCTAAAAAATAAGGGAGGGTGATGGACAGGGAGGCCTGGCGTGCTGTGATTCATGGGGTCGCAAAGAGTCGGATACGACTGAGTGACTAAACTGAACTGATAAAGGCAAAACTCATAAGGTTACCATTAGTTGTGTGAGTTGTTTATTGAGAATAATAATTAAAGCTGTTAAGAGTGAAGGGTGTTTGTTAAGTAGGGATTGGGTGAGACCTGAAGTGACTGGTTACTTAGTTACAAGGGAAACTACCTTGAAAAACAAGGTTGCAGGTAGCTGATATTGGGTTAAAAGACACTGGTGTCCTTGGGTTAGTTATGTAGGTGCTCAGCTGCTCAGTAATGTCTGACCCTTTGTGACCCCGCCAGGCTCCTCTGTCTACGGAATTTTTCAAGGCAAGAATACTAGAGTGGATTGCCTTTTCTATTCCATGGGTTACGTATCCGTTCCGTTCCGTTCCGTCGCTCAGTCGTGTCCGACTCTTTGCGACCCCATGGACTGTAGCCTACCAGGCTTCTCCGTCCATGGGATTCTCCAGGCAAGAACACTGGAGTGGGTTACCATTTCCTTCTCCAGGGGATCTTCCCAAGTTCTCAGGGCTATGGGGATGCATCTGAGAACGGGACCTCAATGACTGACACCTCCAGTTTTGTATGCTCTAATTCTTATTACTTCATTATAATTTCAATTTCTCATCAGTATCTTAGTATCCAATAAAGTGAAAAGTGCTATTTATGATTGTTACTGAAACCACAGTGATATTTAAATTATTTTATTTTTTATACAACTTATTAAAGTTTCACTCCATTTGTAGTTATCACAAAATATTGACTATATTCCTCCTTTTGTGCAATGTATCTTTTTAGCCTATCTTACACCAAGTAAGATGCCTGCCACTGACTCACCCTACATTCCCCTCCCCCCAACTGGTAACCAGCCACTAGTTTGCTCTCTGTGTCTGTAAGTCTGTTTCTTTTCTGTTATACTCACTAGTATTTTTGTACTTTTTAGATTCTATGTATCAGTCAGTTAGTTCAGTCGCTCAGTCGTGTCCGACTCTTGCGACCCCATGAATCACAGCACGCCAGGCCTCCCTGTCCATCACCAACTCCTGGAGTTCACCCAAACTCAGCATATGGCATTCGTCTTTCTCTGCCTTATTTCACTGAGCATAATGCCCTCCAAGTCCATGATGTTGCTGTAAATGACAAAAACATTGTTTAGTTTATTATGGCTGAGTAGTAGAAGGCAATGGCAAGCCACTCCAGTATTCTTGCCTGGAAAATCCCATGGATGGAGGAGCCTGGTAGCCTGCAGTCCGTGGGGTCGCTGAGGGTCGGATATGACTGAGCGACTTCACTTTCACTTTTCACTTTCACACATTGGAGAAGGAAATGGCAACCCACTCCAGTGTTCTTGCCTGGAGAATCCCAGGGACGGGGGAGCCTGGTGGGCTTCCGTCTATGGGGTCACACAGAGTCGGACATGACTGAAGTGACTTAGCAGCAGCAGTAGTAGTCCACTGTGCATATATATATATATCTCACATCTTCTTTATCCATTTGTCTGTTGATGGACCCAAAGGCTGCCTCCACATCTTGGCAACTGTAAACAATGCTGCTATGAGCCTTGGAGTGCACGTATCTTTCTGAATTACTGTTTTTGGGTTTTTTCAGGTATATGCCCAGGAGTGGAAAGGCTATGTGATATAGTAGTCTATTTCTATTTTTTGAGAAACCTCCATTCTGTTTTCCACAGTGGCTACACCAATTTACACTGGGATAAGTCATTGGATAAGCTGAAACTCCAATACTTTGGCCACCTCATGCGACGAGTTGACTCACTGGGAAAGACTCTGATGCTGGGAAAGGTTGGGGGTAGGAGGAGACGGGGACGACAGAGAATGAGGTGGCTGGATGGCACCATCAACTCTATGGACATGAGTTTGAGTGAACTCCAGGAGTTGGTGATGAACAGGGAGGCCTGGCGTGCTGTGGTTCACGGGGTCGCTAAGAGTCGGACACGACTGAGCAACTGAACTGAACTGACTGAAGTCAGGGAGATCCCCTGGAAAAGGGCATGGCAACCCATTCCAATATTCTTGCCCGGAGAATCCCCATGAACCTAGGCTATGGTCCACAGGGTCTTAAAGAGTTAAATATGACTGCAGTGATTTAGCACACATGCATATACACCAGGGATTAATATCCAATGTATACAAACAGCTCATACAAGTCAACACCAAAAAATCAAATAATCTAATTAAAAAAATGGGCAGAAGAACTTCACTAAGCATTTTTCCAATGAGGAAATGCAGATGACCAATAGGCATGTGAAAAGATGCTCAACACTGCTAAAAACCAGTGAAATGCAAATCAAAACCACAATGAGATATCACCTCACACCTATCATTGAAAAAGACCATAAATAACAAATGTCAGCAAAGATATGAGAAAAGAAAATCCTCAAACATTGTTGATAGAAATGTAAATTGGTGAGACCATGTTGATGATATTTAATATAATTTTTAGCTGTTTATGAGCATTTGAATAAAAAGTACAGTAACCTTTCTGGTAAATTACACAGTCACACATACACACACATAAATATAGATAATATGTACACATGTATTTATATGTAGGGCAAAGTGCTTGCTATTAAAAAGTAAATAAAGGCCAAAAATGTCATGGGAAACAGAACTGTCAAAGCTAGACTTAAAATGATCTACATAAAATGTTAGTTTATTTCCTGAAAAAAGTTTTTCAGGCAAATGAGGTACTCACATTATCCCGTAAATTGTTTTAGGAAGCTTCTTTTCCAAGTGTTAGGAAATGTCATTGACTGGATTTATTAGGTAATAATAAACATGTGTAGCCAAATCCTACTTAGCTGGTGTGTTTTTATTGTTGAAAGGACAAATGTCATATAGGCTCTTGTTGTTTTGGTTTAGTTGTTGTGTCCAAATCTTTTGCAACACCATGGACTGTAGCCCTCCAGGCTCCTCTGTCCGTGGGATTTCTCAGGCAAGAATACTGGTGTGGGTAGCCTTTTCCTCCTCCAGAAGATCTTCTGGACCCAAGGATGGAACCCGCATCTCCTGTAATGCAGGCAGTTTCGTTTACTGCTGAGCCACTGGGGAAGCCCCGTATAGGCTCTTATTACCTCTTCAGTGCTGGCTCATGAGACCATCTCTCCCTGTGTTTATCTACTCATCCCCCTTCTGAGTATTTCACCACAGATCCTGAGGAGGGGTATTTGAAAATACAGCCCAATTTAACATAATCTTCAGTAACTTATTTGAAAATCTATCCTGAAGATCAACTAGTGGAAAATCAAAGATATGCACATAGAGCTGTTTATTGCAGCACTTTTTGTAAAAGCAAAAATGACTAAAAATACATTCATATGTGGCAGCCTGCTTGCGTGAATCATGAGACATTCTCCGGATGGCGACCTGTGCGGTCATGGAAATGACTGAAAACAACTCTGCATCTTATTTTTGAGTGATCAACCATATGGGTTTAGTCCCCCAAAGCAGGGTGAACACATGTGTGTATCAGTTCAGTTCAGTCGCTCAGTCGTGTCCGACTCTTTGCAACCCCATGAATCACAGCACGCCAGGCCTCCCTGTCCATCACCAACTCTCGGAGTTCACTCAAACTCATGTTCATAGAGTCGGTGATGCCATGCAGCCATCTCATTCTCCGTCGTCCCCTTCTCCTCCCGCCCCCAACCTTTCCCAGCATCAGAGTCTTTTCCAGTGAGTCAACTCGTCACATGAGGTGGCCAAAGTATTGCAGTTTCAGCTTTAGCATCAGTCCTTCCAATGAACACCCAGGATTGATCTCCTTTTGAATGGACTGGTTGGCTCTCCTTGAAGTCCAAGGGACTCTCAAGAGTCTTCTCCAGCACCACAGTTCAAAAGCATCAATTCTTCGGCGATCAGCTTCCTTCACAGTTCAACTCTCACATCCATACATGACCACGGGAAAAACCATAGCCTTGACTAGACGGACCTTGGTTGGCAATGTAATGACTCTGCTTTTTTAATATGCTATCTAGGTTGGTCATAACTTTCCTTCCAAGGAGTAAGCGTCTTTTAATTTCCTGGCTGCAATCAGCATCTGCAGTGATTTTGGAGCCTCAAAAAATAAAGTCTGATACTGTTTCCACTGTTTCCCCATCTATTTCCCATGAAGTGATGGGACCAGATGCCATGATCTTCATTTTCTGAATGTTGAGCTTCAAGCCAACCTTTTCACTCTCCTCTTTCACTTTCATCAAGAGGCTTTTGAGTTCCTCTTCACTTTCTGCCATAAGGGTGGTGTCATCTGCATATCTGAGGTTATTGATATTTCTTCCAGCAATCTTGATGCTACTGGAGATCAGTGGAGAAATAACTCCAGAAAGAATGAAGGGATGGAGCCAAAGTGAAACAAATACCCAGTTGTGAATGTGACTGGTGATAGAAGCAAGGTCCGATGCTGTAAAGATCAATATTGCATAGGAACCTGGAATGTTAGGTCCATGAATCAAGGCGAATTGGGAGTGGTCAAACAGGAGATGGCAAGAGTGAACATAGACATTCTAGGAATCAGTGAATTAAAATGGACTGGAATGGGTGAATTTAACTCGGATGACCATTATATCTACTACTGTGGGCAAGAATCCCTTCGAAGAAATGGAGTAGCCATCAAGGTCAACAAAAGAGTCTGAAATGCAGTACTTGGATGCAATCTTAAAAGCGACAGAATGATTTCTGTTCTTTTCCAAGGCAAACCATTCAATATTACAGTAATCCAAGTCTATGCCCCAACCAGTAATGCTGAAGAAGCCAAAGTTGAACGGTTTTATGAAGACCTACAAGACCTTTTAGAACTAACACCCAAAAAAGATGTTCTTTTCATTATAGGGGACTGGAATGCAAAAGTAGGAAGTCAAGAAACACCTGGAGTAACAGGCAAATTTGGCCTTGGAGCACGAAATGAAGCAGGGCAAAGGCTAATAGAGTTTTGCCAAGAGAACGCACTGGTCATAGCAAACACTCTCTTCCAACAACACAAGAGAAGACTCTACATGTGTGTATAGCATTGTATCAAATATATATCAGATAAAATGTGAAAGGTAGATATATTTTAAGCTCTCTTCACTCACTTATTAATGAAAGGTAAGGAATGTATTTTTCTGAAAGCCTTTGGAATATTGTGACTTCATAAAACAACTCTTACTGGATATCCAGCATCAGTTTAGGTTAAGAAATTACTGAAACATAGCTTTAATTGGGTTACTTAATTAAATAACTCTAGTAAACTTAATAAGGTCAATTTTACCAGGAAAGTAAAACATTAGAAAATCAGCTCAGTTCAGTTCAGTTTCTCAGTCGTGTCTGACTCTCCACGACCCCATGAATCACAGCACGCCAGGCCTCCCTGTCCATCACCAACTCCCGGAGTTCACTCAAAGTCATGTCCACAGAGGCGGTGATGCCATCCAGCCATCTCTTTCTCTGTCGTCCTCTTCTCCTCCCGCCCCCAACCCTTCCCAGCATCAGAGTCTTTTCCAGTGAGTCAACTTGTCGCATGAGGTGGCCAAAGTACTGGAGTTTCAGCTTCAGCGTCAGTCCTTCCAATGAACACCCAGGATTGATCTCCTTTAGAATGGACTGTTTGGATCTCCTTGCAGTCCAAGGGACTCTCAAGAGTCTTCTCCAGCACCACAGTTCAAAAGCATCAATTCTTCGGCCATCAGCTTTGTTCACAGTCCAACTCTCACATCCATACATGACCACGGGAAAAACCATAGCCTTGACTAGATGGACCTTGGTTGGCAAAGTAATGTCTCTGCTTTTTAATATTCTATCTAGGCTGGTTATAACTTTCCTTCCAAGGAGTAAGCGTCTTTTAATTTCCTGGCTGCAATCAGCATCTGCAGTGATTTTGGAGCCCAAAAGAAATGACACTGTTTCCACTGTTTCCCCATCTATTTCCCATAAAGTGATGGGACCAGATGCTGTGATCTTCATTTTCTGAATGTTGAGCTTCAAGCCAACCTTTTCACTCTCCTCTTTCACTTTCATCAAGAGGCTTATTAGTTCCTCTTCACTTTCTGCCATAAGGGTAGTTAATAGCAATTATTGTAGTAGATTCAAAAATAAATTAACGTTGATCCTTTCATTCATTCAACAAAATAATAAATTTGACTAGATGTTCCTATTTTTCATAGAAAACTGTTACTCACGGTGCATAATCCTAGGGATGTGAAGGTGCTCAAAAAATGAATCCTATCTGCAATGGATAATCAAATGCAGTAACATATGTGAGCTGTAATAAAACAGGATGGAATACACAATAACAAATACAGATGCAGAGAGGAACAAGGAACTTCTGACCCTACACAGCATGGAAGACGTACAAGGTCAGAGCTCTATTTGGACAATTTGCAAATTAGTTCTGAGAAGACTGATGTTCTTTAAACAGTATAGATATTTGTGTGGATTTTGATCTCTAATTTTAAAAATGTCATGATCAAAAATAATAAACTGTTCCTGCATAAAAATTGTTTTATTACATGTCACCAATGTATAATACCTATTTAAATAGTTTAATTTTTATTTTACTTATATTACGCCTCACATTTTAATGTCAAATGCAGTTCCTATACTATTGCTTTATGCAATAACCTAAAAAACAGTTATTTAGTCTCAATGCACATACTTATCCATTTTATCAAATAAATTATATTTTGGTATTCCAAGTTATTAAATGCATGTATTCACTTGATATACAGAAAGTTTTCTAAAGGGTGAGAGATTTTCACTCAATAAAAAAATAGCATAGAGCATGGTAGAATTCTGTACGTTTTTACATATTCCATGTAAGTGACATATTTTATTTTAAACATTCTATGTAGTAAACTAAAAAACGCAGGCTAAGCAAAGCAAATTGCTCTTAGCAGAAACCCCTCTGTGCTCAGAGAAATCCTTTACACTCATGCAGATGGGAATTGATAAAAACACATGTAGGCTGTTGTTGAATATTTTTCTTAGATTATTTTTGATATTAATTGCAGTGCATATAGAAAATATTATAAATCATTTTCTATTTGCCCCAATTCCCTCCTAACACTGAAAAAATATCCTAACATGATAGTACATGTCCTTTGATTTGACTCCAATTCACTTTAGCATGTCTCCATTTCACATTAAATCGTATCTCGCCAGTCTTGTCTGTAACTAAGACCGCTGGCAGGGGTTTTTGCCTTCATTGCTGTGACTGTGGTGAACACTTGCTATTAACATGCTCAGGAAGATTGCTGTCAGAGTATAACTAAACATGGACTCTCTTTCATATAAGGTATTTCAAGAACAAGTCAAGATACAAGTGGCAGCATCCGAGGGCTCAAGGGAAATTTCAGGATGTTTGTCTTGTTCGCATAGCTGTGGCGTCATAGGTGTGTTTGAGTATTTTCTGCATACATGTGACTATCTGGGAGACAGAAGCAAGTGATAATAACATTCAAGGGTGCAGACTGCATTTTCCAAGTGGTTGCAGCATTTCTGCTCTTCCACATTCTCTTGTACCATGTGACGTTACCATGCTTCCCAGGAAGAAGTGGAAGCGTGTTCCTTCCCCTTGAGTTGACTGGGCTTTTGTCTTTGGCGACCAGCAAAACACAGTGAATGGAATCGACACTGTGACTTCTCAGGGGAGATCAGAGAGTCATGTAACCTTGTTGGACTTGGTTTACCTGACTGCCTGACTATGTAGCACAATGAGCTATATTCGATATTCTGTGATAAAACATAATAGAAAAGAATATGAAAAAGAGTGTATGTATATATATATATATGTATATATATAACTGAGTCACTTTGCTATGCAGCAGTAACACAGCATTGCAATTCATCCACACTTCAGTAAAAATAAAATAAATTAAATTTTAAAAACGAAAGTCGCATCACCCGGGCCCGGGTCATCAAGAAACTCTCATTCCTGAGGCCCCACCTGCACATACTCTGTTGTTGGAGCTCAGTTATTCCTCTGAAGTCACGTGCGCTGCATCTGGATCCTTGGAGAAAGACGCTAAAAGCTAATAGCCCTCAGGTCATGCTAATGCAGGCATGAGGATGGTGAGGGTAGAAGCCACTTCGAAAGCGGGTTTCTAGCCAGTATCCATCTCCTAGTCGTGAAGGTCTTCTCAGCTGTGCCCCAGTCCCCAGACATCCAGATAGAGAGGTGTCGTCACCACCAGGGACTTCCCAAATTTCTGAGCCATGGAATCCCTGAGAATAATACAACAGTTTGTTACACTGGAAAGATATTCAGAAGAGCAAGTAAACCTAACAAGGGCCTAATTTTCATTATTGTAAATTACTGAGGTGAACTCATCTAGAAGTACGTTAACAGATCATCATAATACAGACACATATTGTTTGTTGACTTATTTTTGATAGCTATGAGGGGTTACATCAGTTCAGTTCAGTTCAGTCGCTCAGTCGTGTCCCACTCTTTGCGATCCCATTAACCGCACATGCCAGGCCTCCCTGTCCATCACCAACTCCCGGAGTTCGCCCAAACCCATGTCATTGAGTCGGTGATGCCATCAAACCATCTCATCCTCTGTTGTCCCCTTCTCCTCCCGCCCTCAAACTTTCCCAGCATCAGGGTCTTTTCAAATGAGTCAGCTCTTCGCATCAGGTGGCCAAACTATTGGAGTTTCAGCTTCAACATCAGTCCTTCCAATGAACACCTAGGACTGATCTCCTTTAGGATGGACAGGTTGGATCTCCTTGCAGTCCAAGGGACTCTCAAGACTCTTATGTAACATCACAGTTCAAAAACATCACTTCTTCAGCACTCAGTTTTCTTTATAGAACATCCATGCATGACCACAGGAAAAACCATAGCTTTGACTAGATGGATCTTTGTTGACAAAGTAACATCTCTGCTTTTCAATATGCTGTCTAGGTTGATCTTAACTTCCCTTCCAAGGAGTAAGCGTCTTTTAATTTCATGGCTGCAGTCACCATCTGCAGTGATTTTGGAGCCCAGAAAAATAAAGTCAGCCACTGTTTCCCCATCTATTTGCCATGAAGCGGTGGGACTGGATGATCTTAGTTTTCTGAATGTTGAGGTTTAAGCCAACTTTTTCACTCTCCTCTTTCACTTTCATCAAGAGGCTCTTTAGTTCTTCTTCACTTTCTGCCATAAGGGTGGTGTCATCTGCATATCTGAGGTTATTGATATTTCTCCCAGCAATCTTGAGGGGTTACATGGTGCTATGTAATTTTAACCTGAACAGTACACATCATTTTGTTCCACTTTAATTGGTGTGGTATTAATTTGAATTTATAAAGGTTAAATTTTGACCATAACTTCTTTAGCATCACCATAGAGTATCAAGGTCATAGGACATTCTTAGTTTTCACTTCAAATACTTGTGCTCTGGGAACTCAGAGCCCCTGAGATAAAGGTTACAAATCCAGGAACTGAGAGTAACAAAGCAGTCAGGGTAAGAAACCACTCAAAGCAGAAACAAGGAGCAAACACACACCAACAGCAAAACAAACATCTGTGAAACTTCTTTTTTCAAAAAGTTAAATCCGTGACGATCTTGAAGCTTGCTTGTGATTTGGAAAGTCTATATTCTTCCAGTGAAAACAAAATAATTTAAAGTTTTATACACGAGAACATTGAAATAGTTGTGCATACTGTTTTCCTATTTTAATTCTAATGAGATTAAAGAATACATCCATTCATTTTAGGTTTCAACTACAGTTTTTTATATTCCTTGTATCTGGATATAGTGTGCCAGTTAAGCTTTTACCAGTCTCAAAATTAAAATATGTTGGACAGAAACTTGAACCAAGAGTCACCTATACAAATCTCAAAATCCTGTTGACTTATCCATAATAATTTTGCCAAAAACATTCTTGATTTACTGCAAAATTATGCTACACAAAGAAAAACCATGAATAGAATAGCCATATGTTCAAAAGTCCAAAAGACTTGGGTAGAAATAATTGCTATCATTATATAATAAAACTTGTTAATTTGACATCAGCAACACAAAAATATGTATAATAAATATTCTCACTCAAGGCAATTAGTTTGAAAAGAATGATTTTAGTTTGAAAAATAAAGAAGGATTTAACATAATGAAAAACATTATTCAGTATTTGAGAAAAAATGATAAATGAGCATATGTTTACTTATAGAAAGCTAGAATAAAAGAAAATTTAAAATTACTGTAACCAAGTAAACACATGTAGGAAGTTTTGCCAAGCGCATTGTCTCTGGCTAAGAGCTGAAAGTTTGTCCATGAAGAAGCCACCCGTGGTCAGCATTGCTATTCAGTCACCAAGTTGTGTCCGACTCTTTGTGACCCCGTGAACGTCAGCACATCAGACTTCGCGGTCTTTCCTTATCTTCCAGAGTTTGTCCAAACTCATGTCCATTGAGTCAGTGATGCCATCCAACTGTCTCATCGTCCGATGCCCCCTTCTCTTGCCCTCAATCTTTCCCAGCATCAGGGTCTTTTCCAACAAGTCGGCTCTTCCCGTCCAAAGTGCTGGAGCTTCAGCATAGATCACAGTGAATTTACAAGCAATTGTCTTTCCATTAGGACAGACTATTTTGTTATTCTCAGGGATTCCATGGCTCAGAAATTTGGGAAGTCCACGGTAGGGATGATAAACTCACTTACAATTTTGGGACTGTAGGTGTAACTGTAGGCAACCAATATGATTGATGATTGTAGAGATGATCCGGTCATTAACAGAATAAAAAGAAAGTTTAAATGCCACATCTGTAACACAGGTGCTTTGTAAACGAATATATGTGGCTTCACAACTCTAAGCTGCAGTTTTCTTATCCCCTGAAAATGGGAATAATTTTTTAACAATTTCAAAAACACCCAGTTGCCATCAGACACAGTAATTACTACCATTAATGTATGTGGGAAAATGGACTTGTGAGCATCCTTCTGTCTCTCTACTGTGGACTGAAGAAGAGCAGCAACGAGCTGTCAACCGTACATTAGTGATCAGTCCAAGGTGCCTTCTGATGACCACAGTTGGACCACGGCTTTTCAGAGCCATCGGGTTTTGTTTTCAGTTCAGTTCAGTTCAGTTCAGTCACTCAGTCGTGTCCTACTCTTTACGACCCCATGAACTGCAGCACGCCAGTCCTCCCTGTCCATCACCAACTCCCAGAGTTGACTCAAACTCCTGTCCTTTGAGTCGGTGATGCCATCCAACTGTCTCATCCTCTGTCATCCCCTTCTCCTCCTGCCTTTGATCTCTCCCAGCATCAGGGTCTTTTCAGAAGAGTCAGTTCTTCGCATCAGGTGGCAAAAGTATTGGAGTTTCAGCTTCAACATCAGCCCTTCCAATGAACATCCAGGACTGATCTCCTTTAGGATGGACTGGTTGGATCTCCTTGCAGTCCAAGGGACTCTCAAGAGTCTTCTCCAGCACCACAGTTCAAAAGCATCAATTCTCCTAAGCTCAGCTTTCTTTATGGTCCAACTCTCACATCCATACATGACCACTGGAAAAACCATAGCCTTGACTAGATGGGCCTTTGTTTGCAAAGTGATGTCTCTGCTTTTTAATATCCTGTCTAGGTTGGTCATAACTTTTCTTCCAAGGAGTAAGCGTCTTTTAATGTCAAGGCTGCAGTCACCATCTGCAGTGAATTTGGAGTGATAGCTGAGAAAAAAAAATGAGGAAAAGCAGTTTGCTGAGAAAGTACTGAAGACCAACAGCAGGATAATATGTTTGAAAATAAACTCTTAAAGAGGAAAGACATTTCTAAGAACTGCTTGCTATTTTTAAAAGAACATAGGGAATTTTGAAAAGACCAAACTATGTGAAGTAGAGAAGTAAAACAAACAAGAGATGAGGTTAAAAATAAAATCATAAGCTAAAACAGTATAATTATATCCTTACTGAAAAATACATCTTGGCAATCCTTGTGCCTCTCTTGCTGTGCTCTGGTGGGTAGTCAGCTTTCTGCCAGCTCTGCACGGCACCCATGCAGTTCATCAGTTCAGTTCAGCTCAGTTGCTCAGTACCATCTGACTCTTTGCGACTCCATGGACTGCATCACGCCAGGCCTCCCTGTCCATCACCAACTCCCAGAGCTTGCTCAAACTCATGTCCCTCAAGTCAGTGATGCCATCCAACCATCTCACCCTCTATTGTCCCCTTCTCCTCCTGCCTTCAATCTTTCCCAGCACCAGTGTCTTTTCAAATGAATTAGTTCTTTGCATCAGTTGATCAGGGATGGGTACAAATGTAATAACACCTTGGCTGGCATTGGGTCTAATTCATGATCACCAACATTAGCTGGGCTCCCAGGGCTACCTAGAGTTTTTACTACATCTTCTTTTCCATTGACTTTGCCAGTCTCCTATATGAACAAAAATATAAACTACGTCCTCTCCTCAAATACTCCACTTTTCCCCCCACACTGACTCTCAGCAGATGACCACGCCTCTTCACTGATAAAGACCGAACTTTCACAGATACCCACCACCAATCACACCCATCAATCACCATCTGCACTCACCTGCTCCAGCTTCCTATTGCAGTCATGAACAATCCAACTCCCTTCGGGTGCACACATGTCCCCTGACACATTTGTTCTCATCTCCTCTACCTACTCCAGAGCAAAAACTGATACATCTCCCCTCTCCTCTTTCTCACTTCATCCAAGTTTCTCTTTCTACAGGATCATCCACATGATTACACAAACACGGCGTTTCATCTTCTACCTTAAAAAGTAACACTCTCTTCACTACACTTTCCCACCAACAATTTCCCCCTTTCCTTGCTCCCCACTATAACAACATTTCTCCATAGAGTTTCCTGTGCATGCTGTCTTGGAGTCCTCTGATCCAGTTATCTGCTAAACCTCCTTCAGGCAGGCTTTTCCCCACCACTCCACCAGATCTTTCTATACTGCCAGTCATCACCTCCATGTTGTGAATTCCAAAGATTCAGTTCTCAGCCCTTACATTATTTGGGAGCGTTTGACAGAGTTGATCAGTAATTCATCTTTAATAACCTGACTTTGAGGACACTACACTCTTAGTTTCCTCCTTGTCTCTTTTAATATTTGCTTCTTTTTTCCTTGAGGTTTAATGTTGGAGAAACGCAAGGTTCCAAGTCCTTGGTTCTCTTAGATTTTTTATCAGGAGTCCCTCCCTAGATTTCCTCTGTTCTTCTTACTTTAAATGCCATCTAGGTACCAGATCCGGAGAAGGCAATGGCAAGCCACTCCAGTACTCTTGCCTAGAAAATCTCATATACAGAGTAGCCTGGTGGGCTACAGTCCATGGGGTCGCTACTAGTCGGACACGACTGAGTTACTTCACTTTCACTTTCACGCATTGGAGAGGGAAATGGCAACCCACTCCGGTGTTCTTGCCTGGAGAATCCCAGGGATGGTGGAGCCTGGTGGGCTGCCGTCTGTGGGGTCCCACAGAGTCGGACACGACTGAAGTGACTTAGCAGTAGCAGGTACCAGATCATGTCTGTCCCTCAAGCTTCCAGGATCATATCGCTGACTCCGTCCTCAACACCTCCAGTAGAACATCAAATACACATCTTAATGTTAATGTGTCCAAAACAGAACTCAATAATTCTGCATAGTTGTCCCACTTTTCCCAATTCTCCTGGAAGCTCCATCTTTCCACTTGCTCAAGCAAAAGTTATGGTGTCCATCCTTGGCCTCCCTGCTTTTCTCCAGGACTCCACATCTGATTTGTCAAGAAATGTTCTTTGGCAGATCTATCTCAAAATAAGCCCATGATATGACCATTTCTCAGCACCTTTCCTGCTATCATTCAGAGTTAAGCCACCATTACTTCATACATTAATTACTGAAGTAGCTCATGTGACAGTAATAATGGTCTTCATTTCCAACGATAACTTCCTAGACTCTGTTGTCAACTCAGCAGTCAGAGTGGGCTCTTAAAACATAAATGACATCACACAAATCCTCTGCTCAAAACTCTCCAAATGCCTATGAGCTT
Source organism: Moschus berezovskii (assembly GCF_049115385.1). Lineage (NCBI taxonomy): Eukaryota > Metazoa > Chordata > Mammalia > Artiodactyla > Moschidae > Moschus > Moschus berezovskii. The sequence goes on along the minus strand of NC_142477.1, from coordinate 12,753,662 downwards.
TACTCAGATTGAATTCCTCTCAACAAGATACTATTTGATCTACTTGTACTCAGTGTTTTCTAACCAATTTTTTTTTCTACTCTTTAAAATCTATACATATATACTCATTTCCATGGAGGTCCAGAGGTTAGGACTTGGCACTTTCACTGTGATGACTTTAGTTCAACGTTTGATCAGGGAACTAAGATGCCACAAGCCATGATATGCAGCCAAAAATAAATAAATAAAATATACATTTAAAAAAACTTGCTGGCTCCAATTCAAGGATATTCACATTAAAAGGAAAGTGATCCTGAGTATTACAAAAATATAGGATGACTTCACTTTAAATTTATTGAAGATTACCATTGTAGGTTGGAATATTGAATAATAAAGAAAGTTAAATCAAATTTATTCACTTTTTATGGGTTCATCATAGAATGACTTGATTATTTTTGTACTCTTTGAAATGCATGGAAATCTAAGACGCTGGGATTAAAATACTGTTTGTCCTTGTCAAGATCTTTGTTGGAGAATTATGAACTGGTTATGATCTTTTTCAAGAAGTTCCAATTTTTTTTAACTGTTATCAGAGTTCCCATTTACAGCTGAAAATATTCCTCTTATTATAAAGTTATTATTATGTATTTTATCTATTATTTTATTTACTATTCTACGAGTGTTTGTTATTCAAGTTTTAATTCATATGCTGTGCTAGATATTGTGTAATCTCATACACATTTCTTAAGGTAAAATAATATTCTTTATTTAAAAAGAAGGCATACTTTTGGACCAATAATAAAACATATCAGAAATGACCTAAATATCAGACCTGGAGCACAGATGGGTAAATACACAGTTCTGGGTAGTTCCCAGGTGCTTCATACCCTAATTTCTAAGTGACAGCCAAATTACACTCTGATCCTGAACAGAACCTCAGAAACCTACTCAACCACAGTCATGACCCTCAGGGCCATCGATCAGATAAGGTGCTCTGGAGAAACTTGTTTGTTAGCTACAGTCCAGTGCTATAGCTGAGAGGCCAGTGGAGCTAGGTGTCTGCTGCTGCTGCTGCTGCTAAGTCACTTCAGTCGTGTCCGACTCTGTGTGACCCCATAGACGGAAGCCCACCAGGCTCCCCCGTCCCTGGGATTCTCCAGGCAAGAACACTGGAGTGGGTTGCCATTTCCTTCTCCAATGTGTGAAAGTGGAAAGTGAAAAGTGAAAGTGAAGTCGCTCAGTCGTGTCCGACCCTTAGCGACCCCACGGACTGCAGCCCACCAGGCTCCTCCATCCATGGGATTTTCTAGGCAATAGTACTGGAGTGGCTTGCCATTGCCTTCTCCGGCTAGGTGTCTAGCTAGCTGTAATCAGACTGAACTCTAAGTCGCTAATCATAAAACATGGAGTGTGACAGTTGGGGGATTCACATTTATGGATGATGGAGTCCCTTTGCTGTTCACCTGAAACTACCACTATTGTTAATCAGCTACCCCACTACAAAATAAAAAGTTTAGAGCTTGAAAAACAAACAAAAAATAATAAAATTTTAAAAATATATAAAAATAATCACAGTTTATCTATTTTGTGTATATTTGAAAAGACTGGGTTGGTCCTATTGTAATGATAGCATTTCTGAAATTCAGCAACTATCAGATCCTACGCTATTTGAACAATGTGAAACTTTTTCAGATGCTTATTCTATGAACTTGCTAGTTTATCAAACCTTTGTATTGACCTGGATTCACCTATATTTAACTCAGTGAGGAAAGCTTATATACTACCTAAAAATGTACATTAAATTCAATATTCACAACCAATTCAACCACTTTTCTTTTGCCAGGAGGCTGTTGAATAAAAGTTTATCTTTTACTGTGTTTACTTTAAGCATTCAGAATTTTTGTTATTTTATTGTTATAATTCAGCTTTTTATATTCATATGACTAAAAATGCTTTCTTGAATATTTTTATTTACTGGTCCAAGTGATACCTTCTTGTTTGTTTTAAAGAAAAAAAAAGTGTTAATTTACCTTATGAAATGTGTATATCATACCCATTAAAACATCGAGATCATTCATGTCCTTAATTTTTGTATTACTCTCAATATGATATACTGTAGATTTACTCCAGTTCAACCACAGAAATAAATCATTGTATATATTTTGGCAATTTGCTTTAAACAGTGAAAGATACTATAAAAGCATTATCATAAACAGCTTCATCTGAAACAATATGAAACATTTACCTTATTTCTCTGACTATTGAAAATAGTTTCACACTATTTGCCTGGATATATCTATATCAAAAAGAAGTGGAAACAACCTCCTGTCTATATGATTCATATTTTACTTCACAGCTTTAATTCTATTCTTAATTTATACTGAAGTTGCTGATATGCTTTTTCTTCCTGAATCTTAATGAATTTTCATGATGAAGAAGGAGAGCATAATCATTCAGTCCTCAGTAACGCTTATATGTTTGATCCAGAACAGGAACTGAGCTGGCATGAGTGGTGTGGGATGAACTTTACGTGGAGCATCTGGCGTTCATGTGGAAAAAGACATCCCTGCAAATGTGAACACACGCAGGTACACGTACATGGGTCTTAGAGCAGAAGGAAGCAATGCCAGGAGTGGATGCATAGCACCCAGAAAATGGTCAAATCTTCCTGAGGATAATGGGATACCAGGAAGTTCTCACAGAGGAGGATGTTATACTTTTAGTATTCATTATTAATTGGAGGGTAATTGCTTTACAATGTTGTGTTTGTTCCTGCTGTGCAACAATGTGAAACCGCCATACGTATACATAATCCCCTTCCTCTGCGAGCTTCCCTCCTACTCCACCTCCACCCCAGCCCTCTAGGTCATCTAGGTCATCTAGCTGAGCTCCCGGGGCATCCTGGAAAGTCAGTTATTGCTGCAGGGGAAAAATATTCCTGTGATAAGGGGCATTTTTCAGGCACTTGAACAATTATCTGGTGTACCCAGCACTCAGGGAGGAGTTTGATGTGACTGGCACCTATAGGTGGGTTATGGGGACAAGTTCAGATTCAGTAAGTGATAAATTGGGGACATGGGGCCTCCTGAGACATGTCAGGGGGCTGTCATTCAGGGAGCTTTTGTCATGTTATTAATGGGGGATGCCATGACTGTACCTGTGTCTTTCAAGGGTGATTTTAGCAAAAGGACTAAAGACTGACCCGGCAAGATGAGAGCCCGGTGGTTGCCAGTGGGGATTTCACCAATGCCAGCGAGACAGTGACCACGCTGAGAGAGAAAGAATGGAGTAGTACAGACAGAAGTGAGCCTCATTTAAGAATTAGAAGAATCTAGAATTCTTTTGAAAAGACAAGAGCCAGAGAGGCAAGCTAGGATTTTGGTTCAAAAAGGTAGAAATTTTCGGCACACATTAAAGGTCTAAAGAGGAGTGAAAATAGTAGGACAAAGTGTCTAGGATGTTGGTGGCCTTTAAGACCATGCTCAGCTTCAGGGAGTCACTAGGAAGAGGCTCAAGACTCAAAACAGAGCTTAACTCACAGCTAAGATGTGATACAAGGAAAGAAAGCAGAGCATGATGAGGAAGGGGAGCACGTGCAGCGAGAGATGCACCTAGAGTGATCCTAGATGAAACCAGGCTCAAGCGTCCACGGTCCTCTCCAGGATCTGGAGGGCAGGTTGCATGCCATTCCTCCAGCAAGAAGCTGGGACAATCTACTAAGGAAGCTCACTAGAAACTCAGGGCCCAGGGTTTTCATGAGGGGCTGGTCATGTAGGTATCCTCTGCCTACCACATATAATCCCTGACTCCCAGAAGGAAAGAACCACAGTGTTAGGTACAAACAGCACAGGTAAAACAAGCCATTGTTGTCATTTAACAGAAGCTTTTTATGTGAAATATTTCTTTTTATCTAGCTTTTTCATTTTGTTTTGGAGCATAGCCGATTAACAATGTGGTGATAGATTCAGGTGGACGGCAAAGGGACTCAGCCATATATTCTCAGGTCTAATATGTTCATTGGTGAAGTGGGAGGAAAGGAAAAGATTTGGTGGTTGAATGGCCCAAGGGGTTGAGAGTAATTGGTAATAAAAAATGAGGATCGTGATTCAAAAAAAAAGATGAGGTTTCAACCAAGAGTGATGGACTGGAAGCTGTATCATTAAGAAAAGGAAAGAGTCAGTGGAGAAGGAGTTAGATGGTGAATCTGTTTTTGCATTTGGTGAATTCTAGTTTGTTTAGTCGCTCAGTCGTGTCCAACTCTTTGCAACCCCATGGACTGCAGCACGCCAGGCTTCCCTGTCCATCATTGTCGCCTGGAGATTTCTCCGACTCATGTCCATTGAGTCAGTGATGCCATCTCATCCTCTGTCAAGGTAAGGATGTCAAATCTGAGCGTGAATATCCAGCACTGGAGATGCAGCTTTGCTTGGAAAGCTGGTGAACTTGGGATATATTAGAAGAATAACCTGAACGTGGGTGAGAGCTTCAGAGTTACTGTTGACTTGAAGGAGGGCAATGTTCTTATTTGTTTACATTCTGTCTTTAATACAATTTAAATATGTGAGTCATCAAATTTTTGTGTTCTTATTTCAATTATTTAACTGGTGGCAATCATCCTGGAAGCATATTTATTTTTCACATATCCAGAAAGAGTCTTTTGAGATTTAAGACACAGATATAGGCTACAAGAACTAAAATTAGGTGCAGGCTAATGAAATATATTTGTTTAGTTCCCTTTTATGTATAAAGAGATAAATCAGGTAGCTTCCTACCAATAAAATGAAAGACATTTTTGTTTTGCATTTCCTTTACCACTGAATTAGAATAACAAACCATATGTGAAAATAAGTGTATGTATAAAGCAGAAGATAGTCAATATCTTATGTTCCTTTAAGGTCATCGAAGTTATTAGAGGAAATCAAAACCAGAAGAGTTAATTTTATTTTAAGATTTCTAGTTCAGAAAATTATTCAGAAGGTAGCTGGTTTGAGAGCTGCATTCATGAAAGTTTTCCTTGAAGAAAGTTTGCAGGATAAGCTGGAGAATGGGCCAAATTCAGGCATTACTCAGGAAAGAGACTTTGCTTTTGATTCATCAGTAGACACAGGGAAACAATCAGGAGGTTCTTTAAAGCTCGGGAGAGAAATTAAAAGACACAAGGGCGTGGGCTCATCGCTTTTTATTAAATAGTGAACTTTTTCTTTCAGTTCTGTTCGTGGTTATCTAAATGCATAGAGGTTGGCAAGGGTGCCACTACTTTGTGAACAGTTTTTTGTTTCTTTTTCCCTGCCATGTTCCTGGTATATTTAAAACTTAGTTGTTTTATTGTTGAGTTTTAAGGGTTCATTCTGTATTTTAGATAAGAGACTTATGTCAGATATGTGGCTTGCAAGTGTTTTATCCCAGACTGTAGCTTGTCTTCTCACTCTTTTAACATTATCTTTAGCACACCACAATCTTAACCAAGTCCAGCTTATCAATTATTTATTTCACGGCAGACGCTTTTAATGTTGAATCTAAAAAGTCATTGCCATACCCAAGGTCATCTAAATTTTCTCGTATCTCATCTTCTGGGAGTTTCAGAGTTTTTCATCTTACACTGAGATCTGTGACTCATTCTGAGTTACTCTCAGGCAAATTGTATGGTCTGTGTGCATATAGTCTGCTAAATATTCAGTGAGCACAGAATTTCTATGGACTCATGATGCTGGTGGTTCAACTAGAGTCAACATAAACACAAGATGAGTATGTTAGGTATGGAGTTGAGTGATTGGAGGTGCTGGAAGCCCTGAGAAGCCAATCTTTCCATTCAAACCAGGCCTGCTTTTGAACTAAAATGTGCCCAGGCAGAAAGAAGGCAATATTATGGTAAGAAACACAATTGATGAGGGAACCTCATCATATCTCTTTTTGGCCTGTGTTACTTTCCAGTGTGAGTTAACCATTTATGCTAATAATGATGACAAGGAAAGAGAAAAATAGAATTACACGGTTCTATTTTCCTTCCAGCCCTTCCTCACTCATCAGTAAGCCAAAGGGAAAGAATGTTGATAAAATGTATGCACATCAAGAAGTGAAAACGAAAACTGAAAGGCAGGTGATTTAATGTCATGCAGTGGTTCCATTGTTCTGATAAGAGAAAAAAATACAGGCATGTATGAGCTATAAAATATAAATTACATAATTTAGGGGATTATGCGAAGTAATTAAATGCTTTTATATTTGAATTTAACATTGATATTACACAGTATAAAAATGAATGGTAAACTACCTGCTAATTATTTATAATTTTGACTGTCATTGCTTAGAATGACACTATAACAAATATAAAAATCATTATAGCAAGAAAGATACTATAGAACAAAGGGAAAATCCTTCATATTTTAGTATTTCATAAATTTTTCCTGCTTTTTCAACAAGAAGCATACCTTTTTATTTTCTATTTTGTCCTACAAATTATGTAGCTGCTGCTGCTGCTAAGTCACTTCAGTCGTATCCGACTCTGTGTGACCCCATAGACGGAAACCCATCAGGCACCCCCGTCCCTGGGATTCTTCAGGCAAGAAAACTGGAGTGGGTTGCCATTTCCTTCTCCAATGCGTGAAAGTGAAAAGTGAAAGTGAAGTCACTCAGTCATATACGACCCTTAGCGACCCCACAGACTACAGCCTACCAGGCTCCTCCATCCATGGGATTTTCCAGGCAAGAGTACTGGAGTGGCTTGCCATTGCCTTCTCCGAATTATGTAGCTAGCCCTGGCCTAGCCCTGGCCAAATGTTGTTTTTGGATTTTTTCTCTGAAGTGCCAGAATTCAGATAATTGATAGGTTTTGCATACATATGTATCTTGAATCAAAATGAGACATACTTTCATAATTGCATACCCTATATTCTAAAGTACAATTTTAAAGCACTTCATATTTAAAAGTTAGAATGGTACCTTATAATTGATATATTATTTGTAGTATATTTCTTCCCCCAAGAAGAGGCTGATTAAATTAATAAGGAACCAGAGATCAAAGTGCCAACATCTGTTGGACATGGAGAATGCAAGAGAATTCCACAAAAACATCTACTTCTGCTTCATTGACTACACTAAAACCTTTCACTGTGTTGATCACAAGAAAATGTGGAAAATTCCCTAAAGAGATGGGAATACCAGACCACCTTACCTGCCTCCTGAGAAATCTGTATGCAGGTCAAGAAACAAATTAGAACTGAACTTTGAAAAATGGACTGGTTCCAAATTGAGAAAGGAGTACGTCAAGTCTGCTTATTGTCACCTTGCTTATTTAAATTATATGCAGAATATATCATGCAAAATGCCAGGCTGGATGAAGCACAAGCTGGAATCAAGATTGCTGGGAAAAATATCAAAAACCTCAGATATGCAGATGACACTACCCTTATGGCAGAAAGTGAAGAGGAACTGAAGAGCCTCTTGATGAAAGTGAAAGAGGAGAGTGAAAAAGCTGGCTTAAAGCTCAACATTCCGAAAACTAAGATCATGGCATCCAGTCCCATCAGTTCAAGCCAAATAGATGGGGAAACAATGGAAACAGTGACAGATTTTATATTGGGGGGCTCCAAAATCACTGCACATGGTGACTGCAGCCATGAAATTAAAAGATGCTTGCTCCTTGGAAGAAAAGACAACATATTAAAAGACAAAGTACAGTGTTACTGTACTGACAAAGGTCAAAACTATGGTTTTTCCAGTAGTCATTGACGGATGTTGGAGTTGGACCATAAAGGAAGCTGAGCACCAAAGCATTGATGCTTTTGAACTGTGGTGTTGAAGAAGACTCTTGAAAGTCCCTTGACTGCAAGGAGATCAAACCAGTCAATCCTGAAGAAAACGAGTCCTGAATATTCTTTGGAAGGACTGATGCTGAAGCTGAAACTCCAATATTTTAGCCACATGATACAAAGAACTGACTCATTGGAAAAGACAGTGATGCTGGGAAAGATTGAAGGAGGGAGGAGAAGGGGACGACAGAGGATGAGATGGTTGGATGGCAACAGTGACTCTATGGACATGAGTGTGAGCAAGCTCTTGGTGTTGGTGATGGACAGGGAAGCTTGGCGTGCTGCAATCCATGGGGTTGCAAAGAGCTGGACATGACTGAGGGACCGAACATCTCAGAAAGTGTAAGGAGGATACTGTGTCCAAGAGAAACCTGTATAATAGAAAGACTTGAAAATTTAAAGATTTTTGACTAAACAGAAATGTAGTAGATAGTTCAAATATAAAATAGAAAGTCAGTAAGTTGGAAAATGAAAGGGAGGGATTTTCTTAGAATTCAGAGTAGGGGTGTTAAACTGATAGAATGAAAGAAAAGGTAAGGCATAAGACAAGAATGGTTTTTCCAACATTTTTCTAACAAGAGGGCCAGAAGGAAATAAAACAGTGAAGAGAAGACAGCAGTCAAGCAATACACGTGTTTCCCAGAATTGAAAACATGTGTATGCTGAACTGAACTGAAGAGATGAGTGTTCAATCCTTAAATCGGGAAGATCCCTGGAGAAGGAAATGGCAACCCACTCCAGTATTCTTGCCTGGGAAATCCCATGGACAGAGGAGCCTGGTGGGATATGTTCCATGGAGTCACGAAGAATCAGGCACGACTGAGTGACGGAGCACACATTTATCAGAGGCCTTAGAGATGTCCCCTGGTTTTTGGGTAGCCACAGCTGCATCCACATTTCCAGTCTTTTCGCTCTCAGGTAAGGTCATGTGACTAATTCTAGCCAATGTGGAACAAATAACATGGCCCTTGTCTCTTCCGAGCCCAAGCATTTAAGATGTACTGAGTGGCACTCTCTCTCTTTCCACAAATGACAGTCTCCTGGGAAGAGGCCAAGTCCCAGGTTGAGACTGCAGCTTGACAAGGTGGAGGGCACCCGGATCACTGGGTCAGCAAGCACCTTGGCGTGTTGTCTGACGAGTGGGACACTGTACAGTGTGATGACCTGCGGTTCCATATGAGCCTTTTCAGATCGGTTCTGGGCCCTCCTCTCAGTGTCTGCTTGCTACTTCCTGCCATCCTTTCTGATCTACTGGGTCGTGTGAGGTTCTGCTTGTATTTCTGGGGGGACAGTGTCTGTCTGGTTCCTTCGTTTCTTCCCACAACTCTCAGATGTCAAAACAGAAATGTGAATGTTATTTTCAATTCAACAAATATATGAGCTCTTCCTATGTATGAGACTTGACCAAATATTAACACCTAATGCAAAAGAATTTAACAAGTGTGTGTCCTTGGTCATGTCCAACCCTGTGGCACCATGGTCTCCTCTGTCCATGGGACTCTCCAGGCAAGAATATTGGGGTGGTTTGCCATGCCCTCCTCCAGGGGATCTTCCTGACCCAGGGATCAAACCCAGGTCTTCCACATTGTAGGCAGATTCTTTACTGTCTGAGCCATAAGGGAAGCCCTTTCTTGTCAATTAGAAGCAATTATTATGAAGTGTAGAGCCAGGAACTGGCTGTCAGGTGTTGAGGGTTGAGAAAAGGGCTTCTTATTAGTATGAAAAACTTTCTGTAATGATGCTTACGTTTTACTGTGCTTGGGAGTGGAAGGACAAAAAATACATTAAAAAGTTAGAATACAAAAGGAATCAAAATGAGCAATGTCTCTAGTAATTAGGCAATAACAAATGTATTACCTTATTTATTATTTATAGTTTGCCTTCCCATGTATTATTATTAAATATGCTGTCATTTCTCTCCAATTTGATCAACTGATGTAGCAAAACAGAAAATTTTATAGACACTGCAGGAGAAGAGATCAGAACAGAACAGTATCTACAAAATAAAAATGACTTACTGAACAATACAGGGTCTCTGAAGCCATGCTTGGGTTCAGTTTTTCCATCCATCACACACTAACATCCGCTCAAGAGAAAACAGTGAACTCGCTGATTTTTGAGAATAGGACTTTGTAACCTGATTATAATATGAGAGAAGGCCAGCATTTTAGAGTGACAGGTGGTGCTCCAGCAACTAAGATGCCAAACGCAGACAGGCTAGGGCCATCCAGTTGGAAGTGCCAACACAGACACTCAAAATGAACCGCACAGAGGACCTTCAAATTCCCTGGGCTGGTTCAATACAGAAGCTTTTTTATATATGTAAAATCAGACATTTGAAAAAGAAAGAATTATTGCCAAATCTCCAAAAGGTAGAAAATGGCTTGGAAAACAAAATATAGAATCTAGTAGTGTTTAATTATATGGAATTCCTGATTTAGGGCCTGCAATGAATAGAGTTTCTCCAAATCTAACATAAAAATTCCTTCAACAGGAATTAAACTATTTCAAAAGAAGCAGTCCAAGTAATTTAAACTTACTATTTTCAAAAGTATCATGTATGATGCTTTCATAAAGTAATCTTTAGATCCAACGAGTCCATTCTAAAGGAGATCAATCCTGGGTGTTCATTGGAGGGACTGATGCTAAAGCTGAAACTGCAATATTTTGGCCACCTCATGCGACAAGTTGACTCACTGGAAAAGACTCTGATGCTGGGAAAGGTTGGGGGCGGGAGATGAAGGGGACGATGGAGAATGAGATGGCTGGATGGCATCAGCGACTCTGTGGACATGAGTTTGAGTGTACTCTGGGAGTTGGTGATGGACAGGGAGGCCTGGAGTGCTGTGATTCATGGGGTCGCGGAGTCGGACACGACTGAGCGACTGAACTGAACTGAACTGAACTGAAAGCTTCTTCAAATGCTTTTTTTTGGAAATCATCTTTCCTTGCCTAATTTCTTGACAGGATAAATACAATATTTATAGTCTCTCATATTCTTAATGTATATTTAAAGTACTTAAAGTATTGAAATTTACTTTCTGATCAAAACTTGTTGGATTTCTATTTATAACTTATTTTTACTCTTTCCTTGAATATTAGGAGAAAAGAAAAAGTGTAGACTTCTGATTGCCCTATTGTAGATGTATAGCAGAGGACCCTTCTTTCAAGAATCCAGCTATTGTTTTGAAATTCAGCTTCAAGATTTCTGTAACTAACTTGCTATAAAACAGATATTCTTTTCCTGCTGTATATGCATAACCATTTGAGTTTCCTCTACCACTAATATTAAAATTTTATAAGCCACCGAACAGGTAAATTGAAAAGGGAAAAAATACTTCTCCAAAAGGTGATAAAATAGTAATTGCATTAGGGAACATATGATTTTTCAGGCTGTTTCCTGAAATTTTTCTTTCTGAATGTCTTTCTGTATCAGTTTATATCCTTTTGATTTGTGTTAACTCAAGTGAAACAGAATAAGAAGTGTGTGGGGTAACATTCTCCTGTATTACAAAGGACAATATGTATCTGCTTCAACAGGAAGGTAATCGCTTCACCTTTGCTTGCTTAACCTCCTAAAAAAGATTACCTCTGTTTTGTATTTTTAAAACCTCTTTTTACCCTAAAACTTTCCCTCTGCTACTGTGCCACTCACCCTGATTTCCAAAATTAAACAGCATGAAAGAGTTGTCTACACCTCCTGCTTCTATTTCTGCATTTTCTACTCTGTCTTCAAGCCATTTGAGTCTAGATTCTGCTCTTTTTTCTAATGGAATTATTCTATTCATGGCCACCTTGTGTCATTATGCCTGCTTGACACTTTCCCTTGTTTTTATTGGATTGTAATTGCCTTACATTTTGTGTTAGTTTCTGCTGTACAATGAAGTGAATCAGCTATATATATATATATATACATATATCCCCTTCCTTCTGAGTGTCCCTCCCATTCACCCCCATACCATTCATCTAGGTCACCACAGAGCACTGGATTAAGCTTGTCCCTTCTTCCCTCTCTTCCATGGACCCTATGTCACCAGCCTTCCCTGGTCTTCCAGTTACCTCCCCTACCTCTTTATCCTTCGCCTTCTCCTTACCAATGAATGTTGAAATGCCAAAAGCTTTGAAATTCCAAAGTTTTTCAGTCCTTACACACTCTCTGTCCAATCTCAGAAAACTTGCTTGCTTCCAGTGTCCTAAGAATGCTGAGATTTCTCAAACATACATCATCATGTTAATATCCTGAATAACAGGCACACATCCACTTGGCCAGCATCCAGCTTCATTCAAACTGCTTAACCATCATCTTTTTATTTCCCCTAGTCACTGCCACCACTACCCACCTACCCATCACCTACCTTGCAATAAGTGGCACCACCACTTGCATTTGGCCAGGATAGAGAACAAGACATAGGTTTTTTTCATCATTAGGCTTTCAGGGTCCCCCATAATGCACAACTTCCTCAAGAGACTTTAATATAGATGTGATGACAAAAGCCCTCATGGGTTGCTCAGTGCGCAACCTGCACAGCAGTACAGGATGTGCTGATATTCTTTTTCCTCATCACCAAAGTTCTCACGATTCCACCAGATATGTTCACCTCTGCTTCTGGACTCTCTCTTTCATCCCTCCACTTTCCTACCCTATGCTGGCAGGACCCATCACTGTCTCTTTCCTGGACTGTAGATCTCTCTCTCTGACTGACCCTGTGCCTCCTGTTCTGCCTCTGTAGCCAGAGGGATGGCTACTAACATAATCGCAGCGCTTCAGCTCTTTAACGGTCTCCTAGCACTGTGCGGAAGATGTACAAACTATCAGGCTCTCTCAAATTCTGCAGGTCTGGCCTCCCCTCCCTCAGGGTCAACAGAATTCCTCTCCAGGGTTCAAGAGTGCTGACTGGCTGCATTTGTCCCAAAGATGTCATATTCTCTCCCTTCTTTTCTGTGTCCTCCACCTGAAACAATCTTCCCCAACTTGCATCCTTCGATTCTGGTTCAAGTCCCAATTGAAATACCTTTTTAATAGGGCCCTATTCTCTGATCTTTAGACCCAACTCAGTTGGTCCTGGGTCAGATTCCTTAGCTCCCTGCTCTTCCTTTTTATCACACAATTGAGCATATAGGTTTTATCGCCTGTCTTCCAGGAAGATGGGATGTCTTGTTCAAAAGCCCATCCCCAGCATACATCTCAACGCCTGGCACCTCGTAGGTACTTAACAAATTGCTTCTATTGATTATGTTCTATCATTTCCTTAGAATCTTAAATATATGTGAATAGTTAAGAAAAAGCTCTGAAGATTTTAGGATGCTGTAATTTCGAAGAAATCATTCAGATGGCTTAAAGTGCCTTTAAAAAAAATTTTTTTTTTTGATGCGGACCATTTGAAAAGTCTTTAATGAATTTGTTACAATACTGCTTCTGTTTTACGTTTTGGTTTTTAGACTGCAAGGCATGTGTGTGGGATCTCAGCTTCCTGACCAGGAATTGGATCAGAACCCCCTGCATTGGAAGGTGAAATCTTAACCCACTAGATGACCAGGGAAGTCCTTAAAGTGTCTTTTCTTAATAATACGTCTAGAAGAGTAACTTCCAAAAATGAAAAATAGCTTAATTTTTGAAAGTGAACATTTACAACGGGCAAACAAGTCTGCACTAACATAAGTGCTTTTCTCATGCAGAAAGTCGGGTGACAGCTTTGCTGAGGAAGATAAAGCAGAATCCTTTTTTATTTCAGAAATGTGTTTCCCACTGAAATCTGTGAGATTAAATTTCCCCGAGGGAGGAAAAAATCTAGATTAATAAGTGGACAGACTCATCATTTACAAACGCTGTGAATTTTAGCATGTTTTTTCTCTAGATTGCAGACACCTGACATTATGGTGACAACATGTGGTGTTACCCCAAGGTTGCTTCTTCTCTTTGCGTTCCTGTCCGAGGGGGATCCTTCATATTTTCTGACACCTTCTTTCTCTTACTTCGTTCATTAACCAGGTTTAGAATCTATAAACCAATAGATACAAAATTGTACCCTTGCTGAATACTGGACTTTAAAAGAGGACATAATGGACCTGACTTAAAATGTAGTACTAAATTTCTCAAATGAGAGAATACTTTCTTGATCTAAAACTTTTGGGTAATTATTTTGAGATGCAGATTTGTGAACAGAGGCTGGCCAATCATATGCTATCTAAAACAAGGGTGTACATTTGGATGCTTTATTTGGGTTCTGATGTTATTTTATCTCATAAATATTGAAGAGAGCCTTGTTGAGACTCAAGCAAGGAAGCTTTTAGCTCAGAATCCTGCTGCCTGTGACACTGTGAAGTAAAAATTGTCTAGTACACAGAGGGTCTGGTGTTCAGAGCTACAGATATCCAAGGGGCAAGGGCCCTGTCTTCTTTTAGATATGGTCTTGCCCCTCAGAAACAAGATGTGGATGGCCCACTGGAAACAGCAGAAAGTGAAACAGAACAGCTGACCTGGAACCAGGTTTCAGAAAAACTGTAAGTGCTTTCTTTAGAAACTCACAAAAGGGGGAGGTGATTGCAGTTGGAATGAAAAAGAAAACTTTTTGGAAGGAAGAGATTCTTGAGACTTTCTTTGTCTTAACTTGCCAAGAACAGTGGAAATACAGTTTCAGGTGACTGGTTTGGTGTGAGCGACTTGTTGGAGCCAAGTCCAAGAAAAGACCCCAAACTTGGCTTAGAGTGTGGATACAGGATCACTGGAGGAAACTGGAAATAAGATAGGAAGACTAGAAAACAAATCTGCTTGAGATTTTTGCCTACTAAAGGTACTCAGAATAACATGTCTATTTCCACTGAATGTTTCTAACAATATTTTAGGATAAGCAACTTTGTGTGAAAGTTCTTCTAAATTGGTAGAAAGTAAAATTTTTCATCTCTATCTGTAAATTTATTTTCGGAAATAGATTTCAGAAGAGAAAACCTGAAACTTGTGTTTTGTTAATGACAGACAGCAAATTGAGAATGTTTTTGCAAAATATTTAAAAATAAATAGATCTAATAAAATTTCAGTTCAAATTTAAGCTAATCAATTTAAAATTATAGGATAGAGCAGCAGTATTGAGGTTAATTCTGGAAAGAACAACAGTCTTCCAACTATAAACCTGGATGCTGATGGCTTTGGAGCAAAATGCTAGCTCTTAATTGAGGCCAGTTCTACTATTGGTCCCTTGATTTGGCATTGAGCTAATCCTGAAGTGAGGTGTTGGTCCCTCAGTCTTGTCCCACTCTTTGTGACTGCATGGACTATAGCCCACCAGCCTCCTCTGTCCGTGGAATTTTCCAGGGAAGAAATATGGAGTGGGTTGCCATTTCCTCCTCCAGGGGATCTTCTCAACCCAGGGATTGAACCCATGTCTCCTGCACTGAAAGCAGATTCTTTACCACTGAGTCACCAGGGAACCCCTGAACTAAACCTATTGAGGTCAGTCAGTCAGTCAGTTCAGTTGCTCAGTCGTGTCCGACTCTTTGCAACCCCATGAGTCACAGCACACCAGGCCTCCCTGTCCATCACCAACTCTCGGAGTTCACTCAAACTCATGTCCATAGAGTCGGTGATGCCATCCAGCCATCTCATTCTCTGTCGTCCCCTTCTCCTCCTGCCCCCAATCCTTCCCAGCATCAGAGTCTTTTCCAGTGAGTCAACTCGTCACATGAGGTGGCCGAAGTATTGGAGTTTCAGCTTTAGCATCAGTCCTTCCAATGAACACCCAGGATTGATCTCCTTCAGAATGGACTGGTTGGATCTCCTTGCAGTCCAAGGGACTCTCAAGAGTCTTCTCCAACACCACAGTTCAAAAGCATAAATTCTTCGTGAGGTACTAAAGCTTTAAAATCAAGTTCAGCTCTGATTGTTGTAGCCAAAACTTCCAAAACTATGTTGAATAGTAGTGGTGAGAGTGGGCACCCTTGTCTTGTTCCTGACTTTAGGGGAAATGCTTTCAATTTTTCACCATTGAGGATAATATTTGTGTGGGTTTGTCATATATAGCTTTTACTATGTTGAGGAATGTTCCTTCTATTCCCACCTTCTGGAGGGTTTTGATCATAAATAGATGTTGAATTTTGCCAAAGGCTTTCTCTGCATCTATTGAGATAATCATATGGTTTTTATTTTTCATTTTGTTAATGTGGTGTATTACACTGATTGATTTGCGGATATTGAAGAATCCTTGCATCCTTGGGATAAAGCCCACTTGGTCATGATGTATGATCTTTTAAATGTGTTGTTGGTTTCTGTTTGCTAGAATTTTGTTAAGGATTTTTGCATCTATGTTCATCAGTGATATTGGCTTGTAGTTTTCTTTTTTTGTGGCATCTTTGTCAGGTTTTGGTATTAGGGTGATGGTGGCCTCATAGAATGAGTTTGGAAGTTTACCTTCCTCTGCAATTTTCTGGAAGAGTTTGAGTAGAATAGGTGTTAGCTCTTCTCTAAATTTTTGGTGGAATTCAGCTGTGAAGCCATCTGGACCTGGGCTTTTGTTTGCTGGAAGATTTCTGATTACAGTTTCAATTTCCATGCTTGTGATGGGTCTATTAAAATTTTCTGTTTCTTCCTGGTTCAGTTTTGGAAAGTTGTACTTTTCTAAGAATTTGTCCATTTCTTCCAAGTTGTCCATTTTTTTGGCACATAATTGCTGACAGTAGTCTCTTATAATCATTTGTATTTCTGTGTTGTCTGTTGTGATCTCTCCCTTTTCATTTCTAATTTTATTGATTTGGTTTTTCTCCCTTTGTTTCTTGATGAGTCTGGCTAGTGGTTTGTCAATTTTGTTTACCCTCTCAAAGAACCAGCTTTTGGCTTTGTTGATTTTTGCTATGGTCTCTTTTGTTTCTTTTGCATTTGTTTCTGCTCTAATTTTAAAGATTTCTTTCCTTTTAGTAACCCTGGGGTTCTTAATTTCTTCCTTTTCTAGTTGTTTTAGGTGTAGAGTTAGGTTATTTAGTTGGCTTTTTTCTTGTTTCTTGAGGTATGCCTCTTGCTATGAACCTTCCCCTTAGCACTGCTTTTACAGTGTCCCAGAAGTTTTGGGATGTTGTGTTTTCATTTTCATCATTTTTATGCATATTTTGATTTCTTCTATGATTTGTTCGTTGTTCAGCAGCGTGTTGTTCAGCCTCCATATGTTGGCATTTTTAATAGTTTTTCTCCTGTAATTGAGATCTAGTCTTACTGCATTGTGGTCAGAAAAGATGCTTGAGATTATTTCAATTTTTTTGAATTTACCAAGGCTAGATTTATGGCCCAGGATGTGATCTATCCTGGAGAAGGTTCCGTGTGTGCTTGAGAAGAAGGTGAAATTCATTGTTTTGGGGTGAAATGTCCTATAGATATCTATTAGGTCTAACTGGTCTATTGTATCATTTAATGTTTGTGTTTCCTTGTTAATTTTCTGTTTAGTTGATCTATCCATAGGTGTGAGTGGGGTATTAAAGTCTCCCACTATTATTGTGTTATTGTTGATTTCCCCTTTCATACTTGTTAGTAATTGTCTTACATATTGCGGTGCTCCTATGTTGGGTGCATAAATATTTATAATTGTTATATATTCTTCTTGGATTGATCCTTTGATCATTATGTAGTTTCCTTCTTTGTTCTTTTTACAACCTTTGTATTAAAGTCTATTTTATCTGATATGAGTATTGCTACTCCTGCTTTCTTTTGGTCTCTATTTGAGTGGAATATCTTTTTCCAGCCCTTCCCTTTCAGTCTGTATGTGTCCCTCGTTTTGAGGTGGGTCTCTTGTAGACAACATATATGGGGGTCTTGTTTTTGTATCCATTCAGCCAGCCTTTGTCTTTTGGTTGGGGTGTTCAACCCATTTACATTTAAGGTAATTATTGATAAGTATGATCCTGTTGCCATTTACTTTATTGTTTTGGGTTCAAGCTTATACACTCTTTCTGTGTTTCCTGTCTAGAGAAGGTCCTTTAGCATTTGTTGGAGAGCTGGTTTGGTGATGCTGAATTCTCTCAGCCTTTGCTTGTCTGTAAAGCTTTTGCTTTCTCCTTCATATATGAATGAGATCCTTGCTGGGTACAGTAATCTGGGCTGTAGGTTATTTTCTTTCAGCACTTTAAGTATGCCCTGCCATTCCCTCCTGGCCTGAAAAGTTTCTGTTGAAAGATCAGCTGTTATCCTTATGGGGATCCCCTTGTGTGTTATTTGTTGCTTTTCCCTTGCTGCTTTTAATATTTGTTCTTTGTCTTTGATCTTTGTTAATTTGATTACTATATGTCTTGGGGTATTTCGCCTTGGCTTTATCCTTTAGAATGGACTGGTTGGATCTCCTTGCAGTCTAAGGGACTCTCAAGAGTCTTCTCCAGCACCACAGTTCAAAAGCATCAATTTTTCGGTGATCAGCTTTCTTCACAGTCCAACTCTCACATCCATACCTGACCACTGGAAAAACCATAGCATTGACTAGATGGACCTTGGTTGGCAAAGTGATGTCTCTGCTTTTTTAATATGCTATCTAGGTTGGTCATAACTTTCCTTCCAAGGAGTAAACGTCTTTTAATTTCATGGCTGCAGTCAGCATCCACAGTGATTTTGGAACCCAAAAAAACAAAGTCTGACACTGTTTCCACTGTTTCCCCATCTATTTCCCATGAAGTGAAGGGACCAGATGCCCACTGCGGTGATCCCCTCTTTACCTAGATCACTTGGCTGTGGTCTTCTTCTTTGAGTATGTTAGACATTCTAGATCAGGGTTGTTACCACCTATTGTGTGTGTGTGTTTATATGTGTGTGTGTTTATATGTGTGTGTGTTCCCAGTGGGTGAAAGCGTTAGTCTCTCAGTCGTGTCTGACTCTTTGAGACCCCATGGATTGTAACTCACCAGGCCCCTCTATCCTTGGAATTCTTCAGGAAAGACTACTGGAGTGGGTTGCCATTCCCTTCTCCAGGGCATCTTCCCCACTCGGGGATCAAACCTGGGTCTCCTGCATTTCAGGCAGATTCTTTACCATCTGAGCCACCAGAGAAGACCGATGGCTAATCCCCTATTTCAAATCTCTTCTCAATTCTCCATGGAGCTGCAGAGTCTCATCTCAGAGATAGGAGAGCAGTCTCCTCGTTTCCTTCCCTAACTTCACTCATTTTCCCCCAGTCAGAATGGGAAGAAGTTAACATGAACCTTCATTTTGATTATTTCCAAGTTCTTAGTATTAGTGACCACTGCAGGGATTTTATCACCTTGAAGTCCAGCTGTGTGACACAGATAGGGCTGAGGTTGTTGTATTATCTGTTCAAAAAGAATGACATGAGGCTATGTCCCTTCCCTGGTTCAGCTGCTGTAGGTGATATTTTTTTCTCATTAACCTTATCTCAATTTAGAGACGTCCTTCTTAAATAGCTCAACATAGAGAAGGAAGCATAAAGCCTGCCTTTCGAATTAATAATATATCCTGAAATAAGGTCAGGCTCAGTAAAAGCAAACGAGTCTGTAGAGATAGATTTATACCTATTAGAATCCCTTTTTTACACAACCATATGAAAGCTCTATTCAATAGCTTTCATACTTCAATATTCTTTAAGATGAAAATTGCTTTTTCAGTAGCTAAAGGTGAAGTCTTATGCCTCAGTCTCATCTAGGCTCTATAAACCTTGAGTGTATTGCCATGATGATATATGTTATTAACTGGCAGCTGAAAAGAACAGAAAACTTGGGCCAAAATGAGCAGCTCTACAGGAACTTTGCTGACATTCAGTTGTTAGCAGGAATCATTTTGTGCCTTCCTTGAGATCATGCACAGGTGCAAACAGAGTTGCAAAGTGAAGTAGAAATTGCACAGAGGATCCACACCATATATGTTGTAATATGCAAGGCATAAATTACGAACCAAAAGGCACAGACTTACACTCGTGGATCTACCTATTGGTGTTATTTATGAATTATTATCAGTAGCAATGGCAGGTAGTATATTTGGAGCAATGATAAGAGTAAACGCATCTCACACTTTGGGTGTTATGTTGATTTCCTGAAGAGGACAGGGCTAAACTGCATCTTGGCCACACCCCAGGCACAGTCAGCCACCGAACGGAAGGAAGACACTGGTCTGTGCCACAAGGGACAGAGTCACCACAGACAAGGAAAATCACGCTCAGGACAATGTTACTAAAATGTTAGACATTTTAGGACTCACTGAGGGATCTCTGGCTTCTTGGATGTTAAGTTCAGGGGTGGTGGGTATAAACCATTGCTCTCAGCATTTCCAGTTACTCGTGAGAAAATAAATGTACATAGTACTTTATCAATGGATTTTATGGTTTTGGTTGTTTTGTTATATCATATTCATTATTTCCAAGTCCGGTGGCTGGGGCATTTCCAACATCTAACGTTGAGGATAATAAATCATCAGAACGGTCCTCCCCCTACCCTAGTTCCACTAATCTAGGCCATCATAGAGCTCCCTGTGCTATATAGCAACTTCCCACTAGCTATCTCAACCCACTCCAGTACTCTCGCCTGGAAAATCCCATGAACAGAGGAGGCTGGTGGGCTGCAGTCCATGGGGTCACAGAGAGTCAGACATGACTGAGCGACTTCACTTTCACTTTTCATTTTCATGCATTGGAGAAGGAAATGGCAACCCTCTCCAGTGTTCTTGCCTGGAGAATCCCAGGGATGGCGGAGCCTGGTGGGCTACCGTCTATGGGGTTGCACAGAGTAGGACACAACTGAAGCGACTTAGCAGCAGCAGCAGCAGTAGCTATCTATTTTACACATGGTATACACATAAATGTCAAACCTAATCTCCCAATTCATCTCACCCTCCCCTGCCCCACCTGTATATACGTGTCCATTCTCTACGTCTGTGTCTCTATTCCTGCCCTAGAAATAGTTCCATTATTTCTATTTTTCTAAATTCCACATGTCTGCATTAATGTATCATATTTGCTTTTCCCTTCTGACTTACTTCACTCTGTATGACCACTCTAGGAGATCCAAGAGGGAGGGGATATATGTAAACATATAGTTGATTCATTTCATTGTATAGCAGAAACTAACACAATATTATAAAGTGATTATACGCCAATTAAAAAAAAAAAGAACATAGTGTATCACAACATGAATGAAAGTTTTTAAATTTGTTCTTTCATTCAACTTAGTTCATTACACTTAATTCAGTAACAATGTTCCATGTAGAATATGGGCTCTGGACATGGACAGACTAGGTTAAAATCTTAACTCTGCTTAATAGCAGCATATCCCCCATCATCCTTGTCTGCTACAGCTTCTCTGGAACACAGACTACTAATCACGTCTACTGTTGGAGCAGTAAATGATTTAGGGTAACACATTTTGAACCATATCTGGTTCATAACAAGCCTTCAAATATATCAGTTCTTTTGTTTTCCTCTGTGTCAGGGTCCATTATAGAAACTAGTAACATGTTAGTATGTATTAATGAACAGGAGAGTCGGTCTTTGTTTCCATGAAATTTACTTCTCGTGGATAAAGGAGATGCCAGATAACTTCAAAAAGTAAACAAGATAGTGAAGTGGCTCAGTGGCTAAGTAGTGTTTGCCTCTTTGCAACCCCATGGACTGTAGCCATGGCTACAGACTCCTCTGTCCATGGAATTTCCAATCCAAGAATATTGGAGTGAGTAGCCATTCCCTTCTCCAGGGGAACTTTCTGACCTAGGGACTGAACCCAGGTCTCCTACATTGAAGGCAGTCTCCTACATAGCAGGCAGATTTTTACCTACTGAACCACTAGGGAAGGCCAATTACAATAAAGAAGGGAAAACATTACACGAAATAAGTACATCTAGGCAATGTGATAGCAACCTAGACTTAGGGAAGGGGCTGTGAGGGTTCTGCTAAATCGGGTTATTTGGGAAGACTTCTCTTTTTTTAAACACTTTTTTCTTATTATATTTTATTTATTCTTATTACATTAAAAAATATTTATTTATCTTTGGCTGTTGCTGCACAGGCTGTTCTCTAATTGTGGTGAGGAGGAGCCTGGTAGGCTGCAGTCCGTGGGGTCGCTAAGGGTCGGACACAACTGAGCGACTTCACTTTCACTTTTCACTTTCACACAATGGAGAAGGAAATGGCAACCCACTCCAGTGTTCTTGTCTGGAGAATCCCAGGGACAGGGGAGCCTTGTGGGCTTCCGTCTGTGGGGTCACACAGAGTCGGATACGACTGAAGTGACTTAGCAGCAGCAGCAGCAGCAGCAGGGGCTACTCTTCATTGCAGTGTGCGGGCTTCTCCTGGCTGTGGATTCTCTTGTTGCAGAGCACGGGCTCTAGGGGACACAGGCTTCCACAGCTGCAGTTCCTGGGCTCCAGAGCACAGGGTCAGTAGTTGCGGTGCTTGGGCTTTGTTGCTCCATGGCATGTGGGATCTTCCCAGACCAGGGATCAAGCCTGCGGCTCCTGCATTGGCAGGTGGGTTCTTTACCACTGAGCCACCAGAGAAGCCTTGGGAAGACTTCTCTTAAAGGGACATTTGGCCTGAGAACTGAATGGCATGCCAGCATCAGCCCATAGCTCTCAGGGAAGAGAATTTCAGGCAGAAACAGAGCTGGAAATGCCACACATGGGGCATGACAGTGTGAGCCTGGGACATGACATCAGAACTCAGTGAATGAAAATCAGAATGTCAGATGGTAGTCAGTTGATATGGTCCATCATTGCCTGGGGAAGGGGTTTGTAGTTCATCCTAAGTATGACCAGGAACCCTGGGAGGCTTTTAAACTGGAGAATTATATGATTTGATTAATAATTTTTCAATGCCATTTTGGCTATAACAAGACTGCAGGGGAGGCAAGATGGGAAGTAAGGACCATTCTCCGTCAGGGGTCTGGGTTCAAGATAACAGACTAAAGGCAGAGCAGTGAGAATGCAGAAGGCTGGGTAATTCAGGACCTACTCAACAGTACATGTGGAGGGACCAGATGTGGGTGGGTTAGGAAAGATGGATGAAGCTTGGGATTGCAGCAACTCTGAATTCTACTGCTTCTTAAGATGGGGAAGGCACAGAACTAAGTTGGGAGACTGTGTCAGGAGGTACATATGGGGTGCGTTAGATGTGATACATGAATCTGACATCCTAGGATAGCGGTCAGGTGTGCAGTGGTTTGTGAATGACACGTTTCTAGAGAGAGGCAGGAGCATAGATAGAGATTAGTGAGTGAGCCACTCCTGACGCGTTTAAACTGCCCGCTGAGAAAGCGGAGACAAAGGGAGGAGAGGTGTGGCCTCAGGCAGGCTTGAACACGGAGAAAAGCAGCGAGCGAGATTGGAGAGAACAGATAAGGAAGCAGGGAAAGTTATTCGAGAAATGTCTTCTGTGGCAAAAGTGAAGAAGATGGGAACAGAAAACGACGAGGCGTGACGACATGGATGTTTTATGAGATGCCAGCAAGAAGTGCCCTGGATTGAAGAAAGCAAGTGCATCTGGTAATCCTTTAAGCCAAAATGTTATTTTATCATAAATGAATCACACTAAATACACCATGTCTGGAGTTCTTCATTTTATTTAAATTTATCTTCAAGCTATTAGTTGCAACAAATGTCACAAATATTAATGAGTTTGCCCTCATTTAAATGGGACAAAATCTTGAATACATGCTAGCCTTCAACTAGGATTATTTCTACCATTTCACATCCAAAAATATGACCTTATTTTTTATTTAAAGTACAATTGTAAATTCTCATAACTTCAACTTTCCTGGTTGAGAAGAGCTTCATTTTTTCCTCACCTTCATTATGACTCCTTTCCACACACTCATGCACTTGATTAATTTCACACTGTTAGATTTTAGCAAGATTATTGGAGTGGGTAGCCATTCTCTTCTCCAGGGGATCTTTCCAACCTAGGGATTAAACCCAGGTCTCCTGCTTTGCAGGCAAATTCTTTACTATCTCTGCTACCAGGGAAGCCCTAAATTAGGTCATAATGGTAGAGTTCTAATCCATTAGGATTTGTGGTCTTATAAGAAAAGGAAGAGAGGGAGAGAGATCTCATGCACACGGAGGCAAAGCCGTGAGAGCAGGTAGCATGGCAGTGCAATCTACAAGCCAGGAAGAGAGCACTTAGCATTCATTATCTGACCATGTTGGCAACCCAGACTTCAGCCTCCACAACTGTGAGAAAATTTCCGTTGTTTAAACCACTCAGTCTATGGTGTTTTGTTATGAAAACCAAACAGACTATGTATGCCCTGGTGGTTGATATGGTAAAGAATCTGCCTGCACTGCAAAAGACCCTAGTTCAATCCGTGGGTTGGGAAGATCCCCTGGAGAAGGGAATGGCAAACAACTCCAGTGTTCTTGCCTGGAAAATTCCATGGACAGAGGAGCCTGAGGAGCTACAGTCCATGGGGTCACGGAGTCGGGCACAACTGAGCAACTAACACACACACACGCACAAACAAACAGTGATTTTGATGTACATGTTTTATACAAATATATAATTCCACATGGGCTTCCCAAGTGGCTCAGGGGTAAAGAAACTGCTTGCCGTTGCAAGAGATGCAGGAGATACAGGTTTGATTCGTGGGTCAGGGAGATCCCTTAGAGGAGGAAATGGCAACCCACTCCAGTATTCTTGCTGGGAAATCCCATGGACAGAGGAGCCTGGCGGACTACAGTCCACGGGGTCACAAAGAGTCAGTCGTGACTGAGTGATTGTGTAGGCATGTGTAATTCTGTAATTCAATATATAAAAATTACATTTCTTCATTCCCAATATACTTTTCAGGTAGATCTATAATGATATGTAGGCATGTATTATAGTATATCAAGGTATTTATATACTGTTTTTTTTTGGTCCATTTTATTGATAGATCTACACTTTTCCATTTTTTAATATTACAATGATGAAATCAGCATTCTTTAGATGTCTTTGAAATTGCATGTGTGTTCCATGGGAAGTGTGACCAGATATCTATGTTTGACTGGGGCAGTCATGGTTTATGACTGCTTTAGATCAGATAGCTTTATCATTTCTTTTCATTCCACTTTTCATGATAAATTATTCATTCGAAACTTCCTTTGATTACATACCTTGGTAGTGGAGCCACTGTATTTTAAGTTAAATATATACCTTGGTTTATTAAATGTTGAAGCCTTCTTCAAATTTGCTTCATCAGTTCAGGCTCTCACTAAAATTTTGTTTACATATTGCAAAGTAACCAATGAGTTTGTTAACAATGAATTTTGTATCTAACTTTCTAAACTTTAGCAATAGAGAGACATAAGATAGTCTTTCAATTTTAAATATAGTCTCCTCTTATTTATTAATGAACATATGGAGAAATGCTCAAACATATTGGATATCCAAATTTTTTAAACTATGAATTGCCTTTTCAGAGTCATTGATTACAGGATTATGTTCCTTCACTCATGTTGATTTTAGGACTTTCTACAATATTTTAGATAATAGACGTTGGTCAATTTATATAGGAAACAAATATAAGTTTCTCGTTAATCACTTGCCTCTTTTCTTAATTTTTTTCAATTAAATGTAGATGAATCTATAAAGATTTCCACTTGAGATAGTTCTACTCAATATCATTACAAAAGAAAAATAAGCAGAATAAGAATTAGGAAAAAAGTCAAATATTGTTATCTGTAGGGTATATTTAAATGTGGTCTATACAAAACTCAGAAGAATGAACCGAAAGACTGATAACATGTGACTACTAAATAGCTATGCAGATCAAAACAGAAACCTAAGGCAGTGCAAGAGATATAATTAGAAAATTCAATAAGATACTGCTTGCATAAACATTAGGCTATCACATAGGCGGGGATTACCCTACCTCTATTGGGTCTCTAGATTGTAATTTATTTAGTGAAATAAAGTGTTAGATAAAAGGTTTATGGACAAACATTATTAAGATATCCATCCATCCCAAGTAAAACAAAACAAAACAAAAATAATGTGACTGATAGACACCTAAACAATTTTAGGGAGATCAAACAGTTTTCAAATGTAGGACAGTATAAGTCTTTCCAGATTTCTGAGCTAATTCTGAAAGAGAAAAAAGACAGGGCTTATTCTACTAGGCAGAAGATAATATTGCAAAATCAAAGACTGGCACTTAGAAAGATGCAGATAAATGGGTTAATAAGGAAGAATAGAGGGAGTGTAGACTGCAAACCACAGCAGTTTAGAGCATTAGACACCAAAGATCATGATAACCAGGCTGAAAAAGTTGCTCACCATATGAAGAAAATAAAATTGGATCAAAGCCTCAGTCTAAAATTATTGAAATATATTGTATGAACATAAGAGGTAAAACTCTTTGTGAAGAAATTTAGGACAATATTTAGGAAAATCTTCTCCATCTTAAAGTCATAAACAAGTTTTAAGTTCCAGAACAGAGAAATTGGCTGATAATGAAAATATACATCTTATCACTCCACAGAGAATAAGACTTTAGAGATATCTCCATTTCCACCAAATTAAGTTAAAATTTTTAGCCTGGTTCTCCTGAATGAACTGTCATCAAAATGAGTCATTAAAGGGATTTGTCTTGTGGTCCAGTGGTTAAGAATCTGCCTTCCAATGAAGGAGACTTGGGTTTGATCCCTAATCTGTGGTTGGGGGGCTGAGATCCTACATGCTGCAGAGCAAATAAGCCCCAGGAAAGAAGCCCAAGCACCACAACGAGAGAAAGCTATTGTACCACAATGAAGACCCAGCACAGCCAAAAACAAAACTGCATTACAAACAAAGCCATCAAGGACACGCTTCCTCCCCTAGCCATGACTTGGGTCAGATCACAGCTTTTTTAGCAACGCTATGTTCTTCTAACACTTATCACGTATCCTTGACTTTATCAAATTCTGTGTCCAACTAGGACAGTGCTTCCCACCCACGATTGTGTCTCTGAGGTGACACTTGACAATCTGAAGACCTGTTCAGTGAAGAGGAGCCGAAGAGCCTCTTGATGAAAGTGAAAGAGGATCGTGCAAAAGCTGGCTTAAAGCTCAACATTCAGAAAACAAAGATCATGGCATCTGGTCCCATCACTTCATGGCAAATAGATGGGGAAACACTGGAAACAGTGACAGGCTTTATTTTCTTGGGCTCCAAAATCACTGCAGATGGTGACTGAAGACATGAAATAAAAAGATGCTTGCTCCTTGGAAGAAAAGCTATGACAAACCTAGACAGCTTATAAAAAAGCAGAGACATTACTTTACTGACAAAATCTGTCTAGTCAAAAATATGGTTTTTCCAGTATTCATGTATGTATGTTAAAGTTACAACATAAAGAAAGCTGAGTGGTGAAGAATTGATGCTTTTGAACTGTGGTATTGACCACTCTTGAAAGTCCCTTGGACTGCAAGGAGATCCAACTAGTCCATCCTAAAGGAGATCAGTCCTGAATATTCATTGGAAGAACTGATGCTGAAGCTGAAACTCCAATACTTTGGCCACCTGATGCGAAGAACTTATTCATTGGAAAAGACCCTGATGCTGGGAATGACTGAAGGTGGTAGGAGGGGACTGCAGAGGATGAGATGATTGGATGGCATCACTGACTCGATGGACATGAATTTGAGCAAGCTCTGGTAGTTGGTGATGGACAGGGAAGTCTGGCATGCTGCAGTCCATGGGGTCGCAAAGAGTTGGACAGGACTGAGTGACCGGACAGGACTGAGTGACTGAACTGAACTGAAGACCCGTTTGGTTGTCACAACTGGGGGAAGGAATTCTACTGCCATCTGGTGGGTGGAGGTCAGTAATGCTGCTAAATATTCTGCAGTGCACACGGAACTCGCCACTGCAACAGCGAGTCATCCAGATCAAAATCTCAATAGTGTCGAGTTTGGGAACTCTCTATTGGACTAAAGGGGCTTCCCAAGTGACTCCGTGGTAAAGAATCCATCTGCCAATGCAGGAGATGCAGATTCGATCCCTGGGTCAGGAAGATCCCCTGGAGAAGGAAAAGGCAACCCACTCCACTGTTCTTGCCTGGGATATTTCATGGACAAAGGAACCTAGTGAGCTACAGTCCATCAGATTGCAAAGACTCGGACATGACAAAGCAAATGAGCATCCAGGCATGTACTAAACTAAGAGCTTTAGAGGGGCACAGATTGTGACCTCCAAATTTTTATATCCAGCAGTGAGCACAAGAGCAAAAAACATAATTGACTTCCAAACTATGTATTGAATATATTACTAACTTAACCGATTTACTCCTCCAATGAATGTACTAATTTCTCCCTGATCTTTTAACTTCCCTCACAAGGCCTATTATTATAATCACTTATACAAATTTTAACCTCAGATGGATTGCATGGAAGTGTATTTTCCCTTCTCAACTACCAAGTTCTATTAAGACTATCTATTAATACTGTTATTCTAAAATATGACAAAGGAAACTCTGCATTAAAGGTAGTTTAAGGATGAAACTTTGAAGCAGTAATCTTACAACCAAATAAAAATAATATATCCTGCATCCTTAAAACAGCACCCTACAAAATAACTGAAATCAAGACACATCACTAAAGGAAGCTAGTCCATGAATTCGCATACCCTAAATGCGTCAGTCACTCAGTCATGTCTGACTCTTTGTGACTCCATGGACTGTAGTCCACCAGGCTCCTCTGTCCAAGGAATCCTCCTGGCAAGAATACTGGAGTGGGTAGCAAGGACCCACAAGGCCTCCACAGTAATTTTTTAAATCAAAATTTCAGAACTTTACCCACTTCCAATACAGAAATATAGAAGTAGATATTAAAAGTCCATTTTATAATCCAGATAACTTAATCACCAGGGATTTTTAAAAACAAAAGTATTTTCCTAGAAGCTTTGTTCTTGCTGTGTAACAAGAGGTGATACGTTTTTCAATGGCTTAAAAGATGGCTTGATTATACAATCATTAGTTTTACTGAAATAAGTGCTCCAAGGATGCTGGTAATCATCGGCTTTTGTCATTTCCAAATGCACTGCGTCTTTCCAGCAGTAAATGATTTAGAGACCAGCATACTTTTACACTCCCATGAGCCTCTGAGCACCTAATTTTACCATTATAAGCACCAGTCTCCTGTCTGTGAAATGAAGGTGACAGATCATGAGTCATTTTTATTTGTGGAGATGGGCTTCAAACAATCCATGCATCTGATGGATGTGTGCTCAGATGCTCAGTCGTGTGTGGCTCCTCTGTCCATGGGATTCTCCAGGCAAGAATACTGTGGCGCGGGGGAGGGGGCACTTCCTACTCCACGGTATCTTCCTAACTCAGGATGAGGATGGAACCCTCATCTCTTACATCTCTTTACGGATTCTTTACCACTAGGGCCACCCGGGAAGCCCATCTGTGCAACTGTGCTCAGTTGCCCCTGACTCTTGGCGACACCTACGCACCTAATGCCCTTTAAATACCGATTTCCTGTAGAAGTTCTAACTTGCTTCATTTTCAAGGAACATACTCTGAAAACAATGTTAGAGTTTCCAAGAAACTGTATCCAGACATTTAACTGTGATGATCTGTAGGGCCAGGTTGATGGATGAGAAGGTCATTTTAGCAAATTTGGTTTATGGGGATTTTACTCAGCATATTACGATAAATAACTCAGCTGTCCCACACATAGGAGATTTATAGCACAGGTGGGAAGACGGTTCTGGGCACAGATGAGAAAAAAATTTACACGATGTGTGTACGATCTAGGGGGTGGGCTCTTTAGAGAAATGTCCTCAAGAGCACAGCCTGGAACATAAACTACTCCGGTTATACTGGAGTACACCAGGAGTCAGACTTTACGCAAGGAAATGTGTTTATGAAATGCTTCTGGATCAAATTCCACACCTTATATGGAAGGGTTAGTTATGGTATGGGTTGAGATGATGATTGACACTTCCAGCTGTGGTATTTTTTTTAATTGAAGGCATAAGGGGAAGTGAGTCCTCTCTAGCGTCCTTGCAGGGAATGAAGGGAGAGAACCAGAGATAAGACCTCCCCTCCGAGGAAGTGCAAGGCTGGTGCTGCTGGCTAGTGAGGTCTCCAGCCTTGTCTGAGCCACGCGGGGAATCCATCGTGTGGGCCACCAGAGCCAGACTCCCCACAGGGGCTGGCCTGTACACACCTGCATGAACAAACCTCAGCTCTTGGTGAGCAGGCGTGCTATGTGCTGTCGGGAATTAAGCCTGTTTGCAAAGTCTGAGAGTAGACCACTGCTCACTTTAAGCACTGAAAAAATAATAGAAAACTAAGTATCTTTTGGATGGCAATTTCTCTATAGAGGAACTCTCTGCTCAAAAAAAAAAAAGTGGAATCAGTTACAGATTTTATTTTTGGGGACTCCCAAATCACTGCAGGTGGTGACTGCAGCCATGAAATTAAAAGATGCTTGCTTCTTGGAAGAAAAACTATGACAAATCTAGACAACGTATTAAAACGTAGAGATATCACTTTGCCAGCAAAGGTAGCTATTGTCAAAGCTATGGTTTTTCTGGTAGTCATGTATGGATGTGAGAATTGGACCATAAAGAAGGCTGAGCCCCGAAGAACTGATGCTTTTGAACTGTGGTGTTGGAGAAGACTCTTGAGAGTCCCTTGGACTGCAGGGAGATCAAATAAGTCAGTCCTAAAGGAAACCAACCCTTAATATTCCTTGGAAGGATTGATGCCGAAGTTGAAGCTCCAATAGTTTGGCCACCTGTTGTGAAGAGCTGACTCACTGGAAAAGTTCCTGATGATGGGAAAGACTGAAGGCAAAAGGAGAAGGGGATGGCAGAGGATGAGATGGTTAGCATGACCAACTCAATCGACATGAACTTGAGCAAACTCTGGGAGACAGTGAAGGATGGGGAAGCCTGGCATGCTGCAGTCTATGGGGTCACAGAATCAGATACAACTTAGTGATTGAACAACAACAACAATATCAACAGCTGCTCAAAAGGTTCTTAGAAATAAGCAAGCTAGTGCACAATTGGAATGAGCGCCATGATTAGCCTCACCCACACTAATGCGCTGTCTTTATCACAAGCAATAACCTCATGTTGTGCCTGTGGGCAGATGCGGACCCAGACCTTGGAGAGTGCCATCACCTCTTTGGTCTTGTCTTTCTTCTGACCTTCTTCTCATCCTGTATCTAGAATCATTCCTTAAAACCCAGAATGTACTGGTCTCTTTGAAGTGGGGGGTCTACCTAATGGAGCTGGCAAATTCATCTTGTATATGGCAGGACCCCTCGTGTCAGCTGCTTTAGTCTTCACTCGAGAGAGAAACTTTGAGACAATAACCCACATGTTTGTTTCTTCTCTGTTATGACCATCTCTATCTAGGCAGTGAAGGGCAGAGATGACCGCTTGTCTCCAGTTCAGGAGTGAAAGCTCTCAAAGCTAGTATATACACTAAATCCCCTACGTAAGAATCTTCAAGGTGTGAACGTCCAAAGATGTCAATGGACAGGTGTGAGTGAAGTTGCAGCCTGCCTTCGGTCTCCGGTTACTGACGATTCTTCGGCTCTACCGTCTCCCGCCTCCTCGCCCTCCCCAGTCAGTACTTCTTCTTGCCCGGTCACTTGATGCCAGCCCCTTTATGCCAGTTGTTATACTGTACCATTGAACCTTTCAAGGTACTGTACTGTAATGTTAAAAAAAAGTTTATTTTGTGTTTGGTTTTTACGTATTATCTGCGTGAAAAGTGTGATAAACCTATCACAGTCCAGTACTGTGTAGCTGATTGTGCTAGTTGGATACCTAGGCTAATTTTGTTGGACTTATGACAAATTGGACCTACACAATATGCTCTTGGAACAGAACTCGTTCATATGTAGGGGACTTGCTGTACCCTGGAGAGAATGGAAGGGTCTTAGAAGGGATCCAGGCAGACAGAATGGGGCTTCTGCCTGATAGAGTTGAAGGTTTTAGAGAGAAACAGTTTTGGAGAAGATAGGAGTTAGATCAAAATGACTTTGGAGAATCTGTCCTCTACCCCCAGACCCCGGGGGAAGATACTGCTGCTGCTGCTAAGTCACTTCAGTCATGTCTGACTCTGTGTGACCCCATAGACGGAAGCCCACCAGGCTCCCCCGTCCCTGGGATTCTCTAGGCAAGAACACTGGAGTGGGTTGCCATTTCCTTCTCCAGGGGGAAGATACTACAGAGCCTTCTTTAAGAACCAGGTCCTGGGAACAGAGAGCCCACACTGGCATTCTAGTGAGTGGTCCAGGGAAGAAGACAAGCCTCAGACAAAGGTCCTCTTTCAAGTAAAGAGGAAGTGAACGTGTGTGTGCTCAGTTGTGTCTAACTCTTTGCAACCCCAGGGACTGGAGCCCACCAGGCTCCTGTGACCATGGGATTTCCTAGGCAAAAACACTAGGTGGCCATTTCCTCCTCCAGGGCGTCTTACCAATCCTGGGATCGAACCTGGGTCTCCTGCATTCGTAGCTGTTTTCTTTTTCTTTTTTTTACCACTGAACCACAAGGGCAGCCCATACCTAGAGTCAGGAATTAAGAAAATAACAGATGCGTCAAAAATAAAATAAAATAGGTTGCCCATGGTCTGGCTGGAATAGAGCAATTCTAGCAGGAAAAGAAGCCTCGCATCCTGGTTCCCAGGCTCCTTCTCCACTCTGAGTCTCTGTTTTCTTTCAGACAGCAGTTGGCACCCCTTCCCATCACACTTCACACTTGCCTGAAGGAAATCAAGCTCCCTGATCACATCAGATGTTGCAACCCTGAACAGGCCTGATAACCTCCTTGTGAAACTCACCCTGCCCAAAGTGTAATGTAAAAATAGTGACAGCGCCCTTGTCACCCCACCATACTCACCTGCCTGGATCAAGACCATCTTTCTCCTGATGGGAAAATTCACAGAAAATATTGGAGACCCAACCTCAGGAAAAAATGAGACTGTAGCAGTCATGCAACTTGCAGTCGGGATTCCCTGGCGGTCCAGTGGTTAAGACTCAGTGCTTCCACTTCTGCTGCAGGGGGTACAATTTGATCCCTGGTCAGGGAACTAAGGTCCTGCTTGCTGCAAGGTGCTAACACACACACACACATACACAGAACGAAAGAGGGAGAAACCGCAGTCATGAAACTCTGAGCCTAGGAGTTCCATTTCCACACCAAGCCAGCTAGTTTCTTTATTCCTTGAACCATATGCTCATCTCTTAGCTGAAATAGATTGCAAGTGGTTTGTCAAGACCAACTAAGATTTGCTAAAGTTGTGTATTTTTGCTATTATCCTAGCTCAAATTAGAAACATATGTTCATCACCTCAGCCTGTGAATAGTTCAACGTGGACTGTTTTCCTCATTTTATTTAGAGCCGACCAAACAGTTATCATTTCAAAGTTGACCTGCAAAAAATACCACATGCACAATTTCTTTTTCTGTTTTTTTTTTTGCAAACTAGTCAATGAACTCAATTAACCTAAATAGAGTTGTGCCTCTCAGTACCATAATTAGCACAGCCTTTATTCAGGTAGGAGATACTGATGGCATCCTTAAGCTGTAGAAGCCACATGAAGAGCCTTCAGAGTTCAGAGTTCATATCTGAAGTAGGGACGGCTAACGGGACTCAGGACATTTCATCTCTAAGTGAAAGTGAAAGTAGTTCAGTCGTGTCGGATTCTTTGTGACCCCATGGATTATACAGTTCATGGAATCCTCCAGACCAAAATCCTGGAGTGGGTATCCTTTCCCTTCTCCAGGGGATCTTTCCAACCCAGGGATCAAACCCAGGTCTCCCACATTGCAGGCAGATTCTTTACCAGCTGAATCACAAGGGAAGCCAGAGGATACTGGAATAGGTAGCCTATCTCTTCTCCAGTGGATCTTCCTGACCCAGGAATCGAACTGGGGTCTCCTGCATTGCAGGTGGATTCTTTACCAATGGAGCTATCAGGGAAGCCCTAAAGTTCTGCCTTTAATGGGGGTGATGGCTTTAATGGTGATGAGAAAAATTACCATCTGAAGGCAGCTTCCAGGGTGATCTGATGAAAAATCATTCCCAGGTCAGTCCGGTGATCACTGGTCATTAAGTACAGTGTAGATAATATACTTCGCTGCAGAAGTGAGGGATCATAAACAGTGAAGTTTATCAGAAGCTCTGATGTCATTTGGGGCATTTAGGAATGTAGATGGCCACATCCTGGTCCAAAATTGGTGCTATGGGTAGAAGAGCCTTTATATTAATAAAAGCTGAGAATCAGATAACAAAAGAGTTAGACGGTAGTTATCACTGTTCAGGAGTTGAGAAGAAAATAAAGAAGATAAATGAAATTTATTTATGATGAAACAAGTGCTACTACTGTTCTCTCTCAATTTCCCCATCCTCTCTCTCAATCTGACATGTGAGGTCACAATGAGAAAATGGTCATCCATGAACCAGGTAGAGTCCTAACCAGACACTGAATCTGCCAGCATCTTGATATTAGACTTCTCAGACTCCAGAAATGTGAGAAATGAGAGCATATTGTTTAAGCCACCCATGATGCTTTGATATAGCAGCCCTGTCACGTGAGTGTACAAGGATCTCAGTAGCTGAAAGGAAACAGAGATACTATTTTCTTGGTTTACACTCAGTGCACTGCCCTCCTTTCTAAATATACATCCACCCACAGGAGCCCACAGGCACAGCTCTGCTTCCTCAGATTTATGCCCAGAATAAGATCCAATAGCACGTCCTTTGTGAGAAGTGATTAGCGTCATCACACTAGAGTATCAGTTGCAGTACCTTGAGATGGGGATTTAGGAAATATTTGATGTAATCTAATTAAAATTAATACTATCATAACGAGCAAAGCTTTCCACGAAAAGATCCTGTTTACTAAAATTCTGATAAAGTGGGACTAATAATGTCTATTTTACAATTGAAGAAATGATACTAGGAAAGTCACGGTTCTTTCTAAAAGGACACAGTTGAAAAAGTGAGTCTCTGTGATTGTGAGTCTCTTGTTGTTTGGTTCGGAATCCTAGTTGCCCATCACACACCCATACGGTGGGTCATGGACTACCTTGTTGCATGCTGCTGCACCACTTATATATGTGTACACCTTCTCAATAAAGAGGTCTACATACACCAAGGGACTCTGGTGAAGCTTCCAGGTGAGGCCCTGAGGTGCAAAGAGACCTGAGAGGTCTTTGATTTCACAGAGCTTCTTTCACTGACCTATCAGGATAAATTCCTTTACCTCTTCACTTTGATACTATCTTGAGTTGCAATTTTATCAGAAAGGTGTTTCTTGGAAAAAATCTACAAACCCAATAGCAAGTCTCTTTGTCATGCTCATATGCTACTCACATTTTCTCCTCTTTGGAACTAGTAAAGTATTCCTTATATTTCTCCTGATCACTCAGAAGAAATGTACATAGGAACTTGCATCTGCTTTATGGCCCTCACTGACCTTACTGAAAATGTCACAAAACACTAGTTAAAAATAAGTATAGCTGAAAATTCATATAAGAAGCATCTTGACAAACCATGTAGAAAGTGACTGTATGGAACAATATTTATTTAGAAGTATTTCCCTTCCATTTTATTTCATATTTTACGCCTTTACTGTTAGTATTTATCATTTGGCTAAAAAGAGAATGAATGGATTAAAATGATTAAATGATGATGTCTCTTTTTCTGGTTTCAGGTTTATAGTGTATCTTCGTAAAAGTAAGTAGACTTCTTTACTGGGAAAAAGAAAAATTTCCAATAAAAAGCTTAGCAATTAAAAAATATATGCACGCAAGTTTGAGCATTTTGAGTTGATTTTCCACTGTTTTCAGATTAATTTGGGGGTAAATTAAGTACTGCAGTCATGAAATTAAAAGACACTTGCTTCTTGGAAGGAAAGCTATGACAAACCTAGACAACACATAAAAAGCAGAGATGTTACTTTGCCAACAAAGATCCATCCAGTCAAAGCTATGGTTTTCCTAGTAGTCATGTACAGATGTGAGAGCTGGACCATAAAGAAGTTCAGTTCAGTTCGGTCACTCAGTCGTGTCCGAATCTTTGTGACTCCATGAACTGCAGCACAGCAGGCCTCCCTGTCTATCACCAACTCCTGGAGCTAACTCAAACTCAAGTCTGCTCATCCTCTGTTGGCCCTTTCTCCTCCTGCCTTCAATCTTTCTTAGCATCAAGGTCTTTCCCAAAGAGTAAGTTCTTCACATCAGGTGGTCAAAGTATTGGAGTTTCAGCTTCAGCATCAGTCCTTCCAGTGAATATTCAGGACTTATTTCCTTGAGGATTTACTGCTTGGATCTTCTTACAGTCCAAGGAACTCTCAAGAGTCTTCTCCAACACAATTCTTCAGTGCTCAGCTTTCTTTATAGTCCAACTCTCATATCCATACATGACTACCGCAAAAACCAAAGCTAGGACTAGACAGACCTTTGTTAGTAAAATAATGTCTCTGCTTTTTAACAAGTTGTCCAGGTTTGTCATAGCTTTTCTTTCAAGGAGCAAGCGTCTTTTTACTTCATGGCAGCAGTCACCATCTGCAGTGATTTTTGAGCCCAAGAAAATAAAGCCTGTCACTGCTTCCACTGTTTCCCCATCTATTTGCCATGAAGTGATGGGACCAGATGCCATGGTCTTAGCTTTTTGAGTGTTGAATTTTAAGCCAACTTTTTCACTCTCCTTTTCACTTTCATCAAGAGGCTCTTTAGTTCCTCGTCACTTTCTGCCATAAGGGTGGTATCATAGGTGTATCTGAGATTATTGATATTTCTCCCAGAAATCTTGATTCCATCTTGTGCTTCATCCAGCCTGGCATTTCACATGATATACTCTGCATAGAAGTTAAATAAGCGGAGTGACAATATGCAGCCATGACGTCCTCCTTTCCCATTTTGGAACTAGTCTGCTGTTCCATGTCCGGGTCTAACAGTTGCTTCTTGACCTGCATACAGATTTCTCAGGAGGCAGATAAGGTTGTCTGGTATTCCAATCTCTTGAAGAATTTCCCACAGTTTGTTGTGACCTACAGTCAAAGGCTTTGGCGTAATGAATAAAGCAGAAATAGATGTCTTTCTGGAGTTCTCTTGCTTTTTCTATGATCCATCTTGAACACCTGGAAGTTCACAGTTCACATACTCTTGAAGCCTGGCATGGAGAATTTTGAGCATTACTGTGCTAATGTGA
The DNA here is from genome assembly GCF_049115385.1 of Moschus berezovskii. Taxonomy (NCBI): domain Eukaryota; kingdom Metazoa; phylum Chordata; class Mammalia; order Artiodactyla; family Moschidae; genus Moschus; species Moschus berezovskii. Next base: position 12,716,773 of record NC_142477.1, on the reverse strand, counting down.
GACATGAGTGCAACTTTTTGGTAGTTTGAACATTCTTTGGAATTGCCTTGCTTTGCGACTGGAATGAAATCTGACGTTTTCCAGTCCTGTGACCACTGCTGTTTTCCAAATTTGCTGGCATGTTGAGTGCAGCACTTTCACAACATCATCTTTTAGGATTTGAAAGAGCTCAACTGGAATTCCATCACTTCCACTAGCTTTGTTCACGTGATGCTTCCTAAGGTCCACTTGACTTCACATTCCAGGATGTCTGGCTCTAGGTGAGTGATCACACCATCGTGATTATCTGGCTCATGAAGATCTTTTTTTGTATAGTTCTTCTGTGTATTCTTGCCACCTCTTCTTAATATCTTCTGCTTTGTTAGGTCCATACTGTTTCTGTCCTTTATTGTGCCCATCTTTGCATGAAATATGCCCTTGGTGTCTCTAATTTTCTTGAAGAGGTGGCTAGTCTTTTCCATTCTATTGTTTTCTTCTATTTCTTTGCACTGATCACTAAGGAAGGCTTTCTTATCTCTTATTGCTATTCTTTGGAACTCTGCATTCAAACGGGTAGATCTTTCCTTTTCTCCTTTGCCTTTAGCTTCTCTTCTTTTCTCAGCTATTGGACTCCTCAGACAACCATTTTGCCTTTTTGCATTTCTTTTTCAGGGGATGGTCTTGATCACTGCCTTCTGTATAATGTCATGAACCTCCATCCATACTGTCTATTAGATCTAATCCCTTGCATCTATTTGTCACTTCCACTGTATAATCATAAGGGATTTGATTTAAGTCATATCTGAATGGTCTAGTGTTTTCCCTACTTTCTTCAATTTAAGTCTGAATTTGGCAATAAGGACTTCATGATCTGAACCACAGTCAGCTCCTGGTCTTGTTTTTGCTAACTGTATAGAGTTTCTCCATCTTTGGCTGCAAAGAATATAATCAATCTGATTTCGGTGTTGACCATCTGGTGATGTCCATGTGTAGAGTTCTCTCTTGTGTTGTTGGAAGAGGGTGTTTTCTATGACCAGTGCGTTCTCTTGGCAAAATTCTGTTAGCCTTTGCTCTGATTCATTTTGTACTCCAAGTTCAAATTTGCCTGTTACTCTGAGTATCTCTTGACTTCCTACTTTTGCATTCCAGTCCCCTATAATTAAAAGGACATCTTTTTTGGGTGTTAGTTCTAGGTCTTGTAAGTCTTCATAGAACCATAAAGAAGGCTGAGTGCTAAAGAACTGATGCTTTTGAACTGTGGTGTTGGAGGAGACTTTTGAGTGTCCCTGGATTACAAGGAGATCAAACTAGTCAATCCTAAAGGAAATCAACCCTGAATATTTATTAGAAGGACTGATGCTGAAGTTGAAGCTCCAATACTTTGACCATGTGATGCAAAGAACTGACTTATTGGAAAAGACCCTGACTTGTTGGAAAAGACCCTGATGCAGAGAAAGATTGAGGGCAGGAGGAGAAGGGGACAGCAGAGGATGAGATGGTTAGATATAGCACCACCGACTCAATGGACATGAATTTGAGAAAACTCTGAGAGATAGCAGAGGACAGAAGAGTCTGGCATGCTCTTGTTCTTTAGGTCACCAAGAGTCAGACACAACTTGCCAACTGAACAGCAACAGCAAATTAATTTTGCCTGTGTCCTGCTGGGCAAAGTTCTTTCCTCATTATTCTGTTTTGCCCTCTCCTCTTCCTATTGTCACTGAAAGACCTTGAGGCCTAAAATAGTTACTAATTATTTTCCACCTTTGCCCCTCACTGTTCAAAGCAGTGTGTGATGTTTTGACCTTGAGGCTCATTAACACAGAGCTTATTAAAGCCACACAGAATAAAATGAACTCACAAAAACAAAGATTTTGTGCTCGGGGTTAAAGTTGAATAAATAACAATATTTCCACACAAGAAGAATTTCTGGGCCAATATTTTTATCATTATTAAAGTATAATGAAAAGTTTAATGATTGTATTATGAAGCAAATAAGCAGTATGAGTCAATAACCATATTAAATAGTAAATAAGCATTCCTCTGTTAGATCATGCAGAAAATACAATTTTATCAAAATTTGCTATTTGATTTTATGTTATAATTATGGTAGGGTTGTTCTTTATTCACTCTGGAGTCTGCCCAAATGGGAAGACTGCATCTCTCTCAAGTATTCAGGGTGCAGATAGGTTTTATATAGTTTAATATTTGTTAACAAAAGGCTTTCAACATTCCTTGCTAAAGTTTTGCTGTTGTTCAGTGGCTAAGTTGTGTCTAACTCTTTGCAACCTGTGGACTGTATCTTGCCAGGCTCCTCTGTCCTCCACTGTCTCCCAGAGTTTACTCAAATTCATGTCCATTGAATTGGTGATGCCGTAAACCATCCAGTCTTCTGTCATTCCCTTCTCTTCCTGCCTTCAGTCTTTCCCAGCGTCAGTCTTTCCCAATGAGTCAGCCTTTTGCATCAGGTGGCCAAAGTATTGGAGCTTCAGCTTCAGCATCAGCTCTTCCAATGACTCTCCAGGGTTGATCTCCTTTAGGGTTGACTGATTTTATCTCCTTACTGTCCAAGGGACTCTCAAGAATTCTTCAGTGCTCAGCTTTCTTTTAGTTTAGATATTTTATAGACTGTTTTTGGTATCGACTGTTTTCAGAGCTGTTTTTTTTTATTTCTATAATATCTAATTGGTCATTCCACTATAAAACTGCATGCTAAGTTGCTTCAGTTGTGTCTGACTCTTTTAGACCCTATGGACTGTAGCCCTCCAGGCTCCTCTGTCCATGGGATTCTCCAGGCAAGAATACTGGAATGTATTGCTATGCCCACTCCAGAGGATCTTCCTGACCCAGGGTTTAAACTTGTGTCTCTTGTGGCTTCTGCATTGGCAGGCAGATTCTTTAACATTAGCGCCTTCCCCTTCCATTCCTAACCCATGCCAATCTCCTAAAGTGGACAGTCTTAAAGGGTGGATTTTCAAGGTCACTGCTGCAGGTCACAGGGACTTGATTACACAAGGAATGACTGAGAAACATGCAGAAACTCTCTGTTTTTGTTCCTTAAATGCCAGGGAGCTGAGTTCATACAGATATGGCTACAACCAAAGTCGTACTGATAAATTTGGGGTTACGATGTGAACATCATAAACATGTCACCTCTTCCAACAGCAAATTTTAAAACTTGTATATTATTAATACCTGACCACATATATGTATATGCCTAAAAGAATATCATTTTATTTTGTTACCACTTAGTTTAATTTTAATCAAAGCAAATTTATTGAATCTGATCTTTCTTTTGGCTCGGCAGTAAAGAATTTGGCTGCCAATGCCTGCTAATGAAGGAGATGTGAGTTCAATCCCTAGGACAGGAAGATTCCCTGGAGAAGGAAACGGCAACCCACTCTAGTATTCATGCCTGGGAAATCCCAAGGACAGAGGAGCCTGATGGGCTATAATCCATGGAGTTGCAGAGTTGGACACAACAACTAAACAAAAACAGCAGAAAGCCTCCCTGTATGTTTTTTCTTTTCTTGACGTTACAAAATTTAATTCAAGTCACTGCTTTAGCTGTGGTAAATTCCTTTTTAGGACAGTTTAATATTCTATAGTGTGAATCTATTTTCCTATTGGATGGTTTACCCTTACGAACAGTTTCTTGATATTCTTAACTTCCGATAAAATGGACTAAAGTTTATCTGCTAATGTAATCACTGGCCCACAGAATATAAACATTATAAATCTTTCCAAGAATTATCAATATGTTTTTAAAATATGTTTTAATCATATTTGTAATAGATTGCATTCATAAGAACTATGATGAAATTACATTAAAATAAATTATTACCAACATTAGAGAGTTTTAGACTCTCTAATTTAAAAAAACATTTAATAAAATTATTTTTTTAAATATTAAATGCCAAGTGCTTGATATTTTGAATGAGCAGTCCAAGTTTATTTTAAAAATATATCTATTTTCTAATATTTTTATTCTTAAGTGGAAATTTCATGTTTCAATTTCATCACTATTTAATCTCATGTTTAAACATGGTAACAGAGATCTTGAATTTGTGGCCATATTCACTCTTTCAAAATAACAACAGAAATTCCATGAAATGTTGCATTTGATAGGAAACTGTGTACCAGATTTATTTGAGAAAAATTAGAATATTTGCACTCATAATTAGTCTCAAAATAGCCAGTGGAATTTGATATAAATAGTAAATTTTGGAACATATTGTCATATTATTACTAATATCACTAAAGCATCTTCAAATAAGGAGACTCAAGACATTCAAATTTGATTCCTAGGTGGGAAAGATGCCCTAGAGAACTGAATGGCAATCCACTCTGGTATTCTTGCCTGGAAAATCCCATGGATAGTGGAGGCTGGCAGGCTACAGTCCATGGGGTCACAAAGAGTCGACACTAATGAAGTGGCTTAGCACAGCACACACCTTCAAATAAAAATCATTCTTTAATAAAATGGTTAGCTTATACGGTTATTCCCATCACTTTTAAAAGATACTATTTTACTGCATTTTAATTTTCACAGCTTTAATGTGAATTAACATTCCTGCAGTAATTACTGCTATTATTTTTACACCCCTGGAAAATAGTCTATTAGCCAAAATACATATTAAAACAATGAAACATGTGAGTTTGTGCTGCTAATGTACTTGTCTAGTGTTTTTATAAAATTAATACATATTGCTTACATTTTACTGCCTTGCACTATCGTACTGAAATAAGTGAAGTGGATAGACCGTTGAATTGTGAAATTTCTACATCATCTCATCCTTTAATCCAGTTCATCATCAGTTCAGTTCAGTTCAGTCGCTCAGTCGTGTCCGACTCTTTGTGACCCCATGAACCACAGCACGCCAGGCCTCCCTGTCCATCACCAACTCCCGGAGTTCACTCAAACTCATGTCCATTGAGTCAGTGATGCCATCCAGCCATCTCATTCTCTGTCGTCCCCGTCTCCTCCCACCCCCAATCCCTCCCAGCATCAGACTCTTTTCCAGTGAGTCAACTTGACGCATGAGGTGGCCAAAGTATTGGAGTTTCAGCTTTAGCATCAGTCCTTCCAATGAACACCCAGGATTGATCTCCTTTAGAATGGACAGGTTGGATCTCCTCGCAATCCAAGGGACTCTCAAGAGTCTTCTCCAGCACCACAGTTCAAAAGCATCAATTCTTCGGCGATCAGCTTTCTTCACAGTTCAACTCTCACATCCATACATGACCACGGGAAAAACCATAGCCTTGACTAGACTATTTGACTAGCTTTGATAAACTGTCTTATGCTCTTACTCTGAAGGATCAAAACAGTAATGTCAACGTGTTCACCTAACATTGTTGCTATAATGGCAAAGGCAAAACGTCTAATATGACTTTCTTTTTCTTGTATATTTCCCCATTTGTGTAGTGAAAGTTTATTGTGAGTAGGGTATTTCAGGGTATTTTAGTTGAAAATTTTTGTCTGTACTTGGCAAACTTTTCCTTGATTTGATCAGTATCTTAAACTATTGCTACCTGGTTTCTTCTTCTCCTGCTCGTTCTTTCCTTTCGGGGGCCCTTTAAAGTTTCAAATTCATTTCTCATCTCCTCTCTGTCTGCGTCTTCTCACCTACATGCTGAACACTCCATTTTTATATTTCTGCCTCGATCTCTCCACCAACTCTCAAACCCACGTATGAAGCTTATGAAACCCATTCACCAAGTGGATCATTTCTGTTCCCGACAAATGTGCAAGCTTGGATCATGATCTCCTTTAGAATGGACTGGTTGGATCTCCTTGCAGTACAAGGGACTCTCAAGAGTCTTCTCCAACACCACAGTTCAAAAGCATCAATTCTTCGGCGATCAGCTTTCTTCACAGTCCAACTCTCACATTCACACATGACCACAGGAAAAACCATAGCCTTGACTAGACGGACCTTTGTTGGCAAAGTAATGTCTCTGCTTTTTAGTATACTATCTAGGTTGGTCATAACTTTCCTTCCAATGAGTAAGTTCCATACTCTTAGGAACTTCAGTTGATAGTATGAGGAGAGTAACCTGTATTACTCAAAGTCTAGGGATCTAAATGTCAATCACATCTAAGAATCACCTTAACAACAACAGCTAGATTGATGTTTCACCAAACAACTTGGCCCTGGAGCCTAGCCAAGTTGATGCATAGCATTAGCTGTCATCCACAGAGAGGTTAAATAACTTTCCCAATGCTGCACAGCTAGGGAGTGCCAAAGTCATATCTTAAGACAGTCAGCACATGGTGTCCACCCGTTCAGCCACTGTGTTAAACTAGTCTGACATTGTAAGTTGTATGAGTAGTACATGCCCCTCTTTTCTGTCTCAGCAAATCAAATTTCCAAGACAAAGAAAAAATGAAAAAAAAAAAACACTGAATGACAAAAAACAAACATAAAAAGTGAGCTAATCATGGACATACACAAGTTCAAGGAAACTCAAGGCATTTCAAGGCCTTTCTAGGTGGCTCAGCACTAAAGAATCCACCTGCCAATGCAGGAGATTTAGAAGATGAGGGAGGGTTCAGTCCCTGGGTCAGGAAGATCCCCTGAAGGAGGAAAGAGCAACAGGCTCCAGTGTTCTTGCCTGGAGAATCCCATGGACCAGAGCCTGGTAGGCTACAGTCCATCAGGTTGCAAAGTGTCGGACACAACTTACTATTAAACCACAGACCACCAACCACCATCAAACTGTTTCAAAGTGGTGACTGACAGTTCCCAGCTTCCTATGAGCAATTGTCATTCAGATCACAGCTTTTCTTCAATTAAAGATAGGGTGGCAAAGAAGTGCTGTGTCATGGAGGAGTGACAGATGTGTTGGTAGCAGCAGGCAGCTAGGATGCAGATAGGCTGTGGATAGCATTACTGCCTCCATTCATAGGATTCATGGGGGATTTAATTACTGAAGCCTTTTCTCCTTCTTTTTACATTCTCATGAATTAGACATGGAATTCCAGCTATCATTTTCAAGCCTCTTACAATTCTCTGGCTGGGAAAAAATAGCCAAGAACATTCTTAGCTATTTATTTTTCCAGCCAGAGAATAGACATAGATATAGCTATCTTAAAAATAAATTTGGAAGGCACTAGAGTCAGCTCTATGTATGATAAACATTTAGGTATGTTTTAACAGCATCATATATTTTAAATAAAGGTGATGTGATTATGTTCTGAATCTTCCTGGAGAGCTGTGCATGCATGTAAGGAAGCCTGGAAAGAGATGAGGAATCAGGTGTTTAGGAGCTAAACCTCCCCCTAATAACTGAATACAATAAGCATCAGGAGGTCCTGTCAGTTAATTCATATTGTGGAGAATGAAAGCACTGTTATTATCAGGAAAAAAAAGCAGAAAGTAATTTTCACAGCTACAGTGAGCAATATGCACACAAACAAAGCAGATTCTGAGATCATCATCTTGGATCTGAATTGTACCTTCCTCTCACTCGATAAAGGACTGTCATTTTACATGTTACAGTGGGCAACCAGGACTGAGAGAGCTGAGATCAGTGAAACAGGAGGTAAGAAGCGGGGAGGGGGTGAATCGGGGGGAGACAGAGAAAGAGCTTTTATTTGATTTTTGTTTTTCAGAATTCAATCACTTTTCAAGAGCTTCATTGGCTTTATAGGAACAAAATATCTCGGACTCTGGGAACTAGAAAAGACAATCCCTGTAACTGGGTAAGGCCGCACCACCTGGGAAGTCGTGCCATATCTTGAAAGCCCAGGATGTTGGGCTGTTGGGCAAAACTCCCCCTTCTTCTGGGCTCCACCTTCACCCCAAAAATGCAACCCACAGACCTACTTCAGCATTTCAGGTCTCCCCTACTTCCCTAAAAAGACAGGCCACCTGCAGGAACATACTCTCACTGGAGCTGCTGTGCCCAGGAGTTAGGTCGTGATCAGGGACTTAGGGAGATAGCTCAAGGCCCTGAACAATTCAGTTTAGTATTATTTGTCGGACATTACTTCTAGTAACTAATTCTCTTCTTTTTCGCTTGCCTGCAGATATTCAGCTATGAGGAAGCAGGTTTTTGTTTGTTTTACATAGAACTGGCTGACAATCTTTCAGCACGTTAAATAAGTCATTCTTGTGTTTTCTGATCGCTATGGTTTCCAGTGAGATGTGAGTTGTCTTCACATCTGTGAAATTTGAGGTTATTAGTATTTTCAGTTTTTCCTCTGCTACTTGTATGTATGTGCCCAGGTGATGCTAGTGGTAAAGAATCTGCCTGTCAAGGCAGGAGACAGTAAGAGCAGGTTCAATCTCTGGGTTGGGAAGATCCCCTGGAGAAGGAAATGGCAACCACTCCAGTATTCTTGCCTGGAGAATCCCATGGACAGAGGAGCTTGGCAGGCTGCAGTCCACAGCGTCACAAAGAGTCGGACACGGCTGAAGTGACTTAGACTACATCACTACGCCTTTCTCTACCTCTTCTCCTGGACTTCCATTAATGCATATATGTACATTCTTATTGATGTTTCACCAGCATCTGAGGCCCTTTTAACTTTTCTTTATTCTTTTCTTTCTCTTCCTTAGACTAGATCATCTAAATTGATCTAAATTGTCCTATCTTAAATTTACTTGTTCTTTTCTCTCTCCCCTCAAATACGTTTATTAGTTTTAGTTGGTGTACTTTCAACTATAGAATTCTACCTGGTTTTTCCACTACCCCTCTTCCCCCTATTTCTATTGATTCATTTATATTTTCTAGTTGGTGAGACATTATTTCCATTTTCCTTCAGTTCTTTAGGTACTACTCCCTCTAGTTTTTTGAATACACGATAGTTTATTAAAGATTTGCATAGTAAGTCCACCATCTGGGCTGGCTCGGGGCAGTGTTTGTTTACTGTTTCTGCCCATCTGCAGGAGTCTTCTTTTTCAATTTCTTTGCATATATCATACTACATTTTAAAAAATTGGACAGTTAACATAACATAATGTGGATTCATGGGGTCGCAAAGAGTCAGACACGACTGAGCGACTGAACTGAACTGAACTGAACTGAACTGAATGTGGTAATTAAGCAAATCAAATTCTTCCCCTTCTCAGGGATTTTTGTTGTTATGTCTCTTTGCTTCTTTACTGATTTTCCTGCACTAATTCACCAAAGTCCATAGTCTTTATTGTGTGTAACAACTAGTCTCTGCTTAGTAAGCTTGGTGGTCCTCTAACTGAAAGACATTTTCCAAAATGATTTAAACCATTAAGTTTCCCAACGTTTGCTAAGAGGTTCTGTGTGCATATTGGTGCAGGCTTTAATTTCTAAATTGATCTTACCCTTTACTTCCTGTTTATGTAGAGCCTTAAGGCCACCCATGGGTGACAGATTAGAGATTTTCCTTTAAAATTCTTTAGTCAACTTCTTGTTTGTTCCAACCAGTTAGCCTTAGGCAGCTGCAATGTTAAACAACAGTTGCTAATTGTTTTTAAGAAAAAATCCCCGAGGAAAAGACTGTTCACAATAACTGAACTCTGGGTTATAAGGAGGCCTATCAGATGGGCTATCTAGGATACCCTATCTAGGTTCTCTAGGATGGCAGGTTGGGGATTTCCAACCTGCTCTGCTCCTTTCGGTGACTTCTAGACTCCTCTTGTTCATTGCTAAAATGATTGCTGGTTGTTAAGGCTATTATGGAGGGTGATAGGAATGGGTCACGTCACATTACACTGAAACATCACTGTTTTTACTAAAGTGTGTATCTGCTCAGCCTGTGTCCTGCTCTTTGTGGCCCTGGGCACTATAGCCCACCAGGCTCCTCTGTCCGTGGGGTTTCCCAGGCAAGAATACTGGGGTGGATTGCCATTTCCCTCCTCCTCCAGGGGATCTTCCCAAACCAAGGATTGAACCCATGTCTCCTACGCCTCCTGCATTTCAGGCAGATTCTTTACCACTGAGCCACCAAGGATGCCCTTTTACCAATATTCAGCTATTATCTAGAATAAACACTTCTTAAATTTTTAAAAAGCTTGGTTAATTTCCAGAAGTTTGAAAATGTTGGTGTTGGCAATTTTTGACAGTGTCTTAACGCTCATATGGAGGATTAGGTTTTAGAGGGTTGTTGATTGCCTTTACAGAAGTGGCTTTTACTAGCTGATTTGTTAATGTGGGAGTGCATTAAATTTTTGAATATCACTTTCCTTTTGGATCTCTGGCCCATAAGATGAATCATGAGCCAGATGAAGACTAAGAAGAAGAATTATTTGCTGTATGATTGTACATAATGTTCATATTCTGAACAATGGCAAGTGAAATTCTATCAGCTTCATTTGCAGAGGTGCTGTCATCTTTGAAAAACCTTGAAAATTTGAAAAAGAGTACAACTCAATATTCTTCCTGAGTTCTCTGTGTCAGAATAGAAGTTTCTCCGATGATTCCTCCAAAGTGTATTTCTTTGTCCTTATCTGTGAAAGCATTTTGTCAAAAATATTGTAAGATATCTGAATTCTACAGAAAGGAAGGTGACTGGTAAATTTTTATAAACTATACAGAGAGTGGAAGTAGTCTTTATATATACAGAGAGACACAGTTGAATTCTCATAGGGGAAAATTTAAAATATTCTGAGTTCAACAGTTAGAAAGATGTTGAATTTCTGTAATCACAAAATATACCTTGATTTAGAAAGGTTTTTAAAATCTAGTTTTTAATCAAAATTACAGTTATTAGTTACCTGTTTTTATTGCTTATAATTTATGATAATTTTTGTGAATAAAACTCTTCCTGAAATTAATTATTATTGGGCTGTCAAATAGTTCAACATTAAAAATTTAACATCAGAAAAAATTTACCTAATTTCAAATTTGAATCTAAAATTAAAACCTGGTTTAATTTCACTCCATTCAGTGCATCAGCTGAAAGACGATCAGTCTGTGCATGTCTGTGTCTGTGTGAGTGTTTGACCTTCATCTAGATAAATACCATTATTGCAGTTTTCTTTGTTCTAGTTGTTCAGGCACTAAGTCATGTCCGACTCTTTGTGACTTCATGGATCGCAGCACACCAGGCTTCCCTGTCCTTCACTGTCTCCCAGAGTCCACCCAAACTCATGTCCATTGAGTCGGTGATGCCATCCAACCATCTCATCCTCTGTCGTCCCCTTCTCCTCCCACCCTCAATCTTTCCCAGCATCAGGGTCTGTTGAATGAGTTGGCTCTTCACATCAGGTGGTCAAAGTATTGGAGCTTCAGCTCCAGCATCAATCCTTCTAATGAATATTCAGAGTTGATTTCCTTTAGGATTGACTAGTTATATATCCTTGGAGTCCAAGAGACTCTCAGGAGTCTTCACCAGCACAATTCTGTGTGTCTGTGTCTCTGTGTATGAATGTTTGACCCTCTCACCTAAATAAGTACCCATTATTTCAATTTTCTTACCCAAATTTATAGGAAAGGGTTCATCTTCTTCTAAGTCCAGATGTAGCTTATGTATCTTCCTGGAAACATTGTATTTTGTCTTTGCTAGGAAATTCAAAATACTTCCATCCAAGGTTTTGAAACACAAAAATGTTAAATTTGTCAGTCTTTGTTATTTCAACTTAAATCTTCAGTTCAGGCTAGAACTTCTGATTTTTTGCTTGTTGGTTTACATATGTGTCTTAAGGGCCGATGTGGAGAAGTCTGAAAAACACACCTTTGGGTGGGGCAACCTTTCAAGCTGAGGCTAACTTCACAGTCACACTACAAAAGTGAGTGAGAACGAGGTATTTTGTTGTCTTCTTGCTTTCACTTGTTTGATTTAAACAAAACAAAACCTTCTTTTGAGACAAAAGATGAACTGATGGGGAAGGGATGCCCAGATGAGACTGAACACGTCACACCAGCGTGTGTGAGAAGAGGAAGTCTTTTGGCCATTGCGAAAATGTTGTTGGAACCGAATCAGATTCCATGCAGTCCAGCTTTAAGCGGCTGTCCAGCCACACCCCCGATCCACCCCGCCTTCTGCGAGATCGCTATAAAATTGGGTGAGAGGCGGGGCATACCCTTTTCTATTCTGCCCGTGCAGTCTTCAAAGCAAAAGAGCTTTGAAGGTAGGGGGTCATTTGCCTCTAATGCAAAACCTTTATTTAGTTGGCAGATTATTGCAGGACTGGCACATTTTCCAGCAGAGACGTAAACGCTGGTAACAACTTCCACGCTGAAAACTGTCAAGTCACAGCATATCAATTGGTGCTTGCCATGCTGCTTGTCACGTAAGACGCCCCAAACCGCTATGTTTTGACACTTAATGTGTAACAGAATGCTAGTGTTGGGTCTTTGCTGTTCCCACGGAAAGGAATAGATTCTACGCCACGCAGAGCTTTGTGCTATGCTTGCCACTGTCGTTTTCACTAGGAACTACTCTCTACTTTGCATGATTTATGAGAGAAGATCATTCAATTCTGAATATGATAGTAGAGTCCCCTCTTTCGTTACGTTCATTCATCTCAGAGAGATTGGTAAAGTCAGAGAGAATATTTGAGAAGGAAGGTTTACACTGTCAGGAGAGGGACAGGGAGATCTGGGAAGATACACAGCCTGATGAAGAGAAAGAACAGTGCGTCCAATACCATTATGTTGGTTTTTGCAACAGATGACGGGTCTCCTGCCTTCTTCCTGGTCCAGTTCTCATCATAGAACTTTACCTGTATGAAAAATAAAAGTAGATACTAAGACACCTCCTCTCCTTTGCCTGAGGCACCTCTGTGCTCCTCCTAAGCAGTCTCCCCCACTGCTGGCCCCTGGGACCTCTCTGGCCACCCATCTTGCCCCTGACCAGCTCTGGTCCTGGTGCCCATGGGTGTCTCTGATCTAGCCTGCCCCACCATGACCATTGCCCATGGAAGTGACAAGTAGAAAATATTCCAATCAAATGTTACTTCCCAGTTTTGGGGAAATTTTGCAGTTTGATTCTCCAAGAAAAAAAAAAACTTCCAGAGAAATAAACTTGAACACAGAGAAAACCATTGATACTTATGACAGAAGTTTTTCATAAGCCTATAGTGGAATAGAAGAAAGAATCTTCTAGAAGGAAAGAAAGATGCAATGACATCTTTTTTGAGATCTTCCAGGGTCAGCTGTGAGAATCTTGTGCTCCCAGACTGTCAGAAGAGAGGCAAGATCTGGTCCTTCTCCATCTCCAGCAAATATCCTGCTATTCTCAGTGCTTGGTCAAACTAATCCCAGCATGACTCGTGTTCAGATTTTGGGAGATGGTGAGGGACAGGGAAGCCTGGCATGCTACAGTCCACGGGGTCTCAAAGAGTCAGACAGGACTTAGTTACTGAACAGCAAAACTCCTTAAAAACTATCAGTGTCCCCTGCCTTATATAATGTCAGGAAAGACCAGCAAAAGGCAGATTTTTGTACCCAGTAACCTATCACACCTGAGAACTCGCCGAGAAGGTAAAACACCCCAGAGACATGCTGCTCTACCTCACTGATCTTCCTTCTAGGGGAAACTACTGAGGACTTCCTGTCCCCTCTTAGTGACCAGACTCCTGCAGCAGGGCTTACAAATGTAGCATGTTCCCATGCCTCTGCTGCACATGTCCCCAAAGGAGAGGAAAACAGGGGTGACCTTCATGGGTCCCAGGTTTCCAACAAGAACTCAAGCTCTGGTTTAGTAAATGTTTCTTTTATGATAATTATCTACTTAATGAAAAACTGTTGTTTTTCTCTCTCTTTTTTTCAATACATAAAACTACACATTCAAAAGATGTTTAATTTTCATACAAAACAAGTTCTCAAATATTTCCCCAACTTAGATCCCCAATAGTATAAAAGAATGCCTTGAAACTCAGTCAAGGCATGTTCAGAATGTGTCTCCCTGCCACAGTGTCAGCTACTTACAACCAAAGATCTACACAGCAAATGTTCAATTTAAAAACTCTTACATGTGTTAGTGAAACCTGCAGGAGGCATGATTGATGTCTTGGTAACTATGTACAGAAATGTCTTCTACAGCATAAACACCTGCAATATTGTTTACCTATTTTGATTCTGTGTCTGTTTAACAAGGAATGATGCAGGTGGCTCTTTCCTGAGAGAAACATTCTGGTTAAAATGAAAACTTGGCCAAGGTAATAGAAATATTCACAGCAGAGAGCAGTTGAAAAATGGAGCCTGTCTCTAAGTCATTGAATGGTACTGTTTCCTTGAAGACAATATGAGCTCTATTATACTGAGTTTATATTTATCGTGGTGTTAAAACATCTACTGGCCTTTAAACACTGCACTTAGGCCCAATTTATGACCCAAACAAGAAAACACTTTGTGTGGTGTGGCTAATACTTGAATTTTTTTTTAAACCCAAAAGTCAGTACAAGCCAGCTACACAGGATTTGGGCCGCAATAGATTACAGGAGTTAACGAGTCATAGTCCACAGGTTTGGTCTGCAAAAAGAATGATCGTGCTTTTGTAATTACAGAATCTAATTGGTATCTGGTATCTAATTAGTATCTGACTGGCGCGTTGCAGTCCATGGGTCACAATGAGTAGGACGCAACTGAGTGACTGAACTGAACGACTGGCATCTAAAAATGCAAGTGCGTTTCCAACCAGCAGGCCTTGAGCAGCAGTAGTGGTGTGGAAGTACCCCCACCAGAGGCAGACCTGCTCCCCAGAGGGTTCCTTGGGCTGCGTCCTTCTCGGGGGCTCCTTTCCACAGTCCACCTCCCATCGCTGAGCCCCTGACTGAGCAACACTATCTGCGCAAGGAGCCGGGTCTTTAGCATCCCTCCTTCCACCCGTGCCATGTGGAGATGCTGCAACCCTGGACCTCCTGGGACTCTCACGAGGAACAAACAGGATAACGTGGGGGCAGGATCTTCGTAACCCCAAAGTCTCCTCCCAAACCCGCGACCTCTTGCTTGCCCCTCTGATTCAAAACCTGCCGCCTCTTCCTCCCTGCCTCCAACCCCCTAACTCCCACCCCTCCACAGCCTGGGACCAGTTCTAGGTGTGAGCAGCAGAGCTGTTTGCACTTTTGAAAACACTGTGACCTCTTCCCAACACACATGCTTCTTTCTTCTGCCATAAATGTATGTGCCACTAAGGAATTGCAGATATTTCAGAAAAGAATAGTGAGATAATTGATTAAAACCAGATTGTTTTCACCTTTCCAATAGCTCTAAATTTCAATTCTTTCACAATAGCACAATAGAAAAAAGAAAGAGAAACTGAAGCTTGGGAGAAAATTTGGAACTTAAGGTGACAGTTTTTTTCCTTCTTTCAGTTCAGTTCAGTTCAGTTGTGTCCTACTCGTTGAGATCCCATGGACTGTAGCACGCCAGGCTTCCCTGTTCTTCACCAACTCCTGGAGCTTGCTCAAACTCATGTGTTTTCCTTCTTTAACATCTTCCTTAAAGAATTGGCGTTGACCTCTGCTGTAGAATATATGGCTGGAAGAATGGTCAAAGAACTCCACCCTTTCCCTTCTTACACTTCCCTTTCATAACATTCCATATGAATGAGTTAGATGTCTGCAGTTTACTCAAGTTTTCATTTCCAATGAAAGTCAAAACGCAAACAGTGGGCTCTGGGGTCTGCATTTGTGTGCAGCTCTGTGCTTCCTTGTCCGAAGACAGGGATGATATGGGCAAGTCCATTGGCCTCGTGTGCAGTGAACACACCATCGCAAGTGGAGCCCTGGGTTCTGGGGAGCCTACAAAATGCACAGTCAAGGATAACTTGGGAACTGATATATTTTTAGTAAAATGTTAGAGCTTTGAAGATAGCCTGCTATATGGTTGATGTTCCATACAAATTAATAAATGAATACAAATTAAAATAACATAACCACTCAGAATTTAAAAGACCATTTTAAGGTAAATGTAAAATTTTAAAAATACCCTAAGTCACTTTTAAGAGTTATGTGCAAAGAATTTCCTTTAAGTCATTGGAAAATTTAAAAAAAATAATGATTTACTTAATTTCAGACATTACACATACATTTATAATTTTTGCCACAGTAGGTCTAGTTTTCCAATGTAGTCTATATTAACAGAAAATTTTAATAATACCGAGAGAAACTGATTACTTATTGCTTGTTCAAAAATAAAACCATTGGAAAGAGAGTGTGTGGCAGCCTTCATGTTTTGAAAGCTCATCAGTCAGTTCAGTTCAGTTCAGTCTTTCAGTCGTGTCCGACTCTCCGCGACCCCATGAATCACAGCACGCCAGGCCTCCCTGTCCATCACCAACTCCCGGAGTTCACTCAAACCCACCTCCATCGAGTCGGTGATGCCATCCAGCCATCTCATTCTCTGTTGTCCCCTTCTCCTCCCGCGACCAACCTTGATAGTATATTAAAAAGCAGAGACATTACTTTGCCAACAAAGGTCTGTCTAGTCAAGGCTATGGTTTTTCCCGTGGTCATATATGGATGTGAGAGTTGGACTGTGAAGAAAGCTGATCGCCGAAGAATTGATGCTGTTGAACTATGGTGTTGGAGAAGACTCTTGAGAACACCTTGGACTGCAAGGAGATCCAACCAGTCCATTCTAGAGGAGATCAATCCTGGGTGTTCATTGGAAGGACTGATGCTAAAGCTGAAAGCTCATAGAAAAGTTTTAAAGGGAAAACAGCTCATTCTCACAAGCCTCAATGAACAAACTAGAATAGCATTGCTTTTTTCCAGCAATTAGTTTATCCTTGGGTCATGGTATAATGGTTAATTGACTTTGAACACTGAAGTTATTGTACACTAAATATCCACCATTTTTTTCTTTTTACTTCTAAATAGGCATTGATTATAAATTACTCAAAGGCAAGAAAAAGATTATAACTCAGAAGTGATCTAATTAAAAAACCTTCTTGTAGAAAGTGATCAATAACACACATGCCACTTTACTTACCCTGTGGACAAAAAGAAGCAAATATGCAATCAATACATTAAAGTCAACAACAGTGAGACATGTTTTTAATGTTTGTAGTACTTGTTTAAAAACCAGTCTTGCCTCTGTTTATCGTTTTTACCTAAATACACTTTCATGATTTAAAACCTCATAGTTTTTGAGACAATGAACAACTGTTTAGAGAATCTTCCCCAATATGATAAATATCTACATGACCAGAATGTTATAGAAATTTGCAAAAGGGTGGAGAAATAAAAAAAATCCTGGGCTCTTATTCCTCCCAACTGCAATAAGGAAGTAACTTTGAAAATTATTGTACAAAATTGCCTTTGCTTTGAAGTGTACATGCCGAAGTATTTTACTTCATCTGACTTTCACATATTTTCCAATTTATTTTCCCTCATTCAATTTTCCAGTGATTTCTTGCTTCCAGTGCTAATCTTAAATTTCTATATTTAGAAAGGGTAGTACACCTAGTTGAATAAAAAAATAAATGGGAACTCTAACCATCTCTCTACTCTAAATGTAAACTCTCTTTATAAAAGACTATGTAATGATGTGATTGGGCTTCCCTAGTGGTTTAGATGGTAAAGAATCTGCCTGCAAAGCACAGACCTGGCTTTGCTCCCTGAGAAGGGAATGGCAACCCACTCCAGTATTTTTGCCTGAAAAATTCCATGGACAGGGGAGCATGGCAGGTTACAGTCCATGGGGTCTAAAAGAGTGGGACACGACTGAGCATTGAACACTTTCACTTTCTTGTAACGATTTCAAATGCCATAAATAGTTGAGACTCTAGTTTCTCCAGTTTATTCTTGCTTGGGGAGTTTTGAAATCCAAAGATTGGACAAAAAAGTAAACCTGAGATCTAGAAAAGATCGAACAGACTAGGAAATTTTGGTATGATTATTCACTGAAAACAATAGTAAAATAAATTCATGTAAAATGTATGCCTTTTAAAGTTCTATTTAATTTTAAATGTGTTTCAAGGGCATATTAATCAAAATGTAAACAAATCAGTTAAAAATTCTAAAAATTGTAAAATCATTGTCAAGATTACCGATTTCCTGTCTAGGAAGAAATGGTAGTTATTGAGACTCCGTATTCTATCCTCTCCTTCATTTGGAGGAGCCGAGTTGCTGGTTTTCAAGATCCATATCTAGCCTATTGGTTTGTTGGGGCTACCATCAAAAAAAAAAGAACCCAAACTGGTAAACAGGAGAAATGTATTTTCTCAGATTAAGTAAGTAAGTGAAAGTCACTCAGTCATGTCTGACTCTTTGCAACCCCATGGACTGTACAGTCCATGGAATTCTCCAGGCCAGACTACTGGAGTGGGTAGCATTTCGCTTCTCCAGGGGATCTTCCCAAGCCAGGCATCAAATACAGGTCTGCCCACATTGTAGGCAGATTCTTCATCAGTTGAGTCACTGCAGAGGCTGAAAAGTCTGAGGTCAACGTGTCCACCCACAGGGCATTTCTCCTGAGGCCTGTCTCCTTGGCCTGTGTGTGGCCATCCTCTCCCTGTGTCTTCATAGCTTCTCCACTCCATACGTGCCTGTGTCCTAATCTCTTCTTACAAGGACACTGGTCATATTGGACCAGGACCCACGCTAGTGACCTCAGCTCACCTGATCACCTCTACAGGCCATACCTCCAAGGACAGTCGGTTTCTGAGGTACTGGCGGGCTAGGACTTAAATATATGAATATGGGGCGGGACTAGGGACACAATTCAGCTCATGGTATCTAAGAATGTGATAATTTATATAATTCTTGACATATTTTCTTTATGTCACTGGTCACACTGCTATCTGGAAAGACTGTCACTCGTTTGAATATAATTAACACAGAACTCAAGGTCTCAGGAAGTTGATATAAAAAAAAATTCCACACAGAAAACTATAATCTGCTATGATAGGAGGATGCATGGTTCTTACTGATTTTCCCAGGGATCATAACAAGTGTTTAAGGATGCGATTTGTTTCTGAAATTTGCATAAAACTGATAAAAGCAATCACACTGCCTTTTCATTAATATTTATAAATGCAGTCTCCTATTATGTATTTATATCTTTTAGTTCAATGAAGGATACAGGACAGACACTAGTGTCATGCCTTGCTAGCTGTATTCACTAAAAACACCACAGATAAAAGGCAGGCAGGGTTTGTAGGACACAGAATGTATACGGCACAATTCAAGAAAAATTATTTTAACAAAACAAGACAAAAAGTTAAATAGCTGTGAAAATATAAACAGACTACACTATGGCAGGAAAATATTTCCCACTAGTTTAATTCTACATCATAATTTAAATGCCAGGAACCACTCTATATAATTGCATGCTTTCATTGCTTAAAGAGGCAGTTGATTTATCATTTGGATTTTATGTTGCATAAATGCTTACATTTATTTTGTTCATTTCTTCAGGCTTTATATGTTTATAATGTTATATATATATATATATTTATATATGGAAAACATAGGAAAGGAGCCTGCGGTTTTATCTGTAATTCTGTGTATACTTAGAAAGGGGGAAAAAGTTCCTCAAAGATAGCAGAGAATATGCTGCATTTCATGGTCTTAATTGCCTGAGGGATCAACAGCAAAATCAGTGCAGTAAAACACTCAGAGATTGATAGGGGTTCTCTCTAAAGATGGAGATGCTCAGAAATGCTCATTGGGACATCACAGAGCTTTCCCCATACCCAGTGTTTAGGCTGGTGGTATATTAAAAATATATGAATGTCACAACATTGTAAAGCAACTATACTCCAATAAAAACTAATTTAAAAAATGTATGACAGTCAAAACAAAAATTTAGAACACATGCTCGTACACACACACATACATACAATCATTATATATCATTTGAAGAAAAGACTGTGTTGAAGTGAAGGCTTTTGCACACATGTTCCCATGATAACCGGCCCCCCATCCCCACCCCACTCCCCAGCCCCACATCCATGCAGGCTCAGTCTCCCCAGCAGAGACTCAAAGGCAACAGAGAAGCTCGAATTTAGAGAGAGCTGTGGTTTAATCATGAATGTCAGCATTCCAGTGCGCGTTTAGCTTACTCATTGGATTGGTTCCCTAGGACTGCTCTGACAAACTATCCCTTGGGGGCTTAAAACACCTTAGTTTCCTTACTACGCTGGAGGCCAAAGGTCTGAAATGGGTGTTTGGATCAAAATCAAGGCGCTGACTGGGCCAAATTCTTCCTGCAGCTTCTAAGGGAAAATCCATTTCTTTTGTTCTTCCTCCCGGTTTGCAGAGGCTGCCTGCATATTCTTTGTCTCCCGGATCCTTCCATTTCCAAATCCAGCAAGAATGGCTCATGTTCCTTTCACACCTCAAATCTCTCTGATCTCTTCTTCCATTGTCCTTTCCATCTCACTCACTCCCTGATTCCTTCTTCTTCAGCCTTTAAGGGCCTATGTGATTACATTGGGGCCACTAGCATAACATGGGATGATTGCCTTGTTTCAAGTTCAGCTAATTTCAGCTTCATTTCCTTTGCAACCTTAATTCCATGTAACATATCATATTCACCAACAATGGGCATTTTGACATGGAGGTCTTTGGGAGACTGTAGCATTACCTATCTCACTTATTTCTTTCATTAAAAAATATGTATGTTGGCCAATGACTATCAAAAGATGAATTAATGTATTCAAGAAACAAGTAAAGGCAGGAAAGAAATAGATCATGGCAAACTGGATGGGGTAGATAAAAACCAGGTGAAAGAAAATGAAATGAAATAGGTGATAGCTGGAGAAACGGAGACATGGACCCACTGGTGTAAGAGCTCTTCTAACTTTCTCTCTCTCTGTCTCATAATTGAGGTCACCCTTCAAGCACAGGAAGAAGTGTGTAGTATTCTGCAGGAAAAAGAATATATATTTAGAAGATGGATAAAAGCAGTCTAGGAAAAGATAAGGCAGAAACATTTCCCAGAGACAAACATAGAAAGTCAAAATTAGTTCCTTCTAATTTTTCCAATTTCTTTTGACATAACTAGAAAACTGGGGCTTAAAAAAAACCAAGGCTCGTATGTTGTTTTTAATTAGAAAATAAATTTAGAGGCAATGTTACTTCAAGAAACTGTAAGAAAGTTGGAAGCGGCTATCTTGCTTTCCCTAGCATTCCTTTCACTTTAATCGCCTAGCAATACTCTTACAGAAGTTCACAGTGACAAGCTAAAGAAAACTTTTCAATGAACTACAAGGGTGTGAATTCTCTGGGAGTGAATGAAATGTTTTAGTGAAAATTAGACCCTTCTCCTCAGGTCTCGCAAGGGCTGATGGGTGTCCCTTGCCTACAGATAACCCTTATGGCCTCACCAGGTTCTCCTGAGGAAGTTAAATAATGGCTTATTACAGTCTACCAGCAGGAGAACAAACCTTTCCCAAGGCTGGTGATGGGGGCTGTGAGTGGAAGTCGGAGGTCCCGAGTTCCCTCACTTCTCTGACCTGTCTCACCCTCTGAACACTGGGATAATAATAAGCTCTGCTTGTGTTCTTGGCATCACGTGAGACAGGAGAGAAAGTGTGAGATGCTGAATTAAGAGAAACAGAACAAATAGGATGAATAGAGAAATATATAAGAAGAGATTACTGTGCATGGTAACTGCATCCATGAAATTAAAAAGACGCTTGCTCCTTGGAAGAAAAACTATAACAAACCTAGACAGTGTATTCAAAAGCAGACATCACTTTGTGGACAAAGGTACGTATATTCAAAGCTATGGCTTTCCAGGAGTCATGTTTGGATGTGAAAGTTGGACCATGTAGAAAGTTGAGTACCAAAGAATTCATGCTTTTGAACTGTGGTGCTAAAGCCTCTTGAGATTTCTTAGGACAGCAAGGAGACCAAACCATTCAATCCTAAAGGGAAACAACCCTGAATTTTCATTGGAAGCACTGTTATTGAAGCTCCAATCCTTTGGCCACCTGTTGCGAAGAGACAGCTCATTGGGAAAGACCCTGATGCCAGAAAAGAGTGAGGGCAAAAGTGGAAGCAGGCAGCAGAAGATGAGATGGTTCGATAGCATTACTAACTCAATGGACATGAATCTGAGCAGACTCCAGGGGATAGTGGAGGACAGAGGAGCCAGACCCGCCGCAGGCCACTGGGCTAGCAAGGAGCCGCACAGGACTTAGTGACTGACCAATAACAACAGTGTAAGGTGAGATTTATCACAGGAGTTGGCTCATGGGGTTGCGGAGGAGAAAAGTCCCGTGATCTCTTGCCTGCAAGCAGGGGAAGCAGGAAAGCAGGTGGAGTTGTTCCATGGAGATTCAAAGGCATGAGAGCCAGGGGAAGTGATGGTGTGAGTCTGAACTGGAGCCGACTGGCCTGAGAACCAGGGGATAGAAGGTGTAATTTCCGGTCGGAGTCCAAAGGCTGGAGAACCAGGAGCAGAGGACGGAGAAGGTGGATGTCCCACCTGAAGCAGAGTGAGTCAGTTCATGTTTCCACCACCTGTTTGTTCTATTCAGTCGCTCAGCCAAGGGGGTGACGCCTGCACGCATTAGTGAAGGTGGTCTTCTTTATTTTGTCTTTTGATTCAGATGCTAATATCTTCCTGAAATGTCCTCACAGGTGTTGTTCAGTCACTCAGTCATGTCCAACTCTTTGTGACCCATGGACTGCAGGATGCCAGGCTTCCCTGTCCTCCACTGTCTCCTACAGTTTTCTCAAACTCATGTCCATTGAGTTGAGGATGCCATCCAACCATCTCATCCTCTGTCGTCGCCTTCTCCTCCTGCCTTCAATCTTTCCAAGCATCAGGATTCTTTCCAATGAGTCAACTCTTCACATAGATGGACAAAGTATCAGAACGTCAGCTTCAGCAACAGTCCTTCCAATGAATGTTCAGGATGAATTTTCTTTAGAATTGACTGTTTTGATCTAGAAGTTCAACTCATTAGTATTTACTCAGGATAAATGAAAACAAATAGCTACAATTAAACTTACATGTGTATATTCATATTATAGTCAAAACCCAGAAAAATTTCTAGTGTCCGCTCAACTGGTAGTGGATTTTAAAAACTGTAGTATATCAATACAATTCATACTACTCAGCAGTAAAATAGAACAACTGAACATAAAAACATGGATGAACCTCACAATCACTATATTAACACTTGGAGAATAATTCACAAAGTGACTGCATTTACTTAAAATATCCCAAACTAAATATAGGCCTAAAATCCGTCAACAGGGGAAGTGATGACATATTGGGCTATATTAGTTTAATGAATTACTACTGAGTTGTTAAAAATAAAGACTTCCCTGGTGGCTCAGTTGATAAACAATCTGCCTGCAATGCAGGAGACCCAGGTTCAATCCTTGGTTTGGGAAGATTACCTGGAGAAGGGAATGGCTACCCAACCCAGTATTCTTACCTGGAGAAGTCCATGGACAGAAGAGCCTGGCAGGCTACTGTACATGGGGTTACAAAGAGTTGGACATGACTGAATGACTAACACACACAGTTAAAACCAAACTTTTGATATGCTTAATAGAATTGATTAATCTCATAGAAAAATGCTAAGTGAAATATGCTGGACACAAAAACATCCATATTGCACATTTTAGTTGCACAGAACTAACCTAGTTGGAGAAATAAGAATGGCTTTTCCTCTGGATAGGCTGAGGATTGACAGGGAAAGAACAGGAGGGGGATTCCTGGAAAGATGGAAATATTCTGTATGAAGGCAGGCATGTGGATTCCATGTCTCCACACACTTACCAAGCTGGGATGTTAAGATGTGTGTGCAGCTTTTATCTCAATGCAAGTCACACAAAAAATAAAAGTCAAATTGTGAGGGTTAGTAGAAAAAAGAGCATTGCTTTTGTTTAAATATGAAAGCTCACTGGAGTCTACAATTGCTTGTGTGGAATGTCCTAATGTTGAGGCCATGAACCAACTGGACTATTTAACAGGTGAGGATCTTTTCATATATCCACTTTGTTTATTACTCACAAGTTAATTACTCAACAAATCTCCACTTTTCTGTCTCTGCTCCTGTCGTTATTTTTCTCTGGAATATCAGCTGCTCCCTCCCCCTTCTTCTCCAGTTAAAATGCATCTCATCTTCAAATGATGCTTGAGTGCTCAGTCTTGTCTAACTTTTTTTGACCCCAGGGACTACAGCCTTCCAAGCTTCTCTGTCCATGGAATTCTCCAGGCAGGAATACTGGAGTGAGTTGTCATTTCGTCCTCCAGAGGATCTTCTCAACCCACGGATTGAACAAGCATCTTCTGTGTTGCCTGCATTGGCACGCTGATTCTTTACCACTGAGTCACCTGGGAAGCCCCATCTCATCTTCAGAGTGAAAGTTGCTCAGTCATGTCTGACTCTTCCTGACCCCATGGGGTATAGTATTCTATACTATATATATATATATATATATAATATATTATATATAATTTATAAATTATATAAATATATATAAAATTATATATATAATATATAAACATTATATATATATATAATGGTTTAGTATTCTATACCGTGGAATTCTCCAGGCCAGTATACTGGAGTGGGTGGCCTTTCCCTTCTCCAGGGGATCGTCCCAACCCAGGGATCAAACCCAGGTCTCCTGCATTGCAGGCGGATTCTTTATCAGCTGAGCCACCAAGGACACCCTCTCATCTTCAAGGACCGCCTCAAATATCACCCTCCTGACCCCAAGGAGACTTATCAGATTCTTGTCCTTGGGAACTCTACAGCAATCGCTGTTACCTGTTCTCCAGGCTTTTTCACTTTGTCTTCAGAAACAGTTTTCAGACCCGCTCCTCCTCCCTTGCTGTTACAGTCTGCGTGGCCTCTGCCTGGCTGTGTGTGTTTTCTCTGGGTCCTTTATGGTGCCCAACACGTGACTGACAAGTGACATACATATTTTCTGAATGAGCTTGAAAAACACCACTTTCCAAAACTGACAAGATAAACAGAAAATCTAAATAGTTGTGTGTCTATTAAAAATTGAGTTTCCTAGCAAACATTTCCTATAAACTCTAGGCTCAGATAAATTTCGCCTGTGAGTTCTATCAAACATGTAAAGATGAAACAGTACCGATCATACACAAACATCACCAGAACGTAGAAGAGAAAGGAATACTTCCAAACCATTTTTCGAGGCCAGCAAAATCTCAATGCCAAAACCTAACAAGGACACTAAAAGAAAATTGCAGAACAATATCCTTCATGATCTTAAGTGGAAAAAGTCTTTACAAAATATAAAGAATTGCTTATTTTGCTAATTCTAATGACTGAATTATAATTATTTGAAACATAAAAAATACTTTCTGAATGAATCAAATAAATGGGATACTCATTTGCCGTGATTACTTATTCATCATAAAATATATGTGCTGTCTTGTTGATCTTGCAGAATAACCTTTCACTCAATTTGCATATTTTATTCGTACCTTCTGTCCCTAAGTCTGTAGACTGATTCCAGCTCCAGCTCCAACTCCAACTCTCCTGCACAATGTGTCTCGTCTTGTTGCTTCTCTTCTCCCTGGCACCTCTCAGGGGTTCTTTCTGCTTTGAAGTTATTTGATAGATTAATATTCTGATAAGAGAAAAGTGCCAGAAAAGAGACTGTAGATTGGGTCTACAGATCACAGGCAGTGAACTTCCAGCAGCACATTTAAGAGCAAAATATGACTCTGAATGGTCACCCAAAGGGAAGTGCCAATACATCTCACTTAACCAGCTCACAGACACAATGATTAGTCCATTGGATCTCAGAAAGCACAATTTGCGCATTCCACCATGCGGATGTTATAGTTACAAACACTGCCTCCTAGAAGAGATACACAGCATAGATTCTGAGTCATCATGCAGTTGAGTCAGGAGTGTGAAAATTATTCATGAACTTACATCTGGTGTTTAATAGGCATCTGGGATGTGGGCTGCTGACACGTTCTGTATGATCACATTCCTGAGGGCAGGATCCCAGCCCAGGGAGGTCAATGTCAGGTCATGGCCAGATTTCACTGCAAGGCTCAGAACAGCTTCAGCTGTTCACAGAACCATCTCTCCAGGTACAGCTCACAGAAACCTAGAAAAAGCAAGCCGGTAATGAGCACCATTAAGACTTGGGGTCAAAGATTCTGTCAAAATGCCAAACCTGTGAGCTTCAGTGCATCACACTGAAGTGTGTTGACAGAGCCCAGTGGTATGACAGCCAGCGAAATGAGCAAGGACCTGCTGTTTCTACAATGGAGGGAAAATCACATAATTACATACCCAACGGGATTAAGAATTTTAGGTGATGCGGGGCATGCACATTAAAAATCACAAACCAACTGTCTTTTATTTTGCTAGAAGTGATGTAAGTCTGCTCTTCACTGATGAAACTGAGATTTTGTTGTTGTCTTGAATGAAAACATTATTAGTAAAATTCATCAAAGTCTCAAGGGAAGAGGGAAATTTTGTTCTTTTCATCTCTCAGTAAGTACAGCGTTCATAGCTTTCCTTTGCCATAAACAGGACATGGATGAATAACAATTTCCATCACAGAAGCACCTCTCTGGGACAAGGTTTTGAAACTGGGGATAGAGAAGTTCTGAGATCTTAGATTATCATTTTGCTAAACTCATGTCAGGGCTTCTATGGTGGCTCAGACTGTAAAGAATCTGCCTGCAATGCAGAAGACACGGGAGTATATATATACTCATATATTCTTAGTTGTATAATCATGAAAAAGTCATTACTCTTGGCCTGAAATTTTTTCCTAAGGAAAGGAAAGCAGGGGAAGAAGATAATATCTAAATCCAAGCCCTTATTTGAGTTTTTCCAGATATGTTTCTGTGAAAGACAGTGATAGAGAAAGAAGGAGTTCAACATCCAGGAGTTAGATGATAACTCTAATTATTAAATTTTAATTTGCTCACTGAAAGATATAGTATTTGATTCCATATCCTTCTTAGTTTTTCTACAGCTCATAATTTATTGTATTTGCATCAAATGAGGTAAGAAATGCTGGGTAACTTCTCTTGTAATATTCCTTAAGAAAAGTCTATGGTTAGTTTACAAGACCCCAGGGCAGATGCTCATATTGAATAGTGAGAACATATTGTAAAAAGATTGATTCATTGTAATTTACTTGTCAAACACCATTGTTAAGGTTTCAAAAAGAGAGGAATCCAAACAATAATTTTAAAGCAATACCCCTAATAGTGCCCGCATCTCTCAGGATTCCTCCCACTGTTGATTTATCCTCAAAATTCTCTTCCATATTAAAAAGGCTGAGAGCTGGAATGAAATAAAAACCTTAGAGAATAAGAGGCACTTTTGCCTTTAATGCAGTCGCCAATGTAGATATCCCAAATTTACCAGTGACCACTAATGCTTTCCTAAAATCAAACCACACATATTTGACAGAAAGAGATGTAATTTCACAAAGCTGCTTGCAAAACTGAAGAATAATTACCAAGAAGAAATACAAACTCAGGACCAGATCATGTTACAGTAAACAGATTTCTCTCTGCTGGAGCCATACAGGAGATTTCAAAATAACATGTAGAGAAGCAATGATTTACAATTCCCACCTTTAATCTTCTAGCCTACAGAAATGGTTCCTGAATTAATATAGGAGCTGAAAGCTACAGTTTGCATAACAGTCTGTGGTTAGGTTTTATCATCATAAACCTACCTCTTTACAAAGTATCCTGTAGCCCTGGGGAGAGGTTCACAATACAACTATTATTTGAAAGTATATGCTGCAAGAAATCAAAACTTCCTTTCCAGGGCTTCCATCTGCTATCATGCCCAGCTATGCCAAAGCATTCAAATTGTGCAAAATATGTACTCTTCTTCAAGAGACCAACAACAATTTACTCATCTTTGCATCCCCAGAAATAACCAGTACAAAGCTGGCTTCCCTGGTGGCTCAGATAGTAAAGAATCTTCCTGCAATGCAGGAGACCTGGGTTCAGGTCCTGGGTAGGAAAGATCACCTGGAGGAGGAAATGGTTAACCCCCTCCAGCATTCTTCCATGGAGAATCCCATGGACAGAGGAGCCTGGCGGGCTACAGTCCATGGGGTCGCCAAGAGTCGGACACTACTGAGAGACTAACACTTCCACTTTCCAGTACAAAGCTGGTGATCAACAAAGGTCTGTGTAGTGGTGGGTTTTGAAGAGGAGGTGTGTTAGTTCCTAGGGCTCCTGTAACAAAACACCATAATCTGGCTGCCTTGATGCAACAGACATTTATTATTTCACAGTTTGGGAAGCTAGAAGGCCAAAATCAAGGTGTCAGTAGGTCCCTTCTCCTTCTGAAAACTTCAGGGGAGAATTCTTCCTTTATTCTTGCTTTGCTTCTGGTGGCTGTTGACAATCTTTGGCCTTCCCTGGCTTGCAGCTTCCTCATCCTAATCTCTGCCTCTGTCATCACATGTGTGTCTATGTCTAAATCTGAATTTCCATCTTCTCATCAGGATAGCAGCCATATTGATTAGGGCTCACCCTAATGGTCCCATTTTAGTTGTATAGTATCTGCAAATACCCAGTTTCCAAATGAAGTCATATTCATAGGTGCTGGGGTTTATAACTCTCCTGTGGGGAGGACACAATTCAACCCATCATACA
The DNA here is from genome assembly GCF_049115385.1 of Moschus berezovskii. Classification (NCBI taxonomy): domain Eukaryota; kingdom Metazoa; phylum Chordata; class Mammalia; order Artiodactyla; family Moschidae; genus Moschus; species Moschus berezovskii. The sequence goes on along the minus strand of NC_142477.1, from coordinate 12,688,324 downwards.
CAGCACTATGTCCTTTGCTTTTGTTGGATCTCCTTTATACCAAGTAATACGCTGAACTTGTACCTGCCTCACAGGAAACGTGCTGGCTAATTGCAGGATTTGTTACACCCAATATATTATGAGTCCTCATTGACTAGACTGTAAACTAGCACAGTGTATATTATCCCTGCTCCAGTGATCACCAAACCTGCTCTGATCATTTACAACTTAGCCAAAGCTCCTGCCTTGGTTTCTTTGGGCAGCATCTGTAGAGTCTCATCTTCCTTCCCCAAACAAAAATTGGAACCATTGTACAACAAATCAACTTTGTGCCATTTTTATTGCAAGAGGTTGTGCTTTTGCACGTTGAACTTTGAAGTACTTTGAACACTGAATTGAAATTAACACTGGCTAACTTTGCTGATGCAGAAAATAGTATAAATTGGTACATTCTTTGAAAATTTGGGATGTGCGTGGCTTTAGGATTAAAGAATGCAAAGAATATACTAAAACATAAAGATCTATTTTTAAACTAATTAAGAAACACCTAGACTAGGCTAATTCACACATATGCAAAAAACGTCAAAACTTGAAGTAAAATGAGTAAATCCTCTTAATTCTAAAAGGAAAAGAATCTGATGCTAGGAGGGATTCGGGGCGGGAGGAGACGGGGACGACAGAGAATGAGATGGCTGGATGGCATCACCGACTCGATGGACATGAGTTTGAGTGAACTCCGGGAGTTGGTGATGGACAGGGAGGCCTGGCGTGCTGTGATTCATGGGGTGGAAAAGAGTCGGACACGACTGAGTGACTGAACTGAACTGAACTGAAAGGATTAATATTTCAATGGATTTTCCAGGTGGCTCAGAGGTAAAGAACCTGCCTGTCAATACAAGAGACGTGGGTTCTATCCTTGATCTGGGAAAATGCCCTGGAGGAGGAAATGGCAACCCATTCCAGTATTCTTGCCTGAGATAGTCCATGAACAGAGGAGCCTGGGGGACTACAGTCCATGGGATCACAAGTCAGACACGGCTGAGTGACTAAACAACAACAACAAGGTTTTTTTTTTGTTTGTTTGTTTGTTTTAATTTGGCTTTATTAAATACTATTTAGCAATTGCTAGGTAGACTTTGTAAGGCCGGACCCCCGGTGGCCATCTTGGCTTCTCCTTCTCCTCTTCCCTTTCCTGCCGGCAGGAAAAAGCCCCACCGGACTCTATTGTGCTCTATTCTCTCATTCCCTCCCCCACGGCTGGAGTGTCCTTGATATAGCAGCTCCTGGTAGAAATCAGTTCAGTTTAGTTCAGTTCAGTCGCTCAGTCATGTCCGACTCTTTTCCACCCCATAAATCACAGCACACCAGGCCTCCCTGTCCATCACCAACTCCGGAGTTCACTCAAATTTATGTCCATCAAGTCGGTGATGCCATCCAGCCATCTCATTCTCTGTCGTTCCCATCTCCTCCCATCCCCAATCCCTCCCAGCATCAGACTCTTTTTCAGTGAGTCAACACTTTGCATGAGGTGGCCAAAGTATTGGAGTTTCAGCTTTAGCATCAGTCCTTCCAATGAACACCCTGGATTGATCTCCTTTAGAATGGACTGGTTGGAACTCCTTGCAGTCCAAGGGACTCTCAAGAGTCTTCTCCAGCACCACAGTTCAAAAGCATCAATTCTTTGGCGATCAGCTTTCTTCACAGTCCAAGTCTCACATCCATACTTGACCACGGGAAAAACCATAGCCTTGACTAGACGGACCTTTGTTGGCAAAGTAATGTCTCTGCTTTTTAATATGCTATCCTCTCCTAACCTCCCCGTCCTGTCCAGAGACAGCATTCTGCCCAGAAACAGCAAGAACTATTCCACTGCGTCAGCACAACCTTGAGCAGATGGGGCAACCAACCCAGTCTTGCCCCCCGGCTAACTGACCTATGAGGGACCACCACTCTAAATCTTGCCTAAAGCTATATAAATTGCCTCTTGGCTTTGTTCAGCGCGGACTTCCTCTACCTCACTTGCTTGGGTCCAGGAACCCCACCTGAGAGCACTTCCCATTGAAAGCCTGTCATACCATCTTCCTGGTGCCTGAGTCGTTTCTTTCCTAACATCACGGGGTCGTTTTGACCTTACAGACATCACAACTGACTTTGGCAATTGTTATTTCCTAGGGGTCCCTGATATGGCTTTCTCAGTTGTACATATTAAAGTATAATTTTTCTAATGAAACAGGATAAATAAGTAATTCTGACTTCTGATGAAACGTCAAGTTGATGTATCATTAAATATCAATCTCCTGTCAACTTTAATCATGAGGCAGAAATTGCATTTAATTATGCAACGTATGTACCCGAGGCCTCCATAATCACAGACTGTACTAAGGAGAACAATAGGTCCATTGAGTTCACAGGAGAGGCAGAATATTTTCAAGGGCTCGTAGAAACTTATTTCTCTGGACTTCTGGAGACTCACTGGAGGGAGGACGCAGGAGGTGGAAGGTACAGGTTGTGGCCATGAAACAGCAAAGCTAACCAATTCCAAGGGAAATGGACTATGAGGCCGTGACTGGATCCACTCCACTCTATGACCCTCAGATCTGTGGCCTAGATCTTGGTCACGTTTGAAACTCCAGGCCAAGTTTTGTGCCTGTTCCTGAGTAGATGCTCAGTTGGAGCTGGAATAACCTGAATTTGTTGGCAGTACAATGTGGCCAACGATTGGGACTGGTATACACTGTCCTTTGAACCCATGCTTTGTAAGGAAATTGGTGTTAGACTGGGAAAAAAGAATCACAAAGAAAGAGGGGATGACAGTTCTTTGATGTTCTTGGGTAATTAGTGAATTCTTCCTCCTTTAAAAGTAGGTTCCTACTAAACCACAGAGCCTGCGAGGTAGGGGCACTGCCCTTCTTGATGCAGAGAGATGACATGCAGGTCCTTGAAAAGGGCTTCGTGGGTTGCAAAACTGGCAAGAAGCCTTTGAAAAATTTACACCTAAGAAAGAAAGAGAAATTATTTGCAAATTTTCCAAAGTAAATGCTCCAAGAATAGGGAGGTCAGGCCTGGAGTCAAAAAGAAGCCTGTCCAATTTTAATCAAGCTTAAGGGAATCAAGACTTTTGGTCACGAGCTCTATATGTACACACACACACACACACACAGAGTAGTGGTTTGCTTATAAGATTTTTTTCCAGTAGGAGATGGTAATTTTCCTTCAGTCTCTTTAAGCTTAGAGAGATTCTTCATGTATTTTCAGCGATGTGACTCAGACAGAAAATCAATTATAAAATAATACATGATAACCCACTGCTCAATTATGTGCATCACAGCAAAAGCCAAAGGATTTTAGAAAAATCAAGAGCCAATGTGCATGAGAACATTTGCAAGGCCACACAAAGCGGGCAGAGTCATGAATATCATTAGTATAAAGAGTCTAAGAGGTTTGTAAATGCATTTCGAAAGTATTCATTGCTGACACATCCTGGATTGAGTGAAAATGGGAAGCATTCATAGCTCAGTTGGTAAAGAATCTGACTGCAATGCAGGAGACCCCGGTTTGATTCCTGGGTTGGAAAGATCCCCTGGAGAAGCAATAGGCTACACACTCCAGTATTCTTGGGCTTCCCTTGTGGCTCAGCTGGTAAATAATCCACCTGCAATGTGGGAGACCTGGGTTTGATCCCTGGGTTGGGAAGATCCCCTGGAGAAGGGAAAGGCTACCCACTCCAGTGTTCTGGCCTGGAGAATTCCATGGAATGTATAGTCCATGGGATTGCAAAGAGTCGGACACAACTGAGGGACTTTCACTAGTCTTTCATACTGTAGGAAAGCTTCAGCTGGCGGGTCTTGGATTTTCAGTGGCTGCTGTTTTCTTCTGGTGCAAAAATCACTCTGCTTTGAGTGCAGGTAGAATTCTTGCCTGGAAAATCCCATGGATGGAGGAGCCTGGTGGGCTGCAGTCCATGGGGTCGCTAGGGGTCGGACATGACTGAGCGACTTCACTTTCACTTTTCACTTTCACACATTGGAGAAGGAAATGGCAACCCACTCCAGTGTTCTTGCCTGGAGGATCCCAGGGACGGGGGAGCCTGGCGGGCTTCCGTCTATGGGGTCACACAGAGTCGGACACGACTGAAGTGACTTAGCAGCAGCAGCAGCAGAATGGGAAAAAACCCCATCCAAGTGTCTCCATGACTGTGTCTCTGGGGGCGTTCTCTCTGAGCAGCATTCGTCCTTCACTTTTGACACCTTGCTCTTTAAGATAACTCATCCACATCTGACACCTTCTTTTTATAAAATATAAATATGGATAATATCCTAAGGACTGTTCACTGCATTGTATACATGGAATTTATCGTAGGAAAATTAGTTTTGATTCCCAATTTGATTTTTTTCAGTGAGGGCAGTGATGGTGCCCTATAAAACTCGCAGGTTAGGAGAAGGGGACCCGGCTTCAGCCCCACTCTGCCCCTTCTCTCAGAGCCTCAAGTCCTCACCTACAAAATAGGGTTTTTAGGGACTTCCCTGGTGGTCCAGTGGTTATCACTTCACCTTCCAATGTAGGGGGTGTGGACTCCATCCCTGGTTGGAGAGCTGCGATCCTACATGCCTCATGGCCAGAAAACCAAAACATGAAACAGAAGTAATATTGTAACAAATTCAGTAAAGATTTAAAAATGGTCTACATCAAAAAAGTCTCTTAAAAAACAGGATTTTCAGTACCTGCTGAATATAGTTTTGTTTCTATCAAATAGCTGTATTATCATCAAAAAGTTGTGTTATAATGCAACTGTAGAAACTGAAGCTCAGGGGAATTGAAAGATGTGGTGGGGGCCCTGGAACAAGACGAGAAGGCCTAGGGCCCAGGTCCAGCCGAGTCAGTGCTAGGGTGTGATTTTAAACAAAAGCGGAGCTGAAAGCTCTGAGCAAATATGTCTCCTGCAACTGAATATTTCTGTCAGTGGGACAGCCTAGTGTTAAAGAGGATATACAGCTTATAAAACAGCATCTAACGATGAAATAAACTCTGTGGATCTGGGCTGTGAGCTCTCCTGTGTTAGGTGAGGGGATACAGTCAGAAGATTTTGTGGTTATGAGCAGGCTTTAACCCCATTCACACTTCTGTGACTGGTTTCTCTTTACTCCTGCAGGCTTGATCTATGTTCAAAAGTTTCGTTCGCTTTCAAATGGCTGAAGTAGATTTAGTGAAAAGTTGGAGCTTGAACTTTTCTTTGAAGACCACTTAGGTTTAGGAAAAGAGATTTAGTAGCACACTGTGTAAGCCAATGTAAGAATCTTAAAGGTCAGAATTCTCCAAATCCAGTAGAACAGAAATTATTCTCTTGGGCTGACCTCCTGCAAAGCCCCTAAGATATCACTTACTGCTCTGTCCCTCCTAGGCATGTTTCAGGAGTAACTGGTGCTGGGCAGCCACTATTTATTATTATGTCACTAAACTGCATTTGATTATATTTTAACGAATTTATTCACAGCCTTCAAAAGTTTGAAGTTCTCCAAAGGAGAAAGTTGGAAGTTTCTTATTTTCAAAACCTCACTTAGCAGATAGAACTTATGGTGTCTGAGTTCCCCAGATATTTAGTATGTGGTTGATTTAATGGGTTTTGCTTGATTCAGAGCATCATAAAGAAGAAGGAAAAACTACTCAAATTCTATTTCCCATATTAAACTCTATCAATATTTTTCTATGTGTAATCACACTTAACCCCTGTTTAAGTAGGATGGTATTAAACATGCTGCCTTTTTCTATCTACTTCTATCTTGTTTTGATACCAATTAATATAAAAGTACAAATGTAGTTACTTCACTGTTCTGCTATCTATCTCTGATATTAAACTGATTAAATAACATGCAGAATGTTTCTATATATAAACTGATACCCCCAGGATATACATGCATTGCTAAAACGAGTGATGAGTTATAGGCATAAAGAATAGAATGTAAAGAATTAGTTGTTGTTGTTTCAAACACTAAGTCATGTCTGACCGTTTTGTGATTCCGTGGACTATAGCCCACCAAGCTCCTCTGGCCATAAGATTTCCCAGACCAAATACTGGAGTGGGCTGCCATTTCCTCTTCCAGAGGATCTTCTGGACCCAGGGGTCAAAACTGCTTCTCTTGCTTCTCCTGCATTGGCAGGCAGATTCTTTACTACTGTACCACCCAGAAGGGCAAAATATGAAATACCGTATTTTCAAAGGTAGTAAGAACTGAAAATATTAGTTGGAGACAATTATTTTGCTTCCATTTAGCTTTTCTATTTTCTTGACAGATAATTTAGCAAACCCCTCTGAACATTTTTTATTATTATTTTTTAGTAGTGGTTTATGTTTTAGAGAAAAATGGGTGGGAAGTTACAGAAATTTCTTATATACCCTGGCCTAATACATGCATAGGCTCACACACACACAAACCTCCTCATTTAAAACCTTCCCCAGCAGATTGGAGGATTTATTACATGTGATAAACCTACATCAGCTTATAATTAATTAAAGTCCATCATTTACATTATGGTTCACTCATGGTGTTACATATATTCCACAATTTTTACAGATGTATAATGACTTATCTGGAGAAGAAAATGGCAACCCACTCCAGTAGTCTTGCCTGGAAAAACCCATGGATGGAGAAGCCTGGCAAGTTACAGTCCAAGGGGTCACACAGAATTGGAAACAACTGAGCAACTAACACTTTCACTTTCATAGTAACTTATATCTCTCATAATTGCATAATTTCCCCACCCTAAAAATTCCATGTGTTCTGTTATTTCATCTCTATCCCCTCCCCAACTCTGGAAAACTATTATTTTCCTGTCTTCATAGTTGTACCTTCCCCAGAATGTCACATAGGAAGAATCATATGGTTGTGTAGATTTTTTTTAGATTGAATTTTTCACTTAAAGGCCTTCCCTGGTGACTCAGATGGTAAAGAGTCTGCCTGCAATGCAGGAGACCTAGGTTCGATCTCTGGGTTGGGAAGATCCCCTGGAGAAGGAAATGGCAACCCACTCCAGTATTCTTGCCTAGAGAATCCTATGGTCAGAGGAGCCTGATAGGTTACAGTTGATGGGGTCACAAAGAGTGGGACATGACTAAGCGACTTTCAGTTCAGTTCAGTCTCTTAGTCGTGTCCGACTCTTTGCGACCCCATGAATCGCAGCACGCCAGGCCTCCCTGTCCATCACCAACTCCTGGAGTTCACTCAAACTCGTGTCCATCGAGTCGGTGATGCCATCCAGCCATCTCATTCTCTGCCATCCCTGTCTCCTCCTACCCCTAATCCCTCCTAGCATCAGACTCTTTTCCAGCGAGTCAACTCGTCGCATGAGGTGGCCAAAGTATTGCAGTTTCAGCTTTAGCATCAGTCCTTCCAATGAACACCCAGGATTGATCTCCTTTAGAATGGACTGGTTGGATCTCCTTGCAGTCCAAGGGACTCTCAAGAGTCTTCTCCAGCACCACAATTCAAAAGCATCAATTCTTCAGCAATCAGCTTTCTTCACAGTCCAACTCTCACATCCATACATGACCACGGGAAAAACCATAACCTTGACTAGACGGACCTTGGTTGGCAAAGTAATGTCTCTGCTTTTTAATATGCTATCTAGGCTGGTCATAACTTTCCTTCCAAGGAGTAAGCATCTTTTAACTTCATGGCTGCAATCAGCATCCGAAGTGATTTTGGAGCCCAAAAAAATAAAGTCTGACACTGTTTCCACTGTTTCCCCATCTATTTCCCATGAAGTGATGGGACCAGATGCCATGATCTTCATTTTCTGAATGTTGAGCTTCAAGCCAACCTTTTCACTCTCCTCTTTCACTTTCATCAAGAGGCCTTTGAGTTCCTTTTCACTTAAAAAAATATGAATTTAAGGCTTTTCCATGTCTTTCAAGGGCTTGATAGCTCATTTATTTTTAGTGCTGAATAATCACCAAAGAATTGATGCTTTTGAACTGTGGTGCTGGAGAAGACTCTTGAGAGTCCCTTGGACTGCAAGGAGATCCAACCAGTCCATTCGAAAGGACATCAATCCTAGGTGTTCATTGGGAGGACTGATGCTAAAGCTGAAACTCCAATACTTTGGCTACCTCATGTGACGAGTTGACTTACTGGAAAAGACTCTGATGCTGGGAGGGATTGGGGGCAAGAAGAGAAGGGGATGACAGAGAATGAGATGGCTGGATGGCATCACCGACTCGATGGACATGAGTTTGAGTGAACTCCGGGAGTTGGTGATAGACAGGGAGGCCTGGCGTGCTGTGATTCATGGGATCGCAAAGAGTTGGACACGACTGAGTGACTGAACTGAACTGAATATTACACTGTCTGTTGTGCCATGGTTTGTTTGTCTGCTCACCTACTGAAGGATGGCATACAAGTTTAGACTGTTATAAATAAAGCTACTAAAAATATTACGATGCATGTTTTTGTGGGGACTCAAGTATTCAACACCTTTGGTTAAATATCAAGATGTGTGATTGACAGATATTATGATAAAGTGTATGTTTAGTTTTGTAAGAATTGCCAAACTACCATCCAAAATGACTACATTTTCATTAAAAATAAGTGAGAGTTCCTGTTGCTCCATATCCTTGTCAGCATTTGGTGTTCTGGATTTTGGCTTTTCTGCTAGGTGTGTAGTGGTGTCTTACTGTTTTAATTTGCATTTCATACATTTTGTGCAGAATCTTTTCATAGGCTTTTTTGACATCTTTATCTCCTTTGGTGATTTGTCTGTTAAAATATTTGGCACATTTTCTAATCGAGTTTTTTATTTTCTTAGTGTTGAGTATTAGGAGTTCTTTGTATGTTTTAGATAAAAGTCCTTTATCAGATCTGTTTTTTGTAAATGTTTTTTCCCAGTCTGTGGTTTGCTTCCCATTCTCTAAACACTGTCTTTCTTAGATCAGAAGTTTTGAGTTTTAATGAAGTCCAACTGATCAGTTACCGCTTTCAAGGGTTGTGCCTTTTGTGCTGTATTCAAAATGTCTTAGTTCTACCCAAGGTCATCCAGGTTGTCTCCGATGTTACATTCTGGGAGTTTTCTAGTTTTAAATTTTACATATTTAGTTCTTGGATCCATTTTGAGTTAATTTTTGTGTAGCATGTAAGACTTGTGTCTTTTTTTCTGTTTTGCATGTAGGTGTCAGCTCTTCTAGCACCACTTGGTCAAATACTATTTTTTTTTTTTTCCATTGTACTGTTTTGTTCCTTTGTCAAAGATGAGTTGAATAAATTTACATGGCTCTATTTCTGGGCTATTATTCTATTTCATTGATCTATCTGTCTGTTTGCTCAGTAATATCCCAGTGATGATTACTGTGTCTTTATAGTAAGTCTTAAGTTGGATAGAATCAATCTTCCAGCTTTGTTGTTCTTCAGCACTGTGTTAGATATTCTGGGTCTTTTGCCACCTCACATAGACATTAGAATATATTTTGATAGCCACAAAATAACTTGCTTGGATTTTGGATGAGATTACATCAAGTCAAGCTCCATAATCACTGCAGGTGGTGACTGTATCCATGAAATTAAAAGACACTTCCTTCTTGGAAGGAAAGCTATGACAAACCTGGACAGCATATTAAAAAGCAGAGACATCACTTTGTTGACAAAGGTCTGTATATAGTCAAAGATATGGTTTTTCCCAGAGAAGGCAATGGCAAGAATGGAGGAGGCTGGTAGGCTGCAGTCCGTGGGGTCACTAAGGGTAGGACATGACTGAGCGACTTCACTTTCACACATTGGAGGAGGAAATGGCAACCCACTCCAGTGTTCTTGCCTGGAGAATTCCAGGGATGGGGGAGCCTGGTGGGTTTCCATCTATGGGATCACACAGAGTCGGACATGACTGAAGTGACTTAGCAGCATGGTTTTTCCAGTAGTTGTGTATGAATGTGAGAGTTGGACCATAGAGAAGGCTGGGCATCGAAGACATGATGCTTTTGAATTGTGGAGCTGGAGAAGACTCTTAAGAGTACCTTAGACAGCAAGAAGATCAAAGCAGTCCATCCTAAAAGAAATCAACCCTGAATATTCATTGGAAGGACTGATGCTGCAGCTGAAGCTTCAATATTTTGGCCACCTGATGTGAAGAACCGACTCATTGGAAAAGACCCTGATGCTGGGAAAGATTGAAGGCAAAGGGAGAAGGGGATGGCAGAGGATGAGATGGTTAGATAGCATCATTGACTCAATGGACATGAGTTTGAGCAAACTCCAGGAAACAATAAAGGACAGGGAAGCCTGATGTGCTGCAGTCCATGGGGTTGCAAAAAGTTAATCATGACTTAGTAAATGATCAACAACAATAGATCAACCTGGGAAGAACTGACATCTTGATAATATTGAGTCATTCTATTCATGAATATAGAATATCTCTTTAATTCTTCTGTGAGTTCTTTCATCAGAGTTTTGTCATTTTTCTTATATATATTCCCTACACATATTTTGTTAGATTTATAACAAATTATTTCATTTGAGGATTCAGTTCAGTTCAGTTCAGTTCAGTCACTTAGTCATGTCTGACTCTTTGCGACCCCATGAATCACAGCATGCCAGGCCTCCCTGTCCATCACCAACTCCCGGAGTTCACTCAAACTCATGTCCATCGAGTCGGTGATGCCATCCAGCCATCTCATTCTCTGTCGTCCCCTTCTCCTCCCGCCCCCAATCCCTCCCAGCATCAGAGTCTTTTCCAGTGAGTCAACTCGTCACATGAGGTGGCCAAAGTATTGGAGTTTCAGCTTTAGCATCAGTCCTTCCAATGAACACCCAGGATTGATCTCCTTTAGAACAACATAATCCAGAAACTTTGAAATACTGTTCAAAATTGCTAGCCTCCAAACTAGATGTGGACACTGGAAGAATGGTCACAGTGAGCTCTGTGGGCTTTCTATGAACTTGGTAAGTAGTGAAATATGCCTTAACAGCCCCTTTAAACCACAACTTTTAAAATGTCTGACATTTTATAAAGAAAAATTATTTCTGCAACAAATATGGTTAGTACGGTACGTTGCAAGGGCTGTTACAAGAGCATCACAAAGTAGGTACCTTAAACAATCCAGATTCACCATCTCACAGTTCTGAAGACTAGAAGTTTGCGATTAAGGTGTGGGCAGCTTTTTGTTTTGTTTTCTGAGGACTGTGAGTGATGGTCTATTCCAGGCCTCTGTCTATGGCTTTCAGATGGTTATCTTTGTGTTCACATGGAGTTCGCCCTGCATCAAATTTCCCTTTCTTATAAGGACACCAGTCATAATGGATTAGTTCAGTCGTTCAGTATTGTCCGATTCTTTGTGACCCCATTATCCGCAACACTCCAGGCCTCCCTGTCCATCACCAACTCCCAGAGTCTACCCAAACCCATGTCCATTGAGTCAGTGATGCCATCCAATCATCTCATCCTCTGTCATCCCCTTCTCCTCCTGCCCTCAATCTTTCCCAGAGTTAAGGTCTTTTCAAATGAATCAGCTCTTCTCATCAGGTGGCCAAAGTATTGGAGTTTCAGCTTCAACATCAGTCCTTCCAATGAACACCCAGGACTGATCTCCTTTAGGATGGACTGGTTATATCTCCTTGCAGTCCAAGGAACTCTCAAGAGTCTTCTCCAACACCACAGTTCAAAAGCATCAATTCTTCGGTGCTCGGCTCTCTTTAGAGTCCAACTCTCACATCCAACATGACCATTGGAAAAACCAAAGCCTTGACTAGACGGACCTTTGTTGGCTCATAACTTTCCTTCCAAAGGGTAAGCGTCTTTTAATTTCATGGCTGCAATCACCGTCTGCAGTGATTTTGGAACCCAGAAAAATAAACTCAACCATTGTTTCCACTGTTTCCCCATCTATCTGCCATGAAGTGATGGGATCAGATGTCATGATCTTAGTTTTCTGAATGTTGAGCTTTAAGCCAATTTTTTCACTCTCGTCTTTCACTTTCATCAAGAGGCTCTTTAGTTCTTCTTCACTTTCTGCCATAAGGGTGGTGTCATCTGCATATCTGAGGTTATTGATATTTCTCCTGGCAATCTTGATTCCAGTTTGTGCTTCCTCCAGCCCAGAACTTCTCATGATGTACTCTGCATATAAGTTAAATAAGCAGGGTGACAATATACAGCATTGATGTACTCCTTTTCCTACTTGGAACCAGTTTGTTGTTCCATGTACAGTTCTAACTGTTGCTTCCTGACCTGCATACAGGTTTCTCAAGAGGCAAGTCTCAAGAGGCAGTGTGTATAATGGATTAGGGCTTGACCTAATGACCTAATCTTAACTCTGATAAGAGCCTGTACCAAATGAGGTTACATTCTGAGGTACTAAGGGCTTATAGGAATTTATGGGAGAAAGAATTCAATCCATATATTAGCATATTTAATTCAGCTGTTTACTATCAATTGAGTCAAATTCTATAAAGATTCCAATCAAAATTTACAATTTAAAATTTGTTATATTATCAAAAAGAATCATGCTCATTGTCAGTGCTATGAAAAAAATTTTGAACATAGACATTTCTGAGACTATTTCCATGAAATTCACTGTATGTGACAGGGGTCTTTGTACAACTACCTGAAGAGGTGTCCAAAGCTCTCACAGTCTTCTCATTTTGCCACTTATCACCCCCATAAACCTACTATGGAGAAAGATGATGATACTGCTTACTATTTTTTCTTCAACTTACTCTTTAGAATTGTTAAAAGTGCATGTGACTGGCCATAGCTATCATGCTAGCATCCTGCACAGGAGTAGTTGTATTTTAACTGTGCTGTAATTTAAAAAAAAAATTGAATACATAATGGAATGTTTTTCAACAAGGATACAGTGAAGGAAGATTATTCAAATCACACCATGAATTCCTTGGGGTTGTATGTGGTAATTTATTCAACCTTCAACACACAGTCCCTGGCATGTGGTTGACTTCCTATAAACAGCTGATTATAAAGAAGAAATGAATAAATTATCCAATGGGTATGTACAGTAGAGTTACTGCAAATGATATCTCATGAAAGTGAAAATTAACTAAAAAATTACTTATTGCTTTTATCAGTTAATAAATCTCATCTCCATTTAATAATCATCCCATATTTAGTTATTTAAAAATAAAAATATCAAATATTTAAGTCTTTGCTGTTGATTTAGTCACTAAGTCATGTTGACCTTTTGTGACCCCATGGACTGTAGCCTGTCAGGCTCGTCTGTCCATGGGATTTCCCAGGTAAGCATACTGGATTGTGTTACCATTTCCTTCTTCAGGGGATCTCTTCTCAAGCCAGGGATTGAACCTGGGTCTCCTGCATTGGCAGGCAGATTCTTTACCATCTGAGCCACCAGGGAAAACGTCAAATCTTTAAGTCTAGACTTTTATATTATCTGATCATCTTCATGCCAAACAGTGATGTCTGCTTTACATAACCTAAACTTTCTCAGATTTAGAGAACCTTAGCCAATTCTTTTTTCAACTTGCTGAGGTTTCACTTAGTATTTTAAAAAATGTTTCTGAGTGAGAATGGCCTATGTGATTTTTTTTAAAATTTTTCTCAACTGCATTTGAATTCTGCATTATGTAAGATAATGGAATCTTTCCATTTACTATAGTCTATTGTACATTTCAAAGTAGTTGAATTTTTTTGCTGAAAATCTATTTTTACAGCTTAATAAATACTACAAAAAACCTGCACATACTTAATGTATACAACTTAAAGAATTTTGGCAAATGCACATGCCCGTGATATGTGTATTCCCTTGGTTGAGGTTGATGGTATTATGGGTTATGCATGCATCTAAACTCATCCAACTCTATACATTAGCCAGTTTTATAATTCATTGTCTATCCAGCATCTGCTTTCTCATCCTGAACCTTCTAAACCTGCCATTTTAACAGCTCAGCTGTTTCTGTATTGACAGTTTCCATCTTCATCTTGTTCATTTACTTGTTCAATGACTTCAGAGCCCCAGGGCCACTGCCTTGCTCAGTCATGGATACTCCTGCCATTTTGTCTGGCAAAAGAACTTTAAAATGTCTACATTGATTTATTTAATGTCCTCTGTGCTTTCTCTTACCCCTGGTAACTGCTGCCTCCTTTAGTCAACGCTTTCATGGGCCATCAGTCTGAACAGGATTGGGGGCAGGGAGGTGTGTGTGTGGAATGAACAAGGCAGACTTTTCATGCCCGTGTGTGACTCAAAAGCTAGTTCTGTCTTCTCTGAAGCTGGTAAAAGAGAACTGGAAGATAATTACTATGGGAAGGGAGAAGGGAATGGCAACCCACTCCAGTATTCTTGCCTGGGAAATCCCATGGACAGAGGAACCTGATGGGCTACAGTCTATCCGGTCACAAAGAGTCGGACGTGACTGAGTGAGGACCACTTTCACTTCACCTAAGGATATACCAGTAGAAATATGTAGAAAAATATTGATAATATATGAGGATCCATGACTGAAATTCTATAGAGTCACTGCAGCAATTCTATAAAAATTCTTCATATTTGGCATCAAAGAAAGTGGCCATTGACTATTTAGAAAGTTAATGGGAAAATTATGGCTTTTCAAATTAAGAAAATCAGAAACATCATCTTTTATTTATAGGGGGAAGGTCAAGAGGAACCAGAGAATTCATTAAAATTTAGAATTGATAAAATTTTTGAAAAATCTCTCTGTATGTAGCAAACTCAGACCTGGGCTTTACTTGACTCTCCTGTGATATAAGCCCATTGCCTATAAAATCTCTGATGAGGCTTTCTTTTATCTATTCAACTAACATTTATCAAGGCTCACTAGAGGCTAGATACTATTCTAGGACCTGTGTTACAGAGGAAACCTCCTTGCATGATGTCTAAATTCTTTGAGGCTGTGGAGAAAAGAAAATAACCAAATAAATTAAACAGGAAAATACCATATCAGAGCTCTAGAAGATTGAGTTAACATTGCATTCTGCAGTTAATCTGATATAGCTAATAATTTATTTTTGAAAACTAACTTGTTGAAAGCTGGTTAAATTCATTTTAACCAGGGTAGACAAGACATTCAGACTTCCCAGTTGGTGCTAGTGGTAAAGAGCCTCCCTGCTAATGCAGAAGATGTAAGAGATTTGGGCTCAATCCATGGGTAAGGCAGATCCCCTGGAGGAGGGCATGGTGATCCACTCCAGTATTCTTGCCTGGCAAATCCCATGGACAAAGGAGCCTGGCAAGCTACAGGTCCAAGTGGTCGCAAAGAGTTGGACACAACTGAAGTGACTTAGCATGCTCACACCCAGATAAATCATTCTCTTTTCTTAATTAGCAGAAGATAAGTGATCAGAATGAACTCCAAGACAAGCAGTTCATAAATTTAAGAGAAATTTAGGTGACAAAGGTTTTGGCACATTTACTGTGTCTCTCTCTCTCTCTAGTATGAATATAAATATATATTTATAAATATAGAGAGGGGAAAAATGGGTGAAGGAGGTCAAAAGTTACAAATATCCAATAGGTCATGGGATGCAATGAAAAGTATGGCAATTATAGTGAATAAGACTGTATTATGTATTTGAAAGTTATGGAGATCAATCCTGGGTGTTCATTGGAAGGACTGATGCTAAAGCTGAAACTCCAATACTTTGGCCACCTCATGCGACAAGTTGACTCACTGGAAAAGACTCTGATGCTGGGAAAGTTTGGGGGCGGGAGGAGAAGGGGACGACAGAGAATGAGATGGCTGGATGGCATCACCGACTCTGTGGACATGAGTTTGAGTGAACTCTGGGAGTTGGTGATGGACAGGGAGGCCTAGCGTGCTGTGATTCATGGGGTCGTGCAGAGTCGGACATGACTGGGCGACTGAACTGAAGGGAAGGGTTAACTAGACTTACTGTGGTGATCATTTTACAATACACACAAATACCAAATCATTACTTTCTACACTTAAAACTAATATCTTGCTATATGTCGATTATATCCTAATTTTTTAAAAAAGTATTTCTTTTAAGTTAAAATCTGAGTTAAAAGCACACTAACTCACTTCAGTCGTGTCCAATTCTGTGCAGCCCCACGGACTGTAGCCCACCAGGCTCCTCTGTCCATGAGATTCTCCAAGTCAGGCTACGGGAGTGGGTAGCCCTTCCTTTCTCCAGGGGATCTTCCCAACCCAGGAATTGAACCCAGGTCTCCCATGTTTCTATATAAATTTAATGGTTAACTCAGTATTCTGTATTCTAAAACCTCTTACATTGGTTTCTCAGGTTCTAGCCCCCATTTTCACTATGAAATACTTAATAAATGAGTCTATATGAATTATATATGTGACTAATACAACAACACAAATATGCTCATGTACCATCCACTCAGCCTGATGTGTAGTAACTCCCCACACGTGGAAGCCCTCTGCCATCCTTCCCAATCTCATTCTCCTTCCTGCCTCTAGGGGGAGGCACAACTCTGAAATTTATATTTCTCATGCCACTTTTTATAATAGTCAGTATATAGTAGCAAAGAAATAGTTGAAAACAATAGAATGGGAAAGACTAGAGATCTCCTCAAGAAAATGAGAGATACCAAGGGAACATTTCATGCAAAGATAGGACCAATAAAGGACAGAAATGTTATAGACCTAACAAAAGCAGAAGATATTAAGAAGAGGTGGCAAGAATACATAGAAGAACTACGCAAGAAAGATCTTCATGACCCAGAAAACCACAATGGTATGATCACTCACCTAGAACCAGACATCCTGGAATGCAAAGTTAAGGGGGCCTTAGGGAAGCATCATTAAGAACAAAGCTAGTGGAGGTGACGGAATTCCAGTTGAGCTATTTCAAATCCTGAAAGATGATGCTGTAAAAGTGCTGCACTCAATATGCCAGCAAATTTGGAAAACTCAGCAGTGGTCACAGGACTGGAAGAGGTCAGTTTTCATTCCAATCTCAAAGAAAGGCAATGCTAAAGAATGCTCAAACTACTGCACCATTGCACTCATCTCACACACTAGCAAAGTTATGATCAAAATGCTCCAAGCCAGGCTTCAACAGTATGTGAACTGTGAACGTCCAGATGTTCAAGCTGGATTTAGAAAAGGAAGAGGAACAAGGGATAAAATCACCAACATCCACTGGATCATCAAAGAGCAAGAGAGTTCCAGGAAAACATCTACTTCTGCTTTATTGACTACACTAACACCTTTGACTGTGTAGATCACGACAAACTGTGGAAAATTCTTCAAGAGATAGGAATATCAGACCACCTTACCTGCCTCCTGAGAAATCTGTATGCAGGCAATGAAACAACCATTAGACCCGGGCATGGAAAAACAGACTGGCTCCAAATTGGGAAAGGAATACTTCAAGGCTCTATATTGTCACCCTGCTTTTTTAACTTATATGCAGAAAACATCATGTGAAATGCCAGGCTGGATGAAGCACAAGCTGGAATCAAGATTGCCGGGAGAAATATCAATAACCTCAGATACACAGATAACACCACCCTTATGGCAGAAAGGAAAGAACTAAAGAGTCTCTTGATGAAAATGAAAGAGGAGAGTGAAAAAGTTGGGTTAAAACTCAACATTAAAAAGCTAAGATCATGGCATCCGGTCCCATTACTTTATGGCAAACAAGGAAATAGTGGAAACAATGAGAGACTTTACTTTGGGGGGCTCCAAAATCACTGCAGATGGTGACTACAGCCATGAAATTAAAGGACGCTTGCTCCTTGGAAGTAAAGCTATGACCAACCTAGGCAGCATATTATAAAGCAGAGACATTACTTTACCAACAAATGTTCATCTAGTCAAAGCTACGGTTTTTCTAGTAGTCATGTATGGATGTGAGAGTTGGATTATAAAGAAAGCTGAGCATCAAAGAATTGATGCTTTTGAACTGTGGTGCTGGAAAAGACTCTTGAGAGTCCCTTGGACTGCAAGGAGATCCAACCAGTCCATCCTAAAGGAAATCAGTCCTGAATATTCATTGGAAAGACTGATACTGAACCTGAAACTCTAATACTTTGGCCACCTGATGTGAAGAACTGACTCATTGGAAAAGACCCTGATGCTGGGAAAGACTGAAGGCAGAAGGAGAAGGGGCCGACAGAGGATGAGATGGTTGGATGGCATCACCAACTCAATGGACATGAGTTTGAGCAAGCTCCTGGCGTTGGTGATAGACAGGGAAGCCTGGCGTGCTGCAGTCCATGGGGTCGCAAAGAATCGGACATGACTAAGCAATTGAAGTGAACTGAAGGTTCACTTATTTATGTATTTGTGTAGATTTGGAGCTGGTGGCTCAGACAGTAAAGAATCTGCCGGAAATGTGGGAGATCTGGATACAATGTCTGGGTAGGGAAGATTCCCTAACCCGAGTATGTTATAGTCAGACTTTTATCAGCTGTAGGATAGGAAATGGGCTTCCCTAGTAGCTCAGCTGGTAAAGAATTGGCCTGCCATGTAGGAGACCCAGGTTTGATCCGCGGGTTGGGAAGATGCCCAAGAGAAGGAAATGGCAGCCCACTCCAGTAATTTTGCCTGAAGAAGCCCCATGGACAAAGAAGAGGGGTGGGCTGCAGCCCATGGGGTCACAAAGAGTGAGACACGACTGAGCTAGTAGGCACATTTGTGTAGGTTTATAGCTAAATAAAATGGGTTGGAAGTTTTTAAAGAGGTGGCTGTGGTCTGCAGTGACCGGTAGGAGGTTCAAAAAGACCCTCCTGTGAAAGTCCCATTGGAGTGTCACTGGGGTTAGTGATGAGTCAGTGGGGGCTGAGGTATGGGATGTGTTCCCATGGGGAGAACACAGAATGAGCCTAATTTGGGGGATCATGGAGAAGGTCAGCCCCCAAGCTCAACTGTTGCTGAGAACCACCCTGGAACCACTGGGCACCATCCTCTGAGGTCCCAGAGGTCTCCCCCAGGGTAGGAAGCCTTCATGGGAAGACCTCCGCACTGCTCTATGTGGCAAGGACAATGAAGATGGATGGGTAAGATGTGTCAGTCAGTTAAGCCTGAACAGGTGACCTTTAGGAAAAGAAATGTACACTAAACCTTCAAACTTGCTGTGCTTCCGCACAAGAGCAAGTCAGTCTCTGATTCTTGGCCTCACTGTTCTTATCTGGTAAATGGGCCAGTAGCCGGATTTTGTAAGTTGCTTTCCACTTGAATATTCCAGAATCGAAGGAAATTTCTAGAATGGAACTCTGGTGGGCTAAAAAGTCAGCATAGCTGTATTCAGTAACTAATAATGTATTAGAGTTTAAACAGCTTAAAGGATATTAGTACTCATATGAAATTCAGCATAGAAGGGGGACTAGTGGCTGGACCATGTGGTAGCAAGAGGGAATCACATGGTTTTTTATTGGTTTAATACTGAAGAGGTGTGGACAAATGTAGGACACATTCTAGAATCTGCCAAATATAAGTGGTGAATCTAATAATAATAGCATTTTTCTTCTGGTTTTCAAGATAAAGTGTTACTTGGTAAAGACATGAAATTTTTTGTTAATGGAAATCCAGCTGCTCCTGGCCAAGATGATTATTTTCAATATATTTAATGTGATCTTACATTCTCAGATAATGAACTTAAATTACATCTTACACTTTGCTGAGAGGGGAAATCTGTTTGCCTGTCAGTGATATACATTCTTGGTATTTGCCAGACAGCTTCTTATGGACAAATGATAATCGATTCAGACGGAGGAAATCACATTAAATAATTCTACCACTTAAATTGCAAGGAATTTATAGTAGTTTAGAATCAAGAAACACACTAGCACAAACATTAAATTATGATGCAAGCTCCATTTTACTTAATACTCATTAAAAACGTTCAGCTGTAGAGTCTCAAAACAACATCAACTCGGGATAAATAGAAATAATGAATGCCTGTTCTTATTCTTTCCACTTAAGTGTACATTAGATTAAATTTCCATTCGACCACTCTATCAATAAATGCATAAATCCAGTGATCTCTCCCCAGGAAAGCCATTTAGTTGGATTATTTTTCTAATGGGAAATGTATATTTGGGTAAAGAGGACAAGAAGCACAAAGGCATATCTGTGTTTGCTCCTCAAAGGGCTGATACGTGAATGTGCCTGTGTCCCAGCCGAAGCCAGACTGGTCAAGTTCGTGTCCACTAGCATTACAGCCAGGGCAGAGAGGTCACAGTGGGCTTATTTTAGGCTGTTTCATTATTGTCGCTGTTGTGATATCTGTGGTTTCATTGTCTATGTGCCTTTTAGTTTCTCATAATAACTTTCATTTAAAACCCTTTCAAGGTAAGATCAGGGGTTTATTCATGTGTATGTACTCAACTGAGTGACTGTCTGGGTGGGGGTGCTCTGTGCATGGAATTGTGTATACGAGATTGTATACATACCATTGTGTGTTTATATTTTATTTGGAAGATTTAGATTTTTTTTATCATAACAGCTAAACATCAGTACAAAGTTTTAATTTCAGCTGTAAACTACACTTCCATATTACTCGGTCTTTTCAGAAAATACGCAACATCAAAAGTACAGATGAGGCTCAGCCACTAAGGCATCTTAGGTTGGACCTCGCTGAAGCCATTCATTCGTAAGTTTCCTTAATGGAGTATAAAGTGATTTTTGTCCACCTGCATTTATTAAAAATCATAATCATTCTAATTCATTCTTTGGACAATAATTTAGCTCCAAATATTTAGTCCATTTAATGTTAAAGACATAGCCATAGAAGCTAAAGAGAGGCCATTAATGGTAATCCATTGTGAGCGGGAAAACACATATTGATATATCTGACTTTTAGAAATATATTCCCAAAATCTTATTTAGCAGTCATTTGGTCATTCTATGCCAGAAATACAGTCTTTGTGACCCCATGGACTGTGGCCCACCAGGCTCCTCTGTCCATGGAATTCTTCAGACAGGAATACTGGAGTGGGTAGCCATTTGCTTCTCCAGCAGATCTTCCCAACCCAGGGATCAAACCAGGCTCTCCTTCATTGTAGGTGGATTCCTTATGGTCTGAGCCCCAGGGAAGCCCAGAAGTACATAGACAATTATAATTATCTTAGTTATTTTTAAAGGCTACTTTTGAGTAATACAGGTCTATGATTTGCTCCACTGATTTGGAAGAAATAGTGATTCTTTTAGCATCCATTCAGTATCAAGAAAGGATGTACGTCCTGGGAAATTAGAAGTCATTAGACCGGATGGAGAGACGCTTGGGGTGGCTGCTCAGGTGTGCGTAGGTACAGGACGAAAGCAGCATCTCCAGTCCTGTCACTGACTGGCTGAGAGTGTAAAGGGAAGTCATCTCTGTCTTCTCATCCACTAAATGCTGCCAATTATGCCAACTTTTCTAGAACTTGCTTTGAGCAGTGAATGTCAGGCAAAAATTGAAGGCAGGAGGAGAAGGGAACGACAGAGGATGAGATGGTTGGATGGCATCACTGACTTGATGGACATGAGTTTGGGTAAACTCTGGGAATTGGTGATGAACAGGGAGGCCTAGAGTGCTGCAGTCCATGGGGTCACAAAGAGTAAGACAACTGAGCAACTGAAATGAACTGAACTGAACTGATCGGCTCTAAGAGTGTGTGTGTGTATGGTTGGAGGGAGTAGACTGTGCAAGTTAAAAGCTTCCTGTGAAAGACAAGAGTGCCAGGGAGAAAAGCAGAGGCAAGAAGATAACAAGTAGAGCCGAGGAAGCAAACGGAGGGGACAGTGGCTTCTGCCCTATTCTGCCCTTCCTCTTCAAAGTCTGGAGGACAGGGGAGGGGAGCTGGGGTGTAGGGGGGGCAGTGGAGGGCAGGAGGAACACCCTCCCAGAGAAGATGTGTGTTGAGGAGTCTGCAGACAAATATGAGGCCAGCTTCCAAGAAACTGTATGCAGGGAAGACCAGATGATCAGTTTGATTCATTAAGCCCTAAGAACATAATTTACTGTAAGTCTTATTCGTGGGAACAAGGTATCTGAACTGAGATTTGCATTTGCAAAGAAACCAATATTAAGTGGGAGGTTTCTGAAATAATTAAGTTTCAGAGGCAAATGTGGTGATTCCGTATCTGAGCCTCAAATCTTCACTTCCTCAGTGGTGAAACAGTAACTGCAGAAAAGGTTTAGACAGGAGAATGAGGAGGTCCAGGATAACAATGGGCTCTGTACTGAGATGTGTCAGTTCAGTTCAGTCGCTTAGTCTTGTCCGGTTCTTTGTGACCCCATGGACTGCTGCATGCCAGGTCTCCGGGTCCATCACCAACTCCCAGAGTTTACTCAAACTCATGTCCATTGAGTCGGTGATGCCATCCAACCATCTCATCCTCTGTCGTTTCCTCCTCCTCCTGCCTTCAATCTTTCCCAGCATCAGGGTCTTTTCCAGTG
Source organism: Moschus berezovskii (assembly GCF_049115385.1). Lineage (NCBI taxonomy): Eukaryota > Metazoa > Chordata > Mammalia > Artiodactyla > Moschidae > Moschus > Moschus berezovskii. The sequence continues at coordinate 12,666,001 of NC_142477.1, read as the reverse complement.
AGTCAGCTCTTCACATCATGTGGCCAAAGGATTGGAGTTTCAGCTTCAGCATCAGTCTTTCCAGTGAATATTCAGGACTGGTTTCCTTTAGAATGGACTGGTTGGATCTCCTTGCAGTCCAAGGGACTCTCAAGAGTCTTTTCCAGCACCACAGTTCAAAAACATTACTGAGATGTGTAAATGGTAGCAATCTCTATCCCACCTCTCTGTCTGAGAAATTGACTCTATTTTGGAGACCCCAAAATATGATTGGGGAAGCCTGAGCATGGAGCTGCCGTTCAAATTCAAAGGCTATCTGGAGACAGAATTCCTTATTTTGTTGATCTTTTCATAGAATTAATTTTGCTTTCTTCCATTTTCTGTGTGGTTTTTCTATTTTGTTTATTTCCACTCTAATCTTAATTATATCCTTCCTTCTGATTTATGTATGTTTAATTTGATCTTCTTTTCCTAAGGTTTTATAGTGGAGAGTTAACTTCTTGACTTGAGATTTAAAAAAAAAATTATAAAGGCATTTAAAACTCTGCATTTCATTCTCACTATTACTTCAGCTACAGCTCTTTTCGTCTTCATTTTTCATTTATCACTAAGCATTTTTGACTCCCTTTATCTTCTCTTTTTTTTCTTTGAATCATTGGTTACTTAGAAGTATGCCATGTAATTCCCATGTATTTGTGAATTTCCTAAATTCCCTTTTTGAACAATTTTACATTTATTTATTTATTTTTGGCTGAGCTGGGTCTTTGGTGCTGCACACGGACTTCCTCCTGTTGTGGTGAGTGGGGTCTACTCTCTAGCTGAGGTGCAAGGGCTTCTCTTATTGCAGAGTCTGGGCTCTAGAGCACACAGGCCTCAGTAGTTGCAACACGTGGGCTCAGTACTTGCAGTGCATGGACTTAGCTGCCCTGAGGCATATGGAATCTTCTTGGACCAGCATGTTCCAGCATGTTCCAAACCAATGATCCCAGCCTTGGCAGGCAGATTCTTTACCACTGGATCACCAGGGAAGTCCCCTAGATTTCTTTTTGCTATTTACATTCAACTTCATGCTGTTGTGTCCAGGGGCATAATTTGCAGGATTTTATATCTACTGAAGCTTATTTCAGGGTCTAACCTATGGTCAATTCTAGAGAATGCCCCACATGTCCTTGTAAAGGTGTATGTATTCTGGTGCTGCCAGCTGAAGCGCTCTATACATGCTTGTTACATCTAATTGTTTTATTCCATGGTGTAAGTCTTTCTTTATCTTCTGCCTAGTAGTTCTATCCATTTCCGAAAGTGAGGCATCACATTTTCCTGCTATTACTGTTTTCAACCCAGAAGTACTTGGCTGTGATTATTACTTTTTGTATTTTCCCATATTTTAAAGAAGCTGAGAAAAAAAAGAACAAGTGTATATGTGTAGTGTTTGTACATGAATCTTCCTATTTATTATTTCTGTTTTTCTTTTTAGTTATTCCTGTGTATTCAAGTCACTGAAAGATGACATTTTTTACTGCAATACAGCTTTGTTCTATGCACTTCCTTGGTGCTTTTACTGTCAAATATATTAGTTTGAATTTATATTTTATATAAAAGAGTTTATATTTACTTTGGCCACTTGATGGGAAGAACTGACTCCTTAGAAAAGACCCTGATGCTAAGAAAGTTGGAAGGCAGAAGGAGAAGGGGATGACAGAAGATGAGATGGTTGGATGGCATCACTGACTTGATGGACATGAGTTTGAGCAAGCTCTGGGAGTTGGTGATGGACAGGGAGGCCTGGTGTGCTGCAGTCCATGGAGTCGCAAAGAGTTGGACACCACTCAGCGATTGAACAGAACCAAGCTGATAATAGTTTATAGGACCAACAGTATAATTTTGTTTTATACAAATTTTTTCTTAAAGCAATTATATAGGTGTTACTTTTGTAATTTAAAAATAAGACTCTCCTATTTAAAAAGGATAGATGGCTATGGTTAATCCAGACAATGGAATATTAATCAGTGAAGGAAACCTAAATGCATGTTACTGAGTAAAAGACCAATCTGGAAAGGCTACATACTGTGTGATTTGAAGTATAGGACATTATGGAAAAGGCAAACTATGGAGGCAGTGGTTTCTAGGGGTTGGGGGAGAGGGAGGGGTGAGTAGGTGGAGCTAACTACTCCTTATGATACTACAATGGTGGATACTTATTATACAAATGTCCAGACCCATAAAATGTGCATCACCAAGAGTGAACCCTACCAAACTATGGCTTTGGGTGATAATGAGATAGCAGTGATGGTTCGTCAGTTGTAATGTGTGTACCAACTGGTGGTGGTTTAGTCACTAAGCTGTATCCGACTCTTTGTGACCCCAGGAACTGTAGCCCGCCAGGCTCCTCTGTCCATGGGATTCTCCAGGCAAGAATACTGGAGTGGGTTGTCATTTCCTTCTCCAACCAACTGGTATAGGATGCTGATAGTGGGTGTGTCTGGTGAATCGGACAGAGAATCTGGGAAGAAGATTCTAATCCACATCAAAATTCCATGTGCAGCTCAGCCTCAGCCTCTTCCAGGGGAGATGGTCCCACCCCCAGCATGAGTGAGAAAGTTTTATCAAGCAGATGCTGTCTATGTACACCTTCCTGGGTCACCCTGACTGGGAAGGGGTGCCCATCAGGCTCACAGTACCATTTACATCAGCTTCATGATGCTGGGCAAGGTGGGACTCCCACCCATCTCTTTTCCATCACTGCCCTAAGAAAACAGTCTTAGTTCCCAAAAGCTGCCTTTTACCAAGGTGGAATAAAACTATCACATGACTGGTGTCTGTCATGGCAGGAACTACACTAGCCACTTTGCACATTGGTTCATCTAATCCTTCTAAACCACCCGGGGACGGAAGCCACACTTTACAGAAGAGGAAAGTTGATACAGTCCCACAATTCTTTGGAAGGGGGCTTTAAAAAATTATTTATTTTAATTGGAGGCTAATTACTTTACAATATTGTAGTGGTTTTTGCCAAACATCGAGATGAATCAGTCATGGATGTACATGTGTCCCCATCCTGAACCCCCCTCCCACCTCCCTCCCCATCCCATCCCTCAGGGTCATCCCAGTGCACCAGCCCTGAGCGCCCTGTCTCATGTATCGAACCTGGACTGGAGATCTGTTTCACATATGATAACATACATGTTTCAGCGCTATTCTCTCAGATCATCCCACCCTCGCCCTCTCCCACAGTCTAAAAGTCTGTTCTTTACATCTGTGTCTCTTTTGCTGTCTCTCACACAGGGTCATCATAAGGGGGCTTTTATAGAAGTTCTGAGTCAATCTTCCCTTCAGTATCACCTCCTTTTTCAGCACACTCCCACGCCCCCTCATCCTGGAATCCCCTTCTGTCCCTCCTTGGGATTGTTGGAGGGCTGACCTTGCTGTTCCTTGCTGTGTGCACATGGAGAAAACGCACAGCTCCTCCTCCAGGGCAGTGCACACAGTGACCCTGGCTCCATCAGCGGACCTTCCTGCAAAGACTCCCCGGGCCTGGTTTGCAAGGCCAGCCGCCCTTCCAGCCGCCCCTCACAATCCAGGGCTCCAGCCAAAATGACTTATCCAGAACTCCCTTGCACAAGCTTTGTACCATCTCATCTCCCATTTGCTCAGCCTGGATTGGGTGTGTTCCCCCCTGTTCACACTCACACATCCAGCCTATCTTTAAGATGCACCTCAACTCCCACTTTGTCATGTCACCTTTCACGATCTCCTAGTGAGATGTAAATTCTTCCCTTTTTTGAATTCCCACAGCATTTAACCTGCAGACTCTCTTGGCATTTGTGACTTTCCGTTCTGATTTTCTGGGCCATTCCACCCTCCCTTTACTGATGTTGAAGTTGAAACTCCAATACTTTGGCCACCTGATGCGAAGAGCTGACTCACTGGAAAAGACCCTGATGCTGGGAAAGATTGAGGGCAGGAGGAGAAGGGGATGACAGAGGATGAGATGGTTGGATGGCATCACTGACTCAATGGACATGGGTTTGGGTGAACTCCGGGAGTTGGTGATGGACAGGGAGGCCTGGCGTGCTGCGGTTCATGGGGTCACAAAGAGTTGGACACGACTGAGCGACTGAACTGAACTGAACTGAACCCTCCCTTTAGACCGAAAGCTCCGCACAGTCTGAGGTGACTGTGTTCTATGTTTGGTGGCACCTGGCACAGTGCTGGGCTTGGCTAACAAGAAGTGCTGTGAGTGGGCTGGATCTCGGGCATTTTGCTCCCAAAGCCCCATGTGCAGAGGATTACTGATCCCAGACTCCCCTCTCCCCTGGCTCCTGGCCTGGTTGGGGCAATTGCAGGACAGAAGGGAAAGAAGAAACCAGGGTAATTTCCATGCTTTTCCTCTGCCCCAGGTATCCTCCCTCATAGCTGGCCTTTCTAGATCCAGCTCCACTAAAACAGGCTGGTCATGTCTTAGCTGCTTCCAGGCAAATCCGGTTCCTGGGGTCCAGAAGCCCCACCCTCTCTGTGAGTGCCCTCAGCCCTTGTGGAGAAGCTTCTTTAGTTGTTTTGCTATCTCCCACGGGGCTCTCCCATCTTCTATTTCCTGTGTAACTAAATATCCATGCTTTTCAATGCTGAAATTTTCTTTCCCCCTTGGTTGGAGTCTGACTGATACTAATCCTGACCCGGCAGATTTGGGGCATGTTTAAGGGGCCAGTGGGTAAGATGGTTGAGAGGGGCGTGGACAGTCTTGAGCTGTCCACCTGGCCATTGCTCCTGCCTACACTGAGGAGACACCAGTCACCATCATGTCCACCTCACGGTCATCAGTGATTATCTGGTAACCAGCCAACTTTGTGCCCTGGGAAGCCATGTTTTGTCCTCAAAATCATTGAGGAACATAAGCCCATAAACTCCAAACAGTCTGATTCTATTGTATGCTCTATTAGTACTTGGCAAAACACTGAATTTGGCAAACACTCAATGAACACTTTGTCATCTTGGGCTGTTCTTGGGCATTTTTCTCCCAGAGCAATCTGTTTAACAGAAGGATGTTTCATTCACACTGTCATTGGCAGCAAGTCCTTGAGAAATAAATACCCAGGACTCTGTCTGACCTGGGCTTGTGGTGATAAAGCTGGGCACACCCCAAAGATAGGCAGAAGACATCAGCAGTGTCTCGGCCAGCCCAAACTGCTACAACAAAATATCACAGCTAAGTGTCTTACACAATAGACATTTAGTTCTCACATTTCTGGAAGCTCCGGGGTCCAAGATGAAGGTGCTGATAGATTTGGTGTCTGGTGAGAGCCTACTTTTGAACTGTGGTATTGGAGAAGACTCTTGAGAGTCCCTTGGACTGCAAAGAGATCAAACAAGTCCATCCTAGAGGAGATCAGTCCTGGGTGTTCATTGGAAAGACTGATGTTGAAGCTGAAACTCCAATACTTTGGCCACCTGATGCAAAGAGCTTACTCATTAGAAAAGACCCTGATGCTGGGAAAGATTGAGGGCAGGAGGAGAAGGGGACGACAGTAGATGAGATGGTTGGATGGCATCACCGACTCAATGGACATGGGTTTGGGTGGACTCCGGGAGTTGGTGATGGACAGGAAGGCCTAGCGTGCTGCAGTTCATGGGATTGCAGAGTCGGACATGACTGAGCGACTGAACTGAACTTAACTGAAGAGCCTGCTCCCTGACTTGCAGACAGCCACCTTCTCCTCTTTTGTAAGAGCATCAGTTCCATCATGAATGCTCTACCCTCATGGCCCATTGACCTCCCAAAGGCCCCACCTACAGATACCTTCATACTGAGGGCACAGTGTCAATAGATGAGTTTGGGGGAGACACATTCAGCCCACGGCAAGCAGGATATTGGCTCTACATGGGCATCACATCTGGTTTCTGTCTCCAGCTCCTTTTCAACATTCACCCATCCATGAGTACAGTGGATGTGACAGTATTTCAGAACACTTTACTGCAATTTTTAAAAAAATATACAACAAGTATAACCAGACCTTTGGCGAATTTCCCCTTTCTCTATCCTCTTTGTGAAAAGATCTTTTCTGTCCTTCTCACGACCTGCAGCCCCCTTAACTGCCATGTCCTGCTCTTAGCTTCCAAATATATCATGCCAGAAACAAATTATGAAGCAAAACATTAGACAAGAAACAAACCATGATAAGATGACAAAGGAGGCTATTTTTACTTTAGGGAGGTCTTCCCTTTGCCAGTAGAAGTCATAAAATAAAAATAAATACAACTCAGCCCAGCATTTGAGTGCACGAAGCCTACTCTCCTCGTAGGTCTCTTATGAGATCACTGTGTGCTTGTCACTGCTTGAAGATTTACAAGTTGAACATGACCGTGTGAGCGATGACACACCAGCTTCACACAGACCATGGAATTTGAGTGTTTTCCCACAGTCATTATGCTATTTCTGATCTCTGTCCCCACTAATGGAATGATGGTGCAAGTTTGACTGAGAAAAAAAAATGTGCAAAGAAATTTTGATCTCCTTCTTTGTCCAAAACTTATTTTTTGTCCTGTTGTGCCTTGTTTTGAAACAGCTTACTCTGTGCCCTAACAGCTTGAATCTTCACTCTTACCGACAACTCGGTTCATTCCAAAACTGCTCAGTGTTTCTGTGGACCTATGCTCCCTATTTCTCTCCCTCACGGAAGTCCATGTTTCCAGGGAAAAGATATTAACTCATCCGTTGCTGTGAGTTGGGAAGTGGGGTTTCCTTGCCCAACTTCCAGGGATGAGAGAAAAAGAACAAGTGCCTCCTCCTGGCCTCCTCCCCACAGTGCCTTGGCCAGAAAAGAGTGGATTTCTCTTTGATTTCTACTGTCCCAAGTGGGAGGAAGAATATGTTTTTGAACTAGAGGAGAGTTTTACAGACTGGGCTATCCAAGTATATTCTTTAACATTTCTAAGGAGAATTTAGAATTTTACACAGGATTATGTAAAACTCTTCTGAAACAGTATTGCCACGCTGTGATAATGCTGCCTAAGCACACTGAATGTTCCAGAACTGAATTTTAATTCATTATATCCCCCTTTCTTGTATCAAATCCTTCCATAGAATATATCTCTTTTTTTCAGGAGAATAAATACCAGAAAAGCAGCAGAGAATATAATTTTTACTAAGTTTTCAAATCTTACCTTGTTACCCCAATGCCTTATCCCCACATGACAAATACCCTCTGCCTCCTAGAATCCTAAGTCTCAGGTTCCCTGGAACCAGGGCTGAGTTACAGTAACAACCTGGACCATTGGTGTGCTTGTACAAAGCTGCGGAGCTACGTGCTGCATCACATTATCAGATTCATCTTCACACGCGTCACATGGTAGAGCTCTTGTTAAGTTCATCTTACTGAGACGATAACTGAACATACATACTAAGTGAGACAGAAAGAATAAATAATGGAGTAGGTTTTAAAATCGACATACTTCACTGTTCTCAATAGCCAAGCCCTGGAAACAGCCCAAATGTCCATCAACAGTGAGTGGAGAAAGAAGAGGTGGTACATATATACAGTGAGGTCCTACTCAGTCATAAGAAAAAGAGTGAAATACGCCATTTACAACAACATGGATGCAACTGAAGATTGCCATACCAAGTAAGTCAGAAAGAGAAAGGCAAATACCAAACCATGTCACTTGTATGTAGAATCTAAAATATGACACAGATGAGCCCATCTATGAAGCAGAAACAGAATCACAAGCCAGAGAACACCCTGGTGATTGCCAAGGGGCAGGGGCTTAGGGGAGGGATGGGTTGGGGTTAGCAGATGTAAGCTTTTACATATAGAGCAGATGAACAACAAGGTCCTACTGTAGAGCATAGGGAACTATATCTAATATCTTATGATAAACCGCAGTGGGAATGAACATTTTAAGAAAGAATGTGTATATATATATATATATATATGTATATCTGACTCTTTTGTGACCCCACGGACTGTAACCCACCAGGCTCCTCTGTCCATGGGATTCTCCAGGCAAGAATACTGGAGTGGGTTGCTACTTCCTTCTCCAGATCTTCCTGTCCCAGGGATCAAACCTGGGTCTCCTGCATTAGCAGGTGGATTATTTACCACTGAACTGCCAGAGAAGCATGTGTATGTATACACGTACACATGTGTAACTGCATCACTTTGTTTTACAGCAGAAATGAACACAACACTGTAAAACAACTATAATTCAATTAAAAGATTGATTACAATTAACATGCTTCAGACCCAAACCTATTATCATGGCACCCTACTAAACATTTTCTTCTTTGAAATGTATTCGCCTGTTTTTATGTGCAGCCATTACCTTACTGTGAGTGTCCTGGGACCACAGAATCCATAGTATTTACAACTCCAGCCCTGAGCAGAGGGTCTCTTGTGTAATAGATGTGTGCTGAGCTAATGAAGGGACATAAACAAATGATGATGAAGGGAGACAGCCACATCGCCCAGAGGACAGGACCACCTAAGACAGTCAGATGATGCAGAAATCTCATCTGCGGTTTTACGGAAGCTGTGAAAAGGCAGAGGCATGATTGAAAAGGCCCAGTGAATGGAGCAGACAGTAATGTACAGCTCAGAAGAGGGGGAGGAGAGAGGGCTAGGAAGATCAGGGCTGTATGAGATGAATGGACTAGCAAAGTGTGCATAATCTTAAGTTTAAAAAAAAAAATGGCAGGAGGAGACAGTCCACAACGACTAGAGAAGAGGATGAGCCCAATGTACCTGGCATATTTTAAGGGCACAGATTAATCACAGCGGCTGAAGGAGAGATTTGGTGGGAAGATGGAAGTAAATGCTGGAGCCCTATTGTAATGGTCCTGAATCTCCTGACATTTTGTGAGCCTGACAATCAAAGTGGATCCACATGGCTGCAGCTGGCTGGATATACATGAGTTTGGGAAAGGGAGCAGACAGCTGGGAGGGAGGCTGGAGGAATCCCAGTGAAGTAAGGATTAGTGAAGAAACAGCTGTAACGATCTAGGTATCAGGGTGAGTGTCTAGATGGTGGTGGGAGAAGCAGAAATTACGAAAGGAGAAGAGGGCATGAGCTTTCCTTGCAGCTCAGTCGGTAAAGAATTTGCCTGCCAATTTGCCTGCAGGAAACACGGCTTTGATTCATGGATCAGGAAGATCCCCTGGAGAAAGAAATGGCAACCCACTCCAGTATTCTTGCCTGAAGAATCCCATGGGCAGAGGAGTCTGGCGGGCTATAGTCCACAGGGCTGCAAGGGTTGGACACAACTTAGGGACTAAACCACCATCAAGACAACATGAAGAATTCTCTAGATGTGTGGCTGGTGAGTGCAGGGAAATGCTGAGCCCAAAGTGAAGTGAAGGCAAAACCTGGTAACTTGCAAACTCCTGACAGGAGGGAATGATCATGCGATTGACAGACTCTGGGCTGGTGGGAGGAGCTGGGTGCAGGCTCAGTCACGTGACTGAAAAGCCGGAGAGGGTGGACCTGCCAGCCAGACCCTCAGGACTAAGCTGGTCCCTTCTGGGGGCCAAACCAGCTGGAGCCTGTGAACCTGTAGACTTGGAAAAACAAGAGAAACCAGAGAGTCTTATTTCTACCACAGAGATGTGCCCCTGCGCATCCCAAGTGTTTAATGAACATTTAGGGAATGATTTCATAAATGCTATTATTTCTAAATTCAGAGTCTTTCAATAAATGAAATCTGAATAAACCCCGTGCTGACCGGGGCTGTTGGATTTCCTACTTTGTACAGTTTTGGTCATTAACACCCTAGGAACAGTCCTATCACTTGTAATTTCTCACACATGCTTTCCACGTGTGGGTGATCTGTGGTGTGAAGTAACACGCCCCATTGGTGTGTCATTCATCCCAGATGCCTAGGCATTGGGGACCTCCTGGCACACGGGGGCTGCCAGACACCACCCTTCCCAACCACCTCCAACAGCTGAGCTTCTCTGATCACTGTCATTCCCCTGGGACTCTCCAGTTCCAACTAGGACACATTTCCAAAAGACAGGAGGGAAAAGCAAATACGAGGCCACCAAAAAATTTCTGCTTAAAACAATGCTTTAAACGATGGAATTCAACAACTGAACTTTACAGAAAAAGAATGAATCGATTTTCTCTGGTAAAGTTATTACCTGCAAAGGTTGATCGGGCTAAAAGCCTTTATCAAACTGGCAGTGGTAAGACTGAAATACTGAAAATAAGCTGGGTGTTGTGGATACTTTTGATCTGAAAATGACTCCACGGAGATACAGTCCTAAGGGACCGAGGCTCAGACAAGCCACAGACCAAGCCTGACCTTCCCCGAAGGGCCAGAGGGGCAAGGGCTCCATAGAGGGACTGGGCCTCAGACTCGGGCACCTCAAGCACCTGGGCCCCAGGGAGTCTGGGCCACACGGAGAGACCATCTGACCCTCAGGCACAGCATTCTCCATGCAAAAGGCTTAAACTGGCCCAGGACAGTCGTTTCTACACCGGAAAGTCCCTTCAGGACTGGAAAGGACTAGGACGTGGGGAGCAACAGAGCGAGTGAACAGTCCTCCTGCGTCACCCTGTGCAGCCAGTCTCTCTATACCTGCGCAGCCTCGAACTAAACCTTGAGAGATGCTAGATGGACCGCACCCTTGTCCATCTCACAGACTTGTTTTATTGCGAAAGACACAGGGAAATTTTCAACAGAAGAAAAATATAATCTTACTGAAACATCATTTCAAAGGCTTATTCTTCAGGTTCTCATTAAGGCAGTAGCCATGGATCAGCTTTCTTTAGCTCAGATGATCCAAGGAGGCCTTTCCGTGAAGGACCCCTTAGGTCTGTGCTGCCTTCTGGGACATACATCAGAATTTGCCTCTCTGAGAAGTTATTTGACCCATGTGGGATTCTGATTTCAGAGCCCTAATGTGCCAGACTCTGACTCTTGGAACTAAATGACATGACCTTTGCTCACTTGGAAATGTGCTGGGAGTACCAGGGTCTCATCCTGTTACATTTCCTGTCAGTCCCTATACAGTTCAGGTGATCTAGACCAAAAGATTACAGATAAAAGCTTGTTAATCTGATTCTCACACTGTCCCTCCATGAGCACAACTAAACAACCTAATTTCCTACCTAATCACTCATGTGATCAGCAGAAAGCCCATCACCTGAGGATTCCCTGGACAGAATTTTGTCGACCCAAAATTCATAGCTTGAAGCTTAATCTGCAATGTGACTGTCTGGAAATAGAGCTGTCATAGAGACGAAAAGTTGTGTCCAACTGTGACCCCACGGACTGTAGCCCACCAGTCACCTCTCTCCATGGGATTCTCAGGCAAGAATACTGCAGTGGGTTGCCTTTCCCTTCTCCAGGGCATCTTCCTGATCCAGGATTTGAATCCAGGTCCCCTTCGTTGTAGGCAGATTCTTTACTGTCTGAGCCACCAGGGAAACCCCTGGTTATAGAAGTAATTAAGACTGAATAAAGTTATAAGGGTGAGGCCCTAATCCAATAGGAAAAGAGATGTTGAGAGTGTATACTCCCAGAAAAGTCACATAGGATGCAAAAGAGGGTGGCCATCTGCAAGCCAAGAACAGAGGCCTCAGGAGAGTCCAACCCTGCTGGCACCTTGTTTATTTACTTCCAGCCTCCAGAACTGCAAGAAAATAAAATCCTGCTGTTTAAGCTGCCCAGTCTGTGGTTATTCTGAGAAGATCAAGACAGGAAGCCACCATTCCGTGGACATAACATTAAAGCTGGTCTTTCTCGTTTTATCAATTCATAGAAATGAGTAAAAATCCTCTAATTTTTTTCCAGTATCACAAAGAATTTTTGTGTATCTAAATGAACATATCTACTTAGCATTTTATTTCTTTAAAGGGGTTTTCCATAAGAGGAAGCTGTAAGTCTAACCCCAAGGGGAGACACAAAGATGATTTGTGAAAATTAAAGAGATCCTTGCTTTAGTTTTTTTCTGAGTCACTGATCAAGTGCATCATCTGGAGAATGGTGGAGAGAAGTGGTCTTCATTTCTGGGGAAATCTCTCATGATCTTAAAGCACCAGTGAGACTAAACCCTTGTGGGTCTTGGGCTACGCCCAGAATCCAGATGTCTCCAGGGAGCTGGGAACCACATGGAGTCAGTCTCCTCTTGCCTGGGTGATGGTGGTTCTGAGATCCCAGCTGGCTCAGTCAACGAGAGCTTTAAGATTCCGAGTAGTACTATACAGCGATCACTAAAGGTAAAGTTCGCATCCCTAATGGGACTGCAGAGGATTAACTTAGGAGAGAAACTGGGAAATTTCACACTGGCTTTTAAACAATTATTCAAATGTCAATACCTGGGAAGATTAGAAAGCAAACCATTTTGAGCTGTGTGTTATAATAGCTACTCTTCAATAGATATTCATATTGGATATTGGAATTGATAATGATATTGGCATTGATATTGGATACCTACCAATATCAATAGGTGGAGTAGTTACTGCATACTGATTGATTTTTAAATTAATTTTTATTGGAGCATAGTTGCTTTACAATGTTGTGTTAGCTTCTGCCACACAGCAAAGTGAACCAGCTATACACATATGTCCTCTTTTTGGATTTCCTTCCATTCAGGTCACCACAGAACACTGAGTAGAACTCTCTGAGCTATATAGTAGGTTCTCCTTAGTTATTTTATACAGAGTATCAATAGTGTATATATGTCAATCTCTGATTGATTTATAAAGCTAAGTCCATGGGGTCACTAATGGTTGGACACGACTGAGCGACTTCACTTTCACTTTTCACTTTCACACATTGGAGAAGGAAATGGAAACCCACTCCAGTGTTCTTGCCTGGAGAATCCCAGGGACTGGGGAGCCTGGTGGGCTTCCGTCTATGGGGTCACACAGAGTCGGACACGACTGAAGTGACTTAGCAGCAGCAGCAGCATTGACATCATTATTGTTCATATTGCCAAGGGGACATGGGCAAGTGGGAAACTGGCAAAGAACCTAAAGGACTCCATCTCCGTGTTCTGAGCCCAGTTCAGCCACACTCAACTCCACATTCCTCTAGCTCCACAGACCTACACAGTTGTTCAACAGTGTGGCTGCCTTACAGAAGGTACCAAGACCTACCATCACACGAGGGTGCAAAGTCTTCAGTTCGGAGGTGGATCACAGGTGAATTTTGATGATGGTATAACAAATGTTGTCTCAAAATAGCTTCAAGCAATTCAGTGAAGCAAAGCTTTTCGTTACTGAATTCCACAATTCTCCCAACATGAGACTTGGTATTTCTGTGTACCTGCTATAAAAGAAACAAATAAAGCAGCATTCACATGAAATCTTATTTTAACCTGTAACTTGCTTTCATTTTTCATGTTGAACACTATCTTCAAGTTTTGGAATCCCTTTTATAAGGAAATTATTAGCTTCCCAGGTGGCTCAGTGGCAAAGAATCTGCCTACCAATGCAGCAGACACAAGAAACTTGGGTTTGATCCCTGGGTCAGGAAGATCCCCTAGAGAAGGAAATGGCCACCCACTCCAGTATTCTTGCCTGGGAAATCCCATGGACAGAGGAACCTGGCGGCTACAGTTCATAGGTCGCAAAGAGTCAGACACGACCGAGAGAATGAACATGGACGTGAAATCTACTGTGAAGCCATTAGCATTCTTTGCCCAAACACTCATGCTTTCCTACATAATGATATTCATCTCATTCCTTCCTCCCATGAAGCCATGATGTTCCTCAGAATAATTTATTCAGTATTTCCAGCAGCTCCACCAGCCCTCAAAACCCTAGTGAGTGAGGGATTCATTTTATATTAATTGATTGTCACAATATGTACAACGGTTTGCATGAGGTACAGAATGTGAATCTCTGATAAGCAGAGAAACTGTTGGGGCTTTAAGGTCACATCCCACATTTGTACTCTTCCTCAACAAATGGGACTATGGTGGAGCAGGGAACTGTGCCCCATTTACTCTAGGACAAAGAATAATTGTGAAAAGCTATTTCTGCAGGCAGCCTGGTCCTAGCCAGGGTGTTGTTGCTGTTCAGTCGCTAAGTTATATCTGACTCTTTGCAACTTCATGGACTGTGGCATGCTAGGATTCTTTGTCTTTCACTGTCTCAAACTCATGTCCATTGAGTCGGTGGTGCCATCCAACCATCTTATCCTCTGTTTCCCACTTCTCTTCCCACCTTCAATCTTTCCCAGGCTCAGAGTCTTTTCCAATGAGTTGACTTTTCACATCAGGTGGCCAAAGGATTGGAGCTTCAGCTTCAGCATCAGTCCTTCCAATGGATATTCAGAATTGATTTTCTTTAGGATGGACTGACTTGATCTCCTTGCTTTCCAAGGGACTCTCAAGAGTCTTCTCCAGCACCACAGCTCAAAAGCATAAATTCTTCAGTGCTCAGGCTTCTTTATGGTCCAACTCTCACAGCCATACATGATGACTGGAAAGCCATCAGCTGGAAAATGTGTCTTAGGTGGAGATGGTGGTGGTGATCAACTGGAAAATGCATCAGTATAGAAGTCCTGAATTAGATGGAATTTCCCATGCAGTCATGGCATAGGTTGGAGAGGAAGAGGCTGCCTCTTAGGCAGCCTTAGGTACACCTGCTCACCAAGCCCTCTGTGGGCCAGTCTGTCTTTGCCGTCCCTGTGGGCCAATGCTTTTGCCCTTGATAAAATGTCAAGTGACAGCTCACGTCTCTACCACTGCTTGTGACCACCATCAAGACACACTCATTTGCTGTACCCAAGTGTCATGTTGGTCTTATCAAGAATGAAAGGCCTGTGCTTGGCTTAGACCAGCTTAGCTCTACAACTTTGCTGCAGCCTGTGAGAACTGACTCTGACCTAAACACATGGAGCCATAATCTGTAGAGACCTGTTAATATAAAATATCATGTGACCTGTAGGGTTGAGACCTCTTTTCCATAGGCTCTAAAGCAACATGGTCAAAGGATCTATATGGAGGACTTTCCTGATGGTCTAGTGGTTAAGAATGCCTTCCAATGAAGGCGATGTGGGTTCAACCCCTGGTCAGGGAACTAAGCCTGCAAGGCAAGATCCGGCATGACACAGTGAAGATCCCACATGCCACAATTGAAACCCAACACAGTCAAATAAATAAATAAAATATTTTTAGACAAGGTCTGTATGGTCTGATCCCACTAAGAACCTCAATCCCCAGTGTAGTTAATACTGCCCCCCTGTGGGATTCATGGAAGTGTGCAGAGCTGTTTTGGTTGCTGTAAAGTCTGAGTGGGATATGATGGGGTGGAGGGTGGGTTTACTAAAAGTGCTACAATGTGGGGGATGATAATGGCTTAATAAAATACACACCTCCCCAAATGCCGATAGCACACCCACTGATTATCACTCTATCCTAACACCCTACAAATTGAAGTCCCCTGTCCACCTGAACAAATTATGGTCCCCTCCCTTAGAACTAATGCCTCTCTTCCTCTGGGCCTCATACGAGGGTAATCTTTTCTAGACAGTAACATAAAACAGCTATCAAAAAATGCTAGCTCCTCAGCATAGAAAATAAAATCCACTCAAGGCTGAGCATCTCAAATTATGACGGCAGCCTGCTAGATTCTCCCAAAGGAGAAAATAACTAAATTAATTCTCTGCCCCAGTACTCCTGATAGATTTATGACACCACCCACTCTAAATTAAATCCTATGGCAACAGAACCAGTATTGCTTCACATTAAAATTAGAGAGTGATCAGAATAGCTATGAAATCTCTGCCTAGAAAAGTCTAAGATAAAATAAGTTGATTTTAAAAAAATTCCTAAATAATTTAAAAATTCAGGAGTCAGAGCAGGAGAATGAACTATGAGACCTAATAGTCTCCAAGGATTATAAAGGGCCCTCCCTTTTCTTTTAACTTCTGCAGTTTGAGACAGGTTTTTGCATCAACGTAGTTAAACTCAATTAATTCCCTGCTTGTTTCCTTTTGAATTAGTGGAGTGTAACACAGACCATAATTATTATTGGCTCTCTGTCTGTTCCATCTTAATTGATCTTAATGTCAAGTCTGACCAAAGTTTGTTAGCAATTGCTCTACCAACTTCGATCGTTAAGAATGTTATCAATTATTAGTTTCATGAGTATCAATTTCTAGTTTCACAATACATCCAAATGAGAAAGGCATTTCCCCAATCAATTCAAAATCCAAATTAGGGTTTGAAATGACACCCAGGACCACCTGAGCAAGCAGAATGCTAAATGTCCAACCCAAATGATCAAAGTCCCAATTCCTCATCAATAGAATGTGTGACCGTAAGAAGGGTCTGCCAAATGGACCTTGATGATCAGAAGCACAGCTATTCTTTCCACACGTGTAATACTGAGAAGGAAGCTCAGCTCCTTACCAAATTTGAGTAGGGATCTCCTTTTGGATTAATTTGTGAGCAAATTCCATCTGTTTTTCCCCATGAAGTTCTAGATAGTGTACCAAGTTAGAGTTTAGACAGATTTTCAAAAAAGAAAAATTGTGTCCTGGTACTTCACATGTCCTTTTTTTCCCCCTACCCCACCCCACCCTCTTGGAGTCATGGGTCTGGTTTTTCTCCAGTCTGGTCCCATTTATTTAAAATATGGACTTAGAGGGATGGAAAATACCCAACTACAGTAAAATTAGGTAAAACAGGGCCAGTTCCAACTTTAACCTTGGCAATAATCCACACAACAATGGCCTAATTTACATTATTAAGATTACAGAACCGAAACAGTGAAGGACTCAGGGGATGGAGAAGAGGAGATTTGGAGGAGGGTGACAAGCTTCTATGGGAACCCGGAATTGCCTGACCTAACACATGCGTGTGACAATCCTTAGAAATACAAACCTCAGCTCCATCAGTCAGCAGCCATATCTGAAACAGCTAATGGGAAAAAGCAGGAAACGGATTCTATCTGGTCTCGTTCAGAATCTATTAGAGGTAAGCCAAGTAGTGGCTGGCAGGAGCATAATTTTTTTGGCAGTTCCCTTTTAAGGGGGTAACAGTACTTCTGAATTTCTGTCAAATGTAATACTGTAGCTCAAGAAAGGCTTCTCAGGTGGCACAGTGGTGAAGAATCTGCCTTGTCTGCCAGTGGAGGATATGTAAGAGACGTGGGTTTGATCCCTGGGTCAGGAAGATCCCCTGGAGTAGGAAATGGCAACCCACTCCAGTATTCTTGCCTGGGAAATCTCAGGGACATAGGAGGCTGGCAGGCTACAGTCCATAGAGTTGTAAAGAGTCAAACATGACTGAGCACACAGCTTGGAAAAAGAAGAAGAAAAGAAAGAATGCCTGAGCATGTGGGGTGTTTACATTTGAATTTATAAGTTTAAATCTCCTAGATTTAGATTTGCAATATTTTCTATTTTCATCGAGCAGGAAGGCTGCAGGTTTTGTGTAGCCTAGCCCTTACCATCCCAGGGGAATAATTATATTTGTTTAGTCCTGTGTTAAATTCCCAATTTGAGAAAGATTAGAGTCAATCTTAAATGTGATTCATAATTCATTTGGTCTGTGTACTCAGGCACCTTGGGGAGGAATCTTTGAAATGCTCTCCATTTCATACCTATTATACCGAGCAATGGAATCTCACCAGCCAGATCAGTAAATGAAGGATGTCTGGTCCTCCATGACGACAGTGAGCTGATGAGCCATGAGAGAGCTCAGGAGGTAAACAAAAACCACCTGCCTTCTAGCAGCGATCAGACTACAGCCTCTCCCCACAATGAGCCCTGAGGAAGCTCAGGATGTGGAAACTCAGGACACTGGCCCCAGACAGCTGAGGTGCCTATCAAAGGAATGATCTCAGTGAGCCCAGACTCTTGCAATTTCCCATACATAGGCAAGCACTAAATTCCTTAACTTGAGAGATCTGGTTTTCTTTAATTAACAATAATCTTTTGACGTTCAGACGAGAGACCCCTTGTTGCAAAACTATGTCTCTGAGCTCCCTGCCTCGCCTCCGCACAGTGGTTAACACAGTGTCACTTGAGATTCCAGCTTTCCGTCTTGAAGCATGAAAAGTTCCTGCCAGATGAAACATAACTCTCAGCTTTTAGCTTATGTCTGCTTTTTAAGTCGACAATACACACACACCTTGCCTCTCCTCTTTTTTCTTTCTCTCCCCCCATCCAATACGAGAAATTGCTTACATTAGAGGTAGAGAATCTAATGGAGATGTCGAAGAACCCACAAGTAGTACAGTATAAAACATGAATTATTCTCTGATGAAAGTGAAAATGGCTCAGTTGTGACTGATTCTCTGTGACTCCATGGACTGTAACCCTCCAGGTTCCTCTGCTTGTGGAATTCTCCAGGCAAGAATACTAGAGTGGGTAGCAGTTTCCTTCTCCAGGGGATCTTCCTGGCCCAGGAATTAAACTCAGGACTCCTGCATTTCAGGTAGATTCTTTACTGTCTGCGGAGAAGCCAATGGCAACCCACTTCAGTACTCTTGCCTGGAAAATCCCAGGAACGGAGGAGCCTGGTAGGCTGCAGTCCATGGGGTTGCTAAGAGTCAGACACAACTGAGCGACTTCACTTTCAGTTTTCACTTTCGTACATTGGAGAAGGAAACAGCAACCCACTCCAGTGTTCTTGCCTGGAGAATCCCAGGGATGGTGGAGCCTGGTGGGCTGCCGTCTATGGGGTCGCTCAGAGTCGGACATGACTGAAGCGACTTAGCAGCAGCAGCAGCTTTACTCTCTAAACCACCAAGGATGATAATGACAGCCATCTGAGGAGTTAGGAAACCAGAGAGCATTTAAAGTTCTTACTTGCAGGCACATGATTGGGGGTGATTGCCATACCAAGCAGGTCCCTGTTGGGCTCCTGGGCACAAAGACTTTCTATGTCCCCTAGTTTCTTGATTATAGGGAACAGCCTTCATTCATCCTCCCTGAGTTCCAAGGGGCAGGTTCAAGAGAGGGGATGGGATGCGAGACCAGGGAGAAACTGTTAAGAAAAACATTACTGCAGCCTTGGGGCAAGGTCCTGTTTCCATATCAACAAACACAACAAGATCTTTGAGCTATACTGAAGAGACTGAAACCCTCCCCGGGTGGGAGAAGTTACCGGTTGATGACATTGTGCTGCCCACAAGCATATATACCCCAGATTCGTGGGAACAAGAAGGTTGATAATCAGTCAGTTCAGTTGCTCAGTCATATCTGACTCTGAGGCCCCATGGATTGCAGCACACCAGGCTTCCCTTTCCATCACCAACCCCTGCCAAACTCATATCTATCAAGTCAGAGATGCCACCCAGCCATCTCATCCTCTGTCATCCCCTTCTCCCCCTGTGTTCAATCTTTCCCAGCATCAGGGTCTTTTTCAATGAGTGAGTTGCTGACTCCCAATTACCTCACTACTAACCAATCAGAAGAATGTCCATGAGCTGATCACACCTCTTTAAAACATTACTATAAAACTTTTAAACACCCCCTCCAAGCTGGGACACGTAGTTTTGAGGACATTAGCCCACTGTGGTTCCCTTTCCCGGAAAATTAATAAGGCTGTTCTATTATGTTTGTTAGCCCTCTCAGTTGTGTTCAACTCTTTCCAACCTCATAGACTGTAGCCTGCTAGGCTCTTCTGTCCGTGGGATTTCTCAGGCAAGAATACTGGAGTGGGTTGCCATTCTACTTAACCCAAAACTGTGCCTCCAAGATTTGATTTGGTGGTGTTGGAGGCCACATTCAGCTTCAGCTGGGGTCAGGGTGAATTCCAGATGGCTGAACACATGCACAAATGCTTTTTAATTTAGATTCTGATATAGGGTCTGAATTTTAATATGTTAAAAAGGGTTTGAATCTCAGGTTGTTTTTTAGAAGGTTGTGATTTCCTGTGGGCTTGTTATTGCAAACATCATTTTTGAATGTTCCTGAACCAAGTCACAGACTTCCAAGTCCTTCAAAGTTTGTTAGAAACAGAAGCAATGCAACCCAGGTGAAGGGACAAATAATGTGATTATAGGCAATGACCCCCGACTCTGAGTAGCCTCTCCAGACCAAGTGAAGAGGTCGGCAATGCTGTCCCAGGGCTCCTTCTCGCCCCTTGCAGTTTCTTGTGTATGAAATTCTGTCTCTAAGGTGTTCATCTGAAAGGGGAGGGTGGTCTGTCAGCCTCTCGAGGCAGTGGGGTTGGGAGGAGCTTGTGTTCTAGGGGTCGTTCCCTAAATAAGCCTTTTCTTTTTAAAGAAATCTTTATTGAATTTGTTACAGTGTTGCTTCTGTTTTGTTTTGGTCTCTTGGCCGGGAGGCACCTTGCATCGAACTTACACCCCTTGCACTGGGAGGTGAAGTTCTAATCCTTGCACTGCCAGGGAAGTCCTGCCTTTTCCTTTCTTGTTCTACAGAAGGCTATTGCCTGAGATGCTGCACAAGGAGAAGAGTCTGGTGTCCAGTGACTATGGAGAACCACGAAAGGGCTTGTTTCCTCTCACAAGCTGAAAGCCTATTAGTTGATTCAACCTTCTGATTAGACTTATAATGATTTCCCAAATGTGTTTGACATTTTATGGGGTGTTAATGGAGAAAGCAAGAGAGTTCCAGAAAAGCATCTATTTCTGCTCCATTGACTATGCCAAAGCCTTTGACTGTGTGGATCACAATAAACTGTGGAAAATTCTGAAAGAAAGGAATACCAGACTACCTGACCTGCCTCTTGAGAAACCTGTATGCAGGTCAGGAAGCAACAGTTAGAACTGGACATGAAACAACAGACTGGTTCCAAATAGGAAAAGGAGTATGTCAAGGCTGTATATTGTCACCCTGCTTATTTAACTTATATGCAGAGTACATCATGAGGAACGCTGGGCTGGAAGAAGTTCAAGCTAGAATCAAGATTGCTGGGAGAAATATCAATAACCTCAGATATGCAGATAACACCACCTTTATGGCAGAAAGTGAAGAGGAACTCAAAAGCTTCTTGATGAAAGTGAAAGAGGAGAGTGAAAAAGTTGGATTGAAGCTCAACATTCAGAAAACAAAGATCATGGCATCTGGTCCCATCACTTCATAGGAAATAGATGGGGAAACAGTGGAAACAGTGTCAGACTTTATTTTTTTTTGGCTCCAAAATCACTGCAGATGGTGATTGCAGCCATGAAATTAAAAGACACTTACTCCTTGGAAGGAAAGTTATGACCAACCTAGATAGCATATTAAAAAACAGAGACATTACTTTGCCAACCAAGGTCCGTCTAGTCAAGGCTATGGTTTTTCCCGTGGTCATGTATGGATGTGAGAGTTGGACTGTGAAGAAAGCTGGTCGCCAAAGAATTGATGCTTTTGAACTGTGGTGTTGGAGAAGACTCTTGAGAGTCCCTTGGACTGCAAGATGAACCAACCAGTCCATTCTAAAGGAGATCAGTCCTGGGTGTTCATTGGAAGGACTGATGCTAACGCTGAAACTCCAATACTTTGGCCACCTCATGCGACAAGTTGACTTACTGGAAAAGACTCTGATGCTGGGAAATGTTGGGGCGGGAGGAGAAGGGGACGACGGAGAATGAGATGGCTGGATGGCATCACCGACTCGATGGACATGAGTTTGAGTGAACTCCGGGAGTTGGTGATGGACAGGGAGGCCTGGCGTGCTGCAATTCATGGGGTCACAAAGAGTCGGACACTACTGAGTGACTGAACTCAACTGAATGCTATTAATACTCTGGTAAAATAGGACTTTATAGAACAGATATGGGGAAATAGGTTGTAAATGAAGGCATTTGGTTGAATGCATTAATAAAACCAGTCTTACTGAGTAAAACATAATCCAGGGAAAAAGATATGAAGGAATTTTTACTCATACTTTTAATCCCCCAAAAAAGAAATATCACATACTGCATTGCAGGGAATAACTCGGTATTCACTCTATTTGACATGTTTTCAAACTGGATGAAGTGACCCTTCTTCCTCATTTCTCCCTGATGTAACTGTGCTGGAGAATATCTTTTCAAGGTTCTGAGAGCACAGTTTGATAATTGGTCTGTGTCTTGGCAGTCTTTCAAAACCGTTGGTGATTATTTGTTACCAATGGGTTGTTGATAATTTAAATTGAATGAGTTCCCAAACAGGACACATCAGAAATAAATTATGGAAAATTGAATAGAAAAGACAGAGTCAGTACACTGCAAAGGTCAAATATATTTGTGGATTTTTTGGTGTTTTGAAAAAAATTGAAGCATAATGCATATTTTGGAGGATCTCTCTCTGATTGATAAAGAGGAAAGATGTTGAAGATGATTTTCTTGAAAATAAGTTCAGTGTTTACAGTTAAAGAATCCCAGATCCTGCCCATGACCCATGATGGGAATGGTCGTTCATGATCCACCCTAATAGCTGTTCACTGATGTTGGCAGATCAGATCGTCTTTATTCTGCCCTGTTTCACTGTAGTAGGATTTAGTTCAGTTCATTCGCTCAGTTGTGTCTGACTCTTTGCGACCCCATGGATTGCAGCACACCAGGCTTCCCTGTCCATCACCAACTCCCGGAGCTTGCTCAAACTCATGTCCATCGAGTCGGTGATGCCTATATATGGACAAAGAATGAGATGGTTAGATAGTATCACTGACTCAATGGACATGAATTTGAGCAAACTCTGGGAGATAGTGAAGGACAGTGAAACCTGGCGTGCCACAGTCCACGAGGTTGCAAAGACTCAGACAAAACTTAGCGACTGAACCACGTAATGTGTAAAGAATGGTGCAGTGCCTTTCCTGGGGGTGGAGTGTGCATCTCAGCAAATTGTTTTTGGACTTGGCCTTGTGACTTACATTAGCCAAGGGAACATTACTGGATTTGATCAAACAGAAGCTTTAAATGTGCTTGTGAAGTTGGGCTTCAGTCTTGTGCTCAGGTGGCCCCTGACCTTTCAGCCTGTGCTTCTGGATGAAGACCTGGAGAGCATACCTAAAGCTTCTGGAAACCTGGAACGTATCACCCACAAGCTCAGCCCAGACCAGGGTAATCATATCTGACCTGCAGACACAGGAGCCTTGAAATTTGTTATTGTTTCTTACAGAGAAAAAGTTGACTAATACAATGGCTAACTTTTTTGAGTATTAAGTTACACAAAAACTAAAATTTCTGGCAGAAGCTTACATGTAAAATTTGAATCTCATAAGTAACTTTTGATGATATTTCCAAAGTTAGTGATGCCATTAGGAAGAACATAAACAGGAATAAATATCTGATACTTTAATAAGGAAAGTGAAAAAGAAGGAAATGATGAATAAAAAAGTTTTATCCTATATGTATCTTTAAGAACTACCATTTAAATAATATCAAACTGTAATTAACAAGTTTCAAGGAAATGTGACTAAAATTTATTTTAGTTTAATAATTATTTAAAATTCAAATATTTAAAAATATATGTAACTTTCATGTATATGTTTTCAGAAAAGTAAGGTTTTACAAATTATTTAAAAATCGATGCTTTAAAAATAAATTCAGTTCAGTTCAGTTCAGTCGCTCAGTCGTGTCCGACTCTCCGCGACCCCATGAATCACAGCACGCCAGGCCTCCCTGTCCATCACCAACTCCCTGAGTTCACTCAAACTCATGTCCACAGAGTCAGTGATACCATCCAGCCATCTCATTCTCGGTTATCCCCTTCTCCTCCCGCCCCCAACCTTTCCCAGCATCAGAGTCTTTTCCAGTGAGTCAACTCGTCGCATGAGGTGGCCAAAGTATTGCAGTTTCAGCTTTAGCATCAGTCCTTCCAAGGAAACTTAAGCCTGTTATATTTCAACCTGGAGTCAGTCAACAGGGGTACAGAAGGTACTAGCATGATAATTTCATTAATGATAAAGAGAGAATAGAAGAAGTAAGCCAGGATGAAGCCCTAGTATTTAAAATGGAAAAGAAGAAGCTTGCAAAGGAGGTTGAGAAGCAGCATTCAGAGAGAAAATACACAGACACACACTCACAAACACACACACGAGATCAGGGAGGATAGAGTCCTTATCATCCAGATGCTAAAGGACAGTGTTTTGAAAGGAAAATTAGATCCCTGACTCCAATCCTGCAGTGGGCTAAGGGAAAATTTGTGATGATAGGCACTGACATTTCACAGTGTACTGGTTCTAGCGTCCTGGGCAGATCAGCATGGACTTTTGGGACATATGCTCTACTGTCATGGAGAAGGAAATGTCAACCCACTCCAGTATTCTTGCCTGGAGAATCCCATGGACAGAGGAGCCTGGTGGGCTGCTGTCCATAGGGTCGCAGAGTTGGACATGACTGAAATGAAATGACTTAGCATGCAGGCATGCACTGGAGAAGGAAATGGCACCCCAGTTCAGTTTTCTTGCCTGGAGAATCCTAGGGACAAAGGAGCCTGGTGGGCTGCCATCTATGGGGTCACACAGAGTCGGACATGACTGAAGTGACTTAGCAGCAGCAGCAGCAGCAGCAGCAGCTCTACTGTCAAGATTGAGGAGTGAATAATGGAAAGCGAAGCTAAGTCAACGTATGTAGACCCCAACACAGCATCTGAAACTAAAGAAAAGGCTTTAGGACAGTAGGCAGAGCAGGAAAGCAGGATTGCAAAGACTCAGACAAAACTTAAGAGTGTTTTAAGGTGTTTCTGAGGCAGGAAATGGAGAGGTTCAAGACTGATACAAAGACGTCTCTGGTGGCCAGTGGTTAAGAATCTGCATTGCACTGCAGGGGACTAAGGTTCAGTCCCTGATCAGGGAACTGAGATTTCACACACCATGGAACAATTCAATCTGCGAGCCAAAACTACTGAAGCCTTTGCACCAAAACTGGAGAGTCCATGAACTGCAACAACAATGTCTCCAACTAAAACCTGATGCAGTTAAAAAAAAAAAGTTTTTTGAATAATTTTTGAATTAATATTATTTGAATCATTATTGAATTATTCTGAATTATCCCAGAACTGGAATAATTAATGGGGTGATGCTCTGAAGGAGCATAAAGGGTGTGCATCACAAGCACAACGTGGATGACAGTCCACGGTCAAAAGCAGAACCTCCTCCACTGAGCAGGAGGTTAGGCATGATGAGAGCAGATGCCAGAAAGTGTGGAGTCGGGGTGGGTGTAGCTGTGGAAGGAGTTTGGTATAGTCTTGGTAATTTCTGTGCTTCTTTAGTGAAGTTGGAGACTTTTATGAATGGTGTTGGGATTAGGTGTAACAGTATAAAAAGTGTAAAATGGTGATTGACTCTTAGAATGTTTTAAAATAAGGAATGACAAAGGTCCATCTAGTCAAGGCTATGGTTTTTCCAGTGGTCATGTATGGATGTGAGAGTTGGACCATAAAGAAAGTTGAGTGCTGAAGAATTGATGCTTTTGAACTGTTGTGCTGGAGAAGACTCTTGAGAGTCCCTTGGATGGCTAGAAGATTCAACCAGTCCATCCTAAAGGAGATCAGTCCTGGGTGTTCATTGGAAGGACTGATGTTGAAGCTGAAACTCCAATAGTTTGGCCACCTCATGCGAAGAGTTGACTCACTTGAAAAGACCCTGATGCTGGGAGGGATTGGGGGCAGGAGGAGAAGGAGACAGCAGAGGTTGAGATGGTTGGATGACATCACCGACTCGATGGAGGTGAGACTGAGTGAACTCCGGGAGTTGGTGATGGACTGGAAGGTCTGGCGTGCTGTGGTTCATGGGGTCACAAAGAGTCAGACAGGACTGAGCGACTGAACTGAACTGAACTGAAAGGGAGGCGATGAGGGATATTCAGGAGGATTGCTGGGTAGCATTGAGAAAACTCAGCGGTTATACAGTGTAAACTTTTAGAGATTCTAATCTGAAGTATGTATCCCCCAAGACTGTTCACCAATCTGAGGATGAGTTGAGGGGAGGGGAGATTTGGAGACTTCACTTATCCAGAGGTGGCTTCTTCTGTTAATGGGTGATGAAAACCAAAGGAGGATGAGAATGGATACGATGAGAACTGAATGATCATCCGTGTAGTGAAACATGTGGTCCATGTGCAAAGAGAATTAAGTAAAGCCGAGAAGAGACTGACTGGGGAAAAGAGATGAGGGACTGCACAACTCAACAAGGTTTGCAGTGATAGTGGTAGGACAGAGGGAGCAAGAGAGCTGGAAACCTGATATGTTGTGAATCAGAAAGGAGATGTTACATTTTATATCTACTCAAAGTCACGTGGTTTCCTAGGTTGAATCTTGGAACAGACAGAGGACCTTGGAGGAAAAACGGGTGAAATTCAAACTAAGTCTTCAGTTTAATCCATGTAGTTCACCATTGTTAATCCTTTTGTTTTAGCAAAACTAGCATGGCAGAAAGTGAAAAGAAACTAAAAAGCCTCTTGACGAAAGTGAAAGAAGAGAGTGAAAAGGTTGGCTTGAAGCTCAACATTCAGAAAACAAAGATCAAGGCATCTGGTCCCATCACTTCATGGGAAATAGATGGGGAAACAGTGGAAACAGTGTTAGTCTTTGGGCTCCAAAATCATTGCAGCCATGAAATTAAAAGACACTTACTCCTTGGAAGGAAAGTTATGACCAACCTAGATAGTATATTAAAAAGCAGAGACATTACTTTGCCAACCAAGGTCCATCTAGTCAAGGCTATGGTTTTACCCGTGGTCATGTATGGATGTGAGAGTTGGACTGTGAAGAAAGCTGATCGCTGAAGAATTGATGCTTTTGAACTGTGGTGCTGGAGAAGACTCTTGGGAGTGCCTTGTACTGCAAGGAGATCCAACTAGTCCATTCAAAAGGAGATCAATCCTGGGTGATCATTGGAAGGACTGATGCTAAAGCTGAAACTGCAATACTTTGGCCACCTCATGCGATGAGTTGACTCTGATGCTGGGAAAGGTTGGGGGTGGGAGGAGACAGGGACGACCGAGAATGAGATGGCTGGATGGCATCACCGACTCTGTGGACATGAGTTTGAGTGAACTCCGGGAGTTGGTGATGGACAGGGAGGCCTGGCATGCTGTGATTCATGGGGTCGCAGAGAGTCGGACACGACTGAGCGACTGAACTGAACTGAACTGAACTGAACCATGGTTATATAAAATGTTATTATTAGGGAAAACTGAATGAAATGTATATGGGAACTTTATACTATCTATACAACTTTTCTATGAATCTGAATTTATTTCAAGATAAATTGTTTATCTATATATCTATACACACACATATACATACATATATATATATACACACACACACACACACACACATATACATATATTTACTTTCAGATTTT
This sequence comes from Moschus berezovskii, assembly GCF_049115385.1. Lineage (NCBI taxonomy): Eukaryota > Metazoa > Chordata > Mammalia > Artiodactyla > Moschidae > Moschus > Moschus berezovskii. The sequence goes on along the minus strand of NC_142477.1, from coordinate 12,638,819 downwards.
AACCCAAAAAAGTTAAGAACACAGACACATAGACATGCACACTTCAACCTGATAACAGGATTTTGGATCACTCCTCGTTTCCACATTTGAATCACAAAACAGAGCCTGAGTATATTCCTCTGAGCATCAGTACTCAGCACATAAATGAGTTTTTCCTCACCATGTGCTTCTTCCTGAGTCCTGTTGAACTCTTTAAAATTACTAAAATCATCACTAGCAATATTGGGCCTGCAGGAAGATCTCCAGCAATCCTTATTTCTTTAATGTAGTCCACATGACATCACATTGAGTCAAAGTTGGCCCTGTGTGATCAGTTTAGTCTGTGGAATTTAAGTCCAGGTCACTAAAAGCACTACATCTTCCACCCTATTGTCTCAAATCACTTTCCCAGGGGTAAACTTGACACAGTTCTGTAGGAACACAAAACACCCACATATAGGGGAGTAATAGAGGTCCCTGACCCATAGCCAGCCACTATATTATAGAAATGTCAGGGAGAAATTTTGAAAGAAGATACCCCAGCCCCAGTCACACCTTCAAATAACTTTAACTTAGATCAGTATCTGATTGGAGCTTAACAAAAGACTTCAAGTCAGAATTTCCCTATCAAACTGCTCTGGAGTTCTTGACCAGCAGAAACATGGGAGAAAATGAATAATCATTTTTTAATACATAAATTTAGAGTGGCTTGTTATACAAAAATCGGCAACTAGCTCAGATTTGGTACAAACAAAAGAAGTGCTGTGATTAAAAAGAAAAAAAAGTCTAAGACTTGTGGGATTAATAGGGAACACCGCAGTGCACTGGAAGTACCTCAGAATGAAATTCTCAAAAGCTTTGAAGACACTGAGATGGGCACGATGGCTTCACCAACGCTCTCAGCGAGTGTTTAACCCAATCTGAGGAAAATGGAGGAAAGAGATCCCTTTTTCAAAGTGGTAGAAAACGTAGCAATACTATTTCCTATATGAGATGGAAAACAAAACCTCCTCAAAGTACACAACTAACATAATGGTCCATCTAGAGATTTCTAGGCAAGGTATTGAGGAGCCGCCTGACTTCCTCTACAACAGTAGCAAAATGTGAGACGGGAGAAAGATAAAGGAAAAAGATCCTGTTAAATGTGAGAGAACCAGAGCTTTTTGTGTTCAAATATAGAACCGTTTCTCATTGCTAGTCTTCCAGATAGTAAAAGACCTTAACATTAAAAAAAAAAAAAAAAAAGGCTTCTAGGCAAAGAACAAGCCCAGGACACTTTCTGTAAAACATGGTTTGTTGAAGCCCAGGATGTGAACATAGAGCCATTTGTAATGATCCTAGAACTATTTCAGATGAAGTCTCAAACAGACAAAAGCCCCTCTGAGGTTGTTAAGGGCATACATCCCATGTATCATCAATGAAATACAAATCCTGAGAATCATGGGTACTGTCATAAAGCACACTTACAGGAGACAAGAAAGAAGGGCTTATCTTGATAAGATGTGTGTGTGTGTGTGTGTGTGTGTGTGTGGTTTCCAATATAATGAATCCCTGAAAAATCCATAAAAGACCTACAGATTTTTAATGTAGTTGTACTAGAAGAAACATCACCAGCTTGATCCAAGAAGGACAGACTCGGTACAAAATGCAAAGAGGTCTTAAACTCAACTACTATGAATTAAAAGCAGGTACTTTGAGAGAGAGCTACTCATGTAACTCAGGAGCAACCACCAGCTTTACTGAATCAGGAAGGCAGGATTCCTAAGAGCTCAGAACCAGAAGCCCAGAGATTTCAGTCGAGGTCTCAGGCACTTATACTGAGCCCTCATCAGTGAACTGGCATTGTGTGCCCCTCAAGATTTTTCCATGGAGATTCTACATTGGGGGCATTATTCATGGGAGTTTCCTCTTTCCCCTATTTGGAAAGAAAGATCTATTGCAGTTATTCTACGCCTGTCTCCCCACTGCATGCTGAGCATATGGAGAGATTGCTTGCTGTAGTTCACAGGCCTTTAGATTGAGAGGAGCTGCCTTCTCAGAGCTGTATCTGAGGATACCCATGTGCATCTGGATCTGGTTTGGATGACAGGTTCCTGGGCATCAAGCTGATGCCATTGGGTGGACCAGAAAGGTTGTCTGGGGTTTTCTGTAAGATATAATGGAACATTGTGTGGGCCACCACAGTATGATATAGTGGGGTAAGACCGGGGGATGGTGTAGCATACTCATATGGTAATATGATACCTTGCTATAATTTCATGGATGCTGGCAGAAGCCATGCAATTCCATGGTCATAGAATGGACATGGACATATATTTGTCAATGTACAGCAAGATCATAATCATAACAGAGTCAGTCCTCTGCAGGTAGCATTGAAGACCGTGCAGTCAAGCCCAGATATGCGTCTGCACAGAGAGTGGGTTGCATTACAGGAGAGGAACCCTGCGTTTGGGAAATCCGTTTGTTCAGTAATAGAAAGCTTGCCTGCCTTCGTCCAGACAAAGATGTTATATTTATCTCCCTGTATAATGAGCATTTCTCTACATTGCTTCAGAGGATGATACTACATTTCAGGGCTATAAACAAATCTGCCCTTTCCTCTAGAGGCGAAAATAAAAACATCCCTGAAAAGAGACTGAAAAAAGGGCAGTCAGTGCCTCTGCTCATAAGGTGTGTGCAAATGTGAGAGATTTACAAAGAATTATCTCCCATCAAAGCACACATGCACTCTACTTGTGAGACAGACATGGAAACCTGAGGGTAGAAGCCGGGCTAGAGTAAGTAGCCTCCAAGATGGCTTCCAATGAGCCTCACCTCCTGAGGTCCACGCCATTGTGTGGTTCCCTCTCACTTTCACTCGAGTGCCAATGTGTGACTTTGGGGACTGAGTTATGAAAAGCACTGTAGCTTCCGCCTTGGCCTTTTGGATTCTTCACCTTTGAGGTGAGCACCGTGAGATGAGCACATTCATGTAATCTAGTGAAGAAGTCCACATTGGGAGGAATTGGGACTCCTGTCCAGTAGCTGGCACGAGGTTACCATGTATGCGAGAAAGCCACCTTGAAACTGGATCTTTCAGCCCATTTAAACCTTCAGATCCGTGCAACTTTGGGCATCAACTAACTGCAAGTTCATTCAAGACTCTGAACCTGAACTGTCTTGTGGATAACTAACAAAGCAATAGTCAAAGCTGTGAACACTAGCGAGAGGCAGAACTTATTTCTATGACCCACATTTGGAGCTGTGAAGGCAGAGGTATCTATAGTTAAATCTTCTGGATCATATGGGATTTTAATCATATGGGGTAATTAGGCCTATATCACCCAGGACCAAGAATTCACTATAACTAGCCCACCTCATTCTTTGGTCAGTCTAGTCATTAGAAAGCCTTTCTTTTTATTGAACCAATATATGATGCCCCTATATTTTTTGTGAATTGGTCCCAATGTCAAAATTCACATGAATACATTTGATTTTTTTTAACATGTTATACTAAATCAATTGCACAGTTACATGAGAGAGTTCATCTTAAAAAATATTATTTTTAACCATGAATTTGGTTACAAGTACCGTCTGTACCCTCCCCATCTCCCACCCAACTCAACCCCTTTTGTGTTCCACGGGCTTCCCTGATGGCTCAGACAGTAAAGAATCTGCCTTCAATGCAGGAGACCCAGGTTTGATCCCTGGATCAGGAATATCTCCTGGAGAAGGAATTGACAACCGTCTCCAGTATTCTCACCCAGAAAATCCCATGGAGAGAGAAGTCTGGTGGGTCACAGTTCATAGGGTCACAAAGAGTCAGACACAACTAAGCAACTGTCACTTTCTTTCACTTCAGTTACATACCCAGAATATCATTGGATATTCTTTTTTAAATTGAGGCATCATTGATGTTTAACATTATATTCATTTCAGGTGTACAGTCTACTAACTCAATATTTGTATATATTGCAAAATGATCACTATAATAAGTCTAGTGAGCTTTCATTATCTTCCTTGTGGTAGATTTTCTTGCTTTCTTATTGATAGCAATGATTTTCTGGCATTGTATTTTCTGTTAACAAACTTGGATGTATAAGACACTACAAATAAAATCAGGTGGTCTGGTTCAGCTAATCTGAATCTATTTAGCATACAGTTTGCTAGGTAATGATATGATCATAAATGAAAAAGCATTAGATGCCTTTAGAATTTGGGGGAAGCAGAAGTTCTATCTGCAGTCAAGCCCCCACTCTCCCTATCCTGACCTTGGAGTGTTTGGAAGAATTCCTTTTAACAGTTTAAGTGTTTTATTGAACATATCACAACTTAGAAGAAACCTAGTGAGGCACTGAGTGTGCCCTTTACATTGTACTAGAATCAAGCCCAACATTCTCTGGCATGTTTTTAGCTGCAAAGCAACCCACTCATTGAGCAACACCTGGCACAGCATTCAGACTGTCTAGCAGCGAACAGTCCTGGTGATAAATGCCACTCTACCATGAGGGTGATGACTAAAACATTTAATTGAATTAGATTCAGGCAAACAGTTTACATCAATAATTGATATGTTGTTGGGTCAATACCATAGCTGCACTGTGATCAATATTACATCATAACAGAGTAATTGCTTTGCATTTCAAGGCCATTTTTAAAAAGTCTGAAATGCACAATTATATGCTATTTCCCTAAGGAGCCAAGTCAGCATTTTGCTTAAGGGATGAAGTACTTGGAAATGCTTAGTACTTTGCTCAGGACCACAGAGAAAATTAACAGCAAAACTGGGAATACAGTCCTTGTTTTCTGGAATGGATTCAGGTGTTAAGTCAAAAGAGGCACACTTTTCCAGTTTAGATTCCTGACTCTGGTAGCTTATGCCAGGCTCGGATGACAAAATGCCTTAAAAGAAGTTATACACCCACTGGGAAAGGAGAAGACTCCCCTTAGTACTGAGTGGCTAATGCTTTCATCATCACTTTGATAGCAGAGAATTTCTTTCCCAGATAACACTCTCAAGAATGCAATCTAGCCCATGTCCTATCAAATATTCAATCAACAAAGTTGGTGTGGGGTTTTCCCTTATGCCATCTCATTCTGCCATGGAACTTATGATCTAAAATCTAACCAAATATGAAACACATAATCACACAATGTATTTTGTGAAAATTATAATGAACTTTACAAAGTGACTCAATAATCTGGGAGAATTCAAGCATGGGAAGATGAATGAGGTCATACTTAGTAAAATCAGTAAGGACGAGTGGGAGTTAGCTAGGTGAAGCTTAGCAGAGGAACAACCCAAGTAGAGGACAGGTAGGAAGGTCATGGGGGATGGGAGGTAATTTGGATTTTCAGAAAATAGAAGACAAAAGTACACCTGAGATAAAGTGAGAAAAATTGAGTGGTAGGAAATGGAGCTGAAACAGTAGATAAATGTCATTGTCAGGGCCAATGAGATCATGTGATTGACTTTGGGTTTTATTTTCTGAAGAGGCCACTTCATAGAAATAAGAGAGCAATAGATTGAATTGATTAATTCCTGTCATGGTTATTCTTTTTGATGTTTACGGTTGCTGTATGAAGTATACCTTGGAGAGACATCAACATGGAGACAGGAGAAACAGTTGGGAGAAAAATTGCATTAATTCTGGTGAAAGGTGATGGTTGTTTGGGCCAAGCTGATGGTGATGATGCTAAAGAGAACTTAACACACCTAGGAAATACATGGAAAATAAAAGAGGCTACAAAGCTACACTAATCAAAAGAGTATGACACTGCCACAAAAACAGGCACATGGTTCAGTGGAATTGGATAGAAAGCTCGGAAGTAAACCCACACACTTGTGGTCGATTAATCTATGACAAAGGAAGCAAGAATACACAATGGAGAAAAGATGTTTTTTTCAATAAGTGGTGCTGGGAAAACTGGACAACCACAAGTAAAAGAATGAAATTAGAACATTCTCTAACACCACATACAAAAATAAACTCAAAATGAGTTAAAGACCTAAATGTAAGTCCAGATACTGTAAAACTCCTAGAGGAAAACCAGCAGAACACTCTAATATAAATAGCAGCAATATTGCAATATTTTTTGGATCCATATCCTATAGTAATGGAAACAAAAATAAAACTAAGCAAATGGGATCTAATTTAAAAGCTTTTGCACAGCAAAATAAACCATAAATGGAACAAAAAGATAACCTATGTAATGAGAAAAAAATTTGCAAATGATTCAAACAGCTTATATAGTTCAGTATAAAAAAAAATCAACAACAAAAAATGCCACACAATCAATAGGGCTTGTGAGATAAAGAATAAGGAAAAGTAAATGCTGATTCTGAATTATCTGGCATTAGAATGTGGATGGATATTCGTAGCTTTTGTCTTTTCTTGAGAATACATAACTCATTGAGGTGCTGAGATAGAACAGCTTTATGCTAATAATCACTATTCGCCTTGCCCTTTTTAAGCCACATTGCCATTTATTCTAGAGATTCAATAAAAATAAATAAATTTAGTGAATTCCCTGCTGGTTAGGACTTTGTGTTTTCACTCTCAAGGCCTGGGTTCAGTTCCTGGTTTAGTTCCTGTGATATTTCACAAGCCACACAGCATGGTAACAAAAAGAAAGAAACTTATTCAGGAGTTTGCGGTTTACTGCAATTGTTCACTGTTACTTTTCTTTGGGTAAATAATCCTCTAATGTTTAGGAATCATTCATTACAACGAGCACCCGAAAGAGAAGACAAGGTGAAGTGCAACCTGCATCTTCTCACTTCTCCAGGGAGTAAGGATGGGTTGGGGGCAGGAAAGGAGTGCACGTCTGTATCGAGGTGGGAAGAGGACTCAGGTCTAGATCTCCCTTCAGTTACTTTCTGCTGCTTCTGACTGTAGAGCTCACTAAATCATGAAGCCGTTTGTTTCTGCACAGCCCACTTGCTTCAGAAGAGGGATGTGAATGCATGCCCACACTGCCCACCTGGGTGTACACAATCCCCTCTCGGTTTCCGCTTCCTCTTCTCAAACTCAGAAGTATGGTGCCCAAGAGGGCAGCCATAGTTTCTTTTCCTAGATCCCAGAAGCAGTACCTGGCCCCACCCTCCTGATCAAGGCTGTTATTGCTTTTACCACAACTGCAATTCATCTTCTAAAATACAATATTTCTTAATTCACATCAAAATTACATAATTATGAGTGTATTGTATCAGTGTGGTTATATTAGATTTTTCCAAATAGTGTTTAATGGTGAATAAATTGGAAACTGTTGGCAATTTTAATTAACTTTTCTGTTCAGTTCAGTCGCTCAGTTGTGTCTTACTCTTTGCGACTCCATGGACTGTAGCATGCCAGGCTTCACTGTCCATCTCCAAACTCATGTCCATTGAGTCAGTAATGCCATCCAGGCATTTTTCCCTCTGTGTCCCCTTCTCCTCCTGCCTGCAATCATTCCCAGCATCAGGGTCTTTTTCAATGAGTCAGTTCTTCAAATCAAGTGGCCAAAGTATTGGAGTTTCAGCTTCAGCATCAGTCCTTCCAATAAATATTCAAGACTGATTTCCTTTAGGATTGACTTGTTTGATCTCCTTGCAGTTCAAGGGACTCTCAAGAGTCTTCTCCAACATCACAGTTCAAAAGCATCAATTCTTCAATGTTCAGCTTTCTTTATGTTCCAACTTTCACTTCCATACATGACTACTGGAAAAACCATAGCTTTGACTAGAAGGACCTTTGTCAGCAAAGTAATGTCTCTACCTTTGAATATGCTATCTAGATTTGTCATAGCTTTTCTTCCAAGGAGCAAGTGTCTTTTACTTCCAAGGCTGCAGTCACCATCTGTAGTGATTTTGGAGCCCCCAAAATAAAGTTTCTCACTGTTTCCATTGCTTCCCTATCTATTTGCCATGAAGTGATGGAACCAGATCTTAGTTTTTTGAATATTGAGTTTCAAGCCAGCTTTTTCACTCTCCTCTTTCACTGGCATCAAAAGGCCTTTAGTTCCTTTTCGCTTTCTGCCATTAGAAGGGTATCATCAGCATATCTGAGGTTGTTGATATTTCTCCCTCCCAGCACTGTAGTAATTTTCATCTTAAATATTTCTCCTACTTTTTCCTTTCTCCAATCACTCTTCAAACTCCACCTGGGCAGGAGGACAGCACACATCTGTGGTACAAGGATTATAGCTCCACACACATGCATACACCCTGGCATTTCTGGAAAAGCCCATAGTGGAAAGGAAAGGAGAGAACACACTTCTTGCAAAAATATCCAAGACATGCTACGGGTCCTCTTCTCAGATTAAATGTTCTTCTCTTAGTTAAATGTTTGATTTCTGTAATTGGGGTCTTTACCTTCCATTATAGAGCAATTACACTTATAAAGTTATATCACACAGGAATTTTATTTACTGTTTTGTAATCTTATCTTTCTCATTGGCCTACTCCAGCATGTGGTCTCCTGGATGGAAATTCCCTTCAGTTATTGAACACTTCCCAGAAGTGCAGGGATGTGGTAAATTTTAAAATTTCAATCACTAAAAATAATGTCTTACTTGGTATTTTCCATTAAAAATTCTCTTAACTGACACTTGTTAATGTAAAATGTATAGCGAGGAAGCTGAGGCAGTAGCTTATTTCAACTCTACAATAAACTGAGAACTGCAATTTATTCTAAGAAAAGTAGTTCAGAAAAATAATCAAGGCTTCAAATGATAATTTTCAGCAGAGACCACTAACTATAAGCTTTAGAAGTCAGAGACTATATTCTGTTTGTTTTTAGATGGTCCAGGTTTTCTGTAGCAGATGTTTAATAAGTATGTGTTGAACTGAATAGTTCAGTTTGGTCATACACATTTTTTTCTACTTTGATGCTATAAAACTGCAAAACATCTTTGAGGCTGGTTTCATTTTATAAAAATAGAAGGTAGGTGCAAAGGAAATACATAACCATAGCAGGTGTATTCAGACCAGGGAATCTGGTTACACAGTAAGAGGCTAGGATTTTTTTTTTTAATTTTCAGAGTTTGACAGTTGACCTAAATAAACAGTCAGCAATATTCTTCCAGGCATCATTTTGACCATGATTTGTGATTTTTGTTCTGCTTGAATTCAAAGCATAATCCTGATATCTATCTGTGGTAAGATCTTGGAATGGTGTGAGTTGGTGGCTAAATCCTTAGGAAATCAGAAATATTCGCATGCTCTATCAGAATAAACTAGTGCATGTTTTTCAATTGTATAAATTATAATGTTTCCTTCCCTTCTCTTTGAATTTTCTTTGGTCAATTCTTAAAATTTTAGATTCTTTGCGGAAGAAAGCAGGTAGCCAGAAAAGCTCCCCATTCATCCAGTTTATTCAAGTTTGCAGTTGAACGTGTCATTGCATTGACATTGCCTACGTGCTCACTTGCTAAGTGGTGTCTGACTCTTTGTGATCCCATGGACTGTAGCCCTCCAGGCTCCTCTGTCCCTGGGATCTCACAGGTAAGAACACCGGAGTGGTTTTCCATTTCCTTCTCCAGGGGATCTTCCTGACCCTGGGATCTAACCCAAGCATTCTGCATTGGCTGGTGGATTCTTTACCACTGAGTCACCTGGAAGCGCAGCGCTGGTATTATCAGCCTCATTAAGCACATTCCTTTCCTTGGTAGGACAGGAATGGCTACTGAAAAGGAAGAAATTGCTTTTGTTGGAACTGGGGCAGAATATTCCAATGAGTGCTAAAGCTTTTTCAAAGTAACAAAGTAAAGTATTCCAATATGATAGCTTAAAAGCTTTATAGCATTTAAGATTTGTTTGTAAAAGCTATCATTGAAAAGTTCTTTGCAAAAGGTTTTACAAAAATGTAATAAATTTTCACCCACACGACATCAAGTAGGACTCCCTCCCCCAAAGAAAAAAATTTACTCTTTGAATTTAGCTTCATCCAAATGGAACCTTGTGCCAACAAAATGAGAAAGAGATTTGACTGAGAACTATCTCCCTCTCGGTCAGATCAAACTTCCTGATCTAGAAATGTTAACTGAGGTCCAATATTTTGGTTAAATTTCCTGTCACTTTCATCCTCAAGGTAGAAATAGAAGGAAATAATAGAATGCAAAGATTTTATTCTACTTTTTCTTAAAGGGGATGATAACGATATTCAATCTGAAGAAATCCATGAGGGAGTCAGAATTTAAAGTCAGTTCTAAGTTGTGTTGGGGTCCTTCACCATCACCAACTCCCGGAGTTCACTCAAACTCATGTCCATCGAGTTGGTGATGCCATCCAGCCATCTCATTCTCTGTCATCCCCTTCTCCTCCTGCCCCCAATCCCTCCCAGCATCAGAGTCTTTTCCAGTGAGTCAACTCATCGCATGAGGTGGCCAAAGTATTGGAGTTTCAGCTTTAGCATCAGTCCTTCCAATGAACAGCCAGGATTGATCTCCTTTATTTATTTTTTTATTTTTTGGTAATTAATTTATTTTTTATTGGAGGCAAATTATTTTACAATATTATATTGGTTGGTTTTGCCATACACTGACATGAATTCGCCCCGGGTTTATATAAGTTCCCCCTCCTGAACCCCCCTCCCACCTCCCTCCTCCCTTTATCCTCCCTCTGGGTCATCCCCGCATGCCAGCCCCGAGCATCCTATAACATGCATTGACCCTGAACTAGTGATTCGTTTCACATTTGACAATATACGTGTTTCAATGCCATTCTCCCAAATCATCCCACCCTCACCCTCTCCCATAGAGTCCCAAAGACTGTTCTATACATCTGAGTCTCTTTTGCTGTCTCGTATACAGGGTTGTCATTTCCATCTTTCTAAATTCCATATATATGCGTTAGTATACTGTATTGGTGTTTTTCTTTCTGGCTTACTTCAATCTGTATAATAGGCTCCAGTTTCATCCACCTCATTAGAACTGATTCAAATGTATTCTTTTTAATGGCTGAATAATACTCCATTGTGTATATGTACCAAAGCTTTCTTATCCATTCGTCTGCAGATGGACATCTAGGTTGCTTCCATGTCCTGGCTATTATAAACAGTGCTGCAATGAACATTGGAGTACACATGTCTCTTTCAATTCTGGTTTCCTCGATGTGTATGCCCAGGAATGTGATTGCTGGATCATATGGCAGTTCTATTTCCAGTTTTTTGAGGAATCTCCACACTGTTCTCCATAGTGGCTATACTAGTTTGCATTCCCACCAACAGTGTAAGAGGGTTCCTTTCTCTCCACATCCTCTCCAGCATTTACTGCATGTAGACTTTTGGATAGCAGCCATTCTGACTGGTGTGAAATGGTATCTCATTGTGGTTTTGATTTGCATCTCTCTGATTATGAGGGATGTTGAGCGTTTTTTCATGTGTTTGTTAGCCATCTTTATGTCCTCTTTGGAGAAATGTCTGTTTAGTTCTTTGGCCCATTTTTTGATTGGGTCATTTATTTTTCTGGAATTGAGCTGCAGGAGCTGCTTGTATATTTTGGAGATTAATCCTTTATCCGTTGCTTCATTTGCTATTATTTTCTCCCATTCTGAAGGCTCCTGATCTCCTTTAAAATGGACTGGTTGGATCTCCTTGCAGTCCAAGGGACTCTCAAGAGTCTTCTCGAGCACCACAGTTCATAAACATCAATCCTTCAAGAACTGTTTAAAAGCCTAGTTCCTTTTCATGTTTTAACCATGTATATGATATATCATTTGCCAAGAACTCTTAATGGTGAATAATATTAAAATCATTGATTAGAAACACCACCCAAAACAAAAGTTTTCAATACTAGCACTAGTTTATAACTCTGGACATTCCTAAAAATTTTTACTTTCTGTAATGCTTACTTTTTATTGAAGCATAAACTGAAGCATAGTTAATTTACAATGTTATATTAGTTTCTAGTGTACAACAAAGTGATTCACTTATGCCTATTTTGTATATTACAAATATATAAAATATGCATATTTTCAAATTATTTTTCACTGTAGGTTATTATAAGATATTGAGTGCATCTCACTGTGCTATACAGTAGGCCTTTGCTGTTTATCTGTTTTATGTACAGCAGAGTGTATATGCTAATCCCAAACTTCAAATTTTTCTCCCCTTCCCCCACTATATTTTTGGTAACCATACGCCTATTTCTGTTTTGTGAATAAACTCATCTGTATTACTCTTACATTCCCCATGGAAGTGATATCATATAGCACTTGTCTTTGTCTGACTAATTTCACTTAATATGATGATCTCTAGGTCCATCCTGCTGCTGCTGCAGCTAAGTCGCTTTGGTCATGTCCAACTCTGCACGACCCCATAGACAGCAGCCCACCAGGCTCCTCTCTCCCTGGGATTCTCCAGGTAAGAATACTGGAGTGGGCTGCCATTTCCTTCTCCAATGCATGCATGCATGCTAAGGTCCATCCATATTGCTGCAAATCGCATTATTTCATTTTTATAGCTGAGTAATATTCCACTGTGAGTATATACTGCCTCTTCTTTATCCATTCCTTTTTTGATGGACCCTTATTAGGTTGCTTCAATGTCATGGCTATTGTAAATAGTGCTAATATGAGCATCGGGGAGCATGTATCTTTTTGAAATTGTTTTCTCTGGATGGAGAAAAAACAATCTCTTCAGTAAGTGATGCTGGGAAATTAAAATTAGAGATCTTTGAATTTGCTGAAATTTGAGCAAGATGAAAGGCTAACTACATAATAAGAGTGATCTTTTGAAAATTGGTGAAATTATTTGAGGGCTAGTTCTCACTAGGAAAATGAACTAACATCCCACCCAAAGATTTTTATTTTGAAAGCTAAATTGGATGGCAATTAGACAAAAATTAATTTCCCCATTCAAAGGTATTATCTTCTGATTCTGTCTTTCCATGTGCCTTGAAGATACTGAGTACCTTACATGTATTATCTCATCCACTTTCTCATCATGTATACACATATTCTTGTTTCTACAGGTGAGGAAGAAGCTTTTCTACAGGTGAAGCCTGAAGAAAATAACTGCCTTGCTCACTCGTACTTTTGGCAAATAGCCTATGATCTGCACTTGGCTGTATTTTATCATTGGTGTCTTAGTTTGCTTTTCTTCATTTGCTTCAAAAACTGAAAATGTCAAAAAGTGTAAAAAAGTGCATAATCACAGAGGTTAAAATTGAGCATTTCAATCCAATTCAGTGAAAAAACAAATTGGCTGGTAGATTTTGTTACCTGTCTTCAATACCAAGACCATGGCTATAAAAAGGTTCTCTAATGGAAGGAAAGTTATGACCAACCTTGATAGTATATTAAAAAGCAGAGACATTACTTTGCCAACCAAGGTCCGTCTAGTCAAGGCAATGGTTTTTCCTGTGGTCATGTATGGATGTGAGAGTTGGACTGTGAAGAAAGCTGATTGCCGAAGAATCGATGCTTTTGAACTGTGGTGTTGGAGAAGACTCTTGAGAGTCCCTTATACTGCAAGGAGATCCAACCAGTCCATTCTAAAGGAGATCAATCCTGGATGTTCATTGGAGGGACTGATGCTGAAGCTGAAACTCCAATACTTTGGCCACCTCATGAGACGAGTTGACTCACTGGAAAAGACTCTGATGCTGGGAAGGGTTGGGGGCGGGAGGAGAAGGGGACAACGGAGAATGAGATGGCCGGATGGCATCACCGACTCTGTGGACATGAGTTTGAGTGAACTCCGGGAGTTGATGATGGACAGGGAGGCCTGGCGTGCTGTGATTCATGGGGTCGCGGAGAGTCGGACACGACTGAGCGACTGAACTGAACTGAACTGAACTGAATATTCAGTTTCCAAGATTAAAACTATACCATATTAGCTTGAGTAAAATAAACTATTCAATTCCAATTCACTCTGTTTCCATCCCAACTTACCAAATATGCATCTCATGCTCCTATAATCCCACTTATATAGAAGCACTCACCAATTATCTGTTGATAGCATCATCATAACAATTATTATACTAGTGATGCTTTCTTATTCATATACTATGTATGTGGAGATGTGGGTAAATTTATTCTGAGCCTCCCTTGTGGCTCAGATGGCAAAAAAAGAAAAAAATCTTCTTGCAAAATCTGCAGTCAATCCCTATGTCAGGAAGATCCCCTGGAGAAAGAAATGGGAACCAACTCCAGTGTTCTTGCCTGGAAAATTCCATGGACAGAAGAGCCTGGTGGGCTACAGTTCATGGGGTCACAAATAGTCAGACACGACTGAGTAACTAACACATTCTGAGCCTTGTCTTCCTTATTTTTAAAAGATGGCTAGTAATACCAGCCATGAAATTAAAAGACGCTCACTCCTTGGAAGGAATGTTATGACCAACCTACATAGCATATTAAAAAGCAGAGACATTACTTTGCCAACCAAGGTCCATCTAGTCAAGGCTATGGTTTTTCCCGTGGTCATGTATGGATGTGAGAGTTGGACTGTGAAGAAAGCTGATCACCGAAGAATTGATGCTTTTGAACTGTGGTGCTGGAGAACACTCTTGAGAGTCCCTTGGACTGCAAGGAGATCCAACCAATCCATTCTAAAGGAGATCAATCCTGGGTGTTCACTGGAAGGACTGATGCTAAAGCTGAAACTCCAATACTTTGGCCACCTCATGCGATGAGTTGACTCACTGGAAAAGACTCTGATGCTGGGAGGAATTGGGGGCAGGAGGAGAAGGGGACGACAGAGAATGAGATGGCTGGATGGCATCACCAACTTGATGGATGTGAGTTTGAGTGAACTTCGGGAGTTGGTGATGGACAAGGAGGCCTGGTGTGCTGTGATTCATGGAGTCGCAAAGACTCAGACAGGACTGAGCGACTGAACTGAACTGAACTGAATACCATCCCAAAGATAATTTCAGAAAATTTGTGGGAAGCACATAGAATAGTGCCTAGCCCCTTAAAGGAAAATGATTAAACGAGATGCCCAGCACTGCATCATCTCTGAGATTATTTTGCAATGATCATTATGCATATCTCATCAATCTGACTTCTGTTCCTGTGGGGCCTTTACTCCAAGTATAAGTGCAATAGATATTTAATAATGGAACTCAATACATATTCATTAGTGGATGAATTGTCAAGAACAGAGGCCAAAGAGCAAATATTAGCAGGCACTTCTGGCAGAAGCTGTACTCTCTATGCCACTGAATAAATCTTTCTGTCTGTCTCGAGTTGACACTTGTGCTTTCTTGAACTTGGCACATCCCTAGACTGATTATGGACTCTTTTGTCTGACAAGAGCAATCACAGAATTTTCTGCACTAGAGAAAGCTTTATCTCTCAGAGACTCCAAAAATACAAATCAAAACCTGAATTCAGATGATAGCTTACAGATGTGCGACATTTAAATGTTTATGCCAAGTGATGTGAGATTGAAATGAAGAGACACCCAAACAGGCTGTTTGTGGGGCTAGTGATTCAGGATCAGTGTCCAAAAGAGAGAAGGTGGAGAATCTGTGCACAGAAGAAAAGGAAGTCTCCCATAATTGTGCCAAGCTTTTTCGTGGCGAGTCCGCAGGTAAGTGTGCTCACCTCTAGTCATCAGATTTGGCTTTACTGTGTGTTTCACGTAGTTTCATTTAACTGTAACTTGTGCACATGTGGAATTCTCCAAGAACTTTGTGAGGAGTGGGCTAAGACATTCTGTTGTTGGTGGTCAGTCGCTAAGTCACGTCCAGCTCTTTGTGACTCTGTGAACTGCAGCAAACAGGCTTCCCTGGCCTTCACTACCTCCTGGAGCCTGCTCAAAGTCATGTCCATTGAGTCAGTGATGCCATCCAACGATCTCATCCTCTGTTGTGTCATGTAATAAGAGATTTTCCAGCTGTTGCTCTGTGCATACTTTCTACTTTATCTTCGCATAGTTACCTTGATTGAAATCACCACTGCATTTTTAGAATTAAATAGATTGTCATACTGAGGTCTCAGTTTTACCTTACAAACCTTAGAAAATTCAACCATTATAGCAATTCTTTCCTGGTGTTTTGGTTTTGATTGCTTACTTCATCTAGCCTCAGGAAAAAAAAAATTTTTTTAAATGGATACAAAGGTTAAGAATCAAAAATAGCTCACTTGTCAACTATGATATAGTGGAGAATGTTTGATCTTTACTATTATGTCTTCACAAGATAAATGAACTATGGAAACCAGAGAACACCTTCATGATACTCTTAAAGTCTTAAATTTTCTGCAAAAATACTACTTAATGTATGTTCTTCCTGGATGAGGTGTCTTCAGGAGCGTTTATTTTGATGAGGCAATGAGGAAGTCATAAACAGGGGCTGGACAGGGGAGAGATTCATTCCCGATACAAGTGAGATGGATTCAGAGTGAGTGAAGGGAGGAGCACGGAGCGAAGAGAGCGGGCGGGTCTCAGCAAGCAGGCTGAAGCACACCGGCTGGGGAGGGGACAGTCCGGCCTGACACCAGAGGGAGGCCTGAGCTCCAGAGGTTCCCCCACCCTGAGGGTGGGAGACAAACTGGTGAGGAATCTGTGAAGGTCAAAGTGTGAATGCCGGTCTCTTTGCGACTCCACGGATTGTAGCCCACCTGGCTCCTCTGTCCCTGGGATGCTCCAGGCAAGAATTCTGCAGTGGATCGCCATGCCCTCCTCCAAGGGATCTTTCTGACCCAGGGATTGAACCTGTGTCTCTTACATCTACCTGTACTGGCAGGTGGGTTCTTTACCACTAGCACAACCTGGGAAGCACCCTGAAAAAAGGTTAGCTCACCCCAGCTGATGAAGCTTGGAGAGACTTTTCTCAACTAAAAGCATTTCAAACTGGAGAGAAAAACAGAGTGACAATTTAATCGTTCAAATAGGGTTAGAGCTGCTGGAATTATTAATTTTCTCAGAACACCCTTTTGGATGAGGATATTCATCCAGGAGAAAAAAATGTAAATTGTAAGGTTGTTTGATGAACAGAGCTAGAATGGAGGGAGTAGGGGAAAAGGAATGCAGGCAGTGACATTCTTAAGGGATGTTTCCACTAGTCAAGGAAAACGTAAGTGGTATTTATCTGTCCACATAACCAATACAAATTATTACTAAAGTCAAATCCCCATTTCTTGCAGTAAATGGACTGGGTAAATCTAAGAAGATACTGTATTCTCGCTTTCTAAAATCTACTCAATTCTCTGCATAAGATGTTACAACAAATATTTTAAATTATGAAGAAGTGTGGCAGATACACTCTACAGTGATCCTCAAGGAAATATGCCCTCCTCTTGAGTATGGCAGAAACTGTGCCTTGAAACTCTGACAGTCACTCAGTTGTGTCCAGCTCTTTGTGACCCCATGGACTATACAACCCATGGAATTCTCCAAGCCAGAATACTGGAGTGGGTAGCCATTCCTTTCTTCAGGGGATCTTGCCAAGCCAGGGATCGAACCCAGGTCTCCTGCATTTCAGGCGGATTCTTTACCAACTGAGCCACCAGAGAAGCCTAAGAGTACTGGAGTGGGTAGCCTATCCCTTTTCCAGGGGAACTTCCTGACCCAGGAATCGAACCAGGGTCTCCTGCATTCAGGCAGATTCATTACCAGCTGTTCTAACCAATGGAATAAGACAATGGCAATACTTTTATTAGGTTGTGTTCTTTGGCAAAAGGAATTGTTTTCACTCCCTTCATCAAGTTATATTGTAAGGCAAAAGTGATGGGATTTTGTAGATAATTAAGATCATAAATTAGCTGATTCTTTGAATTAGGACTCAAAGAATTGAAGTTGGCTTCCCTGGTGGCTCAGACAGTAAAGTATCTGCCTGCAAGGTGGGAGACTGGGTTCAGTCCCTAAGTCGGGAAGATCCCCTGGAGAAGGAAGTGGCAACCCATTCTAGTACTCTTGCTTGGAAAATCCCATGGATGGAGGAATCTGGTAGGCTACAGTCCATGGTGTCACAAAGAGTTGGACACGACAGAGTGACTTCACTTTGAATTAAGCAAAAGGGAATTTATCTTGAGTGAGACTTAATCAGGTGAAAACCCTTAAAATACATCTAGAGACCCTATAAGGAAATGGACCTTAAAGGAAAGGCTTCTGGCCTGAAAGAAGCAAACTTCCATGTCATGACTTCCTATGGAGACACTCATGTGGCAGAAAACCACAGGTGGCTGCTAGATTCCGGGGGCAGCTTCCATTCAGTAGGAAGCCAGGGTCCTCAGTCATTCAATCCAAGGAGATGAGTTCTGTCCACCTGAATAAAATGGACATGGGTTCTTCCATAGCCAAGCCTCCAGATGAGAATTCAACCCAACAGACATCAAATTGTAACCTGAATTGACCCAGGGCAGAGGATCCAGTAAGCCTATAGTAACTGGTTACACATGATTAGAAAATTAGTACAAGAATGCTATACATTTTGAAAATCATCTCATCTTATTGATTTAATGACAAGATACTCAGTTTAATGAACAGAATTTAAATCACCTCTCAGGGAAGTTTCTTGTACCTTTAGCTGATCTCCTGCCCAAGTGTAAAATTATACTTGTTTCCGGTTCTACAAGTAGAAATTTGGTAGAAACAAAATTCTACTTGTTTCCTCTCAACCAAATTGAGTCTCCCAAATTGAGGAGTACCTTTTGAACGCCCCAGCTATACTAAGTTTAGAATAAATTTTGCTAAAAAAATACTGACTACATTTTCAGAGTAAAAATAATATAACAGTGCAGCAACCAATGGTTAGTTAATTATGATACTACTGCCAAGACTGCTCAACAATTCATCCGAATTTTGTCTCAGGGTCATTGCTGTCTTTTCCTGTCTTACTCTCTTCTCATTTGCAGCACTATCATCTATTTTTCATTCAGATAAGACATGGATTGATTCTGAAATACTGGGATAAACAAAATGCAATAATGAGGTTCTCAAAGCAGCAGAACAACCTTCTGTAGGATTGATGTATGGTTCACCACACACATCTGAACCCAGTAATTACCAGCTAACCAATAGCAGGTCCTTCATTGTAGATTTCTGCCAGAAACCCTGAGATCAAAAAGGACTCAGAGGTAACACCACCTAGTTGCATACATTCTTCATAATCGAATTGTCTAGAAATAATCACTATCCCATCATTCATCTTCAAACATTAACTAGCCTTGGAAGCATCCTTAGGGGTTTCTTGGGATGAATGCAAATTATACTTCTCAGTAAATAACTGTGAGGAAAACTAAGCAATTGTAGGTCATATTAATCTTTGCCCAATAGAGAAAACTGTACTGTTCAGTGGTAAATGAGTTGTGGAATTCAGCTTATTATATTAACCAAAAGAAAAAAAACAAACCACAAACACCCGTTGGGTTCACCCATGGCCTACAAGGAACAGCAACTCTACTTGCCTCTCTCACTTTATTTATTTATTTATTTATTTATTTTTATACATACAGATACACAGTATTTATTGAGCACCTCCTAGGGGCCTGCTCTGGGAAACACAAAGTGAATAAACCAGACAAAACTCCTGGCCCTCCCAAGACTTAGGAGGGGTGATAGCTGGTAAACAATACAGATTGGCAAATATATTAGTTCCCTTGGGCTGCCATAACAGAGCAATCAAACTGGGTGGCTTAAACCACAGAACTTGATCCAGAAGTCTGAACTCAAGATGTGGGCAGGATTGGTTTCTTCTAAAGGATCTAAGGGACAATTCATCCCAAGCCTCTCTCCCAGCAATCCGCAATCCTTGTAGTTCTTGGTTATAAACATGTCACTCCAGTCTCTGCCTCTGTCATCACATTGGCTTTTCTCTTTCCTCTTCTTTTCTTATGAGGACATTCCTTTCTCTTATTGTGTGCTGTGCATGCTAAGTTGCTTCAGTCGTGTCTGACTCTTTGCCACCCTATTGACTATATTTATTTATCTTAAATAAATATAGTGGTTAAATTATAACCTCTTTACTGAAAGGAGCTAAACTGGAGGGTGTAGCTTATGTGAGAGATCACTGAATTCCAGAATTAGTCAGGTGTTCTCATTGAGTTTCAGTTAATGTTGGACAGTGGTGGCCTCATCTGATTTGTTTCCAAGGTAGAGGAATGATCCCAACTAAGCCTGCATGGTTCCTTTCCTGAATTGAACAGAGTTCCTCCTCTCCCTCCAGACGGAATGCTGAAGTGGTGATTACAGGCCTATAGCACTTGTGTCTTTCACAGGAAGAAAACCAGCTACCCAGCAATCCACTTCTGCTTCAGTTCAGTTCAGTCGCTCAGTCGTGTTTGACTCTTTGCAACCCTATGGACTGAAGCACACCAGGCCTCCCTGTCCAGCGCCAACTCCCAGAGTTTACTCAAACTCATGTCCATCAAGTTGGTGATGCCATCCAACCATCTCATCCTCTGTCATCCCCTTCTCCTGCCCTCAGTCTTTCCCAGCATCAGGGTCTTTTCAAATGAGTCAGTTCTTCACACCTGGTGGCCAAAGTTTTGGAGTTTCAGCATCAGTCCTTCCAATGAATATTCAGGACTGATTTCCTTTAGAATGGACTGGTTGGATCTCCTTGCAGTCCAAGGGACTCTCAAAAGTCTTCTCCAACACCACAGTTCAAAAGCATTAGTTCTTTGCTACTCAGCTTTCTTTATAGTCCAACTCTCACATCCATACATGACTACTGGAAAAAACATAGCTCTGACTCAGTTCAGTTCAGTTCACTTCAGTTGCTCAGTCCTGTCCGACTCTTTGAGACCCCATGAATCGCAGCACACCAGGCCTCCCTGTCCATCATCAACTCCCGGAGTTTACCCAAACTCATGTCCATCAAGTTGGTGATGAGATGGACCTTTGTTGGCAAAGTAATGTCTCTGCTTTTAATATGCTGTTTAGGTCGTTCATAACTTTTCTTCCAAGGAGCAAGTGTCTTTTAATTTCATGGATGCAATCACCATCTGCAGTGATTTTGGAGCCCCCCAAAATAAAGTCTGCCACTGTTTCCACTGTTTCCCCATCTATTTGTCATGAAGTGATGGGAGCAGGTGTCATGACTTTAGTTTTCTGAATGTTGAGTTTTAAGCCAACTTTTTCACTTCTGCTAGGATCACATCTACTAAACTTTCAGAAAATCTAAAAGTACTAAACTTTGTATTCCACAGAAAAATTCCATATCAGTTTGCAGAACTGAGTAAAAGATCTTGCTCTATGCCTGATGTCATAAAGCGCAGAGAGATAATGACTGATATGAGAGATTTGTTACAAATAAATTATGTATGGTGTGCAGTCAAAGGAAGGCGTTGGCACTTCTTAGCTAAAAATCAGAAGTTAATCATCTAAAGCAGAGGACAGAGTGGCAGTTAAGTCTTTAGAGAACACAGAAATCTGTGAATAGAATGCCAAATGTCATCTGGGAGAAAGACCCGCCTCCCGCTGAGTAGACCCTATAATGGTTTTGTTAAGACCTATCTTTGTTGAACTGCCAAAGAAGCACCAGGTCACCATGCTGTGAGCAAATTTCTTCCTCTGGACCTGACCCTAGAACCTTCCAGAACACAGAACATCAAGAAACAACATGTCTCCTGGGAGAGACCTGTCTGCCTCCATGCCGACCAACAGCCCTCTTCCTCCCCGCAACCGGTCCCCCACCATCCACTCTGCCTGGGAAGGTTCTAGAGATACTATAGAGGAAGGGCTTAGGGAAGTGATCTGGGTGTAAGGAAGGGCAGGGTGCTTATCTGCAAACATCCTCTGATTTTACATTTTATTGTTTTTTATTGTGGTAAAACTCACATAATATGAAATGTACTAGACTCTAATGCTGGGAGGGATTGGGAGCAGGAGGAGAAGGGGATGACAGAGAATGAGATGGCTGAATGGCATCACCGACTCTGTGGATGTGAGTTTGGGTGAACTCCGGGAGTTGGTGATGGACAGAGAGGCCTGGCGTGCCATGATTCATGGGGTCGCAGAGAGTTGGACACGACTGAGTGACTGAACTGAACTGAACTGTAGAGTTCAGTGGCACCAGGCACATTCACAGTATTGTGCGGCTCACCATCATCCACCTCCCACATTTTTCACCTTAAACACTAACTTCCCATCCTTCCTCCCCACCCCCAGCATCTACCACTGTAATTTCCTATTCTATGAATTTGACTGCCCTGAGTACCTTGGACAAGTAGAACTGAACTATCTGTCTGCATGTAACACATTACATCCTATTAGAAAAGACCCTGATGCTGGGAAAGATTGAAGGCAGGAGGAGAAGCAGACGACAGAGGATGCGGATGACATCACTGCCTCAATGGACGTAAGTTTGAAAAACTCCGGAAGATGGTGAAGAACAGGGAAGCCTGGCATGCTGCAGTCCATGGGGTTGCAAAGAGTGGGTCATGACTGAGCAACTGAACAGCAAATGCATATTGGAATACATTTTTAAGATTAACTTATGTCTTGTGTATATATATATATTTGTATATTTTGTATGCTGTCGTGTCTTGGGTTGGGAGTGAGTGTGAGATCATGAAGCCATTCAGATCTCACTAAGCCATTCCCATCACCCCGCCTCTGCCTTTTCCAACACTACAGTTTAGACTCAGGGATTGCCTGTCCATCCCATGCCCCATGGTAGAGTGTCTCCTCCCTGCTCCTGAAGCAATGACGATAGTGATTGATCTGGATTTGTAGAGCCTTGTCCATAACTTTCCCCATAACTCCCCTAGACCAGCCACACTGGCAGCCAGGTCTGCACCATACTCTTAAACTTTGGTGGTGCCATGTCCTCAGAACCATGGAGGCCTGGTGTGATACACAGTTAGTAGTGACACATAGTTAATAGTAGGCACATAGCTGGCAACTGTCTTCAGGCAAGCAGACAGGTAGGATCAAACTGGTGTTGAAGGAAGAAAGGAAAGTGTTAGTCGCTCAGTCGTGTCTGACTCTCCACGCTCCCATGGACTGTAGCCCGCCAGACTCCTCTGTCCATGGACTTCTCCAGATTAGAATACTGGCTGCTGCTGCTGCTTAGTCACTCAGTCATGTCCAACACTTTGCAACCCCAAGGACTATAGCCTGCCAGGCTCCTCTGTCCATGGGATTCTTCAGGCAAGAATATTGGTGTGGGTTGCCATGCCCTCCTCCAGGGGATCTTCCTGACCAAGGGATTGAACCCAGGTCTTCTGAATTGCCGATGGATTCTTTACCACCTGAGCCACCAGGGAAGTGTTGAAGGAAGTTCTCCTCAATTTCTGGGCCCACAGACTCTGGAGGTAAAATCATTTGTGGTCCCCCAAGAAATGGTCCTGGGGATGGTTCCTGAAGAAGGAGTTTTAATGCTCTGCAAACTTGTGTTTAAACCGGGAATTTGGCAACACTGCCTCAAGCTTGTTGGCTTTCAGTTCAGTTCAGTCGCTCAGTGGTGTTCGACTCTCCGTGACCCCATGAATCACAGCACGCCAGGCCTCCCTGTTCATCACCAACTCCCGGAGTTCACTCAAACTCATGTCCATCGAGTCGGTGATGCCATCCAGCCATCTCATTCTCTACCGTCCCCGTCTCCTCCTACCCCCAATCCCTTCCAGCATCAGACTTGTTTCCAGTGAGTCAACTTGTCACATGAGGTGGCAAAGTATTGGAGTTTGTTGGCTTAGTACACCTCTATTCACTGGGAAGGAGGAATGTTCACAAACATAAACAAATAAATCGTTTCTATTAAAAACAGTACAGCACAAGGTGTGCTGGAGGGAGCTTACAAATTGTTAGACTTGTTACCCTATGAGCCTCTGCAATTCATCCAGAGTGATTAATCTGAAAGAGAAAATTAGACAGAATGCATTAGTAATGTCCAGAAGCAGATTAAGCTGCCTCCAAAGAAGAAAAGAAAATGCATTTGAGATGGACAAATAAATATACCCTGTGGATTTAGTATATTTATAAATACAACTAGCTACTTAATTTATGGAGTTACTGCAAAAATAAAATGTGAGTGTCCTTGTTCAAAAATCAGGGGAAAATTACAAAGGTAGAAAAATATAAACCCTTTTTATTCAGAAATATTTTATTATTAATACAGGTCATATGAGTAATTGTATATAAGAACAACAACATAAACTTCTAAATTGCAAAAATATTCTGGTGTAATAATTTTATAAAATGGATAGATAATAATCATACTTCATTAATATGATGGCTTAATTGAACAGAAAGTTTCTCTGGCTCACTTTTCTGAAAATTCCTTGATAGGTCATCAAAATGAGTATCCCAAAATAACTAATTTTCTATTGACATAATTGCCAGCAACATCACTTGCTCTTGGCAAATGCAAGATCACAAATAATTTAAAGTAGAATCTTTTTGTTGATGCACCTATTCCTGAAGATTATTATATAGGCTTTGTAAACTTTAAATTTTTGATAAATTATTTTAAGAAATAATGTTTAGTATAACTAAGGATAATGATGCCTAACAATTTTTATAAAATATTGTGACCTTTATGTTTGAATTGAAATTTCTGTGTGCAATTTTTTAAATCAACTTTATAGTTTCCAGAAGTTTTAAGTTCAAGGCAGGACTGAGCAAAGTGCCCAGGGCTTCTGTATAGAAACTGCCCCCTGCATGAACAGCCTCTCCTGCTACCTACATCTTCCACCAAACAGTACACTGAGTACAGTCCGTGAGCCTGTGCTGACACATCATTATTACCCAGCGTCCATAGTTAACACTGGGGTTCACTCTTGGTGCTGTATAGTCTATGGGTCTGGACAAGTGTGTCACATGGATCCACTTTTATAATATCGCACAGAATTATCCTGATTCCTACAAGTACTCTGTGTCCTATTTCCCTGTTTCCATCTCCCTCCCTTTCTTCCTTGAGCCTCTGTAAACAACTGATCTACTATTTGTCTCTGTATTTTTGCTTTTTCCAGAATATCAATATCATGAAGTTGAAATCAGAAAGCCTTTGCAGATTGACTTCTTTCACTTCATAACAGGCACTGGGAGTCCCTCCCAGGCTTTTTATGGTTTAATAGTTCACTTCCTTTTAGCATTAAATACATTCCGTTGTCTAAATGTACCATGAATTTTTATCCATTCATCTACTGAAGGATATCTTGGTTAATTCCAAGTCTTAGGGATTATGAATAAAGCTGCTGTAAACATCTGTGTTCAGGTTCTTACGTGAACTGATTTAATTTTAAATGTAAATTTCCATGATCATGTTTTAATGTTTCCTCTGGCATTTCCTGTAACTTGTGGATGAAATATAAGAACCCAGAAGCTGATTCATGATTTGCACACAATTCAAAACACCTGTTTGCGCAATCATTGTATCTTCAGTAACATAGCAATTAATTTTAAAATTATCTTCCTTATCAATAATAGGCTCATCCAAAGGTTCATACAGCAATAGCATTATTTACCATCCCATATGAATGATCCTTAAATACGATTTCTACTTTGAAGCCTGTGGGTATTTGCTTTGCAGTTTTGCAGCAGCTTTCAAAACAAGAGAGTCTAACTCTTTGAAGATTTCTAATAACTCCCTGATATGCTTTATCGCAAAGGCCATATGTATGCTTTTATTTTGTAATAAAATAGAATTATATTGGCTCCAGCAGCTTCTATCTCAGGCTGAAGAGGTAATATTTGTGCAGGTGCTGCAGGCGGGGGCTCCACCTCAGATCTTGGCTCTGCACCCACTGTCCCCCTGTCTCCCTCGGCTGTCACCTCTGCCACCAAAGCTCCCGTTTTAACTGCCATCTCACGGGCACATGCACTTCCCTCTTTCTCTCTTGTCTCTTTGCTCAGCTCCTTGTCACTCCCCCCCACCCCCGTCTCTGCTCTTTGCAGGCAGCATGGACTTGGGGAGCAGTGCCCCTGTGCTTTCTGCTCAAATGCCCTCAAAGTAAAAGTTGGACTATTTCTCTCCAAGGGGGAAATTAGGGATCTGCAGACTCTGACCACAAAGGTCAACTCAGCACCATTGCCTTTGTCCTCATAGGAAGCTCAGTCCATTACCCCATTTCCCTCCATTCTTCTCCAACCTCCAGCAGCCTATGGTTGACGCCAGCACCAATGTTTAAACCCTGCTATTCCCTGTTTCAGGCTTTCCTGATAGCAAAGACGGTAAAGTGTCTGCCTGCAATGCAGGAGACCTGGGTTTGATCCCCAGGTGGGGAAGATCCCCTGGAGAAAGAAATGGCAACCCACTCCAGTACTCTTGCCTGGAAAATTCCATGGATGGAGGAGCTTGGTGGGCTACAGTCCATTGGGTCACAAAGAGTTGGACACAACTGAGTGCCTTCACTCAATCACTCAAGCTTTGAAAGAGGAAAGCAAAGGGAGACAGAAATGTGAGCATGTGTGACCGTATCTGAGGACAGGGTTTAAATAAGTTGATTAATAATGGTGAGCTACCCTGATAGCTCAGTTGATACAGAGTCTGCCTGCAATGTGGGAGACCTGGGTTCAGTCCCTGGGTTGGGAAGATCCTCTGGAGAAGGGAAAGGTACCCACTCTTGTGTTCTGTCCTGGAGAATTAAATGGACTACAGACCATGAGGTCACAAAGGTGTACATGACTGAGCGACTTTCACTCATGGTGGTGCCCATTAGGGTATGTCCGACTCTTCCTGAGATTCATTACCTTCTAAGCCAGCAGGGAAGACCTGGTGGACATCAGGCTGTACTCTGATCCAATGGTGGAATTGGGCTGTGCTCTGATCCAGTGGTGGAATCGGGCTGTGCTCTGATCCAGTGGTGGAACTGGGCTGTGCTCTGATCCAGTGGTGGAATTGGGCTGTGCTCTAACCTGATATGACTAGTGATATTACGAGGAGAGAGAGCTAGTGCATGGGCACACATTGTGAAGGTCTTATGAGGACACAGGGAGAAGATGGCCACCAAGAGGCCAAGGAGAGAGGTCTCAGAGGAACGCACCCCACCCGCACCTTAATCTTGGACTCCCAGAACTGTGGGAAAATACATCTCTGTTGTGGAAATCATCCAGCCTATAGTCCTTTGTTACAGCAGCCCTCGCTAACTAATCCAGAGTATTTTTTTTTCAGTTGATTTGTTTTTCTTTACAACTCTTTCATTGTTGAGTTGCTCAATCCTGTCTGACTCTTTGTGACCCCACGCACGGCAGCACGCCAGGCTTACCTGTCCATCACCAACTTCTGGATCTTGCTCAAACTCATGTCCATTGAGTTGATGATGCCATCCAACTATCTCATCCTTTGTCATTCCCTGCTCCTCCTGCCCTCAGTCTTTCCCAGCATCGAGGTCTTTTCCATTGAGTTGGCTCTTCACATCAGGTGGCCAAAGTAATGGAGCTTCAGCTTCAGCGACAGTCCTTCCAATAAACATTGACAGTTGATATCCTTTAGGATGGACTGGTTTGATCTCCTTGCAGTCCAAGAGACTCTCAAGAGTCTCATCCAACAGCACAGTTCAAAAGCATCAATTCTTTGGGGCTCAGCATTCTTTATGGTCCAACTTTCACATCTATACATGACTACAGGAAAAACCATAGCTTTGATTATACAGACTTTTATTGGCAAACCCTACTGCTTTCCATAGGACTAAGACAGAATTGCAGCTAACAATCACACCCTAGCAGCAGAAGTTATATTGCACATAGAACCACACTTGGAGTGATCAAACTTCTCAATGTCCATGCAGACATGTGAAATTCATATTAAACCCACTAATCCCACCATGTTAGATTAGCTGTGTGGGAACAAGATAAATTGGTCCTACAGATGAAGCCCAGGGTCTACATCTACAGATTTCTATTGAGAAAATTTGACTGATGGCAGTTTCCATAGCAGAGTCAATCCTTACATATTTAGTTCCCTATGTCTCATTTCCCTTCCACTGTATTCCTTCCTGGACTACCCCTTTTAGAACATCCTCACTCAATTCAACTTAAAAGAGTAGTCCTTAAAAGTTACCTTTCCTGTCCAGGTGGTGCTGTGGAAACGAGTCTGCCTACCAATTCAGGAGACACAAGAGATGTGGGTTTGATCCCTGGATCAGGAAGATCCCCTGGAAAAGGAAAGGGCAACCCACTCCAGTATACTTCCTTGGGAAATCCCATGGACAGAGGAATCTAGGCGGTTGCAGTCCAGGGAGTTGCAAAGAGTCGGACATGACTGAGCACACACACACAAACTCTCCTGGACTATCCCTTTTAGAACATTTTGACTCCAAAGAGTAGTCCTTAAAAACTACCTTTTCTGTCCAATTTTGCTAAACATTTCCACTTTGATTTCAGAGGCATGTGTGACTGAGAAGGTAATAGATGCAGAAGACAGATAGTGTAACTTCAATACATGAGTAATTCTACAGCACGCTAGCAAAATGCAGCCTCTTTGCTATATTCAGGGTTTAAAATCTTAGCTAAGACCCTAGAGTAAATAAGAAATACCCTGGGAGCGGACCCTGTAAACCTTCGCTCCCTTGAAGCAGTTATTAAAATGTGCCTCCTGGTAGCAGATTACCGATGTTTGTGTGCACATTGCAGATAAATATAGGTCAGTCAATAAGAGCCTTCCACATAATTAAGTTTGCTTGTCTGAAGTCTCTTGTATCAAAATCTTTAAGAGCAATAATTTCATTGTTGGCTTGTAGCAGTAAGGAGAGATAGGGAATGTTATGAATATAAAACATAAAAATGTAAAATGACAAACAAGGGGCTTGGTGACCTTATTATGATGGAATGAGTTGACTTAAAGCAATATCTGCATCAGCCAGCTTTTTCTGTCATGGGAAAATGACATCTGTATAAAAAGATTGTAATTTTTCTGAGATTTTTCTGAAAATTTTCAAAAACAGAGCATTGAAAGATATTTGAGTATCCAAACATCCCCCACCTATATTTTACCACTGTCATTTATTATACAAGCTCTATCACATATTGATGTTGATTGCTTTATCATTTTATAAGGCACTTCAAAGTAAACTGCAGACATCAGAATACAACTTTTTAAAAGCTTAAACATTGACTAGAACATGCCATTGACTAGATTTTAATATTAGTTCATAGATACTATGTAAAATTTATACACAAAGAAATGCACAAGTAATAATTGTACATTTGAAGTCTTTCCAGATGTGTCCACTGTAATTCCAAATGTAAATACTAGCAAAATATAAAATGTTAATCACCACAGGAATTAGGAATTAGAGATATAGGAATTTCCCTGTATCTCTTCTCAGTCAATACTCATTTCTACTTCTCTCAAATGGGCAATCATTGTTCAGATTTGTCTTCCAAGATCAGTTTTGCTTAAGTAGAATTTTGTATAATGTAATAAAACCATATATTCTATTGTGTGTAAGGGTTTCTGCCCAGCATGTTTTTATGATCTAGCCATGTTCTTGCATGGATCACATATTTGTTCCTATTTATTGAAATGTTCCACCGTAGGAGTGTACCAAGGTTTATTTATTCACGCATCTATCAATGAATACCAGGGTTGTTTAAGCTGCTATGAGTATTCCTGGGCAATCTTCCTGTAAACGTATTTTCTTTTCTCATAAAAAAATAAATATGACTAGAATTCTGGGTCATAGAAAAGGTATATGTTTGCCTTTTTAAGAAGCCATCAGAATATTTTCTGTGCCAGAGTTTCAAAGTGTTTGTTCCACGTTACATTCCTACTAACATTGCATGAGTGTTCTAGCGGTCCTATTCCTCATCACATTTGGTGTTTTAGGGTCTTTTAAATATTAGCCATTTTGGTGGTCCCTTTTCAGTGTGAGTTGAAATTTCATTATGGATTAAATTTAGATTTCCCCAACAACAAATGAGATTGATAACTTTTAAATGTATTTTGTGGCTATTCATAAGCACTGCTTTGTGGAATGTCTATAAAAATCTTTGGTCCATTTTTTGTTAACGTGCAATTGAAGTAAGAGTTTATGTTTGATCATAAAAAGACAAATCATTCAGTAGTTAATCATTAAATATGCTGTTAGTTGTAGGGTTCTTTAGATGCTGTTTATCAGTTTTAGAATGTTCTCTTCTATTTCAATTTGACTGAGAGATTTCCTCATAAACGATCATAGGATTTGTCAAATTATTTTTATGTATACATTAAAAGTTTGTTTTTTCCTCGCTTATTCTTATAAGGTAGTGAAATCACTAGTTGATTTTAAATCGGTTTTGGTTTTTAGGACAGCTTTCATTTCAGTTCAGTTCAGTTCAGTCGCTCAGTCCAGCCATCTCATTCTCTGTCGTCCCCTTCTCCTCCCGCCCCCAATCCCTCCCAGCATCAGTCTTTTCCAGTGAGTCAACTCGTCGCTTTAGATTTATGTAAAGATGGAGAAGACACTGCAATATCACAGTGTTCCTGTGTCCCCTGCATCCAGTACCCTCTGTCATTAATACCTTATATGTGCACAGTTTACTTGTCACAATTAATGAACCAATGTTGGTATTTTATTTTTAACTAAAGCCCATATTTTATTCAGATTTTATCAGTGTTTACCTTTTTCTGTCTTAGGAGCCTCTCCTAGGCTACCACATTGTATTTAGTTGTCATTTCTCCTGAGACTCCTCTTGGCTGTAAAAGTTTTTCAAATTTCTTTTGTCGTTGATGACTTTGACCATTTTGAAGAGTACTGGTGAGGTATTAGAGAATATCCTTGTATTCAAATTTTCTTGATAGCATCACAGTGATTA
Source organism: Moschus berezovskii (assembly GCF_049115385.1). Lineage (NCBI taxonomy): Eukaryota > Metazoa > Chordata > Mammalia > Artiodactyla > Moschidae > Moschus > Moschus berezovskii. The sequence goes on along the minus strand of NC_142477.1, from coordinate 12,608,253 downwards.
AACTGGGGTTATGGATTTGGGGCAGGAAAACCATAGTAGTTACATCTCATTTTTACCACACAAGGGCACATATTAGTAATATGCTAACCTCTGTTGATTTTGACCTTGATTACCGGTAGAAGTTGTATTTTCCAGTCTCTCCACGGTAAAATGACTCTTCCTTGATGTCCACTTGGGAAAGAAGTGGTCTTATACAGACCATGTGTGAGGAATGGGGTTGGCCTCCCTCTTCTTGAGAATGAAGAACCTACATACATCATTCAACATTCTTCTTCACAGAATTAGGCTCCCTTATTTATTAATTTATCCCGTTATTATATTAGTATGGACTCATTGATATTTACTTGATACTTCATGTATCAAGATACTTCATGTAACTATGAGAATGAAGAACCTACATAAATTATTCAACATCCTTCTTCACAAAAATGGTCTCCCCTATTTATTAATTTATCCAATTATTATATTAGTATGGACACATTCATATTTACCTGATACTTATATTTTTCTTGTCCAAATTGTTCCATCATTGGTCACTGTGTAACTTTCAATGTAGTTTTTCATAGATGACTTTTTTTTTCAGAATTAAACAATTTTTTTATTTCTAGGTTGCTGAGATTTTTTAAATCACAAATATATGTTTAATTTTACCAAATGCTTCTGCTCCATCAAATGATAGGATCATATGGCATTTTTTTTTTTAGAATTTTAACATGATAAATTCTATGGCTATGTTTAAAATACTGAATTATCCTTTTGTCACAGGAATAAACCATCCTCCACTTCAGTGGCAGGTGATTATATTATATATGTAATATTATTATATATTAGTATTAATGTATTATACACTTACATGTATATATATAACTAGATTTCAGTCAGTTCAGTTCAGTCGCTCCTTTGTGTCTGACTCTTCGACCCCATGGACTGCAGCACGCCAGGCCTCCCTGTCCATCACCAACTCCGAGAGTTCACCCAAACCCATGTCCATTGAGTCTTTGATGCCATCCAACCATCTCATCCTCTGCCGTCCCTTTCTCCTCCTGCCTTCAATCTTTCCCAGCAGCAGGGTCTTTTCCAATGAGTCAGCTCTTCTCATCAGGTGGCCAAAGAAGTGGAACTTCAGCTTCAGCATCAGTTTTTCCAATGAATATTCAGGACTATTTCCTTTAAGATTGACTGGTTGGATCTCCTTGCAGTCCAAGGGACTCTCAAGAGTCTTCTCCAACACCACAGTTCAAAAGCAACAATTCTTTGGGGCTCAGCTTTCTTTATAGTCCAACTCTCACATCCATACATGACTACTGGCAAAACCATAGTTTTGACTAGATGGACCTTTGTCGGCAAAGTAATCCTGCTTTTTAATATGCTGTCTAGGTCGGTCATAACTTTTCTTCCAAGGAGCAAGTGTCTTTTAATTTCATGGCTGCAGTCACCATCTGCAGTGATTTTGGAGCCCAAGAAAATAGTCTCTCACTGTTTCCATTGCTTCCCCATCTATTTGCCATGAAGTGATGGGACTGGATGCCATGATCTTTGTTTTTTGAGTGTTGAGTTTTAAGCCAGCTTAGCACTTAGTTTTAAGCCGGTTTTAAGCAAACTCAGTAGGAGAGTCGGACACGACTGAGCGACTGAACTGAACTGAACTGAACTGAACTGAACTGAACTGAAGTAATGAGTCGGCTCTTCCCATGAGGTGGCTAAAACATTGGAGCTTCAGTTTCAGCATCAGTCCTTTCATGAATTTTCAGGGTTGTTTAAGCCAGCTTAGCACTTAGTTTTAAGCCAACTGAATAATTAAATTTACTTTGCTAATATTTTGTTGAGAATTTTCATGCTTATATTCTTGAGGAAAAGTAGCCTATAATTTATTTTTTAAATCAATGTTTTTGCCTGGTTCTGCTATCAGGAAAATGATGCACTCAAAAGAAAAAGTAATTTTGGGAGAGATTTTTCTATTTTCAGGAAGAGAATGGACAGTTTGTTGTCACTGGCTCTCTAAAGTTTGGTAGACTCTGCCAATAAGACCATCTAAATCTCATAATTTACCTTTTGGGAACTTTTTAACTACTAACTAAATTTTCATTATATTAGTAGAATTATTCAAGCAAAGAGGAACATAAGAACCTCTTGATGAAGGTGAAAGAGGGGAGTGAAAAGCTGGCTTAAAACTCAACATTAAAAAAGCAAATATCATGGCATCCAGTACCATCACTTCTTGGGAAATAGATGGGGAAACAATGGAAACAGTGACAGACTTTATTTGCTTGAGCTTCAAAATCACTGCAGATGGTGACTGCAGCCATAAAATTAAAAGATGCTTGCTCCTTGGAAGAAAAGCTATGACAAACCTAGACAACATACCAAAAAGCAGAGACATTACTTTGCCGAAAAAGGTCCATACAGTCAAGTGAAAATCCCTCAGTGGTGTCCGACTCTTTGTAACCCCATGGACTGTAGTCCATGGAATTCTCCAGGCCAGAATACTGGAGTGGGTAGCCTTTCCCTTCTCCAGGGGATCTTCCAAACTCAGTAATCAAATTGAGGTCTCCCACATTGCAGGTGGATTCTTTACCAGTTGAGCCTCAGAGAAGTCCACCTATAGTCAAAGCAGTGGTTTTTCCCATAGTAATGTATGGATGTGAGAGCTGGACCATAAGGAAGACTGACCACAGAAGAACTGGTGCTGTCAAACTATGGTGTTGGAGAACACCAACACTCTTGAGAGTCCCTTGGACTACAAGGAGATCAAACAGTCAATCCTAAAGGAAATCATCCCTGAATATTCAGTGGAAGCACTGATGCTGAAACTGAAGCTCCAGTACTTTGGCCAACTATTGTGAAGAGTCTACTCATTAGAAAAGACCATGATGCTGGGAAAGATTGAAGGCATGAGGAGAAGGGAATGACAGAGGATGAGATGATGGGATGGCATCACTGACTCAATGGACATGAATTTGGCAACCTCCAGGAGATGGTGATGAACAAGGAAGCCTTGTGTGCTGCTATCCATGGGGTGGCAGAGTCGGACAAAACTGAGCAACTGAACAACAACAAAATTCAGTTATTTGTTCTATCTTGGGTGAGTTTTGATAGTTTGTACTGTTCAAGGGACTTCCCCGGTGGCTCAGCCGGTAAAAGCATCTGTCTGCAATGCGGGAGACCCAGGTTTGATCCCTGGGTCAGGAATATCCCCTGGAGAAGGAAATGGCAAGCCACTCCAGTACTCTTGCCTGGAAGATTCCATGGACTGAGGAGCCTGGTAGGCTACAGTCCATGGGTTCGCAAAGAGTCGGACACGACTAAGCAACTTCACTTTCACTGTTCAAGGAATCTGTTCATCTTACCTAAGTTTCTTATTTACGTACATGGAGCTATTTGCAAAAAGTAAAGTGTAAAGTGAAAATCAACCAGTCATGCCTGACTCTTTGCGACCCCATGGACTATAAGGTCCATTAAATTCTCCAAGCCAAAATATTGGAGTGGGTAGCTATTCCCTTCTCCAGGGGCTCTTCCCATCCCAGGGATAGACCCCAGCTATTTATAGTATTCTCTTATTTTGTAATGCATGTCAGATCAGTGGTAACAATCCCTCTTCATTTAAAATAGTTATAGCTTGGATGTTTTCTTTTCTTTATCAACCTTGCTAGGTGTTTATCAGTTTCGGTGATCTTTTAAAGGAACACTTTGTGTTCACTGATTTTTCTCTACTTTTCTGTTTTTATTTTCATAGGTTTCTTTTTTATTTATTTGATTTATTTATTTTCTTACTCTTCTTTTTTATTAAGTTAACTGATTTCAGATTCTTTCCATTTCTAAATGCTGTAGCTTTCATTTTTAGCACAACTTTATTTCATTTCCACATTTTTAAATATGCTGTATATTTATTTTCATTTGCTTCAATGCTGCTGCTCCTAAGTCACTTCAGTCATGTCTAACTCTGTGCAACCCCATAGACGGCAGCCCACCTGGCTCCCCTGTCCTTGGGATTCTCCAGACAAGAACACTGGAGTGGGTTGCCATTTCCTTCTCCAATGCATGAAAGTGAAAAGCAAAAGTGAAGTTGCTCAGTCAAGTCCCACTCTTAGCAACCCCATAGACTGCAGCCTACCAGGCTTCTCCATCCATGGGATTTTCCAGACAAGAATACTGGAATGGGGTGCCATATATTTTTTAAATTTCATTTAATACTTCTTCTTTGGACTATGGATTATTTTTAAATGTGTATATATATATTTTAAATTCAAGCATTTGATGGTTTTCCTCTCATCTTTCTGTGACTGATTTCTAATTAAATTACTTATTTATCATACTTTTATTACGTATTTTCATATATTTAATGACCCAGGAAAAAAGATTATCTTGGTGACTATTTGTTGGACACTTGAACAAAATGTGTATTCTTTGTTGATGAGCAGGTTCTGTGTCAGGTATACCCCATTTGTCAGTCGTATTATTCAGTTTTTCTGTATACTTTTCAATATTCAGTCTATACCAAATACATCAGTTATAATGAGGGCTGTTAATATGTTCAAATATTATTTTGAATCCATCTATTTTCCCTTTCTGTTCTGTTACCTTTTTTTCATGAGTTTTGAATCTCTTATTTGTTGCATATGCTTTTAAGACTGTTAAATCTTCTTGGTAAATAGTTCTTTCCCTGTCACTTTTTTTTTTTCTTTGTTCCCAGAATATGCCTTTTTCTCAACTCTGGTTGGCCTGAAGGCCAGCTTTTCCTTGATTAGCTTTTACATGGCTGATCTTTTTCTAACCTCTTTCTCTTTTCTTATAGGTATCTTTATATTTGAGGCATGTAGACAACATACAGCTGGGTGAGTTATTAACTTGTTTGGTTCATTTTGACTGCTTCTGTGGGTCTGGAAATTTACTTTTAATGTAATTGGTAGCAGGTTAATGTGGATATCTGCCATTTTATGATTTGTTTGGATTATTGATTTTTAATCAAATATTGCTGGTGTACAACCTATACTAACAGAATTAAAGTGTTTGGAAAAAAATTTTAATTAAGTGTTTGGGAATATTGAATGAATATCTTATTTTATACATCTTAAAATACATATTTTAACATTGGAACAAATACTTGTAGAAACGAGTACCATTTGAATAAAATATTAAAAGAACAGTAAAGAGCTAATGAGTACAGGGCTTCTTGTGGAGTGATGAAGATATTCTGATGTTAGATTCCAGAGATGGCTGCACAGCTCTGTGAATGTGTTAGAAACCATTTAGCTGTGTGTGTTAAATGAGCAAATTGTGCACACTCTGCAGTGACAGCACCTGCGGTACAGAGTCTGCTCTCAGTTCCTTATCAGGCCATTCTCTCCATCCTCATGAGCTTACAAGAAGGTCCCAGAGAGATACTCAAGCCAGCTCCCGGTTTTTTATAACCTAATTTTGGAAGTGACTTTCTGTGGTTTCTATAACGCTAAGACTAGGAGCACCCATACTCGGAAGGAGTGGATTGTGTGGTGTACGGCTGCCAGGAGCTGGGTGCCACTGAGAGGCATGCCAAAGGGTGCGAACCATGTTATCTGCAGACTGCAAGTCAGGAATATCAGGAACCATTGAATATGAGATGGACTGTTCTTTTACGTACTAGTAAGAAAGCAAAGCTGCTACCAAACATATTTTAAGATACAATAGATTACAAGATCATCTTAGCATGAAATGTTAAAATGTGAAGAAAATATGCATTTCTGAAGTTTGGGTTTTTTGGTGGTAATCTTAGTAGCTAGCTCTGAAGAAAGTATTTAATTTCTTTATACTGTTAATGGTGGCACTTGAGTCATATAAGCCAAGGGTATCAAGATGACATCCCTGTGATGTGTGACAAACTCAAAGAATTGCTCGGTTTTAGTGTTTTAGGGGGTTTCCACACTGTTCTCCATAGTGGCTGTAACAATTTTTACGTTCTCACCAGCACTGTAGGAATGTTCCCTTTACTCAGCATTCTCTTTTTGATGATGCTCATTCTGACTGGCATGACCTCACTGTAGTTTTGATTTGCATTTCAATTAGTGATTTAGGGCATCACTGACTCAATGGACATGAGTTTGGGTGAACTCCGGGAGTTAGTGATAGACAGGGAGGCCTGCAGTGCTGTAGTTCATGGGGTCGCAAAGAGTCGGACACGATTGAGCGACTGAACTGAACTGAACTGAGTATATTATTATGGGCTTTTTGACCTTCTATGATGTGTCTTCTTGTGGAAATGTCTATTTAGACTCTTCTGCTCATGTCTTGATTGGCAGAAGAGCTGCATGAGCTCTTTGTACATTTTGAAGATTAATCCCTTGTGAGATGCTTTGCTTTGCAAGTATTTTCTCCCATTCTTTGATTTGTTTGTTTGTTTGTTTGTGGTTTCCTTTGCTGTGCAAGAAGCTTTAAACATGATTAACTTTCATTTGCTTATTTTTGTTTTTATTTTTATTACTTTCAGGGAAGCCCAACTACTTTAGGAGGTGGACCCAAAATATACTGCTGCAGTATGTGTTAAAACAGGTAACCAACAAGGACCTACTGTATCACACAAGGAACTCTGCTCAATACTCTGTAAAAACCTGTATGGGAAAAGAATCTGAAAAAGAATGAATATATGTATCACTCTGCTGCACATCTGAAACTAACACACTATTGCAAATCAACTATACTCCAAACATAAATAAATGATTTTTAAAAAATAAATAAAAAGTAAAGAACTACTTATTAAGACACCACCCCATGCAACTGGATATCAGTCTTAATGTTTCAGAAATCACTAAGCAGGCAATCTAAGCTAGATTGCATATTCTTAATTGTTCACAAAATTGTCAAATAAAATGTCCAAAGGTCTCGAATTTCTTATGATACCAAACTTGATTCCATTTACTGGGATATGAATCCCTCAGCTGCAGGATATGGAATTGTGTGTGTGTGTGTGTGTGTGTGTGTGTGTGTGTGTGTGCGTGTGTATAGCCATGTACATGCCATCTTAAAAAATGAAGCATCAAATTACTGTAATAATTTGAGGGTGGGAAATAAAAAATGATATTCAGAAAGTACATTTCCTAAACCCTTACATTTTCATTTTTACAAACACACATATACACGCCATAATCCAACAAGCAAATAGGAAAAACACTTAAAAATCTGAAAAGTAGAACTACGTAGAGTAATTCTATTGTTTATTTGGAGACACATACAAAACATAAATCGAAGCATAGGTCAAATGACAACCATATGACAAACACAAGTCCAAAGAAAGGATCAGTCTCCTCTACCTCACCCATAGGAACTCAAGACTGACCAAACACTGATGTAATTATAGCCTCCACCTCAACCCCATCTCTTTCCCAACCTCTGGTCACTGGAGGCCAGAGCAAGGTGGCTAGAATGGTGATGTATTTCAACTTCAGTTCACATTACATTCTTCTATTCTTCTTATGTAAAATTTCTCTATCTATATTGACAAAGCAAACTTCTTGAAGACCATAAAATAGCATGGGAATATTTAAAATAAAACCAGAATGAAAAGTGAAATGTAGTTTTTGACAATTAACGACAACAACAAAAATGTATATTAAAGAGACAAAGTGCATGCTCAGTCCCTAAGGCATATGTGACTCTCTGTGACCCTATGGACTGTAGCCCACCAGGTTCCTCTGTCCATGGGAATTCTCCAAGCAAGAATACTGGAGTGGGTTGCCATTTCCTCCTCCAGGGGATCTTCCAAATCTAGGGATGGAACCCGTGTCTCTTATGTCTCCTGAGTTGGCAGGCAAGTTCTTTACCACTTGTTCCACCTGGAAACCCAAAGAGGCAATCAGTCAGTCAGTCAGTCAGTTCAGTCGCTCAGTCGTGTCCGAATCTCTGCGACCCCATGAATCACAGCACACCAGGCCTCCCTGTCCATCACCAACTCCCGGAGTTCACTCAAACTCATGTCCACAGAGTCGGTGATGCCATCCAGCCATCTCATTCTCCGTCGTCCCCTTCTCCTCCCACCCCCAACCTTTCCCAGCATCAGAGTCTTTTCCAGTGAGTCAACTCGTCGCATGAGGTGGCCAAAGTATTGCAGCTTCAGCTTTAGCATCAGTCCCTCCAATGAACATCCAGGATTGATTTCCTTTAGAATGGACTGGTTGGATCTCCTTGCAGTATAAGGGACTCTCAAGAGTCTTCTCCAGCACCACAGTTCAAAAGCATCGATTCTTCGGTGATCAGCTTTCTTCACAGTCCAACTCTCACATCCATACATGACCACGGGAAAAACCATAGCCTTGACTAGACGGACCTTGGTTGGCAAAGTAATGTCTCTGCTTTTTAATATACTATCAAGTTTGGTCATAACTTTCCTTCCAAGGAGCAAGCGTCTTTTAATTTCATGGCTGCAATCAGCATCTGCAGTGATTTTGGAGCCCAAAAAAATAAAGTCTGACACTGTTTCCACTGTTTTTCCATCTATTTCCCATGAAGTGATGGGACCAGATGCCATGATCTTTGTTTTCTGAATGTTGAGCTTCAAACCAACCTTTTCACTCTCCTCTTTCACTTTCATCAAGAGGCTTTTGAGTTCCTCTTCACTTTCTACCATAAGGGTAGTGTCATCTGCATATCTGAGGTTATTGATATTTCTCCCAGCAATCTTGATTCTAGCTTGTGCTTCTTCCAGCCCAGCGTTCCTCATGATGTACTCTGCATATAAGTTAAATAAGCAAGGTGACAATATACAGTCTTGACGTACACCTTTTCCTATTTGGAACCCAATAAAATTCAACAAATATCCAAGGGGGAAACACCCATACCAGGATCAATATGAATATGATTATATGATTTACCAAGCCAGAAATATTTAATTAAATAAAACATAAAAATGATGGGAGGCTACATGCTTATTAAAATTCTATTTTTATTGCCACTTATTAAGGAAACATATGGACAATCCAAATGTAGAATATGAATTTTTAAAATTTCATAATAAGGTTGCAAATCAAAATGACATATTTAATAAAATTTCCTATTAAATTTTCAGTTTTCCAAAGGATTCTTTTCTTTTGTCAGACAGCCATTGTCAGTTAAATTAATCAAACATCCAGCAAAAACATCAAAGTAGCTTGTTCATGATTAATGTTAAAATACCACAATACCACAGCAAGTTGCAGAGAGATTCTGTCTGTCCATTGGGGTATCCAAGGCAGGTATGCTCCTGGCTGTTTGCCCCCTGAGTCTGACATACTGGAATATGTCTGATGTCTAACATATGACTGAATTCCTCACAGGCACTCAAGCTTTTCTATAGGTACTCAATGGAATATCTGAGATGAATTTGTTAGCAGTTGCACAGTGCCAAAAGGTTTTGTTCTTTCCTCAAATATAGTGGATTTTGAAACTTAGGAAATAAATCAGATTGAAAGTCCTTGACATAAATTCAAAATGGCACAAAACAGCATAAATTTAACAGAATAAATTATCTTACATTGTTCGTAGATCACATCCTAACTCTGAAACCAGCCCTGTGGAAGGGCAACTTAGTTCCAGCACAAACACCTTAAATCACTTGAAATGCCAAAGAGACTATGAATTGTGGTTACTTTTGAATAATTTGTAATAAGAAATTTAAGAAAAGTCAAACATATTTAAGGTCTACACCATGATGATTTTATATACACATTGAAATGATTACAATGATTAGTATGAACAAAGTAATTAACATATTCAACTCTTCACATAGTTTTTGTTTTGAGGTTTTTTTTTGGAAATCTACTTTAAAAATGTTTTAAATTATTTTTTTATTGGCATATAAGTGCTTTACAGTGTTGTGTTAATGTCTGCTGTACAGCAAAGTAAATCAGCCCTCAGTTCAGTTCAGTTGCCCAGTCGTGTCCAACACTTTGTGACCCTATGGACTACAGCATTCCAGGCCTCCCTGTCCATCACCAACTCCCGGAGTTCACTCAAACTCATGTCCATCGAGTTGGTGACGCCATCCAGCCATCATCTCATCCTCTGTTGTCCCCTTCTCCGCCAGCCCCCAGTCCCTCCCAGGATCAGGATCAGTAATATGTATATGTTTGTCCCAGTCTCCCAACTCATCCAACCACTCTCTTTACTCCTTGGTATCCATAAGTTTCTGCTCTACATCTGTGTCTCTATTTCTGCTTTACCATTTCATAGGATAATGAAAATGAAAACAAAAATAAATAAGAGCACCTCATTAAAAGCTTCAGCATAGCAAAGGAAACCATAAACAAAACAAGAACACAGTTCTCAGAATGGGAGAAAATATTTGCAAATGAAGCAATTGACAAGGGATTAATCTCCAAAATATACAAACTTGCATGTGTATGTGTGCACTCAGTTATTTCCAGTTCTTTGAAACCCCATGGACTGTAGCCCGCCAGGCTCCTCTGTCCATGAAATTTTCCAGGCAAGAGTGCTGAAGCGGGTTGCCATTTCCTCCTCCAGGAGATCTTCCTGACCCAGGGATCAAGTCTGCATCCCCTGCATTGGCAGGAGGATTCTTTACCACTGTGCCACCTGGGAAGCCTCATAAACAGCTCATGCACCTAAAAAAAAGAAAAAAAGAAGATAAAATATGAGCAGAAGACCTAAATAGAAATTTCTCCAAAGAAGACAGACAGGTGGTCAACAAACACATTATTATAATCACTAATTATTATCACTAACTATATAGTAGATTTATATTTTATCTATAATATAATATATATGATGGTTTTATATTTTATATATAATTATTATAATTATAATCACTTTGGGTAAACTCCAGGAGTTGGTGATGGACAGGGAGGCCTGGTGTGCTACGATTCATGGGGTGGCAAAGAGTTGGACATGACTGAGTGACTGAACTGAACTGAATTATTAGAGAAGTGCAAATCAAAATTGCAATGAGATATCACTTCACATCAGTAAGAAATAGCCATCATCCAGAAGTCTAATAATAATAAAAAATAATAATGCTGGAAAGTTTGTAGAGAAATGGGAGCCCTCTTATACTGTTCATTAGAGTGTAAATTAGTAAAGCCACTATACAGAGCAGTATGGTGGTTCCTCGAAAAACTAAAAATAAAACTACCATAAGACCCAACAGTCTCTCTCCTGGACGTATACCTTGTTGCTGTTCAGTCGCTCAGTCGTGTCTGACCCTTTGCAACCCCATGGACTGCAGGACGCCAGGCTTCCCTGTCCATCACCATCTCCCAGAGTTTGCTCAAACCCATGTCCACTGAGTCGGTGATGCCATCCAACCATCTCATCCTCTGTCATCCCCTTCTCCTCCCACCTTCAATCTTTCCCAGCATCAGGGTCTTTTCAAATGAGTCAGCTGTTCACATCAGGTGGCCAAAGTGTTGGAGTTTCAGCTTTAGCATCAGTCTTTCCAGTGGATGTTCAGGGTTGCTTTCCTTTAGAATTAACTGGTTTGATCTTCAAGGAGAAAACAGTAATTCAAAAAGATACACGTGTTCATTGCACTATTTGCAATAGCCACAACATAGAAGCAACCTAAATGTTCATCAGCAAAGGAATGGAAAGAGAAAATGTGGCACATATACACAATGGAATATTACTCAGCCATAAAAAGGAATGGAATAGTGCCATGTGCAAAGACATTGATAGACCTAGAGACTGTCGTGCAGAGTGAAATACATCAGAAAGAGAATAACAAACATCGTAAAATGATGCTTATATGTGAAATCTAGAAAAATGGTACAGATGCACTTACTTGCAAAGCAGAAATAGACACAGATGTTCAAATCTACTTTTAGCAGTGGATTAAGATCAGCATCCTCTGACAATGCTTGGCAAGTCACATGCAATTAAACATCACAACATATGGTGGTTTTATGTCTGTCTCTGGCATTGTAATGTCCTTCCAAAATTTTAGTTGTTCCTGATGTTATTTGGCAAGCTTTATTATATCTATTAGTGATTATTCCTGCAAATATCCTGCTTTGCATATATCCCTGAGTTGTTTGTATATTCAAACTGATTGCATCTGACCATCCAGCTCCGTGCTTCATACAGTTGGATGCAATGTCTGAAAGAAGAGAATGTTAATTGTACTTTATTGTGCTCTTGGGTTCCTCACATATTGACTAAATACAACACCATATTCAAACTTCAAAATGCTATTGTTATAGGTGTAGCAGCAGAAGAGACCTTACTAAAAATGTGAGTGTTAAAAAAGATAGATTAAAATCTGGTCACATATTAGCACCTCCCAGTGTCTTATCTCAGAGGAAGCTGGAGCACCAGACAGAGCTATTCAGGACATTTGTACTTCAAAGTGATGATTGAAGATTCCAGAATTTCATGATAGACTTGGACACCTGAAAAAGCAGTGTGAATAAGATTACAGTGAATGATTTCTTCTGTCATAAAGCTTAAGTTTGAATACGACGCTGACTTTCAGGAGCTCTCTTTCATGACAAAACTCATTACATCCACTTAGGAAGAAAATGCACAACAGTGACACTGCTACACTTGCATGTTTAAATCCAGTGTAGCTTGGGCTCAAATCCTTAAATGTTCAAAATAGAAATGTTTTCATCGGAAATTTGATGATTCAAGAACGGTGTTAAGAAAGGTCTATCTATTTTCCAAATAGTATTCAAATAATATTTTCTTTCCTTGTGGGTTCAGTTCAGTTGCTCAGTCATGTCTGATTCTTTGCGACCCCATGAATCTCAGCACGCCAGGCCTCCCTGTCCATCACCAACTCCCGGAGTTCACTCAACCTCATGTCCATCGAGTCGGTGATGCCATCCAGCCATCTCATCCTCTCTCGTCTCCTTTCCCTCCTACCCCCAATCCCTCCCAGCATCAGAGTCTTTTCCAGTGAGTCAACTCTTCGCATGAGGTATCGGAGTTTCAGCTTGAGTATCAGTCCTTCCAGTGAACATCCAGGACTGATCTCCTTTGGGATGGACTGGTTGGATCTCCTTGCAGTCCAAGGTGTTCTCAAGAGTCTTCTCCAACACCAAAGTTCAAAAGCATCAATTCTTTGGCGATCAGCTTCCTTCACAATCCAACTCTCACATCCATACATGACCACTGGAAAAACCATAGCCTTGACTAGACGGACCTTGGTTGGCAAAGTAATGTCTCTGCTTTTTAATATACTATCTAGTTTGGTCATAACTTTCCTTCCAAGGAGTAAGTGTCTTTTAATTTCATGGCTGCAATCAGCATCTGCAGTGATTTTGGAGCCAAAAAAATTAAATTCTGACCCTGTTTCCACGGTTTCCCCATCTATGTCCCATGAAGTGATGGGACCAGATGCCATGATCTTAGTTTTCTGAATGTTGAGCTTCAAGCCAACCTTTTCACTCTCCTCTTTCACTTTCATCAAGAGGTTTTTTTAGTTCCTCTTCACTTTCTGCCATAAGGGTGGTGTCATCTGCATATCTGAGGTTATTGATATTTCTCCCGGAAATCTTGATTCCCACTTGTGCTTCTTCCAGCCTAGCATTCCTCATGATGTACTCTGCATATAAGTTAAATAAGCAGGGTGACAATATACAACCTTGACATACTCCTTTTCCTATTTGGAACCAGTCTGTTGTTCCATGACCAGTTCTAACTGTTGCTTCCTGACCTGCATACAGGTTTCTCAAGAGGCAGGTCAGGTGGTCTGGTATGCCCATCTCTTTCAGAATTTTCCACAGTTTATTGTGATCCACACAGTCAAAGGCTTTGGCATAGTCATTAAAGCAGAAATAGATGTTTTTTTCTTGAACTCTCTTGCTTTTTCCATGATCCAGCGGATGTTGGCAATTTGATCTCTGTTTGCTCTGCCTTTTCTAAAAGCAGCTTGAACATCTGGAAGTTCACAGTTCACGTATTGCTGAAGCCTGGCTTGGCGAATTTTGAGCATGACTTTACTAGCATGTGAGATGAGTGCAATTGTGCAGTAGTTTGAGCATTCTTTGGCATTGCCTTTCTTTGGGATTGGAATGAAGACTGACCTTTTCCAGTCCTGTGGTCACTGCTGAGTTTTCCAAATTTGCTGACTTATTGAGCGCAGCACTTTCACAGCATCATCTTGTAGGATTTGAAACAGCTCAACTGGAATTCCATCACCTCCACTAGCTTTGTTCGTAGTGATGCTCTCTAAGGCCCACTTGACTTCATATTCCAGGATGTCTGGCTCTAGGTGAGTGATCACGCCATCGTGATTATCTGGGTCATGAAGATCTTTTTTGTACAGTTCTTCTGTGTATTCTTGCCACCTCTTTTTAATATCTTCTGCTTCTGTTAGGTCCATACCATTTCTGTCCTTTATCGAGCCCATCTTTGTATGAAATGTCCCCTTGATATCTTGAATTTTCTTGAAGAGATCTCTAGTCTTTCCTATTTTGTTGTTTTCCTCTATTTCTTTGTATTGATCACTGAGGAAGGCTTTCTTATCTCTCCTTGCTATTCTTTGGAACTCTGCATTCAGATGCTTATATCTTTCCTTTTCTCCTTTGCTTTTTGCTTCTCTTCTTTACACAACTATTTGTAGGCCTCCCCAGACAGCCATTTTGCTTTTTTGCATTTCTTTTCCATGGGGATGGTCTTGGTCCCTGTCTCCTGTACAATGTCACGAACCTCCGTCCATAGTTCATCAGGCACTCTATCTATCAGATCTAGTTCCTTAAATCTATTTCTCACTTCCACTGTATAATCATAAGGGATTTGATTTAGGTCATATCTGAATGGTCTAGTGGTTTTCCCTACTTTCTTCAATATAAGTCTGAATTTGGCAATAAGGAGTTCATAATCTGAGCCACAGTCAGCTCCTGGTCTTGTTTTTGCTAACTGTATAGAGCTTCTCCATCTTTGGCTGCAAAGAATATAATCAATCTGATTTTGGTGTTGACCATCTGGTGATGTCCATGTGTAGAGTCTTCTCTTGTGTTGTTGAAAGAGGGTGTTTGTACAACCGATGTGTTCTCTTGGCAAAACTCTATTATCCTTTGCCCTGCTTCATTCTGTGCTCCAAGGCCAAATTTGCCTGTTACTCCAGGTGTTTCTTGACTTCCTGATTTTGCATTCCAGTCCCCTATAATGAAAAGGACATCTTTTTTGGATGTTAGTTCTAAAAGGTCTTGTAGGTCTTCATAGAACCATTCAACTTCAGCTTCTTCAGTGTTACTCGTTGGGGCATAGGCTTGGATTACTGCAATATTGAATGGTTTGCCTTGGAAACGAACATAGATCATTCTGTCATTTTTGAGATTGCATGCAAGTACTGCATTTCGGACTCTTTTGTTGACCATGATGGCTACTCCATTTCTTCTAAGGGATTTCTGCCCACAGTGGTAGATATAATGGTCATCTGAATGTCGATGTTCACTCTTGTCATCTCCTGTTTGACCACTTCCAATTTGCCTTGATTCATGGACCTAACATTCCAGGTTTGTATGCAATATTGCTCTTTACAGCATTGGACCTTGCTTCTATCACCAGTCACATCCACAACTGGGTATTGTTTTTGCTTTGGCTCCATCCCTTTTTTCTTTCTGGAGTTATTTCTCCACTGATCTCCAGGAGCATACTGGGCACCTACTGATCTGGGGAGTTCCTCATTCAATATCCTATCATTTTGCCTTTTCAAACTGTTCATGGGGTTCTCAAGGCAAGAATACTGAAGTGGTTTGCCATTCCCTTCTCCAGTGGACCACATTCTGTCAGACCTCTCCACCATGACATGGCAGAAGCACGGCCGAGAGGAGCTACCCCTCCCCCAAGGTCAGGGGCGGTGTTAGAGAAGAGCTACCCCACGTCCGAAGTCGGGGGTAGAGACCGAGAGCACCAGGCTGCAAAGGCACAGGAGCAGCCGAGAGGAGCTACCCCTTCCTTGTGGGTTAAAAAACATTTAAAAATTAAGAATTAGGGGAAGTTTTTTTCTCTTTGTAAATGAAATTGAGCTTTCATATTCGACATTAGTTCTTTGAATTTGAAAGGGAAAAAGTTAATCTATCATTGTTATTTTTTGTCATGAAGTGTCAATAATTACTATTAATGCTTCCATTCTTCAGGGTGGATAAGTCAATCAACAGGGGAAAAAACATTTAAAGAAGTGCAGGGTTGAGGAGGGAATCCAAGAGAACTTTAGGATCGGCTTGAATGTCCTAAATGTTATGTTGAAGTTCCCCTCTAGGTAGCCCATGACTGCCCCACACAGAAATCCATGCCTCATTGCTCCCCACCAAGCACACGGAGCAGAGAATATGGTAGTGATAGAAGCGCTGTAACATTTAATGGATGTGTGAACAAACAGATGAGTGGACAAAGGAATGAACTCTCAGGATGCTTAGACGCCAAATGAATAACTTTCAGTCAGTTCTTAGAGAAAGACCCCCTTCTTAAAAGAAACTCATGCAGGAACATGCATCTTCAAACGTCTTATAAATGTAATTTGGGGGTAGTTTGATGGCATCTGGCTCTTAGGCTCTCAATGTATGTATGTGCTCCATCATGTCTGACTCTTTGTGACCCCATGGACTGCAGCCCGCCAGGCTTCTCTGTCTATGGGGATTCTCCAGGCAAGAATACTAGAGTGGGTTGCCATCTCCTTCTCCAGGGGATCTTCCCGACCCAGGGATTGAATCCCCTTCTCCTGCATTGCGGAAGGATTCTTTACTGGTGAGCTTCCAGGGAAGCACTTGGACCGTGCCAGGGTCTCTGTGCAAATCTGCAGGTGTTGCTTGCTCTGCTGCACGACATAAACTTGGGCCCAGATACATGGTTCTCATGTATTAATAGTTCTAACACAGCAGCAGTCAGGCACCCAGCACAGCTTTTGAAATAAGGGTCTGGATGCCGAGTGTCCCTCAGAAACCCCGGCCTTCTTCGATGTCGGGGGTGACCTTGTAGCTTGTTATGTTGATCAAACAATTTGAAGCAATTGCTCTTACTTATGCTTCAGAGACCAGACAGCAAAGTCTGCCACGGTTTATATCTATTTTCATTTATATTAATATCAAACTCCCTTGCTCTGTGTTTTATCAAAATGAATCTCTTTCTGCTCGTTTCCTAGATGAACATATTGGACAGTATCTGGCTGAATGGCCCCCAGCAGGACGAGGAAAGGCTCAGATGTTCTGACTGTTTTTGCAGAAATCGTCATCTGGATTCAGAGACAAGATCCCCAAACAATTATGCAGGATCAAAGCTGACAGAATTTTGTCAGATGAAACTTGGGAGGTCACAGATCTTAACTCAGAGAAGGAGATGCCCCGCATCCAGAAAGAGGTGAGACGTGCAGGGAGCAGAGAGAGACAACTAGTCTCCCTCATGCTGAAGACCCAAACTTGTGCTTCAGGACATTTCCTCCCAATAGGCCCTTAATTCTTGGCAGCTTTCTTGCCTGACTGATAAGAAGTGGTTAATAAGAAACATCTGGAAAAAAAAAGAAGTTTGAGGTCTCTTCATGTTTACCTCATTTTTACTCTGGCTTCTGTGAGGTTTAAAAGATTGGCATTTTTCTCTAAATCTTTGAGAATCTATACCCAAAGAGGAGTGAAAATCATGCCAATTCCTGTATTCATCTGGAATTTCCATGCTCACGGGTTAGTACGCAAAGTACAGTTGTTCATCTCTTGACATCCACAGGAGGTTAGCTCAGGGATTCCTACACAGACCAAAATCCGGCATGCTCAAGTCCCTGCTATAAAATGGTGCTGTATCTGGATATAATTCACACGCATCCTTCCATAGACTTTGAATCATCTCTAGATTATTAATAATGCTCAATGCAGGGAAATGCTATGTCAATAGTAGTAAGCACAATGTAAATGCTGTATAAATGTGTGCCCAAATGCAGCAAATTCGAGTTCTGCTTTTTGGAACTTTCTGAAACGGTTTTGCAAATAAGCTAGATCTGAAGTTGGTTGAATCCCTAGATGTGAAACCCGTAGCTACAGAGGGGTGACTGTAAAGCTTGTGCTTTTATCTGGTTGTTGGTGGTTGTTCATTTGCTAAGTTGTGTTCAGCTCTTTGAGACCCCATGGATGGTAGCCTGCCAGGCTCCTCTGTCCAGGGGATTTCCCAGGCAGGAATGCTGGAGTGGGTTGTCATTGCCTGCCCCAGGGTCTTCCTGACCCAGGGATTGAACCCACATCTCCTGTATTGGCAGGTGGATTCTTTATCACTGAGCTAACTGGGAAGCCTGTCTGGTCGATGTTATTGTGCTTTACAGATTTACTTACTGCTTTTGGGACTCTCCAGTCCAGTGCCATCACGTGGACCTGGATTCACTCCATTCTCTGAAGCTTCGTCCTGAGGACCCTAAAGAGAAGCAACATGCTCCATAGCAACTGGAAAACTACTGCAATTCTCGGTTAGAGAATTAGCGGTCATGCCTACCCAACTTTCTAAATATAATAAAATCCACTGAACTGTATATTTTAGCAGGACTGTTTTATGGTATGTGACATAAAATCTCACTTTTAAAGGAATATTAATTTAAATTGCTCTCGCAAAGTACAAAAAAAGAACCTTTTTTAAATTGAAGTATAGTTGATTTACAATATTGTGTTAGTTTCAGGTGTACAGCAAAGTGACTCAATTATATATGTGTGTGTGTATATTTTCTCTCGGTTTCTTTTCCCCTTTCAGGTTAATATACAGTATTCAGTACGGTCCCCTGTGCTAGACAGTAGGGCCTGTTGTTCACCTATTTCATATGGAGTAGTGTATATGCTAATTCCAGATTCCTAATTTGTCCCTCCCCCAACCCCTTTGATAACCCTACGTTTGTTTCCTATGCCTGTGAGTCTATTTCTATTTTATATACAAGTTCATTTGCATCATTTTTAAAAACCTTAAAAAAAATTCTTTAAGCAGGCTGAAGTATATTGGAGCATTATGAGAAGAATGGGGAAAAGAAAACCTCCCAGAATCATCAAGCTCTTCATATACAGGAAATTAAGGGGAAACCATTAAAAGTCATAAATAAGAAAGAAAGTAGTGAATAGAACCAGCCCTCCAATTGGCAGTTTTCACGACTGTAAGTCAGTTGGAAAATGCATTTGAGGTTGGTTGAATCTTTGGATACAGAATTGGCAGATATGGAAAGCTGAATCTACTAGGGTTTTATGTAAGGAACGTGGGCATCCGGAGACTTTGGTATCTGCAGGGGTCCTAGAATCAACCCCTTGGAGATAACTGTATATATAATGTCAACGTAACAAACATAGCAGCTAAGTTGCTTTCCAACCACAGGTCTGTCAATGACAGAGCTTCTTTGAATTTACGTTGCTTTGGTCTATACAGGATTAAAGTTATCTCTCATCCCACATCTCAGGAAGGGGATGATCCCCAGAGAAAAGTCCTGGAAAATTCTCTTGATTCTGGACAATGGGACAGTTTTAAGTGGTAGAACTCCCTCCTATTTTTCATGCCCATTTTCTTTATCGCTTGAAAAGTCTCCCAGAACATCACTGTGTGAATGCTGGTATTCCTATAGTAAGGGAGGTTTCTGAACAACCCCCGAGTTACAACTCTCTGAAAGTGTGAATTGTAGGTGCATCGAATCCAGTTATAAGATATTTTCCATCTTGCACAGTCTTCAGAGAGGGTTTTTAAAATGGCATACAGACATGATTTGGGCTTTTCAGGTGGCTCAGTGGGTGTAGAATCTGCCTGCAATGCAGGAGATGCAGGCAGGGGTGAGTTTGGTCCCCGAGTTGGGAAGATTCCCTGAATAAGGAAATGGCAACCCACTTCAGTATTCTTGCCTGGAGAATCCCATGGACAGAGGATCCTGGTATGCTATAGTCCATCGGGTTGTGGAGTCAGACAGGACTAAAGTGAGAGGCACTCACGCACATGGGCATGATTTAAGGCGGTAGATCTCAAACTTTAGCAGGTATTAGAAATACTGGGGCAGGGGGAGCTTGTTATCATATATTGCCGAGACCCTTCCCTGGTCTGGTTTCTCAGGCTGGAGGCAAAGGCAAAGAATTTGGGAATTTTGAACAAGTTCCAAATGATGATGTTATTGGCCTGAGAATCACATTCTGGAACCACTGGATATAAAGTCATGCACTATTCCTTTCAAGGGACATGGAGAAAGGTAATGTGTGTGTGTGTGCGCAGTTGCTCAGTCCTATCCAACTCTTTGAGGCCCCTCGGACTCTAGCTGGGTCTTTCCAGGTGGCACTAGTGGTAAAGAACCTGCCTGCCAATGCAGGAGATGTAAGAAATGTGGCTTTGATCCCTGGGTCAGGAAGATCCCCTGGAGGAGGGCATGGCAACCCACTCCAGTACTCTTGCCTGGAGAATCCCATGGACAGAGGAGACTGGCAGGCTACAGTCCATGGGGTCAGAAACAGTTGGACACAACCGAAACGACTTAGCAACTTATCTGTACAACTGTGGGCTATAACCTGCCAGGCCCCTCTGTTCATGGAATCTTCTAGGCAAGAATACTGGAATGGGCTGCCATTTCCTACTCCAGGGTATCTTCCCAACCCAGGGATCAAACCTGCAGTCTCTTGCATCTCCTACATTGGCAGGCAGATTCTTTACCCCTAGCTTGATGTAGGCAGCCCTGAAAGATAATATGTTATTCATTAAATAATTAAATATTTTCTCTTTAGATTGATTTCCATCAGTTCCAAGGTTTACAGAGACTATGAAACCAGCCTTAATGGTAAAGGTCTTATTTCTTTGCTAAACTGCTTTTTCCTTATTCTGGATCCTGGCTAAAAAGGATATAGTATTTAGGGATCCCCTTCTCATTTCTATTTTTGAAATGGTTTCATCTTTCAGTTCAGTTCAGTTCAGTCGCTCAGTCATGTCCGACTCTTTGCGACCCCATGAATCACAGCATGCCAGGCCTCCCTGTCCATCACCAACTCCTAGAGTTCACTCAAACTCAAGTCCATCGAATCAGTGATGCCATCCAGCCATCTCATTCTCTGTCGTTCCCTTCTTCTCCCGCCCCCAATCCCTCCCAGCATCAGAGTCTTTTCCAGTGAGTCAACTCGTGGCATGAGGTGGCCAAAGTATTGGAGTTTCAGCTTCAGCATCAGTCCTTCCAATGAACACCCAGGACTGATCTCCTTTAGGATGGACTGGTTGGATCTCCTTGCAGTCCAAGGGAATCTCAAGAGTCTTCTCCAGCACCACAGTTCAAAAGCATCAATTCTTCGGAAATCATAACACCTTATAAATGTGCGCAGCATTCAGTTCTACCCAAGCCACAGATTGCTGCCTACAAGTGCACAGTCATGCCCATTTATATCAGGCCAATAACAGTTGGGTTCTAATGGAAGAACTTAACAAAGTTGTAACAGACAATTGGATTATTCAGGATGAGAGAAGGCTTTGTGAGCATGAAGACAGAGGGGGAGGTAAATGAGACTGACGTCTGTCCCCTGCTGGGGTCCATTAAAGAAACTGAGTGAAGGTTAGCCCTGCATTTGTGCCGATTTACTGGCTTAGATGTGCGTCTTCTCCTAACTGGTCCCCTAACTCACACTCGCCTCTCCTTTCTCATGCCTTAGCCTTAGATCCTTCAGCTTTCATGCTGTTTCACCCTTCTCCTCACCGCTATCAGCTTAAGTTCTCTTGAACTCATTAGTCTCTCTGGTGTGAATTCTACAGATTTTTTAAAGACTTTATTTTTAGGGCATTTTTAGGTTCATAGCAAAATTGAGAGGAAGGTATGGAGATTTCCCGTAAGTCTCCTACCCCCTCCCTCCCTCGGCCTCCCTCACCATCAACACCCCCCACCAGAGGGGAGCAGTTGCTACAACTGATGAGCCCACAGTGACTGATAGAGCATGGTCACCCACAGTCCACAGCTGACACTCAGATTCACTCTTGCTGGTGCACATTCTATGGGTTGGACTCACATGCAATGACATGCACCAGTTATTAGAGTATCAGACACAGTATTTTCACTTCTCTAAAAGTCCTCTGTATTATGAGTACGCATCTCTCAGCCCCTTCCACCTCCAGCCCCTGAAAACCACTGATATTTGTACTGTCTTTTTAGTTTTGCCTTTTCCAGAATGTCATATAGTTGGAATCACAGTTTGCAACTTTGTCAGATTGTGCTGTCTTTGTTTGGCTTGGTTATTAGTTGGCCTCATACCATGAATTTGGGAGCATTGCTTTCTCTTCAATTTTTTACAATAGTGTGAGACAGATACGTATTCCTGTATGTCTATATACCTTATTTATATGTTTTATATGATCATTATTATTTTTAATTGTGAAAAAATGTTACATAAAATCTATCATCTTAACCAATTCTAAGTATGAAGTGAAGTGAAAGTCGCTCAGTCGTGTCCAACTCTTTGTGATCCCATGGGCTATACAGTCCCTGGAACTCTCCAGGCCAGAATCCTGGAGTGGGTAGCCGTTCCCTTCTCCAGGGGATCTTCCCAACCCAGGGATCAAACCCAGGTTGCCCACATTGCAGGCGGATTCTTTACCAGCTGAGCCACAGTGATGTAATATTAAGGACATTCACGCAACTGATGTTCAGAACTCTGTTAGCCTGCAAAACTGAACTCTATACCTCAAAACAACAGCTGCCACTGCTTCCTCCCACACAGACCCTGGCCTCACCACTTTTCCTTCTGTTTCTACAAGTGCAGCAACTGTAGACACCTCGTTTAAGTGGAATCACACGTTTGTCTATAACTAGCTTATTTCAATTAATGTATTGGCCTCAAGGTTGATCGATGTGGTATATGTCAGAATTTCCTTCTTTTATGGTGGAGGTAGTTTAGTCACTAAGTCACATCTGCCTCTTGCAATCCAGGCTCCTATATCCATTATATTCTTATTATTGGAATATCATATTTAGTTATAATAATATTTATTGTATTATATAATATTAAATACAATTGCAATAATATAATAAAATTCAACCTTATAAAGGCTAAGGATCAACTATATTTTGCTGGATGAAAATGCCCATCCCAATATGTTACAAACCACATGGTTTCATGTATGGAATATTTTTTGAAATGGCAAAATTCTAGAAATAGAAAATAGATCACTGATGATTACATGTTAGGGATGATGGTGGAGGGGTTATTAATGGCAACATGAGAGAGCCTGAGGTGATGAAAGTGAAAGTGTTAGTTGCTCAATCATGTCTGATTCTGTGTGGCCCTGTGAACTGTAGCCCGCCAGGCTCCTCTGTCCATGGGATTCATTCTCCAGGCAAGAATACTGAGTTGGTTGCCATTCCCTTCTCCAGGGGATCTTTCCAACACCCACGGGTGGAACCTGGGTGTCCTGCATTGCAGGCAGATTCTTTACCATCTGAGCCACAGAATCTTGACTGCGATATAGATACACAAATTGTATAGAATCAAAGTGCACATTCTCGTGCACAAACCCTCACACACAAGTAAACATAAAACTGAGGAAACCTGAGCAAGATTCTTGATTTATTTCAGGGTCAACGCCTTCATTGTCATAACTTACACAACCACATTTACAAGACGTTTACTACTGGGAGACCCTGGGCAAAGGTTTCATGGGATATTTGTGTATTGTTTCTTTCAGCTGCATATAAATCTGCAATTATCCAAATTAAAAATTTGATTTAAAAAAATAACTGTTCTCAAGATTTCTGGGTGTATTTTTCAAATCACATAAACTCTTGCATCTCTTTCTGAGGGCTGCCCAAACACATATATTTCTCAATACTTTTTTTTGTAAAACAATAAACATTATTGTTCAGAAAGTAGTGTGATTACTGAAGCTTCATTTTTCTCTGCTTTATCTGGTAAGTAGAAACACAGGTATCTGTTAAAAGTGAAAGTGAATGGAAGGATTAAAAATTAGAAACAACAGGACTCCAGTCTTTTTAAAATTTCCCTGCAGCTTATTTGCAGGGTTTCCTATTGACTAAAGACTGCCTCTGGGGCACAAGCATCAAAAAGCAGCCCCCCACACCTGGGTTCTCTGCTGGGTAAGGAGCTCCCTACAGGGACTCCCACTGCAGTGCTCTGAACCATTTGTTTCTACCCCGGAAGGCAAGTCTTGCAGGCATTAGTATTGATTTCTCTGTCTGCAAATCGCAGCCACTAATTTTAATCACTGCTTGACAGGTAGATTTTTGCAACTCAGCTGCCTTCCTTTGGGTTCACTGCTCTGAGAATTTCATTACCATTTTACACCAGTACACCTGACATACATCACTCTACCTTACACAGAAAAAAAAAAGTGCTTCTTAATTTGACTTCAATATTGGTTTTATTTGCCTGCCTGTCTATGATTTTAGGTTCTGCTGTTTAGAGAGTCCAAAGGGAGGAATGGTTTCACCAGGAGGCATGACAAATGATCCTATGGAACTGGAGTTCATACTGCCACCTGGGCTCTTTGAGCATCTTATTCTTCTGGATCCACAAGCAAAGAAGGGAGTCACTGTGCTGGCTGGGCTGGTGATCTTCACTATGAAGTTGGTGACTACTGCAAAAGGCAAGCAGGGAGGAGCGTGTCTGGAACATGATAATTGAGGGCATCTTAGTACTTTCACGAATGCAATTAACATCAATAGAAAACCATAGCAATCCAATTTAGGCAGGAAAACTAAAGGTCCAAACGCTTCAAGAATGAGATTGGGATCACTTCACCAGACAATAAATCATGACAAGAGGGCATGTTAAGAGAGGGAATATAGAATGTCCCCAAATTGCTCTCAAGTGGTTCAAAAAAAGTGATATAAAAATATGTGTGTTTATTTGTCTACATGTGTGTGGGAGACAGGTGAGAGAGAGAGGGAGAAAGCAATGAGGCAAAACAAACAATTCCTGAGTTTGAGTAAATGGTATTTACATGGAAGTTCCTTGTACTAGTCTTGAAATCTTTCCGCAAATTTGAAATTAGAACAAAAACGTGTTCCAAAAATAAAATTATAAAATCAGTGATTTTAAATGGAGTTTGGGGAGCATTTCAGACTCATAGAAATAAAATTGTTTTCTGTGCAAAATTACTTGAAAATGTTTTAATGCCTATAGATATCTAACCATAAAACCTAACATTACTGTGTGCATGCAGGTTTTGATTAAATCTAGCCTTCACAGGGTGGCCTTTCTCTCTTCATCACGGCAGAACTATTATTTCTGGTCACATTTTTCACTTTATACTTCCATGATCTTTTCCACTCACAGAAAGCAGCGGTAATGAATGTAGCTAAGTTTTATTTACCCCCGTTAACACAGTCATGCTGTAACCAACAGGATCAAATCAGGCTGCAATCATGCTCCTTAATCAATGGTTCTCATCTTTTTTAAAAACTATTCTCATTCAAGTTATGAAATGTCTTAACTTAATGTCAAGTTATGAGATCTCTTATAGATTCACTCAGCTTCATTAAAACAAAAATCCCATTGGTAATAACCACAGATGAGAGCAGTGTTTAACAGTGAGGAACTGGGGAAAGGAGAGTTTATCAGGAGTGGTCAGGAGAACCCTCTCTGCAGAGGAGATCAACCAACTGATAAGCAAAGAGAAATCCCCAGTGGGGGTTCCAGTGCCAAGAGGTTGAGATGAAGCCTGAGAGACAAAGAGAGTCCAGACCATGTGCGTTTCAGTCTCAGAAGGATAGTGAGCCCCCGGTGGATTTTAGGAAGGGCCTGAAGTGACGGTGGCGTACTGAGCCACACTCCCCAGTGCCTGTCTGCACAGCTGACCAGTGTTTCAAAGAAACTCTCTTTGCAACTTTATGGGTTTCCAACAGGTCTTGGCATGCGGTCATGGTTTCTTGATTTCTCATGCATTCTTTTTTTAATTTTTAATTGAAGTATAGTTGATTTACAAAGTTGTGTTAGTTTCAGATGTACAGCAAACAAGTCAGTTATCCAGGTGCTCAGTCATGTCTGGCTCTTTGAGGCCCCATGGACTGTAGCCCACCAGGCTCCTCTGTCCATGGAATTTTCCAGGCAATACTGGATTGGGTTGCCATTTCCTACCCCAGAGAATCTTCCTGACCCAGGGATCAAACCTGAGTCTCTTGCGTCTCCTGCACTGGAAGGCAGATTCTTTACCACTAGAGCCACTTGGGAAACTCCTATTGTTGCTCCGTTGCTCAGTCCTGTTTTTTTGTGACCTCGTGAACTGCAGCACACCAGGCTTCCCTGTCCTCCACTGTCTCCCAGAGCTTGTTCAACCTCATGTTCCTTGAGTCAGTAATGCCATCCAACCATCTCATCCTGTCACCCACTTCTGCTGCCTTCAATCTTTTCCAGCATCAGGGTCTTTTCCAATGAGTTGACTCTTAGCATCTGGTGGCCAAATTAGTGGAGCTTCAGCTTCAGCATCAGTCCTTCCAATGAATGTTCAGAGCTGGTTTCCTTTAGGGTGGACTGGTTTTATCTCCTTGCAGTCCAAAGGACTCTCAAGAGTCTTCTCCAACACCACAGTTCAGAAGCATCAGTTCTTTGGCACTCAGCCTTCTTTATGGTCCAACTCTCACAGCTGTGCATGACTACTGGAACAGCCATAGCTTTGACTAGACGGACCTTTGTCAGCAAAGGGACACATCTGCTTTTCAATACACTGTCCTAAGTTTGCTATAGCTTTTCTTCCAAGGAGTGAGTGTCTTTTAATGTCATGGCTGCAGTCCCCATCCACAGTGATTTTGGAGCCAAGAAAGAAAGTCTGTCTCTGTTTCCACTGCTTCTCCATTTATTTGCATGAAGTCATGGGAGCAGATACCATGATCTTAGGTTTTTGAATGTTGAGTTTTAAGACAGATTTTTCACTGAGAGTATATATATATATATATATAGTCTTCTTCAGATTCTTTTCCATTACAGATTATTACATAGACTATAGTTTCCTGTGTTATACAGTAGGTGCTTGCTGTTTATCTATTTTGCATACAGTAGTGTGTATCTGTTAATCCCAAACGCCTAATGTATCCTCCCTTCTTACCCTTTAATGGACAGAATGCTCATATATATTCCTAGGAATTAGCACCCCCCCCCACCCTGCCACGATATCTCCTAACTCTCCCCTTTCCTTCAGAATCTTCTCTCATTTACCTTCTCTAACCCTAAATGGCTTACATGTAAATAGGCATATTTAAAATTAGAGTCTTTTGATGAATAAAGTTTGATCATTTGTTAATTTCAGTTGCAGAGACTTAGCACCTGCATTCTCTCACAATCTTACTAATGCTGTTGTGACTGTGTCCGTCCTCACCCCTGCTCAGGTAAGAAACCGGATGACACCTCCCACTCAGCAGGTGGAAACCCAGAGGAGACGTTCTGCTTCAACCCCACATGCAGTGCCTCCCAACTCCTACCCAAATATGCTTTAGAAAGACATAGATTTTGAAAACTCTTTTAGGAAAACACCCTATTTTCCATCCATATGGTTCAGCTGGTGATGATGCCAAAAATCTGTTCTATTAGAGCATCTCAGTCACATCATTATCAGAGGGTCGCTTCTCTTTATCCCACTTTTAGTGATGTTACCATTAATTAGTGTACTTTGGGGCTTCTGCCTCATTTATCCACCACCCGGATATCATCAGCTGTTCCCCGATGCTATTAGCAGCCACTGCTGGCAGTCAGTTGCCTAGTTATTGTTTTATTAGGAGTTCCAAAATGATGGAACTTCTACCATAGCTCCTGCGCTTATCTATCCCCATCCTTTGAGTATTTAGCCAGTAACCTCTTTTGGTAAATTTGGCTTATCCCAACTGATACTGATTATTATTTTTTCAAGGTTCAACTTGTGACTGTGGTCTCAGTCAAGTGCCCCCTAAAAAGCCCATGTTCTATTCAGTGGAAATCACTGGGAAAGTAACATCTGGGAAGAATCACACACACTACATCTTCTTTTTTACTTACAATTGCAAATAAAACACAATGTGGGCCCTCTACCTTAAAAATATAAATCATGCTGTTATGTTTAACTTTGTAAAGTGTTCACACACACAAAAAAAATCTTTGCCCTGAGTCTATTAGAAATAAATGGCTGTAAGATTATTATGATCCAGGACCAGTGGGCCAATCAGTAAATTAATTAGGCTCAAAAATTTTTTTAAATTAGAATGCATTTAATGTCAAGCATTTGTCAGATTTTAGTTTCTTTGCCCCCTTTATCCTCAGTGGAATTATTATTATTATCATTTTTAATTTATTTATTTTAATTGGAGGCTAATTACTTTACATTATTGTACTGGTTTTGCCATACGTTGATATGAATCTACCCCGGGTGTACATGTGTTCCCCATCTTGAACCCCCCTCCCATCTCCCTCCCCGTCCCATCTCTCTGGTTCATCCCAGTGCACCAGCCCCGAGCATCCTGTATCATGCATCGAACCTGGACTGGCGATTCGTTCCACATATGATAATATACATGTTTCAATGCCATTCTCCCAAGTGGAATTAGATGAAAACTCAAAGATAAAAGCAGGAAGATCCCCTGGAGGATGGCATGGCAATCCACTCCAGCATTTTTGCCTGGAGAATCTCCATGGACAGAAGATCCTGGCAGGCTACAGTCCATGGGGTCGCAAAGAGTCGGACACAACTGAGTGGCTAAGCACAGCACAGCATCAAGATAAAAGCAGCTTTCTTAGACGTATCTTGGAAGGCTGGTTTCAACCACCTTGACGTTGCAATTAAAAAAAAAAATGAGGTTATTAGAAACATAAGGAAAGTGTTCTGAAATTTTTATATTCGACCTTTTTTGGTCGATCTATTGATTCTGTCTCCATGCTGCTGCTGCTAAGTCGCTTCAGTTGTGTCAGACTCTGTGCGACCCCATAGACGGAAGCCAACCAGGCTCCCTGTCCCTGGGACTCTCCAGGCAAGAACACTGGAGTGGGTTGCCATTTCCTTCTCCAATGCATGAAAGTGAAAAGTGAAAGTGAAGTTGCTTAGCCATGTCCGACTCTTAGCGACCCCATGGACTGCAGCCTACTAGGCTCCTCCGTCCATGGGATTTTCCAGGCGAGAGTACTGGAGTGGGATGCCTGTCTCCATCGTATTCAGTAAACATTCATTTGATGCTTCTGCAATTTGATTATCGGGAATTAATTGTTTTGGTTCCACATAGTACTTCTTTTGAAGTTATACCAAAGCAGTCTGTTTAAATCACTCTATGTCCTGTGAAAAGTGTTATTATTATTAAGCACATCATGAACTAGGGCTTCCCAGGTGGCTCAGGGGTAAAGTATCTGCCTACCAATGCAGGAGATGCAGGTTCAACCCCTGAGTTGGGAAAATCCCCTGAGGAAGCCATGGCAACCCACTCCAGTATTTCTCCCTGGAAAATCCCATTGACAGAGGAGCCTGGCAGGCTCTAGTCCATAGGGTCGCAAAGAGTCGGACACAACTGAAGTGACCTAACACACATGTTTGCTAAATATTTTGAGTTTGCTTGTATGTTCTTCATTATTGAAAACCTTTGGGATTTTTATTTCAAAACCCATATTTGCTAATAAATAGTAGTGATAGAAGTCCCACAGAAACTCAGAGGCAAAATTCTGGAAGTAGCATCACCAAATATTCCAACAATTCTCTGGTGAAAGTCCAGGTTCATATAAGAAAATAGAAAATGAAAGCGTTTTTAGGCATCCTACAAAAACATTTTGGTATTTCATGGTGCTACCATTGTAGTCAGGTGGGATGATGTCACCGAGTTCTGGAAAACAGAGAGGAAACAAAAGTGAGGGGAAGCCCCTGGGAATCTTCCTCGAAATACAGCACATAGAGACCCTTGTCTCTTCTTATTAGTTTATTTTCTTCTCCCTGCTTGTGTGAAGCAGGTGTAACTACTGAGCCTACAGTGGCCACCATGTACCATGTGAAACAAGGCAAACCCTGTGGATGGCAGAGCACAGTAATGCCAGGAACCTGGGGCTATGATAGCGCCATTTAAGTGTAAGAACATCCCTGTGTCCATCAACCTGATAAACCTTCATACTGTGTATTTAAACCACGGCAAAATTCAGCTTTTGGATTCAAACAGCTAAACATAACCCTTATCAATATGCTGATAAACTAGTAAGTATACGATTTTCTAGTCAAGGTCCATCAGTCAAGGCTATGGTTTTCCCAGTGGTCATGTATGGATATGAGAGTTGGACTATAATGAAAACTGAGCACCAAAGAATTGATGCTTTTGAACTGTGGTGTTGGAGAAGATTCTTGAGAGTCCCTTGGACTGCAAGGAGATCCAACCAGGCCATCCTAAAGGAGATCAGTCCTGAATATTCTTTGGAAGGACTGATGTTGAAGCTGAAACTCCAATACTTTGGCCACCTGAGGCGAAGAGCTGATTCATTGGAAAAGGGCTGATGCTGGGAAAGATTGAAGGCAGGAGGAGAAGGGGCTGACAGAGGATGAGATGGTTGGATGGCATCACTGGCTCAATGGACATGAGTTTGAGTGAACTCCAGGAGTTGGTGATGGACAGGGAGGCCTGGTGTGCTGCAGTCCATGGGGTCACAAAGAGTTGGACACAACTGAGCGACTGAACTGACTGACACTGTTTTTCCTTCCTGACTTTTAATGCAGCGGCACGAGGACTGTTGGAATGTGTGTGCTCGTGCTCAGTCACTAAGTCACGTTGGACTCTGCAGCCACATGGACTGCAGCCTGCCAGGCCCCTCTGTCCACGGGATTTTCCTGGCAGGAATATCAGAGTGGGTTACCTTTCCCTCCTTCAGGGATCAAACCCGCATCTCCTGTGTCTCTTGCAATGCAGGCAGATTCTTTACTACTGAATCACCGGGGAAGACCCAGCTGCATGAGGACATGATGCTAGGAGATGTGGCAGCCTTATTGCAACCACAAGGAGCCACACCTGAAGTGACAGTAACCTCACTGAAATGGTAAATAGATGAAGCACAGGAAACCGTCACTTATTAGTAAAAGCAAATGCCACTTATCAATGTATATGCCATCTGCTGTAGTCTCAGAAACAATATCTTTGTGTCTAACATAATGCTGTCTCCAAAAACTGGGGATTATTTAAGGGACATTAATAATTCTCAGCCTTCCTTGCAATTGGGTGGGGCCTTGACACTACGCTTCCCTTGGGGCTCAGTTGGTAAAGAATCTGCCTGTAATGCGGGAGGCCTGGCTTTGATCCCTGGGTTGGGAAAATCCCCTGAAGGAGGAAAAGGCTACCCACTCCAGTATTCTGGCCTGGAGAATTCCATGGACTACACAGTCCCTGTGATCACAAAGTGTTGGACACGACTGAGTGAATTTCACTCACTTTTAAGCTAGTCCTGGGCAATAGAATTCAAGCAGGAATGTCATGCCTCCTTACTGCTTCCTGGTTGGAGAGCTTTCGCTGATTCCTGTCCAGGCTCTCCTTCTCTGCCGCTGATCTGCCATGTGGTCCAGACGGCAGAAGTTCCACCATGTGTGTCAAGACCTCCTGCCAATCCATATGGAGTGAGAAATAAACTTTTGTGATAAGAAACCCTTGAGATGTGGTATTTCTGCATAATCTGTGCCTGGATGAATATATTAGGTAATCATATTGCTATCAACCCTGAATACTCATTGGAAGGACTGATGCTGCAGCTGAAACTCCAATATTTCGGCCACCTGATGCGAAGAGCTGACTCACGGGAAAAGACTCTGATGCTGGGAAAGATTGAGGGTGGAAGGAGAAAGGGACGACAGAGGATGAGACGGTTGGATGGTATCATCGACTCAATGGACATGAGTTTGAGTGAACCCCGAGAGTTGGTGAAGGACAGGGAAGCCTGGTGTGCTGCAGTTTGTGGGGTCACAAAGAGTCAGACACGACTGAGGGACTGAAGAGCTAATAAAAATTTACCTGTGCTAGTGATTACAAGTTCAAACAATTCAAAAAAACTATAATTAATAAAAAATAAAAGCTCCAAGTTCAGTCTTTTTGTAAGCTTAACCACTACAAGGTTTCTAATGCCTCCTTCCTGAAAAATATTTCATGCAAAAAAAGTGTTACTTAAAAGTCCCTACATGTCTGCGTTTTTCCTTCTAAAGTAATAATGAATCTTGGCCACAGCTATACCTTACTATTTTAAAGATTCATTGCATTGGTAAAACA
Source organism: Moschus berezovskii (assembly GCF_049115385.1). Taxonomy (NCBI): domain Eukaryota; kingdom Metazoa; phylum Chordata; class Mammalia; order Artiodactyla; family Moschidae; genus Moschus; species Moschus berezovskii. The sequence continues at coordinate 12,576,206 of NC_142477.1, read as the reverse complement.
TAATTAGCCAGGTTGCCATGGGAATAACTGTGGGAAAAAGATAAGGCAGCAATAACCTCCACAGCAGCCCAGAGAAACAGACCTCCGGGTGCAGGTTTTAATTGCCCTTTAAAGCCCATCTCACTGTGACGATCAACTCCACTTGTCCAGGACCATCCACAGCCTCACAGAAGAGGCCGAATGTCTGCCAGGGAATCTGGCCTTGAAACAAATGTCTCTACAGGCTTTTGAATCAAATATTTTAAATTATTTTTCTTAGCTCCTGGCAATTGTTTAAAAAGGTTCTTACATTCGTCTTTAACATTAAAAATTAATCAGTATCAATGAAGGACTCATTACTGGAGCTGAAGCAGACTATTTTATCAGAAAGGAGACAATTTGAGGTATTTCTAGAGGTTTAGAGAGCAAAGAGTCTGCCTGCTATACAGGAGACCTGGGTTCATTCCCTGGGTCGGCAAGATCCCCTGGAGAAAGAAATGGCAACACACTCCAGTATTCTTGCATGGAAAACCCCGTGGACAGAGGAACCTAAGGGGCTACAGTCTATAGGGTTGCAAAGAGTAAGACACAACTGAGCAATTAACGCTTCATAGAATTTTAAACATCAAAGAGAGAACATGGAGTTTCTTTGGGAGATGCTCATTCTTTGTTCCGTATTTAAATGGGAGAGCATGAAGACAGCATGTTTCAACTTTTAATATTATGATACTAACCTGCAAAATTACATATTGTTTTGTTCAAAGTTCCTTTAATAAACCACCAACATAATTTGGGTTAGGGGATGCTTCCTGCTGAGTTAATATAAGCAGGTCATAACTGGAGACCAGGTGGGAACATGAACACTTTCACAAGGCCTCTGTTACATAAAGCAGGGCTTCCCTGGTGACTCAGATGGTAAAGAATCTGCCTGCAGTGTGGGAGATGGGAGTTCGAACCGTGGATCAGGAAGATCCCCTGGAGGAGGAAATGGCAACCCACCAGTATTCTTACCTAGAGAATCCCATGGACAAAGGAACCTGGTGGGCTGCAGTCCATGGGGTCACAAAGAGTTAGACATGATGAGCAAATAACAGAACACACTGTGTTACATAAAAGGAAGTATGTCTTGACCAAGATACAACAGCCGTGTGGATTGGTTATAAGAAGCGGATTTAGATTCATTTTAGTCCCAGATGGGAGATTCCAGGCAAGGGTACCAAAGGGACACATTAATCTCAGGGGTACATGAGCATTTCTATGGAATGCACAGACCAACCATGGTTGGGTTTAACCAACCATCTCAGCAAGATGCCCATGGCCACATTTACAGATGGATGAAGATGGAGAGCAAAGAAAGACAACTTGGTACCCAAACAGTGATTCTGCAGCAGGGATCCTGGAGAGGGCAGCTGAGAAAGATGGAGAGTGACATCAAGAACAGAGTAGCTAGGGAGAAGTGGGACATAGGAAAGGGAGGACTCCTAAATGGAGGAGAAGCCAGTACTTTGAGCAGCCAGAGCTCTCTTTTGATTTCTCCTTCAGATGTGTGCCGTTCTTGACCCCACTTCCTCCTCTTTGCAGAATAGTCTGAACGTGAAATATTCCATTTATTTAAAATGGCCCAGATGCTCACTAAGCATGTCCTTTGGATGAAGCTTGGAGGCAGGAGAGAGAGATAAGGAGGGAATAAATATGTAAGGGACCAGCATTACCCAGTGTGGGTACGGTAAGCCCCTACCTATGAATCTTCAAGTTGCGAACTTTCGGAGACGTGAAAATGCTTTCCACCAACATCGGGCCTGAGTGAAATTTCAGCTGGCCCTCCATCTCCTATTGCTGACCATTCTTTAGCTCTATCATCCCCGCTCCCCTCCCCCATCCTCCGATCAGTAACTCTTCTTGCCTGTTCTCTTGATGCCAGCCCCTGTGTGCCAGCTGTTGTACTATACTACTGAACTTTTCAAGGTCCTGTAAGATTTAAATTGTTTACTTTTTGTGTTTGTTTTCTCTTTATTTATTATTTGTGTGAAAAGTTTTACTAAAGTGTCATATAACCAATTGTGTTACTGCTGCTGCTAAGTTGCTTCAGTCATGTCCGACTCTGCAACCTCATAGACGGCAGCCCACCAGTCCCTGGGATTCTCCAGGCAAGAACACTGGAGTGGGTTGCCATTTCCTTCTTCCATGCATGAAAGTGAAAACTGAAAGTGAAGTTGCTCAGTTGTGTCCGACTCTTAGTGACCCCATGGACTGCAGCCTATCAGGCTCCTCAGTCCATGGGATTTTCCAGGCAAGAGTACTGGAGTGGGTTGCCATTGCCTTCTCTGAGCCAATTGTGTTAGTTAAACTAAGTTTGTTGGACTTACGAGCATCACCTTGGATGGAATTCATTGTATGTAGGGGACTTAATGCACTTGAAAAATGTTCTCTTCAGTTACCATTGCACACATATTTCTCTCTAGGCAAAAGTATCATGCAATTCACGTGAGACATGTGAAATTCCAGAACTGGTCATCACTGGTCATCACTCTTTCTAGGTAAGATGTCACACAGCCTGGCTGGGTAACGCATTGGCCTGCAAGCTACTCCTTAGATACTTGAGTATACCCTCCCCAGGTCACTGATACCCAAAGAAGGCAGAAATTCTAGGAAAGTCGGACACAATTCCCAAAGAGGATGCCATGGAGAAACGGAGATTCCTTCAAAGTCAAGGTGTGAAAAGGACTAATGCTAAGGCTGCTTCAGAAGGTTACCAAGGCCTTGACTAAAGGCAGAATCAGGCACAAAATGTGTGGGGTACGGTGCAAAATGAAAATGCACCTTTACAAAAAAAATTATGACTCCAGGCAACAATGGCCCAGCAGGGATCCTTTCCTGGGGTTCTTCTGAGGGTGGAAGCAAGTAGCAGGCTCCTGAAGCCTCCCTTCACCACAGGACCCCACTGCAAACATGCAAGGGGAGTTTGGAATGTGTAAGGAGAATATACAGGGAACAGAACAGCTTTGAAGAAACACAGAAACAAACCAAGAAAAAGCTCCGTATGTTGCTTTCACACACTCTCTAGTCCAAGAAGAGGCTAGTCTCCTCAGCACTGTGATTCCTACCTTGATGTGAAAGCTGACCAAGAAGATAGAACCAAGTAAAGATGTGAGAACTGCTCTTTTCAAAGAGGTAATCTGCAAAGGTTGTCTCATTAGCCTGGTTGCTTCAGGATGTCAAGCTACAGGAGCACTTTAGAAAAGGAACATGGAAATCTGAAGCTTAGCTAGGTTCTAGCTAGTAGCATCTTGACTTTAATAAGCCACAAGAAACACACATGTTATAGTTACATATGCAGGAGGTGAGGAGTTCTCCACAAGCCACAACCCCACAGAAAAAGTTTAAACACCAAAGAACATTCAAAGGAAAATGCAAAAATGTGGTCAGTACATTTTTTCCAAACAAAAAGATTCAAATGTTATCAATGGCGTAACTATGCAATTCAGTCATTCAGACTTCTCCATGTAACTGTTACCACATCTGATTCCCACTGTGGGCACAGTCAGTGCTAGACAGCAAATGGCTTACATAAGGATCCAGGGCTTCTGTATAATAGAACTCAGGAAAATCGACCCAATACTAGCCTTCGAGTCAATTCCACCTTCTTCTGTGTCTAAAATGAAAGTTATGATCACTTTTTAGCATGATTCATTCTCTTTAGCCTTCAAACCATTCTCTATTTTCCGACGATGTCGGTATCGGTAGAAGCACACGTTCTCCACTGAAAGGTCAGCAAAATGTAGTAAGCAAGTTTAAATCTGCACCCTGAATTTACACCACTCAATTTCACATCCTAAGGCTGGCATCATTTTACATAGACAGACACATGACACTGGTTTTCAGAGGGTGTAGGTGGTGGGATTTTCCATGGGGTAGGTTCTGAACGTGCTAAGAACCATCATGGGAATCTTAGGGAGAGGCTCTTCTTTCTCCCCATGGTCTGTTATCTTGTTGCATCCACGTTTGTTCATGGATAACATGCGTTTTATCCACCCATGAGCCTCTGGACACTGAGCCCCAAATGGGCTGTGCCTATTATTCCTTTGGGCAAAAATAGCTCAGAAGAGCTGATGCTTATCCACCTGGGACATCAGGGAGCCTCAGTGTTTATTTTAAGAGACCAACATCACAAGAGGGAAGCTAAAGTCTGATGATTGCATGTCCCAGTGAGAAGCTTGTGATCCCCAGCCTTTTAAGGAGGGTGGCAGCCTGTCATGAAACAGATACTCAAGGAGCTGAAGACAAGCACATAGCTTGAAAACAGGTAAGAGACCAACCCTCCTCTTTCCCAAATATTATAGCAACTGTTCAGCCAGGACAGGAGGGCAGGGCCCTCAGAGTAAAGGAGATAGTGTGACCAATTGTGTGTGCCTGCATGCTCAGTGGTTCAGTCATGTCCACATCTTTGCAACCCCATGGACTGTAGCCCACCAGGCTCCTCTGTCCATGGGATTCTCCGGGAAGAACACTGGAGTGGGTTGCCATTTCCTCCTCTGCACATCTTTTTTACTATTCTTTACAATTTAAATATTTAAAAAAATTTTTTTTGCAATGTTGTATTGCTTTCCGCCATACAGCAGCCCAAATCAGCAGTGTGTGTATGTGTTAGTCGCTCAGTCGTGTCCAACTCTTTGTGATGCCATGAACTGTAGCTTGCCGGGCTTCTCTGTCCATGGAAGTCTCCAGGCAAGAATACTGGAGTGGGTAGCTATTTCCTTCTCCAGGGGATCTTTGCGACCCAGAGGTTGAACCTGGGTCTCCTGTGCTGCAGACAGATTCTCACCTGCCTGAGCCACAGAGAGGGCCCCAAATCAGCCATAATCACAGCTCCTTTTCTAGCCTCCCTCCCCTCCTCTATCCCTCCCCTCAGGTCATCACAGAGCATCAGACTGGGCTCCCTCTGCTACACGGCAGCTTCTCACCAGCTACTGCTGTCACCGCTGGTAGGGGGCAAGTGTCGATGCTGCTTTCCCATCCTTCCCGCTTTCTCCCTCACTGCTGTGTCCACAAGCCCATTGTCTACATCTGTGTCTCCAAATTCATTCATCCTTATATGGAGCTTGAGCCTCTCTTCAGTCCCGGAACTCTTTCCATCTGTTGGGAATTCAGTGGTGAAAATTATTCACTATGCTTGCCTTTGGGGAGCCCAAGTCTAGCGGAAAGACAGCTGATGGAACACATATTTACATAGAATTCAAACACGATGGTGCAATAACCCCCAATGCCTCAGCACCTCATTGACCCAGAAAGTGCCTTGAGAATTACCTTTTTTCATAGTCTTATTTGCATATGTGTTAGTTCATCTTTGGCTGTACTGGGCCTTCGGGGCTGGGCGGGCTTTTCTCTAGTGGAGGTGAGCAGGGCTACTCTCTACTTGGGCTGCACGGGGCTTCTCACTGCAGTGGCTTCTCTTGTGGAGCGCGGGCTCTAGGATGTGAGAGCTCTAGTAGTTGCAGCCTGTGGGCTCAGTGGTTGAGGCTCCTAGGCTCCGGAACGTGAGTTCTAGAAGGGCACACAAGCTCAGTTGGGAAGCGCATCTACACTGGTGGTGCTTGGCTTTGACTGAATGTGGGATGAAGTATGAAGATGCAGCTCAGCTTATAAGACAAAGAAGGGGAGCATCCGACTGCAAACAGCTGCTTTACTTGAAGAAATACTGACGTAGGATGCGATCACGCCTCCCAGGTACCAAAGGGCATTGCTGTGTTCAGTGAAAAGAAACATCTACGGAGGCTGACTTGACTGTAGCATTTAGAGGGAACTCTTGGTACCTGGAAATGTGAATCTGGAATCTTAACCGTGTCATCAAAGTAGTGATGGATTCAGTTCTCCTCAACCACTCTCCTAATGATTGGAAAAATGCAAACACAGAACCCCTGTACAACATGAATAAAAGGTTTAAGAAAAAAAAAAAAGGAAACTACTCATAGGCCAGTAGTTGCGGCATACAGGTTTAGTTGCTCCGTGGCGCATGGGATCTTCCTGGATCAGGGATCAAAGCTGAGTCTCATGCACTGACAGGTGGAATCTTTACCACTGAACCACCAGGGAAGCCCTTCACTATGACTCTACCCTGTCTTTTTTGTAAGATGGTTCTTTGCTCATACTCACTTTGCTGAAATATTGTGAAAATATACAATATTCTGTATATTGGAGAGAGTGCCCAGAGTGCTGTCTGGCAGATGGCCCACATTGAAAATAACAACAAAAAAAACTATAGCTGATACTACTCAGAGCATTTCCTTTTGTTCCACTGATTTACTCACCCAGGTCTGGCAAGCACACCAGTCCTGTTTCCTCTGGCAGACAAGAGGACAGGGCAATGGGGAAAAGGGGATGACATGGTCGGCATATTCACTTAAGTCATTCATGGTTAAAAACCCCATAAACAAGGACCAAGGAAATGGACAGCAATTTCAGGAAGAACTTGAAACGTTGCCTATGTTCTGTTTATCAGCATCATCAGGAGAATGGGTATTTATTTGTACTGAATGATTTTAAATAGGCTCATTCAGGGAATCAGGTTGCTAAGTGTTTAAAGACATTTTGAAGATTAAGATTCACATTCTTCCTTCTCAGTCCTCTTGTCCTAATGCCAACAACATCAAAAAAAAAAGCATCAGTTCCTGGACCTACTGACATCATGAGCAGGAAACTGACCTGAATGAATGTTCTATTCAAACTATCCCCAACCACCTTGTTGGAGGAAATTGTCCCTAAGAAAGGGACAATGAACTCTAATGAACTCTCTAATGAACTCAAGAATAGAGCAAAATTTGACATTGGTCAATCAGTTCAGTTGCTCAGTCATGTCCAACTCTTTGTAGTTCAAAGGACTGCAGCATGCCAGGCTTCCCTGTCCATTGTCAACTCCTGGAGCTTACTCAAACTCATGTCCATCAAGTCAGCAATGCCATCCAACCATCTCATCCTCTGTCATCCCCTTCTCCTACCTTCAATCTTTCCCAGCATGAGGGTCCTTTCCAATGAGTCAGCTCTTTGCATCAGGTGGCCAAAGTATTGGAGCTTCAGCTTCAGCATCAGCCCTTCCAGTGAATATTCATAAATGATTTCCTTTAGGATGGACTGGTTGGATCTCCTTGCAGTCCAAGGGACTCTCAAGTCTTCTCCAACACCATAGTTCAAAAGCATCAATTCTTCAGCACTCAGCTCTCTTTATGGTCCAAATCTTACATACATACATGACTATTGGAAAAACCATAGCTTTGACTAGACAGCCTCTGTTGGCAAAGTAATGTCTTTGCTTTTTAATATGCTGTCTAGGTTGGTCATAGCTTTTCTTCCAAGGAGAAAAGTCTTAATTTCATGGCTGCAGTCACCATCTGCAGTGATTTTGGAGCCCAAGAAGATAAAGTGTGTCACTATTTCCATTGTTTCCCCATCTACATGCCATGAAGTGATGGGACCATGATCTTTGCCATGATCTTCATATTTTAAATCTTGAGGTTTAAGCCAGCTTTTTCACTCTCCTCTTTCACTTTCATCAAATGGCTCTCTAGGTCCTCTTCACTTTCTGCCATAAAGGTGGTATCATCTGCATATCTGAGGTTATTGATATTTCTCCCGGCAATCTTGATTCCAGCTTGTGCTTCATCCAGCCTGGCATTTTGCATGATATACTCTGCACATAAGTTAAATAAGCAAGGTGACAATAAAAGTTGACATATGAGGAACAAATCAAAAACTTAGAAAAAAAATCCAGTAATTGACAGAAAATACATGAAAACTGAGACTCAGCAGGTAACAGATGATATTTTCTTTTCCATACATGCAGCTCTTATAATTTATAATATGTTTCTTAATGTATCATTTATCACACCTGAAGTATCATTTAGGTAATTGACTGTACTGAATTCTTTAATTTATAAACATATTTAGCTAATGCTTTGAATTTTATGTCCTTTTGTGAACTGCAGACTTTTCTACAGGCATAAGCATAATACCCCTGAACCTTCAGAAACAATTGTTAGAGGAATCGCAAAGCATATAAAAAATATTCTTACCTAGATGTGGACATACGTTTTACTCCAATTTCATACAGATTACACAGTTTTTGTCATAGTGCTTTTAAAATTTTTTTATTTATGAATTTGTTTGGCCTGCACTGAGTGTCTTTGCTGTAGCTCACCGGCTTCTCTAGTTGCATCATGAAGGCTCTCTAATTGCAGAACGTAGGTTTAGTTGCTCCAAAGCATGTGGGATCTTAGTATCCCAGCCAGGGACCAAACAAGTGTCCCCTACACTGGAAGGTGGATTTCTTAACCACTGGACCATCAGGTAAGTCCCAGATCACACAGTTTTAAACATTACTTTTTAGCTTTTGTTGCATCAAAAACATTGTCAATTATTATTATTATTTTCTAGAAACACAAAAGCAACACAAAAAAGTATTTCATGACTTACTCATCATAAATCCCTGACAGATTCACAGCTATGGGATTTTTACCAGTAGGCTGAGTTCAACCAAATGCAAATCAATTCTGACCAAAATTCTGGAAATTCTTGGGTTCCTGAGCCAAGGACTCATGTGACTCTGGAAAGAACCTTGTGTCCCCGTGGCCATTGAGCTGAGTTTCCTCTTTTCTTCTCTGAGATGTTTTCCAGCTCAACCAGCGGAGCTGCTGGCCATCAGCTGAGTTTCCCTGCTGGACACACTAGGCCACTTTGTTAGTGAGGTGTCTTAGTCCGTTCCAGCTGCTATAACAAAGTTCATAGACTGTGGCTTATCAACCAGAGAAACCTATTTCTCACAGATCCGAACGCTGGAAGTCTGAGAGAAGCGTCAGTGTATCTGGTGTCTGGTGAGAGCTTTCCAGTTCAGCGATGGCGCTCTTACTTCTGCGTCCTCACCTTACAGAAGTGGTGAGGGAGCCCTCTGGGGTCTCTCTTAAAAGGGCACCAATCCTTCATTTTGTTCAGTCACTCAGTTGTGTCCAGATATGCGACCCCATGGATTGCAAAAGACACCAATCCTATTGATCACCTAATCACCCTCCAAAAACTTCACCCCCAAATCCCCTCATAATGAAATTTAACCTTCAATATATGGCTTCCCTGGTGGCTCAGGCAGTAAAGAATCTACTTGCAATGCAGGAGACCAGGGTCCTGGGTCAGAAAGGTGCCCCGGAGAAGGGCATGGTAATCCACTCCAATATTCATGCCTAGAGAATTCTATAGACAGAAGAGCCTGACAGGCTATAGCCGATGGGGTCACAATAAGTCAGACATGACTGAGTGATTAACACTTCACATATGAATTTGAGGGGGACACAAATGTTCAGCCTGTAGTACTAGGGCTTCTGAAATGTAGTGCCAAACACTGGGCAGCTTAAACAACAGAAACGGATAGCCTTAGGGTTCTGGAGTGTGGAAGTCCGTGATCAAGGTGTTGGCATAATGGGATTCTCCTGAGGTCTCTCCCCTCCACTTAGGGATAGGTGTGTTCTGACTGATCTTCTTTCTGCGTGTGTATGTTTTTAATCTCCTCTTCTTATAGAAACACCAGTCATGTTGAATTCAGGCACACCTAGTGTTTCCCTTTGTAGAGTCAAAGCTATGGTTTTTCCAGTAGTTATGTACCGATGTGAAAGCTGGACCATCAAGAAGGCTAAGCTTTATTGTTAAAGAAGAATTGATGCTTTTGAACTGCAGTGCTGGAGAAGACTCTTGAGAGTCTCTTGGACAGCAAGGAGACCAAACAAGTCAATCTTAAAGGCAAGCAACCTTGAATATTCATTGGAAGGACTGATGCTGAAGCTCCAATACTTTGGCCACCTGACATGAAGAGTTGACTCATTGGAAAAGACCCTGATGCTGGGAAAGACTGAAGGCAGGAGGGGAAGGGGACAACAGAGGATGAGATGGTTGGATGGCATCACTGACTAGATGGACATGAGTTTGTGCAAACTCTGGGAGATAGTGAAGGACAGGGAAGCCTGGCGTCCTACAGTCCATGGGGTTGCAAAGAGCTGGACATGGCTGAAGCAACTTAGCATGCACAGGTCATAAAAGAAAGAAGGACATGTGAAGACAGAAGCAAGAACTTGGAATGATGTGATGAAGAGGCCATGAGACCAGGAATGCAGGCAACAACCTGAAGGGGGAAAGTTCAAGAAAATCATTCCCCTGCACCTCTAAAAGAATGATAATGCAACTTTAGCCCAGAGACATTGATTTCAGATCACTGGCTTCCATCACTGAAAGGCAATAGATGTATGTTGTTTTAAGCCTTTAAGTTTTGCTACTTTGTTACAGCAGTCAAAAACATACTAACACAAATGTTTTGCCAAAGCACGGAACATTAAGGAAATAACTAAGCTTGTGGGAAAATATATTAAAGCACAACAGAGTCCTGGCAACAGCTGTCCTTCTTACTCCTTGTCGAGCTCCAGAGCACTCAAGATGGCGACCAGGGGCAGACCCGACTGAGCCAATGTCTCCGTCTCAGACAGACTCATGTCAGAACACGTCAACACACTGCACGGGTAACTGCTACACAGGGAAGCAGAAGTGACCACGCACGAGAAACTATGCCCGATAGAAATACACATCTGTTCAGAATAGTAAGGAAAACCCTCAAGGTCACAACTCAACCTCGGAGATAGGGGACCAGAACCTTTCCTGGCATGAAACAATTTACTCTGCCTGAGAAATATGACCAAAGGTGATGTACAGGAAGTGGGTGAGGTAGCTCAGAGAAAGGGGTGGTGGTGGGGGGAACAGCCATGCTCAGAAAGGCACCAAGCTAGGAAGCTCTCAAAGGCTGGGCTCAGTGAAAGGAAAATGAACAGAGTTTCCCATCAGGGCTGTGCCTGGGGTGATTACCTCGGGGGTGAATGTGGCTCATCCCTGGTGTTACCTGCTTAACACTGCTAGGAGAGTTCCCAAGTCTGTCTTGGGTCCCGTGGCCACCTATTCCAGAGTGTACATCTCATGTTGGTCAATCTACCGCAAACTGTGAATGGCTAAAACTGAGTATTCCCCAAACCAAAATTCAGATGTTCATCTCTGAAATATGAAAAGTGTATGTTAGACACGGAAGGGTGACAGCTTCCTACTTGCAATGGGAAGAATTTATTTCCATACAGACATGGAGAATATTCTTCCAGGACCCAGAAATGGGATAAACAAAGGGACAGATGGGCAATCACAGGTGACACGAAGGAAACAGTGAGGACACTGGCTTGGCTAAAGTCTGATGAGAGACGGGACCAAAATTGCATATGAGAGCCAGAATGTGATAAAAGAGTAGCAGTGTCACAAAAGAGGATCTGATTTTATCTTGTCGACAGAGGGGGCCAGTGCAGGCAATTGATGACCGTTGCTCTTATGTTGGCAGATCTTTGCAATATACTTTGAAGGCAGGAGGGATGGGTGAGGGGAATCAGTTAAGAGGCTATTACAATTATCCAGGAAAAAAGGTAATGAAGTCCTAAAAAAAGGTGGTAGAAGTGAAGGTGCTAAGAATAAGTTTCCTTCCTAAGGAAGAAATTAAAAGTCTTCTCCCCCGAAATGATGCCGCAGTTCAGGGCTGAACAACCCAGTTACACACGCGTGCAGGCGAAGTCGCTTCAGTTGTGTCCAACTCTTTGCGACTCTAGGGACTGTGGCCCACCAGGCTCCTCTGTCCAAGGGATTTTCCAGGCAAGAACACTGGAGTGGGTTTCCATTGCCTTCTCTAATCCAGTTACACAGAGTTTGCAAATCCAGAGCTGTGCCTTCAGCCACCTTCCCTGGATATTCTGACCCAAGCAGGTGGGTAGACGTGGAGTCCCTATTACTTCAGATTTCATCCACATAATACAGAATTTTCTTTCGCAAGCATTGGAAGAAACCAGAAAATATTGGAGATAGACAAAATCATCAAACATGCAGGTGAAAGAAGAGAAAGACCGTATACTCTTGATTATCAGTGACTGGCGAGAGGAGAGATGCTTGTTAGAGGCAGAAAGCAGCTCAGAAATACTCATCAGGAATGTTTAATTTAACAGCTCAGGCATCCAGGTACTGTCTTCATTCACATCGTGGTGCTGTGTCTTTTTTTCCAGCATGCACTTCCTTGGACAATCTCCGGAACAGCCGCTGCAGGAATGGCTGCCACCTCCCAGCCCCTCTTGCCTGAACTACATCCGGTCGCTGACACAGGGAACCTCTCATCCCACCGCCATTTGTGGGTGTGGTCTCCAGGCCCCGCCTTGCTAAGGGGAACTGTGGGGAAACCAGCTGGGGGCTTCTGGAAAGGACCACGAGTAAAGCTGATTTCAAAGAAAGCAAACTGCAGACTAATAATATGTGATATGTAGTATGGAATAATAGTGAAGTAAAAATAATGATATGTTATTAAGATTCTGATTTTGGAAACCAGGAAACAAAAGCCCATGTATGTTCGCATATATCTATAAGAGTACAGAATAAAGGTGTGAAAGCATATATACCAAACTATTATCATTGTTTATCTGGAAAGGTAAGAATATTAAATGTAACTATTCAAGGCGAAATCTCGTTTTAATAAAACTGAGATGAATTTACCAATGGCTGGTTATTTATCGATGCATTATTTTTCCATTTCCTAAAAGCACAAAAAGCAGTCAACTCAGCAGTAGTTATGCTCTCCAGATTTTTTTTCTTTTGTTCTTGAAATGAAAGAATTAATAAACTTACAATTGGCATGACCAAGATCATCTTATTTTAAACAATTAGGAAAAGTAGTAATAATAAGCTTTGGAAAGAGCAGCATTTTTCACTGGAAGCTAGTAAAGAAAGGAAATAACACCTCTCCCCAGAACCCAAGGAGGGAACACAGCCCCTCCAGACTTAGGGCTTCTAGCTTCTAGAACTGCTAAAGGATAAATTTCTATTTCTGTTTAAGCCAAAACTATTTTTTTCTCTTTTTTTTAAAAATTATTCACAAATCTCTATGCCTCCAAACCATTTCAGGTCATCTTATTAAAATGCAGTCTCATGATGAGAGATGAAAACTTTTAAACAAGACATTGAGATAGATGACTTTGTTCAGTACAATGTCATTCTGCTAAGCTCAAGTGTGAATTTGCTTTGAATTCTATTGATCTTATATTCTGTAGGTCAGTATATAAGCTATTAGTTTCCAGGGGCTTAAAAGTTTCTTTTAGCTCTTGGCACAAGTAAATCATAAGTCAAGCCCTGCCTCTGTCAGTTTTCTGTAACAGAGTTGGATCGACAGGTCAGAGATGATAAATAGTAGAGCTTGAGGCTAAATTTGCTAGTTGGCTTCTCAATGTTGCAGTGTTTCTGTTCTCAAAAGGTAAAACATTTCCTTTACTTTTTTCTATATTGCTTAAGATGCTACATTAAAAGGCCCTCAGCTGATTCAAGTGACACAGATGGTAAAGAATGTGCCTGCAATGTGGGCAACCCAGGTCCGATCCCTGGGTTTGGAAAATCCTTTGGGAAAGGGAATGGCAACCCACTCCAGTATTCTTGCCTGGAGAACTCCATGGACAGAGGAGCCTGGCGGTCTACAGTCCATGGGGTCACAAGGAGTCAGACATGACTTACTGAACAACAACAGGCATAGTACCTTAAAAGTGGTAGAAATGTTTAAAATATTATATTAGCACTATTTGTTATCAATTGTAAACCAGGCATATTAGTGACGTTAATAAATGTATTCTCAAGAGACCTGTAAAAGTATCCTACTGAGGGTAAAGGTCTGCAGCGTCACACGATGCTCTTCCGGTCTGGTCTTTGCCTGCTTCTCCCCATCATCACCTCCACAAGCCCTTCTGCAGCCCCTGTTCTCTCCAAGGAGTGCCCTCACTGCCTATGGATTGCATCAAGTCCTGGTTCTGCGGCAAGCTTTGCTCCGTGCCCCTCCATCTCTGCTCCCCTTTGCCTAAGTGCCCTGTATCCTCTCATCACCTCCCGACCCTGAGCGTCCCCTCCATGTACCCCTCATCTGGGCTCCCAGAGAACTCTCTTCTCTGTCCTTCACTATAATATCAAAGTCAAGGATCCATGTGGCATCTCCCTTCCCAGGTGGCACCAGTGGTAAAGAAACTGCCTGAAAACGCAGAGATGTAAGTGACGTGAGTTCGATCCCTGGGCTCAGAAGATCCCCTGAAAGAGGATATGGCAACCCAATTGTATTCTTGCTTGAAGAATCCCCTGGACAGAGGAGCCTGGTGGGCTGTAGTCCATAGGGTCACAAAGAGTCAGACATGACTAAGGCAACTTAGCGCATATTCCTGGCCCCTGGACTAGTGCAGGACGCTGGACCCAAGTCCCCCATTCCTTGCAGGATGGACTGGATTCACAGCGATGCGCTGCTCCCCTGACATAATGAGGCTCCCTCCACACTAGCTCTGACTCTTGGAAAAACTAAAAGCAGATGCATCAGAGCCTTATCTCCTTCTCTTTTCATTAGAACAGAACACAGTCCAGACCCTGGCAACAAAACTAATTTGAACTTGTAATTACAAGGTTTAAATTAAACCTCATCATTTTATCAGAATTAATCTCTGACATGTATTGCAAAGTGGAGTCACAACACTAAATCAGAGCTTAAGTTAAGGAAATATTAGCATGAAACATTGTTGAGAAGTTATTTTTGAGACGGAATAGGTAACTATTTTTCTATTATTTTTAAGGGACGGAAGCCTGTGATAACATCTCTCAAAAGTTTGTACAAGCAGAGTTGCTTAGAATTGACATAGTATTCAGACTTCTTTTTCTTTTGAAATTCTATGGAAAATCAGAACCAGATGGCTTCTGTGAAGAGAATTCTAACAGCCTTATTCTGGAGACGTGTGTACCCCAGGATTTATTATGACTATGGTATTTTAAAAGCCAAATGATAGGTAATTGGACTTTCTGGATAAAATGTTTCTTTGTAAATTGTTACTACCTGACCATACAGGACAGAACAGTCCTCCTCTGTGGATTGATGATATGTGAAACTTAAACCCAAGAAAAACACACCCTTTTATTTATTTAGTATTTTGCCACTGCACATTAATGACTAGTGCCAGATATTGCTTCAGAAATTTTCATCTCTGGGGGAATTGAGCTCACCACGGAGAGGGCGGTTTTTCCTTAAGTCGTTTTTGTCTGACGGTCTCACAGAGCAGACAGCATCTGCTTGAATAATTAAACCTGACTTTAAAAGTTTAAAACCAGACACACGTTCTTCGAAACTGATCCCAAAAGAGGAACGATCAAGGCTATTGACTTTGTGAAAAGAAACAGAAAGCAAACAAATCTATTATGTACACAATAAAGGAAAATTGTCGCTAACTGCGCTTAATGATCGTGTTTGCTTTTCCAACACTTCCTAAAAATAATGGCTTGTTGTAAGGTTTTTCTCCCTTTCATTCTTGGTGAGACGACCCTGGTCACACACTTCCCAGCACACCCGGGTTATCAGCAGGGAACACTGTCATTCCCACTTAAAGATCACAAAGATGCACACAAAATCCTTTCACTGGGATGTCTCAAGAAACAGATGTTAAGAGGTGACACATTTGCCAAAAGAACTGTTGGGAAGAAAACGTGTTTGGGCTTCTCTGTTTTATACCTTTGTTATCATTATTATTGGAAAGAGATGGGGATGCTGTTTATATGAAAGAAAAAGGCCAACACATTCAAGCAAAAGAGACACATTAAATCAAAACCACACTTGACTCATTCTTTGTGGCACTGGGGAGCCTTTTCGTGTCCCAGAAGGGGAGATGAGAGAAAAACTTGCCACCGAAGTCCAGTAAATCTTCATGATATGGACGTCCCCGGTGGTGCAGTGGTTGAGAATCTGCCTGATGATGCAGGGGACACTGGTTCTCTCCCCGGTCTGGGGAGATCCCACATGCCTCAGGGCGAGTGAGACCATGCACGGCAGCTACAGAAGCCACGTGCTGCAGCTACTGGAGCCTACTCGTGCTCCACTGGATAATGACGATAGATAATTGAATATCTATCATTTCGCTTTTAAAATACCATATCATAATAAATCCTAGTGTGCATCCTCCTCCAAGAAGAAGACCGCTCTGTTGGAATTCTCCTGCCTTCCCTGAACGAGAGAACCCGTGCTCTGCAACATGAGAAACAGCAATGAGAAGCTTGCTCAACACAACTAGAGAGCTTGGTTGCACACAGCAACCGAGACTCCAGGCAGCGGGGGAAAAAAAAAAATCTGCATGATAAATTATGGCCACACACGCGTATTCCCACTATGAGATGCACATTTTTGCCTATTGTCACTATCTTCTTCCCTGTTGTATGAGCATGAGGTTTAATAAAGGTTGTTACTCCAGTATTTACAGACTCACTACTCAACTTCATGCCTCCCTATTTCTCCAGGTTTGTCACAGGTTATTTCTGGAGAAATTATGTGTGGAAGGTTGGGGAGTCAGTACTGGGGGTTGGGGGGGGGAAGTATTATTGTTGAAAGTGGGGAAATATAATTAAAAACAAAATCTTCTCTTTATCCAGAAGACCTGGATATTCATAAAGGTAACAGACAAAGAAAACCATTTTACTGTTGAATTAGCATTAAGCCAGAATGTGATGTACATCACAGGAAATCTACTCAGAGATGTCAAAGAAAGAAAATAAATCTCACCCTTTATATAAGAAAGCACATACCACCTATTACAAATATTTGTTCCTGAAGAGTTTGATAAAGAGCCTCCCCAAAAGGGGCCACTTTGGCACATCAATTATTTTGAGCTGTTGTTATTGTCACTGTCATTGTTCAGTGGCTAAATCATGTCTGACTTTGAGCAGAAGGCAATAGATGCCCTGCAAGCTTAAGAGAAAATTTTGCCAGCCCCTCCACTAACTACCTAGAAGGACTCAACTTGGGGGTCTTTCCAAGAAAAATAGTTATTCCCAGGAATAAACTTTATTTCAGTGGCCCATCTGCATGGCAGAACAAATGTCTAATTTTCAGTTTATCTACATTTGTTCTTACCATCCTCTGACTTGCCCTCCTGTTTTTAGAAACCCAAGGTGCCTAACCATTCCTTAGCTTAGGATGGCAATTGCACTTCATTGTATCTTCCTGTCTTTGAACATCTTGTGTATGTGGAGGTCTTTGAACCTTTCAGATATGTGGGGTTCCCACACATATAAAATTACATTTTATTTTTTCCTGTTACTCTGTTTCACGTCAGTTAGATAACTCGATCAGCCAAAAGAACCTTTGTAGGAGAGAGAAAAAGCCTTTCCTACATTCTCAATAAATAATAATTAGTCCTTAAGTTGACACTTCTATTTGTCATACACTGTTCTTTCTAAATACACTTGATAAAGATGGTTATAATGTGGTAATTAATTGGCTTTATCCAAAGGAAAATAAACTCTTCATGTCTTTATGACAGAGGTAGGTTTGCAACTTGGAGTCTAGTATCCACCAAAGTGAGGTTCCTACCCTTGCCCTAAAGCTAGGAGGTAGGGACAGAGCTCCCTAGATGATTTTATTTCAAGGATAGAGTTCCCAGGTCCTACAGAAAGATATTCAAGGGTTGTAAATTTGTCAAGAGACCTATTTAGCTTTTGACAACAAGTGTATGTAAAAAAACAACAATAAACATACGCAAAAAAAGATTTACATACATTTCAAACAGACAGAGAAAGAACTGACAGTTTTGTGTTTCCTTAAGTAAATGTTCTAAGAATGGGAAACATTTCTTTATCTTCATGAGGGGAATTAAGCTTAAGTTTAGTTTGTGCCCTTACATTGAGAGATGAGAAGTGAAAACAGTTCAACAAAGATTTTTTAAAGAATGTTTAAAAGTTAAATTGCAATTAAATCTTCTATACATGTAATGCATTTAAGATTTACCATTAGATCTTGTAGAAGCCTCAAAAATAAATAGCATATGACTTATTTTTCCCAGAGTCTGAAAATTATTATTGTGGGAAGAATAGGAGTGGAGCAGAGCTTGAACAGACTCATGCCACATTTCGTAGGAGTCATTCTTAGAATCAGTCATAAATACCTGACCTAATAGTCTATATTGGAAGGAGGTTATGACCAACCTAGATAGCATATTAAAAAGCAGAGACATTACTTTGTCAACAAAGGTCCGTCTAGTCAAGGCTATGGTTTTTCCCGTGGTCATGTATGGATGTGAGAGTTGGACTGTGAAGAAAGCTGATCACCAAAGAATTGATGCTTTTGAACTGTGGTGTTGGAGAAGACTCTTGAGAGTCCCTTGTACTGCAAGGAGATCCAACCAGTCCATTCTAAAGGAGATCAATCCTGGGTGTTCATTGGAAGGACTAATGCTAAAGCTGAAACTGCAATACTTTGACCACCTCATGAGACGAGTTGACTCATTGGAAAAGACTCTGATGCTGGGAGTGATTGGGGGAGGGAGGAGAAGGGGACGACAGAGAATGAGATGGCTGGATGGCATCACCACCTTGATGGACATGAGTTTGGGTGAACTCCAGGAATTGGTGATAGACAGGGAGGCCTGGAGTGCTGTGATTCATGGGGTCGCAAAGAGTCAAACACGACTGAGCAACTGAACGGAATGGAACGGAATATTCTATAAAATGCATTCTAAAAAATACTTAAGCCATTCCTGTCAGACATGTACTGTGCTGTGCTCAATCACTCAGTCATGTCCAACTCTTTGTGACCCCATGGACTGTAGCCCACCAAGCTCCTTTGTCCATGGGATTCTCCAGGCAAGAATACTGGAGTGGGTAGCCATGCCCTCCTCCAGGGGATCTCCCCAACCCAGGGATCTAACCCAGGTCTCCCATATGGCAGGCAGATTCTTTACCATCTGAGCCACTAGTGAAGCCCAAGAATACTGGAGTGGGTAGTCTATCCCCTCTCCAGGGGATCTTCCCAAACCAGGAATCAAACTGAAGTCTCCTGCATTGCACTGCAAGTGGATTCTTTACCAGCTGAGGTGCCAGGGAATCCCAAACATGTACAAACACATCTATAATTCAAGCTCAAAACCATGGAACAGAATTCGGTTAGGGGTAGGGTAGGGTTGGTGTTAGGTAAACTCCCAAGCTCAGGTGGTCCATGGGCGTTTCTGAATAACTGGTAGTACTCAGTAAGCCACATCTCTACTCTTCATCTTTTATTGTAAATACTTACTCACTTCTAGCCTTTCGAAATGCACTGCAAGAAAGTTATGATTAATTATTCAGAAGGCCAGAAATGCCCTTTTGCCTGTTATCTTTATGAAATGCAAATTACAGATTCAGAAAAAGAAGCTGATGACTGAAAATAAAGCACAGAACTATGGTTACTGTTAATGGAAATACCTTCAAAGGCAGGGCATCAGGAAGATTAGGAAGGGGAGGGTTTTTCTTTTAACATCAAATGTCCTCAGCGCTAAGCCCCTTATGGAACAGTTTTATTTTTTTCTTCATTTGAAGGAATAATTTCTTAATCGGTAGTCCTTGCGTGAAGGCAGCTTTGAGCTTTCAGAAGAGAACAGGACTGTTTCAAAGCAGAGCCTGCTGCTCAGAAATTGAGTCTCCTCTCATTAAATTGAGAGTCTCCAGCTGGGCAGGGACATCAGTCAAGGTCAAAAAGAAGAGGAAGAATTCATTAAGATTTTCACGGTAAAAACTTGTATTTAAATCATTCTCTTAGAAATCGTATCGAAAATGTAAATCCACAATCATCCACCATTCAAGAGCAAAATGGTCTGCTTCACTTTGTCTTATCTGCTTCTGAACTAAATGCCAATACTTTTTTCTCTCCCCTAAATGGGGGGACTTTCAGAAATAAGTGGGAGGCTTTGAGGTTGAAGAGAGTCTGGGTAGAGATCTTGAAGTTCAAGTTATTTTATAATGTTTTTTCTTTTTCAGTTTTGAATCTCAGCGCTGGTAGTTAAGAAATGTCCTTAAAATATATAAATATATAAATCATGGATTGTATCTTTTGTACTGTTTATTTTTACACAAACATGTTTAACAATATATAGCAAAAGATATTTTTCAAAGTTAAAGTGTATTTTAAAATATCATTCTCTTCTATTCATCTCTCTGAGAAGTATCGGTACAGATTAACCACCCTTAACAAAATGTTTCCAAATCTATGCGCCAGAATAAGCAAGGGCCAGAATAGATACCTTTCACTCTCTACCAGTGATCCCCAGTCTTTTTGGCACCAGGGGCCAGTTCTGTTGTTGTTCAGTTGCCCAGTCATGTCTGACTCTTTGTGACCCCATGAACTGCAGCACACCAGGTCTCCCTGACCCTCACCAACTCCTGGAGTTTACCCAAGTTCATGTTCATTGCATCAGTGATGCTGTCCAGCCATATCATCCTCTGACAGCCTCTTCTCCTTCTGCCCTTGTTATTTCCCAGAATCAGGGACTTTTCCAATGAATTGTCTGTTCGCATCCGTTTATCAAAATACTAGAGCTTCAACTTCAGCATTAGTTCTTCCAGTGAATATTCAGGGTTGATCTCCCTTAAGATTGACTGGTTTGATTTCCTTGCTGTCCAAGGGACTTTCAGGAGTCTTCTCCAGCACCACAGTTTGAAGGCATTGATTCTTTGGCGTTCCACCTCCTTTAAGGTCCGTCTCTCACAACTGTATGTGACCACTGGGAAGACCATAGCCATGACTATTCAGACCTTTGTTCACAGAATAATGTCTCTGCTTTTCAACACACTATCTAGATTTGTCATAGTTTTCCTGCCAAGAAGCAGTCCTCTTCTGATTTCATGGCTGCAGTCACCGTCCGCAGTGATTTTTCAGCCCAAGAAGAGGAAATCTGTCACTATTTCCACCTTTTCCCCTTCTATTTGACATACAATATTGGGGCTAGATGCCATGATCTTAGTTTTTATTTATTTATTTATTTTTAATTTATTTTATTGGAGGCAAATTACCTTACATTAATATATTGGTTGGTTTTGCCATACATTGACAGGAATCCACCCCAGGTGTACATGTGTTCCCTTTCTTGAACCCCCCTCCCACCCCCTTCTTCCCCATATCCTCCCTCCAGGTCATCCCCGTGCACCAGCCCCAAGCATCCTGTATCATGCGTCGAACCTGGACTGGTCACTTATGATAATATACATGCTACAATGCCATTCTCCCCAATCATCCCACCTTCACCCTCTCCCACAGAGTCCCAAAGAGTGTTTTATATGCCTATGTCTCTTTTGCAGTCTCGTATACAGGGTTAAGGTTACCATCTTTCTAAATTCCATATATATGTGTTAGTATACTGTATTGACGGAGAAGGAAATGGCAAGCCACTCCAGTACTATTGCCTAGAAAATCCCATGGATGGAGGAGCCTGGTAGGCTGTAGTCCATGGGGTCGCTAAGGGTCGGACACGACTGAGCGACTTCACTTTCACTTTTTACTTTCACACATTGGAGAAGGAAATGGCAACCCACTCCAGTGTTCTTGCCTGGAGAATCCCAGGGACAGGGGAGCCTGGTGGGGTCACACAGAGTCGGACACGACTGAAGTGACTTAGCAGCAGCAGCATATTGTATTGATGTTTTTCTTTCTGGCTTACTTCACTCTGTATAATTGGCTCCAATTTCATCCACCTCATTAAAACTGACTCAAATGCATTCTTTCTGATGGCTGAAAAATACTCCATTGTGTATATGTACCAAAGCTTTCTTATCCATTCATCTGCAGATGGACATCTAGGTTGCTTCCATGTCCTGGCTATTATAAACAGTGCTACAGTGAACATTGGAGTACATGTGTCTCTTTCAATTCTGGTTTCCTCGGTGTGTATGCCCAGGAATGTGATTGCTGGATCATATGGAGTTTTATTTCCAGTTTTTTGAGGAATCTCCACACTGTTCTCCATAGTGGCTGTACTAGTTTGCATTCCCACCAACAGTGTAAGAGGGTTCCCTTCTCTCCACACCCTCTCCAGCATTTATTGCATGTAGACTTTTGGATAGCAGCCATTCTGACTGGTGTGAAATGGTATCTCATTGTGGTTTTGATTTGCATTTCTCTGATTATGAGGGATGTTGAGCATTTTTTCATGTGTTTGTTAGCCATCTTTATGTCTTCTTTGGAGAAATGTCTGTTTAGTTCTTTGGCCCATTTTTTGATTGGGTCACTTATTTTTCTGGACTTGAGCTGCAGGAGCTGCTTGTATATTTTGGAGATTAATCCTTTATCAGTTGCTTCATTTGCTATTATTTTCTCCCATTCTGAAGGCTGTCTTTTCACCTTGCTTATAGTTTCCTTTGCTGTGCAAAAGCTTTTGATTTTAATTAGATCCCATTTGTTTATTTTTGCTTTTATTTCCAATATTCTGGGAGGTGGGTCTTGGAGGATCCTGCTGTGATTTATGTCGGAGAGTGTTTTGCCTATGTTCTCCTCTAGGAGTTTTATAGAATCTGATCTTACATTTAGCTCTCTAATCCATTTTGAGTTTATTTTGGTGTATGGTGTTAGGAAGTGTTCTAGTTTCATTCTTTTACAAGTGGCTGACCGGTTTTCCCAGCACCACTTGTTAAAGAGACTGTCTTTTCTCCATTTTATATTCTTGCCTCCTTTGTCGAAGATAAGGTGTCCAGAGGTGCGTGGATTTATCGCTGGGCTTTCTATTTTGTTCCACTGATCTGTATTTCTGTCTTTATGCCAGTACCATACTGTCTTGATGACTGTGGCTTTGTAGTAGAGCCTGAAGTCCGGCAGGTTAATTCCTCCAGTTCCATTCTTCTTCTTCAAGATTGCTTTGGCTATTCGAGGTTTTTTGTATTTCCATACAAATTGTGAGATTATTTGTTCTAGTTCTTTGAAAAATATCATTGGTAGCTTGATAGGGATTGCATTGAATGTATAAATTACTTTGGGTAGTATACTCATTTTCACAATATTTATTCTTCCAATCCACGAACACGGTATATTTCTCCATCTATTAGTGTCCTCTTTGATTACTTTCACTAGTGTTTCATAGTTTTCTATGTACAAGTCTTTTGTTTCCTTAGGTAGATATATTCCTAAGTATTTAATTCTTTTCGTTGCAACAGTGAATGGAATAGTTTCCTTAATTTCTCTTTCTATTTTCTCATTATTAGTGTATAGGAATGCAAGGGATTTCTGTGTGTTGATTTTATATCCTGCAACTTTACTGTAATCACTGATTAGCTCTAGTAGTTTTCTGGTAGAGTCTTTAGGGTTTTCTGTGTAGAGGATCATGTCATCAGAGAACAGTGAAAGCTTTACTTCTTCTTTTCCAATTTGTATTCCTTTTATGTCTTTTTCTGCTCTGATTGCTGTGGCCAAAACTTCCAGAACTATATTGAAGAGTAGTGGTGAGAGTGGGCACCCTTGTCTTGTTCCTGACTTTAGGGGAAATGCTTTCAGTTTTTCACCATTGAGGATAATGTTTGCTGTGGGTTTGTCATATATAGCTTTTATTATGTTGAGATATGTCCCTTCTATTCCCACTTTCTGGAGGGTTTTTATCATAAATGGATGTTGAATTTTGTCGAAGGCTTTCTCTGCATCTATTGAGATAATCATATGATTTTTATTTTTCAGTTTGTTAATGTGGTGTATTACGTTGATTGATTTGCGGATAATGAAGAATCCTTGCATTCCTGGGATAAAGCCCACTTGGTCATGATGTATGATCTTCTTAATGTGTTGTTGGATTCTGATTGCTAGAATTTTGTTAAGGATTTTTGCATCTATGTTCATCAGTGATATTGGCCTGTAGTTTTCTTTTTTTTGTGGCATCTTGAGATGGCTAGATGGCATCACCGACTCTGTGGACATGAGTTTGAGTGAACTCCGGGAGTTGGTGATGGACAGGGAGGCCTGGCTTGCTGTGATTCATGGGGTCGCGGAGAGTTGGACATGACTGAACGACTGAACTGAACTGAACTTACCAGGTTTTGGGATTAGGGTGATGGTGGCCTCATAGAATGAGTTTGAAAGTTTTCCTTCCTCAGCAATTTTCTGGAAGAGTTTGAGTAGAATAGGTGTTAGCTCTTCACTAAATTTTTGGTAGAATTCAGCTGTGAAGCCGTCTGGACCTGGGCTTTTGTTTGCTGGAAGATTTCTGATTACTATCTCTAGTTCTGTGCTTGTGATGGGTCTGTTTAGATTTTCTATTTCTTCCTGGTTCAGTTTTGGCAAGGTGTACTTTTCTAGGAATTTGTCCATTTCTTCCAAGTTATTCATTTTATTGCCATATAATTGCTGATAGTATTCTCTAATAATCCTTTTTATTTCTGTGTTGTCAGTTGTGATCTCTCCATTTTCATTATTAATTTTATTGATTTGGTTCTTTTCCCTTTGTTTCTTGATGAGTCTGGCTAGTGGTTTGTCAATTTTATTTACTTTCTCAAAGAACCAGCTTTTGGCTTTGTTGATTTTTGCTATGGTCTCTTTTGTTTCTTTTGCATTTATCTCTGCCCTAATTTTTACGATTTCTTTCCTTCTACTAACCCTGGGGTTCTTCATTTCTTCCTTTCCTCGTTTCTTTAGATGTAGAGTTAGGTTATTTAGTTGACTTTTTTCTTGTTTCTTGAGGTGTGCCTGTATTGCTATGAACTTCCACCTTACACTGCTTTTACAGTGTACCAGAGGTTTTGGGTTGTTGTGTTTTCATTTTCATTCATTTCTATGCATATTTTGATGTCTCTTTTGATTTCTTCTATGATTTGTTCATTATTCAGCAGCGTGTTGTTCAGCCTCCATATGTTGGCATTTTTAATAGTTTTTCTCCTGTAATTGAGATCTAATCTTACTGCACTGTGGTCAGAAAAGATGCTTGGAATGATTTCAATTTTTTTGAATTTACCAAGGCTAGATTTATGGCCCAGGATGTGATCTATACTGGAAAAGGTTCCGTGTGCGCTTGAGAAAAAGGTGAAATTCATTGTTTTGGGGTGAAATGTCCTATAGATATCTATTAGGTCTAACTGGTCTATTGTATCATTTAAAGTTTGTGTTTCCTTGTTAATTTTCTGTTTAGTTGATCTATCCATAGATGTAAGTGGGGTATTAAAGTCTCCCACTATTATTGTGTTATTGTTAATTTCCCCTTTCATCAGATCAGATCAGATCAGTCGCTCAGTCGTGTCCGACTCTCCGCGACCCCATGAATCACAGCACACCAGGCCTCCCTGTCCATCACCAACTCCCGGAATTAACATGTCCACAGAGTCGGTGATGCCATCCAGCCATCTCATTCTCTGTCGTCCCCTTCTCCTCCCGCCCCCAACCTTTCCCAGCATCAGAGTCTTTTCCAGTGAGTCAACTCGTCGCATGAGGTGGCCAAAGTATTGCAGTTTCAGCTTTAGCATCAGTCCTTCCAATGAACACCCAGGATTGATCTCCTTTAGAATGGACTGGTTGGATCTCCTTGCAGTATAAGGGACTCTCAAGAGTCTTCTCCAACACCACAGTTCAAAAGCATCGATTCTTCGGCGATCAGCCTTCTCCACAGTCCAACTCTCACATCCATACATGACCACGGGAAAAACCATTGCCTTGACTAGATGGACCTTGGTTGGCAAAGTAATGTCTCTGCTTTTTAATATACTATCAAGGTTGGTCATAACTTTTCTTCCAAGGAGCAAGCGTCTTTTAATTTCATGGCTGCAATCAGCATCTGCAGTGATTTTGGAGCCCAAAAAAATAAAGTCTGACACTGTTTCCACTGTTTTTCCATCTATTTCCCATGAAGTGATGGGACCAGATGCCATGATCTTTGTTTTCTGAATGTTGAGCTTCAAGCCAACCTTTTCAATCTCCTCTTTCACTTTCATCAAGAGGCTTTTGAGTTCCTCTTCACTTTCTGCCATAAGGGTAGTGTCATCTGCATATCTGAGGTTATTGATATTTCTCCCAGCAATCTTGATTCCAGCTTGTGCTTCTTCCAGCCCAGCGTTCCTCATGATGTACTCTGCATATAAGTTAAATAAGCAAGGTGACAATATACAACCTTGACGTACACCTTTTCCTATTTGGAACCAGTCTGTTGTTCCATGTCCAGTTGTCTTACATATTGCGGTGCTCCTATGTTGGGTGCATAAATATTTATAATTGTTATATCTTCTTCTTGGATTGATCCTTTGATCATTATGGAGTTTCCTTCTTTGTCTCTTTTCACAGCCTTTGTTTTAAAATCTATTTTATCTGATATGAGTATTGCTACTCCTGCTTTCTTTTGGTCTCTATTTGCGTGGAATATCTTTTTCCAGCCCTTCACTTTCAGTCTGTATGTGTCCCTCGATTTGAGGTGGGTCTCTTGTAGACAACATATATGGGGGTCTTGTTTTTGTATCCATTCAGCCAGCCTTTGTCTTTTGGTTGGGGCATTCAACCCATTTACGTTTAAGGTGATTATTGATAAGTACAATCCCGTTGCCATTTTCTTTATTGTTTTGGGTTCGAGTTTATATACCCTTTCTGTGTTTCCAGTCTAGAGAAGATCCTTTAGTATTTGTTGGAGAGCTGGTTTGGTGATGCTGAATTCTCTCAGCTTTTGCTTGTCTGTAAAGCTTTTGATTTCTCCTTCATATTTGAATGAGATCCTTGCTGGGTACAGTAATCTGGGCTGTAGGTTATTTTCTTTCATCACTTTAAGTATGTCTTGCCATTCCCTCCTGGCCTGAAGAGTTTCTGCTGAAAGATCAGCTGTTATCCTTATGGGGATCCCCTTGTGTGTTATTTGTTGTTTTTCCCTTGCTGCTTTTAATATTTGTTCTTTGTGTTTGATCTTTGTTAATTTGATTAATATGTGCCTTGGGGTATTTCGCCTTGGGTTTATCTTGTTAGGGACTCTCTGGGTTTCTTGGACTTGGGTGATTATTTCCTTCCCCATTTTAGTGAAATTTTCAACTATTATCTCCTCAAGTATTCTCTCATGGTCTTTCTTTTTGTCTTCTTCTTCTGGGACTCCTATGATTCGAATGTTGGGGCGTTTAATATTGTCTCATATGTCTCTAATATTGTCCTCATTTCTTTTAATTCTTTTTTCTTTTTCCATCTCTGTTTCATTTATTTCTACAATTCTATCTTATAGCTCGCTTATCCTGTCTTCTGCCTCCATTATTCTACTGTTTGTGCCCTCGAGAGTGTTTCTGATCTCATCTATTGCATTATTCGTTATATATTGACTCTTTTTTATTTCCTCTAATTCCTTATTGAACATTTCTTCCATTTTCTCAATCCTTTTCTCCAGTTTATTTATCTGTAACTCCATTTTGCTTTCCAGATTTTGAATCATTTTCACAATTAAAATTCGAAATTCTTTATCGGGTAGGTTCCCTATATCTTCCTCTTTTGTTTGTGTTGGTGGGCATTTATCCTGTTCCTTTACTTATTGGGTATTTCTCTGCCTCTTCATCTTGCTTATATTGCTGTGTTCGGGGTGGTCTTTCCGTCTTCTGGCAGTTTGTGGAGTTCTCTTTATTATGTAGTTACCTCGTTGTGTGTGGGGTTTGATGGGTGACTTGTCAAGGTCCCCTGGTTAGGGAAGCTTGTGTTGATGTTCTGGTGGGTGGAGCTGGATTTCTTCTCTCTGGAGTGCAGTGAAGTGTCCAGTAATGAGTTTGAGATGTCAGTGGGTTTGGAGTGGCTTTGGGCAGCCTGTCGATTGAAGCTCAGTGCTATTCTCCTGTGTTGCTGGATAGCTTGCGTAGTATGTCTTTCACTGAAACTTGTTGACCCTTGGGTGGTGCCTGGTTTCATTGTATGTATGGAGGCATTTGATGAGTACCTATCTATTAATGTTCTCTGGAACAGGAGATCTCTGGTGTTCTCAGGATTTGGCCTTAAGCCTCTGCCTCTGGTTTTCAGTCTTATTCTTGCAGTAAGCTCAAGGCTTCTCCCTCTGTTACTTCCAAGGCAGTTCCTTCTGTTGAAAAAGCTCTTCTGTTTTCTGGTCTCCTCAGTGTCTAATCCCCTTCCTGACACCAGGATGCGGTGGTGGACACTTTTTTTTTTTTCCTGGCTCACCTGTTCAGTCCTGCTATGGGGAGGGAGGAACAGCTCACAAATATCCCTGGCGTCTGTGGGGAGTGCTCGCAGTGTCTCGGCTACACTGGGAATGCTCCCGCTCAAGGCGTGTGTGCTTTCCCTATTTATGCTGCTCAGGCTCTAGGTTGCTCTGCCGGGAGCTGTCCGCGGCTGGCGCTGGGTTGCATGCACTTCCCAGGTCTGAGCGGCTCAGGTTCAGGTCCTCGGGTACTCGACAAAGGCGCAGACTTGGCTGGGCCTGCGTTTTGTGCCTTCCCTGTTCCGAGCAGCTCAGGTGACCAGGCGTTTGGTGAGCGTGATCGCTGGTCCCTGCCGCTTGGTTTTCTGGGAGTATAACCGGCGCACTTTCTCAGGTGGATATCGACCGGCCCGAACCCAAGAAGTCCTGGCCAGCAAGGAAGCCTGCCTGCAGCTTGGCACGGGAAGCCTCTCTGGGGCCGCGGCTGCCCCGCCCCGGCGCTGCCCGCCCTCCCTGCCCGCGTTGGCGGGGGCTGGGGGAAGGGCCGCCTGCTGCCGTCTCTCTCCGCTCAGCGCCCCGTTCTGTGGGCAGGGCTGGCAGAGTCCTGGGTTGGGGCTTTTTGCAGGCTTTTCCCAGCCTCCTCGCCTTTTGGTATCCTAAGTTCGAGCCCTCAGTTTGCCCTGGGGCGTTCAAGCCCGGTTTTCCCTCTAAGCGCCGCAGCCCGCACCTCCCTGCCCAGCCCCCGCCTGCTAGTGAGGGGCGCTTCTACGCCGCTTCTCCGCTGAGAGTTTCCTCTGGGCACTTAGTCTTTGAGTTTTACTTATTTATGTCTTTTGTCTCCCAGTTATGCGGCCCTCTGAGATTCCACTCGCCAGTATTTCCAGGTGTTTGGAAACTTCTCTTTTTTTATTTTTTAAGCCTCCCTTCCCGGGACGGAGCTCCATCCTTCCCTCCTTTGTCTCTCTTTTTATCTTTTTATCTATTTCCTACCTCCTTTCGAGACTATGGGCTGCTTTTCTGAGTGCCTGATGTCCTCTGCCGGTATTCAGAAGTTGTTTTGTGGGATTTACTCAGCGTTCAAATGTTCTTTTGTTGATTTTGTGGGGGAGAAAGTGGTCACCCCGTCCTATTCCTCTGCCATCTTCCCGTGCTCCCCCTGCAGGCAGATCAGTTTTGTTTGTTTTTTTAATATTTAGTCTTAAGATATCCTTCACTCTCCTCCTTCACCTTCATCAAGAGGCTCTTTAGTTCATCTTTGTTTTCAGCCTTTAGAGTGGTGTCATCCACATATCTGAGGTTGTTGATGTTTCTTCGGCCTATATTGATTCCAGCTTGTAACTCATCCAGCCTGGCATTTCTCATGATGTGCTCAGCGATGGATCAAACAAACAGGGTGACAGCAGACAGCCCTGTAGTACCCCTTTCTCAATCTTGAACCAGTCACTTGTTCCATACAGGGTTCTAACTCTTGCTTCTTGACCCACATACAGGTTTCTCAGGAGACAGGTAAGATGGTCTGGTATCCCCATCTCTCTAAGAGTTTTCCGATGTTTGTCATGATCCACACGTCAAAGGCTTTAGCATAGTCAATGAAACAAAGGCAGATGTTTTTCTGAAATTCACCTGCTTTCTCTAAAATCCAGCAATTGTTGCAATTTGATCTCTAGTTCCTCTTCCTTTTCTAAACCTAGCTTGGGACCAGTTTAGTGAAAGACAATTTTTCAGTGGAAGGGGGTGTGGGGTGGTTTTGGGCTGATTCAAGCCCATTACTCTTATTGTGCACTTTATTATTATCACATCAGTTCCACTGCAGATAGTCAGACATTAGATCCTGGAGGTTGGGGACCCCTGCTCTATATTACAATATCTTAATATCACTGAAGAGATGCTCAAATATATCTTTCCTCCAAAATACTTTGAAAAAATTCGTGACGATTTGCCAAAAATGCATAAGATGATTTAAAATATGCTTATTTACTCAAAGCAATTTAAAAAAATAGTGTTGAATTGAATTCTGTTTCCCAGGGACTGGAGACAAGGTCGCTCATCTTCTGCCTTACATCCCTGTAAAAATAAATAAGAAAATATCTTTACCTACAGAGGGTAGGATCATGCCTGGCATATAGTAACTGCTCAGTTAATGCATGGGACATATGGTAACATTCATGGGTATAAATGGGAGCTCCCAGGGGGCACTAGTGGTAAAGAATTCACCTGTCAATGCAGGAGACACAGGAGACACGGTTTCGATTCCTGGGTTAGGAAGATCCCCTAGAGTAGGAAATGGCA
This sequence comes from Moschus berezovskii, assembly GCF_049115385.1. Lineage (NCBI taxonomy): Eukaryota > Metazoa > Chordata > Mammalia > Artiodactyla > Moschidae > Moschus > Moschus berezovskii. The sequence continues at coordinate 12,545,970 of NC_142477.1, read as the reverse complement.
ACCCACTCCAGTATTCTGGCCTGGAAAATCCCACTATCAGAAAAGAATCAGGCATGACTGAGCACCTGAGCAAGCATACGCGCATGGGTGTAAATATTTTGTGGAAGATCTTCCTTAGGTGAGTGTGCTGAGAATGTCAGGATCTCAAGTTTTAGTTCTACATTTGTCAGTATTCTCACTGAAATATCTACACCAAACAAATACTGAATAAATGCAAGAATTCCAGTCCAGAGGGGCTTAATGCATGTTATTTGTCTTTTTCAGTCTCCTGCTGACTATGTTCTTGCTCATTAGCCCTTCTTCCTACTGGTAGAATAATAAAGACAGAAGAAAATTCTAATACTTTTCCCTACCCTTACAGCTCTGGTGAAGTGTTGTTTTGAGACACTGTAAAAAAAACAGAGCAGAACAGAGCAGGGTGCATTTTTCACCCACAGGTTACTTCCCCTATTTATAATTTTTCTTTTTACTTATTTCCTTGTCATAATAGGTAGTAAGTCTATATGAACAAAAAGCATAAGATGCATGCTGCTGCTGCTGAGTCGCTTCAGTCGTGTCCAACTCTGTGTGACCCCGTAGACGGCAGCCCACCAGGCTCCCCTGTCCCTGGGATTCTCCAGGCAAGAACACTGGAGTGGGTGGCCATTTCCTTCTCCTATGCATGAAAGTGAAAAGTGAAAGTGAAGTCGCTCAGTCGTGTCCAACTCCTAGCGACCCCATGGACTGAAGCCTACCAGGCTCCTCAATCCATGGGATTTTCCAGGCAAGAGTCCTGGAGTGGGGTGCCATTGCCTTCTCTGTAGAGAATGGTATGGACATTCCTTAAAAAACTAGCAAGAAATCTGCCATATAACCCAGCAACCCCACTACCGGGCATATACCCAGAGAAAAGTGAATTTGCTCAGTCATGTCTGATTCTTTGCAACCCATGGACTGCAGCCTACCAGGCTCCTCTGTCCATGGGATTTTCCAGGCGAGAGTACTGGAGTGGGCTGCCATTACCCTCTCCAATAAGGTGCATCAGTTCAGTTCAGTTCAGTCGTGTCCGACTCTCCATGACCCCATGAATCACAGCATGCCAGGCCTCCCTGTCCATCACCAACTCCCAGAGTTCATTCAAACTCATGTCCACAGAGTCCATGATGCCATCCAGCCATCTCATTCTCTGTCATCCCCTTCTCATCCCGCCTCCAACCTTTCGGTTCCCAGCATCAGAGTCTTTTCCAGTGAGTCAACTCGTCGCATGAGGTGGCCAAAGTATTGCAGTTTCAGCTTTAGCACCAGTTCTTCCAATGAACACCCAGGATCGATCTCCTTTAGAATGGACTGGTTGGATCTCCTTGCAGTCCAAGGGACTCTCAAGAGTCTTCAACACCACAGTTCAAAAGCATCACAGCCTTCTTCACAGTCCAACTCTCACATCCATACATGACCACGGGAAAAACCATAGCCTTGACTAGAGGGACCTTGGTTGACAAAGTAATGTCTCTGCTTTTTAATATACTATCAAGGTTGGTCATAACTTTCCTTCCAAGGAGTAAGCGTCTTTTAATTTCATGGCTGCAATCAGCATCCACAGTGATTTTGGAGCCCAAAAAAATAAAGTCTGACACTGTTTCCACTGTTTTTCCATCTATTTCCCATGAAGTGATGGGACCAGATGCCATGATCTTTGTTTTCTGAATGTTGAGCTTCAAGCCAACCTTTTCACTCTCCTCTTTCACTTTCATCAAGAGGCTTTTGAGTTCCTCTTCATTTTCTGCCATAAGGGTAGTGTGTCATCTGCATATCTGAGGTTATTGATATTTCTCCCAGCAATCTTGATTCCAGCTTGTGCTTTTCCCAGCCCAGCGTTCCTCATGATGTACTCTGCATATAAGTTAAATAAGCAAGGTCACAATAAACAACCTTGACGTACTCCTTTTTCTATTTGGAACCAGTCTGTTGTTCCATGTCCAGTTCTAACTGTTGCTTCCTGACCTGAATACAGGTTTCTCAAGAGGCAGGTCAGGTGGTCTGGTATTCCCATCTCTTTCAGAATGTTCCACAGTTTATTGTGATCCACACAGTCAAAGGTTTTGGCATAGTCAATGAAGCAGAAATAGATATTTTTCTGGAACTCTCTTGCTCTCTCCATGATCCAGCAGATGTTGGCAATTTGATCTCTGGTGTCTCTGCCTTTTCTAAAACCTGCTTGAACATCTGGGAGTTCACAGTTCACAGATAAGGTGCATAGAAAGTGAAGTCGCTCAGTCATGTCTGACTCGTAGCGACCACATGGACTGCAGCCTACCAGGCTCCTCCATCCATGGGATTTTCTAGGCAAGAGTACTGGAGTGGCTTGCCATTCTCTTTTTGATACGTTACTCATTTTAATTTTCTAAGAAATCTTTATTGAAGTATAGTTAATTTATAATATTGTGCCAATCTCTGCTGTATAGCAAAATGACTCAGTTATATACATATATCATTTTAAAAATCTCATTTCTATGCTCCTTTTCCAGCCTTGCTGTCTCTCTTCCTGAAGACAATCCACACTACAGGTTTCTCATGGACCCTCCAATGATGTTCTCAAATGACTTTTGGAAGGAGACAGGTGTGATTTAGCAGACAGCAGCATTATCTTGAGGGCCAGCTGGCCAGTGAGTTAGTGGTATGGGAAGAGCAGCTAGAGATTTATTTCACAAAAGAGAAAACTGGAACCTGAAGAATAAAAAAACGCTCAGCCAGTGTTGCAGAAGGCTCAAGCATTTTGAATACAGGTCATGTGACTCCAAGTGCAATGCTCTCTTTTAACACTCTGTGAAGCTAAATTAAACCTTTACAAACTTATCAAAACCTTAAACTTGATCGTTATCTTAAACTTAATGTCTATCACTTGCCATTACCATGAAATAGCAAGGCTGATCAGGTAAAGGCAGTGGCACTGAATCTCTATTTTAACTTAAATATGGAACTTTACTTTATAAGAAGATTCTGTGTGTAAATATACCTCTGTGCACCAAATGCATTTATCGTTTACTCAAAATCCATGATATCAGAAAAGACAATGGCGTGGCAGCCATGCAGCACGGTGGCTTCCCAGATGGCACTAGGGATAAAGAACCCATCTGCCAATGCAGGAGACATAAGAGTCACAGGTTCAGTCCCTGGGTTGGGAAGATCCCCTGCAGGAGGGCATGGATACCCACTCCAGTACTGTTGCCTGAAGAATCCCATGGACAGGGGAGCCTGGCAGCCTATAACCCATAGGGTTGCAAAGAGTCCGACCCGACTGAAGCAACTTAGCTCGCACACATGTACACTGAACAAAAGCAGACACTATTTTTTATAAGGTGTAAGAGCTATATGTTAATTATATGGTCATTTAAAAATATGATGACTATGGTAATTTTTAAAAAAATCCCCCCAAGTACAAAGATGGATGAAAAAGAAATAGTTCTAAACATTTTAGATAACAGCAACAGCAAAATGTGATGCCACAAAACTGATTGAAACGTTAACTGGCAGAAAGGAAAGAAAGTTAAAGAAAATTGTGGGTCTTAAGGAACTATTTTTAAAAAATGCATTTCACATGCAGGAGGCAATCCACACGGAAACCGAATGCTGACACTGACCCCTGAATCTCATCCTTTGTAACGTGTCAGCATCACAAGGCAGGATATTTCCCAGGAAGAAAGGCTTCTTCTAGGCATCTCATTTAGTAGAAAAACCTGGAAAGCTATGATTCCCTGGGCTTCCTCCCTCCAACTACCATGCTCTCTGTAGGTTCTGCAACCTCAATGGACAAACTCTTCTATCCAGCTACCCTGAGGGTGATGGGCATAGACACGAATTTCATCAAAATCCTATTCTCCCAAACCAAAATCTGTCTCAGGCACATCTCCGTTTGAATGACTGCTGTGTGACCAGTCTAATAGTAACAGGGAAATGTCAAATCTCAAGAGTTTTCACAGCAGACACATCACAGGGTGGTTGTGAAGGGTAGGTGAGATAATTAAAGATAATTGTTTAGCAGAGGATCTGGGATTTTAGGCAAAATGTGTGTGAACGTGCATTCTTTTTCCTGGTTTTGGCTTTGTATTTCAAATAAAACTAGCAGTGTTGGGGTTATGCCTCAAACAGGAAGATGATCTTTTCCCTGTGAGAGTCGTCACAAAGGCTTGCAACACCCCATCCAGCAGTTACTGACATAGACTTTTTAAAAAATGCATAACGTGAGAGTTACGAGTTAACTTTTATTTGGGGCGAAATGCAGCCAGGGAGACAGCATTTCAGTGAGACTTTTATAAGTGTAACTGCTATAGAGATTGTCATTCTAAGTGAATTGAGTCAGAGAAAGAGAAATATCATGACATCCTTCTTATATGGAATGTAAGAAGAAATGATACAAACAGACTCAGACTTAGAGACCAAACTTATGGTTACGGGGGAAAGCATGGGGGGAAGGGACAGTTAGGGAGTTTGGGATGGACAGGTACACACAGCTATTTTTAAAATGCATAGCCAACAAGGACCTGCTGTACAACACAGGGAACTCTGCTCAATGTTGCGTGGCAGCCTGGATGGGAGGGGAGTTTGGGAGAGAATGGGTACATGTGTATGTATGGCTGAGTGCCTTAGCTGTTCACGTGAAACTATCATAACACTGTTGATCAGTTATACCCCAAAACAAAATTTAAAGTTCAAATTAAAAAAAAAAAAAAAAAGAAAGCTGTGTGAACAAGATAATATCTCGAGGAAGACCATGAGAAGTCAATAAGCCTTTACACAAGCACTCACACAGTGAGAGGGTTAGGAGGAGACTCTGACCCCTTATTTCAGGGATTAACTAGGATTACGTCTCTCCTTCCCCTTACAAGTGTCATGACAGAGCAGACTCTCCACAGGTGGTTTTTGAGGGACATGGAACTTCCTGTCTCCCCAGGTTGCCAGCATTCCAATTAAAGGTGTCTTTTCCTCTGCTACCGACATGTGTGACGATGTCATTGGTTTTGTAATTGATGAGCAGTGAGGTCTCCACTCACCAACATTTCCAACCCTGATGGTCATTTCCCTTCTTTCCCTTCCTTGTCTTTATCCATCATTTCAAAGAACACAGATTTTGGGTTTTACTGATTAGCTTAAATATTCTCCTACTCTGCTTACCTTTTCCTCATTTTTTTCCCCTTATACTTTAATTCACTATTCTTTTTATCACACTCTCTAAATTTAAAGATCCTGTTTATTTTCTTTCAGTATCTTGAATTCAGGCATTCAAGTCGATTGTTTGTTATAATCAGGGACTCCCATTCTTCCCCCTGGCAGCTTTTATGCAACAACTCTAGTCAGGCATCCATGCCCAATGCTCCACTATAACTGCTTGTTGGTCACCATGACCTGAATGTTATTAAATCCTGTAGATTTGCCTCTTGCTTCACCTAAAACAGTGATGCACCCAGATGCCTCATATTTTCTCCTAGAAACGCTTTATGGTTCTCCAGTGCATGGTATTCTTGAGTTTCCAAACGGGTCATTCTTCTCAGTCTCATCTGCTACTTCCTCCTTTTCCTAAATTCTTAACCAAAAATCTAGAGTATTTGGTCCCTAGCCTATGTGACTAAACACCCCCTTTAGGATACAACAAAAGTATAGTCATGCAGTACTTGGGAGCTGTCAGTAATAATCATGCAGGAACGTGATCATCATATTTTCTGGATTCATTCATTAGTGTTGACAATAATAGAAAGGAAAAGTAAGTTCCAGTTTAAAGTTATTTTTCAAATTTAGAAAAGCATTTCACATTTGAACTATAACTTGTACTTTCCAAATCCAAGCCGAAAGTGACAAGGTGCAGCTGATACTGTTTAAAATGTAAAAGACACAAACAAGCCAAACCTTTAAGCTGAGACACAGAAAGACAGAATCAACATATTCGCTGTCTGCTATCAGCCATTGTACTCTCACCAGACCCATGAATCAGGGAGGTTCATCCCTTTCAGAGTCAGTGAGCCTTAAGCCAGCTCTCTTACAAGATCTTCTTCAAATATGATGCTATTGAGATGGCCACGGGAAGTTACACAAAAGCTAAGTGCTTCATTACTGTTTACATGGGTATTTTGAACTTAAAATGATGATTACTTTTGCCTTCAATTCTAAGAAATAGATTATTTCTTGCCATACTAGCAAACAAGGATGTCATAGTCATCAGCTATTGCAGCCACAGTGAAGAATGATCTTGTGAGCCCTGAAAACACTCAGGAAGGAAAGAATACCTGCCATGTAGCAGTCATGAGGCTGCAGACACTCCCTATTGTGAGCCTTGAGGAGAGAAAGATCAGGATTAGAAACTAGGATACTGGTCCCAGACAGCTAAGGTACATATATTTTAGCAAGCCCAGACTCTTGCATCTTCCCCTATACAGGAAAGAGCTAAATTCCTTATCTTGGGAAATCCGGTTTTCTTTCATTAACAATAATCATTTGATGTTCATACTATCTGCCCTTTGCTACAAAACTTCTATATAACCTGGCTCCTCCCGTCCCCTCCTCAGAGCAGTTCTCTCAGGGGCAACAGAGACATTGTCTCCCACCAAATAAAATGTAACTCTCAATTTTTAGGTGATGAATATTTTTTTAGTCTACAATTTCTTCCCATGCACCCAGGTGTACAGAATCTCTTATATCAAAAGTCCTTGTGGAGGAGAATAGACGTAACTCCAAGGGTTAAGGGCAGGGTTGATGGAGATATGGGGGTTACCTTTCCACTTAGGGGGCCTACAAGCAACAGGCGTTTTGAGGAGGGTCAGGGTCATGGGCACATGAAGGGAGGAGATGGCAGATGTGGATATGCAGTATCAAAGCAGGAGGGTTTCTTTTTCGTTAAGTGTTTACTTCCTTCCACAAAAATACATTTTCTAAGAAATGTTAAAAAACTGTCTTACATTAAAGAAAAAAAAGTCATATCTTTCAGCAAAAAAGACCTTATCTTGTAAAATTTTTGAGACACACAGTTTTGAGGGCATTAGCTGGTTGTGGCCCTGTTTGCCTGGCAAAGCAATAAAGCTATTCTTTTCTCCTTCACCCAAAACTCCATCTCTGAGATTTAACTTGGTAACAGGGTGTAGAAGCCAGATACTGCTTCAAGACTTTTGGTACATTATTCTCTATGCCTTGGTTTCTTCTGTAAATGGGAATAATACTGATTACTAATGATGTAAGGATTAAATGAGTTAAACCATGCTAACACATAATATGCAGATGACACCACCCTTATGGCAGAAAGTGTAGAGGAACTAAAAAGCCTCTTGATGAAAGTGAAAGAGGAGAGTGAAAGGGTTGGCTTGTAGCTCAACATTCAGAAAACAAAGATCATGGCATCTGGTCCCATCACTTCATGGGAAATAGATGGAAAAACAGTGGAGACAGTGTCAGACTTTATTTTTGGGGGGTTCCAAAATCACTGCAGATGCTGATTGCAGCCAGGAAATTAAAAGACGCTTACTCCTTGGAAGGAAAGCTATGACCAACCTAGATAGTATATTAAAAAGCAGAGACATTACATTGCCAACCAAGGTCTGTCTAGTCAAGGCTATGGTTTTTCCTGTGGTCATGTATGGATGTGAGAGTTGGACTGTGAAAAAAGCTGATCGCCGAAGAATTGATGCTTTTGAACTGTGGTGTTGGAGAAGACTCTTGAGAGTCCCTTGGACTGCAAGGAGATCCAACCAGTCCATTCTAAAGGAGATCAATCCTGGGTGTTCATTGGAAGGACTGATGCTAAAGCTGAAACTCCAACACTTTGGCCACCTCATGCGACGAGTTGACTCACTGGAAAAGACTCTGATGCTGGGAAAGTTTGGGGGCGGGAGGAGAAGGGGACAACAGAGAATGAGATGGCTGGATGGCATCACAGACTCTGTGGACATGAGTTTGAGTGAACTCTGGGAGTTGGTGATGGACAGGGAGGCCTGGTGTGCTGTGATTCATGGGGTCGCAGAGAGTCGGACACGACTGAGCAACTGAACTGAACTGAACACATAATACGTGCTACGTATATGTTGCTATTATTATTAATAGACACATTTGATTTCAGATGATCTTGGCCTGCAGAGGCTAAAGTAGGATTTCAGCTCCCTGGCCAGAGACTGAAGTCAGGCAGAAGCAGTGAGAGAGACGAATCCTAGCCACTAGGCCACCAGGGAGAGTGGCCAGCGACAAGGCCCTGGCCCATCAGCTTTGTAGAAATAAATTCTTGTAAAGAGAAAGTAGTGAAACAAGTAGGGTTTATTAGGAGGGAAAAGAGTACATGTGAACCCACACACACACACACACACACAGGATACACACACACACACACACACACACACAGAGGTAGGCTCAGAGAATGAGCCACACCCCGATGGTAGTTTGAATCACTTCTATGGGGCTTATCTTCCAGGTTTCTTTTGGCTAATCATCTTGCTTTCCCTGATTCTGAGTCTGAAGTTAGTACATCTCAGGGACCCCCCAACGTGGGTTGCATCTCTTAGCCAAGATGGATTCTAGTAAACAGGCCTGTGAGTAGATTGGTATCACTCCCTTTTTGACCTCCAAGGAGTCTTTCTGTGCTTGTGCAGTCAGGAAGTTCTCCTAGACCTCGAGAATCAGAAATATGTGGTCTTCATCTTTTATCTGAGTAGAGCTCATTCTCTTCTATTAAATTCCTGCACTGTCTTTATCTTGGAGCATCTGTCCACAGGGGACAATCTCCAGACGCTCAGCCTGGGCCTGTCTGTTTCCTACCGCACTCTGAGGGCTTACTATGTGCCTGGTCCTTTTCTAAGTAGCCTACATGTCCTAACTTATTTAAATCATAAGACAGAGTGAAGTGCACCCTGCCCCCCCACCTGCCATGGGCTCTGGTAGTGCCTTACAGAACACTGGCCTCCCCAAGGTCACCAGTTGCTAAATCCAATTTCTTGACACCATTCAACTCAGTTGACCATTCTCCTCCTTTGAGACACTCTTCTTGCCTTCTGTGTTGCAGGAGTATTTGTGGGATAAATTTTGAAGTACCAAGGATGCTAATTTCGTGGCCCACATGGCACCTCGTGGTACAAAACCTCTGTCAGTTATTGGAGCCTGAACTGTCTAAAACAGTGTAATGTGAAAGTCTGAAGACAGATGGCTCAACTTAGAGCACTAAACTGCTAAATAGATCTTATGCACCCCTAGGCAGTAACTTTTGCAGAGGCTTGAGTGGACAAGAGCAGTAGTGGGGATACCATGTCACTGCAGGCATGTGTACGTCTGCTTAGGAGTCTGAATTTACTACCATGCTCTCTCTCGCCCCTTCAGGGAATTTTTCCATTAACTCCTTTGGTCATAAACTTAAGTTCATAGTCTTAAATCCCACTCCAACCATGCCCAGTGGGCTAGAACCTTACTAATGCTACTTCGCACTCAGGTACAAATTTGTTAAATGAATGAATGATATTAAATGTCAATGTGCTTAGTGCTCAGTCCTGTGGGACTGTGGTCCTCCAGGCTCCTCTGTCCACAGGGGTTCCCCAGACAAGAATACTGGAGTGGGTCGCCATTGCCATCTCTTAAATGTCAATACATATTTGTTAAATGCATGCATGACACTCTAACTCCTCCAAAAATAATACATGAAAGGCAAAACACAGGGATCACCGTGTATTGTGAAAATGTAATGATGACACAGTCTTAAGACAGTAACAATGTGTACCACTTTCTGGAGCCACACACACTCACAGGCGCTTCACAGGGTGAGTCCCTCAGTGCCCCCACCACCTTATGGAGCAGGGACTGCACCCAGTGTTTCTCAGGAGTGGCTCTCTGTCACCAGCAGGGCACGGTCCCATGGAGAAACAGTAGAGCAGGACCCTGTGTCCCACCAGATCCTCCCTCCCAACACTCCTGAGCCTCCGAAGCCAAGTCGGGGCACCTTCTCCTGACTCTACACCCCGATGTGCCCTCTACCCTCTTCTTGAAAAGTATTCCAGAACCAACAGCCGCTGGAGGAGGCGACCACAGCAAGCTGCGGGACCCGCTCTCCGCTGTGCAAACCCCGTGGTGCCGCCAAGGTCCAGCTGCAGAAGGGAAGGCCGCAGGGCCAGGGGTCCTAACCGACCCGCACGTACCCAGCCTGGACGGAGGAAGGACGTGTGGGCAGCGGAGACCAATGGTCCAGCCGACACTGAGCCGCCTCGCATCTGGCCAGGGCTGGATGCACACGCGGATCCAGCAACAGAGGCGCTGAGGCCCCCATATGAGAGCGCGGAGCTGGGATGGTCCTGGAGACCCAGGACTTGGCCAGACTCGCACCAGCGCCCACTTCCGGAGCGCGCATGCTCGGCCCCGCGGCCAATAGGAAGCTGCGCCCTGAGCGGACCGGGGCCATTCACAGCGTGTCCCCCTGCACGTGGCCGGTGCCTGGGACTGCTGGGTCTGCCAGGCTTGGGATGCAAAGACTGGCAGTGGCTTCTCCTTGGGGCCAGGGGTGCAGGTGACCTGGGACGCCTGGCCCAGGTTATGAGAGGTCCCTTCCTCACAAGGAGGGGTGGGATGGGGCTACCAGGGTCGCCTCCTCTTGGAGTTCCCCCTCCCCCTCCCAGGGTTATTTTTGTCAGGACAGGCCTCCTGTCCTGATAAAAATAAATACATAAAAAATAAATTTTTATTTATTTTTAGTCTGATGTTAGCTATGACACCATTCATTTGTTCCACAAGTATGAACTGTTCGGGCTCTAAAGACACACAGCCTCAGTTTGAACCCATCTAACGCTATGGTTTTCCCAGTGGTAATGTATGGATGTGAGAGTTGGACTATAAAAAAAGCTGAGAGCCATAGAATTTATGCTTTTGAACTGTGGTGTTGGAGAAGACTCTTGAGAGTCCCTTGGACTGCAAGGAGATCCAACCAGTCCATCCTAAAGGAGATCGATCCTGAATGTTCATTGGAAGGACTGATGTTGAAGCTGAAACTCCAATACTTTGGCCACCTGATGCGAAGAGTTGACTCATTTGAAAAGACCCTGATGCTGGGAAAGATTGACGGTGGGAGGAGAAGGGGACAACAGAGAATGAAATGGTTGGATGGCATTACCGACTCAATGGACATGAGTTTGAGTAAATCCCGGGAGTTGGTGATGGCCAAGGAGGCCTGTCCTGCTGCAGGCCAATGGGGTTGCAAAGACTCAGATGTGACTGAGCGACTGAACTGAACTGAACTGCTAGCATCGGTTCTCATCCAGAAATCCAGAGCAGTGGTTTGCTGGCCAGGGATAAGGATTGTTCCTATGTTGAACCATTACACCTGTGCCTGTTAGACTATAAATGTTCCAAAGTTACCATTATTTTTAGCTACTGGGCACTTTCCTAGGCTTTAAGACAGAAGGATCAAGTCCCCCGGTGTCTTGTCCTGGTATTTATAAGTTAGTTTGGGCACCTTGATACTTTTTGAAGATGCTTTTATTTTCCTAAACACTTATAAGTTTTATTGAGTGAGGCATATTCTCAAAGGAGTATCCTTTGCAGTGTTTAACATGTATTTTTTGGTGTTTAGTTACTAAGTAGTGTCTGACTCTTTTGAAACCCCATGGAATACAGCCCCCCAGGCTCCTCTGTCCATAGGATTCTCCAGGCAAGAATACTGAAGTGGGTTGCCATTTCCTCCTCCAAAGGCTCTCCCAACCCAGGACTAGAACTTACATCTCCTACATTTATCAGGCAGATTCTTTACCACTGAGCCACCTGGGAAGTCCAGTATTTAACATACTTGCATTCTTTTAAAATAAGTAAGTGAAAGTCGCTCAGTCGTGTCCAACTCTGCGACCCTTACATTCCATGGAATTCTCTAGGCCAGAATACTGGAATGGGTAGCCTTTCTCTTCTCTAGGGGATCTTCCCCACTTAGGTATTAAACCCAGGTCTCCCTCATTGTAAGCAGATTCTTTACCAGCTGAGCCACAAGGGAAGCCCAAGAATACTGGAGTGGGTAGCTTATCCTTTCTCCAGCAGATCTTCCCGACCTAGGAATTGAACAGGGGTCTCCTGCATTGATGGCAATTCTTTACCAACTGAGCTATCAGGGAAGCCCTTTTAAAATAAAGAGCAAACTAGAATGCTACCAGTAATAATAATTTCCTCAGGAGTTGCTTGATATCTGTAGCAGGGGGTTGCTGCTGCTGCTGCTGCTGAGTCACTTCAGTCGTGTCCGACTCTGTGTGACCCCATAGACGGAAGCCCACCAGGCTCCCCTGTCCCTGGGATTCTCCAGGCAAGAACACTGGAGTGGGTTGCCATTTCCTTCTCCAAGCAGGGGGTTAGCAACAAATTTTCAAAATGGAACAAAAAAAAATACAAAAAAGAAGGATAACATTGTTCGTGCTTTATCATTTTGTTTCTCATCCTAAAAAGTGTCAAGTCACCGTTTTGGTGACTGCTTTGCCTTGGCTGTGTTACACATGAATCCCTCAAGAAACTTGTTAGGAAGCCTAAATGCACAATTCTAAAATTGGCTTAAAAGCGTTCATGGAGTGTCACCGTCTCCATGCAGGAGAAAGCATGATTAAACCTCCATGCTCCAACTAGTGCAACACCGGGGATTATAATTTGGAAACTTGGAAGAACTTACCATAGAGGCTGTTGTGTCTTTTTATAAAATATCCTGTGATGAAAAAGTTGATCAACAATCAACTTTTAAAAATCATATAAATGACATCTCTTAGTTTATAGTTTCTAGCTTGAATCCTAAATTAATACACCAGGTGTGTGATGTCTTAGTGATTCTTGATCAGACGCTACCTTTGATTATGTTTTTTTGAACAAAGAGCCAAATAAAATCTCAGAGGCTTTCAAGTCTGTGTAAGTATGTCAGATGGCCGAATCTCAGTTAAAAGAAGTATATACTGAGGAAAAAAATAAAGAAAAATAGACTATAATAATTTCAAGATTTATATTAATAAATATAATTTTAAATACATAAATTAATATTCACAATCATTGAAACACTTAGGAAATTATTTTAACTAGTAAGATAGAAGAACTTTTATATTAACTGAAATTCAGAGAAATATTAGTAATAAAAATACAAAGATGTGAGAAGGAACTTATTTCAGGTAAACTTCTTGTAGGGTTGAACTCAAGGGAAATTTCTGTTAAGACAGAAGAAAAAGAATTGAGCTGCATTTAGTCAATATAGATGCTCTATTTTCTAATTAGGGTCAGGTTTGGGGACAGGAGAGAAGACATGGGAGACAAGAGTGAGTGTGGGCGGACAAGGCTCTGGAGTTAGCAAAATTTAGTTCTAGTCCATCATCATCAAATATTTCTGTTGAGAAAGAACAAGGAAAAGAAACAGGTGTTAGTAATTCACTTAATTCCTGTCCATGTCAGACTCTGTATCAAGAACTTTCATCACATACCACCCATGTGACTTGTGACAACTTATTTATTTCTCAAGCCTCAGTTTCCTTGGAGATGACAATATTAGGATTGTGTGAGAATTAAATGATTTAAAGCACATAACGCGTTTAGAACAGTGTCTGGCCCGAAGAAAGTATGTATACTGTACTTATTACTTATAATCTTTTTGTCTGATTTTCTATTATATCATCTTGTAATTCACTTTATCTTTGGGGTCTGTTTCTTCAATAAAATCCAGGGCAAGAGAAGTTAGATTATTTGATCTTTAAGATCATTTAAAAAACTTGTGGTTCTTAGTTAAAGAGAGTGAAAAAGGCAAACAGAAAACAGACTGAGTGGAGAATAGACAGGATACATTCTGATTTTTAAAGTATGCAGTTAACTGTAATGCTTACTTGGGGGCTAGGCTCAGCAGTGGCCACAGGACTGGAAAAGGTCAGTCTTCATTCCATTCCCAAAGAAAGGCAATACCAAAGAATGCTCAAACTACCGCACAATTGCACTCATCTCACACACTAGTAAAGTCATGCTCAAAATTCTCCAAGCCAGGCTTCAGCAATATGCGAACCGTGAACTTCCAGATGTTCAAGCACATTTTAGAAAAGGCAGAGGCACCAGAGATCAAATTGCCAACATCCGCTGGATCATGGAGAAAGCAAGAGAGCTCCAGAAAAACATCTATTTCTGCTTCATTGACTATGCCAAAGCCTTTGACTGTGTGGATTACAATAAACTGTGGAACATTCTGAAAAGAGATGGGAATTCCAAACCACCTGACCTGCCTCTTTAGAAACCTGTATGCAGGTCAGGAAGCAACAGTCAGAACTGGTCATGGAACAACAGACTGGTTCCAAATAGAAAAAGGAGTACGTCAAGGTTGTATATTGTCACCCTGCTTATTTAACTTATATGTAGAGTACATCATGAGGAACGCTGGGCTGGAAGAAGCACAAGCTGGAATCAAGATTGCTGGGAGAAATATCAATAACCTCAGATATGCAGATGATACCACCCTTATGGCAAAAAGTGAAGAGGAATTCAAAAGCCTCTTGATGAAAGTGAAAGAGGAGAGTGAAAAGGTTGGCTTGAAGCTCAACATTCAGAAAACAAAGATCGTGGCATCTGGTCCCATCACTTCATGGGAAATAGATGGGGAAACAGTGTCAGACTTTATTTTTTTGGGCTCCAAAATCACTGCGGATGCTGATTGCAGCCATGAAATTAAAAGATGCTTACTTCTTCGAAGGAAAGTTATGACCAACCTAGATAGCATATTAAAAAGCAGAGACATTACTTTGCCAACAAAGGTCCGTCTAGTCAAGGCTATGGTTTTTCCCGTGGTCATGTATGGATGTGAGAGTTGGACTGTGAAGAAGGCTGATCGCCGAAGAATTGATGCTTTTGAACTGTGGTGCTGGAGAAGAGTCTTGAGAGTCCCTTGGACTGCAAGGAGATCCAACCAGTCCATTCTAAAGGAGATCGATTCTGGGTGTTCATTGGAAGGACTGATGCTAAAGCTGAAACTCCAATACTTTGGCCACCTCATGCAATGAGTTGATTCACTGGAAAAGACTCTGATGCTGGGAAGGATTGGGGGTGGGAGGAGACGGGGATGACAGAGAATGAGATGGCTGGATGGCATCACGGACTCTGTGGACATGAGTTTGAATGAACTCCGGGAGTTGGTGATGGACAGGAAGGCCTGGCGTGCTGTGATTCTTGGGGTCACAAGGAGTTGGTCACGACTGAGCGACTGAACTGAACTGAACTGAGGCTTCAAAGAATTCTCACTTCCGTTTGAAATCTTGTAATTAGTTGATGCCCAGTTTTTCACAGATCTGTACTGTATAAAAGAGGTTTTTTTGACCTCTGGTCAAAGAGGTTTGTAGATATCGTTTAAGTTAGAAGATTCATGAGCCTCCACAGCCTCCAGAATGTATATAGTACATGTGTTTTGTGTGTTTTCTGGAGAGAAGTTCTATATAACATTAAGTTTGTAAAAGAATCTTTAACTGTCCCCGCCCTGGCCCCAAAGCCTAAGAATTACTGATCTAAATCCTTCTACATACTCCCCTCCTACCTTCTTCATTTCCTTCATAGCATTTACAATGGGACAAAATATCTTCAGACTGTTCCACTCAGAGAGGTCTAGCCAGGGACCTCGTTATGACTCATTTTCCAGTTCTGTTACTGTGAATTTCCTCACCAACTAGCCAACCAATTCGCCACTGCTTGTGAGTCAGTGTGAATATTTACAGCTGAAAATCTCCCCCTCCAGGAAAAATGAACGACTGGAGCATTGCTTGAAGTTCTGCCCAGCTGGAAGGGTTTCTGTTCATCACACTCTTTCGTAGTCCCTGAAGAGTGCAGCTTGTGAAGGGTGCCCAGGGGTGGGGATGCAGTGCTGTAGCCATCTCCTTTCAGGTAGTACAAGATATTACATAGACTCAACTGTAAAATGCACTCGAATCTCTTCTTCCTCCATCAGTAAGTCACAGGGCAGTGGCCTCATGGCCCTGTTTGAGTTCAGAGAGAAGACAATGCAGCAGGAGAAGAAGCCAGGCAACTCTGAGTCTCCTTTTGTTTTACTTCTACCTTCAGGCCCTGCTGAGGCAAACGTTATATATAAAGCATCAGCTTGATGATAGAGTGCTACTGGGCATGCTCAGCTTTATTACCTAGTGGCTTAGACATCGCCCAGCTCTTGAAGGGCAGATCAGGTTTAATGGTTACTCAGGGGCTCATAGTCAGATGGTCTGTCTGCTCGGATGCAGTAGCAAGCCAGAAGCTATCAAAAGAGAACACATCTGTGGAAGATGACAGAGCTTTGCTCAGCATCCTAAAAGTTTGCAATGTGATCCTGTAGAGACCTGCCAAAGGCTTTGTACAGCATCCCCATATGCCATAAACACTTTAAGCACGTTCAGATCTACCGGATCATATGGCCCCAGTGGTAGATTGATTTGTATGGCAGCCCAGACATATTACAGAACATTATTTTTCTCTGGTCCTCGTTCAACACCAATTGCCTTTTAGATTTCTTGTTAAATAGGTCAGACTACAAATTCAAAGCAGCCTTAACTTTGGAAACTATATCTCAACATACCCCCCAGAACATTGGACCCCTAGACATTTTTCAACAAAATAGTGTTTTAGATGACGATTTTCTATATCTAGTATGTATGTATCTAGATGTATCATGAATATATATTCGATGAATCAAGAATATTTGTTCACTTTTGCTCACCATGTCTAATTAGCATGATATCATTGATGTAGAGGGCCGGCATAATATACTGTGGAATGCAGAGCCTGTTACATTCCCTGTGGACTAGATTATTACATAGAGCTGCAAAGCTGATACAGTTTGCTGATCCTGACAGCTGAAAACTGGTTCTGGTATCCTTTATTAAAAAGTATTGTCATAAAATAACTCACCACTTTTAATAGTCACATACCTGCTCACACAGCGTGTGTTCATAGGTTCAGTAAAGAGATCACAATTGGAAAAACACCTCAATTGGAGTTTACGTTTATGATGCTCCATGATCATTTTCCAGTATCCAAATCTGTACACCACTGCATCCTGGAGGTCCTTGATGAAGGTCCTAAAGTCCACATTTCATGCAAGAGGTTTATGTTCCTTTTCATTGTTTACTTTGTAAGTCTTTCAACTTTACTTTCCCTAGTATAGTAGTGCTTACCCCTCTCTCATAAATGACTTAACCAGTATAGAAACACTGCCAAAGCTGAGCATTTTTATTCTAACTTTGCAATTTGGAATTAGAAAAATAGCAGAATAAATTTAGGGCCCCACCGGGTCCACTGTGAGGTGTAACTGAGCCAAAGCTGCATTTATCACTTCCATAAACTCTTACTTTGACTACTGAGTCATAATGCCATTCTGGGTCCCCAAGAGTGAGTATCACTTTAGAGCCAACCTCTAGTAATTCCTGCAGCTTAATTTCCCTTTCCTAAAGGATAGTCATTATGACAAATCGTCTCAAGTCCCTTTGGAGAAGAGTAGGAGGAAGATCTACAGTACTCATTTCTGGTGGTGTGGCATAGCCCTTCCTCAAGGATGTCAGGCCTTCATTGCATTCAGAGGACTCTGTGTCTGGGAATGGATGCAACTCCAGAGTTAGTGGAGGGGCTTTCAGCTCTACTGTGCTGATTTAGGTGAGACATCTGTTCACCAGACGTGAAGCATACATTAGGAACATAGTAGGCTCCCATTTTCCACATCTTTCTCCAGTTCTTCCTGAGTTACTCAAGAAATGAGATTCTGGGGAGTGTGGTTCACAGCCTTAGCCAAGTTGAAACACCACTATATATCAAAGGATAGCTAAGTGTACAGCTGATCGAAGCTTCATGCAGTGTGCTCATTCACACTGTGGTAGTACAGGGGAGGAATTTAGGATTCTAGAGGAACCACGGAAAGATCGTTACTGATACATGAGCTGAAGTTTAGAAGGAGGAGAGGTGATGGAGGTGAGAGGAGACCATCTGTGGCAATATTCCAGGGATGACTCACTTGGAAATTTGTGAGTAATTTACCATGGCTGGAACACATCGTGCAGTGTGTGCAAGGCAGTACAGAGATGAGTCTAGATGCTACTTCTTCTGGTACAGTATTAAAAACAATCTTCATTTCAGCAATTTTGCATGTGTTTTATAAACATAATTTAGGCTTATAAATAAATTAGGATGATAAAAATTAATCTACATCCACCAAAATAGGAGACCTGTTGAGAATTTAATTGAACTTAAATATTGCCTCCATATTGTGCATTGATCAAATTTTATGAATACATTTGACTGGAGACACTGGGACATTTCAATTAGCAGTCATATTTCCCCCCAAATCAGATTATTATTTAATGGTCCAATACTATAATAATATTAACAATTATTTAGATAAATTTACTATCATTTTTTTTTTCTGTTGATTATACACTGAAACATAGTTTTCTATTTGAGGAGTAAACTATCAAAACTAGATACGGGTGTTATTGGTGGATAGGAATTAATTTTTAGGCTTCCCAGGAGGCTCAGTGTAAAGAATCTACATGCCAAGCAGGAGACCTGGGTTTGATCCCTGCGTTAGGAAGATCCCCTAGCGAAGGAAATAGCAGCCTACTACTCCAGTATTCTTGCCTGGGAAATCCTATGGGCAAAGGAGCCTGGAGGGCTACCGTCCATGGGGTCGCAGAAGAGTTGGAAACAACTGAGCCACTAAACACTAGGGAGAACCTCAGACTCTGATGAAGGCGGAGATCAGGATGATGCCTCTACAAGCCAGGGGTTTTACAGAAAGTTTCCACTTTCATCTCAGTTTCAAGGATTTGTTCACAAAATAAGTTACTAATTATATACAAATAAATAACATAAATATTCATGAGAGAATTATCCAGCTTACAATCAACATACTAACATTAAGAAAAGAGAAATAGAGCAGAGGATACATTACCAAATTGGGTTTTGACCGCCATTAAACAGCACTGGGAATCCCATGTCACAGCACATCTGGAGTCCCAAACAGGAAAAGGTCCCAGGCAGCACGTCCACTCTGTGGGTGAGGCTTCAAAGATTGCAATTTGGGTTCCTTCTTATAATCCCAGGATGAAAACTATATCATTGTCAGTCTGTGACCAGATTGCAAATCTCAGTTCAGTTCAGTCACTCAGTCATGTTCGACTCTTTGCAACCTCACCAACTGTAAGATGCCAGGCTTCCCGGTCCATCACCAACTCCCAGAGCTTGCTCAGTTCATGTTCATCAAATCGGGGATGCCATCCAACCGTCTCATCCTCTGTCCTCCCCTTTTCCTTCTGCCTTCAATCTTTCAGAATCAGGGTCTTTTCCAATGAGTCAGTTCTTTTTTATTTTTAATTAATTTACTTTAATTGGATGCTAATTACTTTACAATATTGTAGCGATTTTTGCCATACATTGACATGAATCAGCCACAGGTGTACATGTGTTCCCCATCCTGAACTCCACTCCCACCTCCCTCCCCATCCCATCCCTCTGGGTCATCCCAGTGCACCAGCCCTGAGCACCCTGTCTCATGCATCGAATCTGGACTGGAGATCTGTTTCATATATGATAATAAATGTGTTTTAATGCTATTCTCTCAAATCATCCCCCACTCATTTTTCCCCACCGAGTCAGTTCTTCGCATCAGGTGGCCAAAGTAATGGAGCTTCAGCTTCAGTATTAGTCCTTCCAATGAATATTCAGGGTTGATTTCCTTTAGGATTGACTGGTTTGATCTCCTTGCAGTTCAAAGGACTCTCAAGAGTCTTCTCCAACACCACAGGTCAAAAGCATCAATTCTTTGGTACTCAGCTTTCTTTATAGTTCAACTCTCACATCCATATATGACTATTGGAAAAAACCATAGCTTTGACTAGATGAACCTTTGTTGGCAAAGTAATGTCTCTGCTTTTCAATATGCTGTCTAGGTGGGTCATAGATTTTCATCCAAGGAGCAAGCATCTTTTAATTTAATGGCTGGAGTCACCATCTGCAATGATTTTGGAGCCAAATGTTTCCACTATTTCCCCATCTATTTGCCATGAAGTGACGGGACCAGATGCCATGATCTTAGTTTTCTGAATGTTGAATTTTAAGCCATTTTTTCACTCCCCTCTTTCACCATCATCAAGAGGCTCTTTAGTTCTTCTTCTTCTGCCACAAGGGTGGTGTCATCTGTGTATCTCAGGTTATTGATATTTCTCCCGGCAGTCTTGATTCCAGCTTGTGCTTCATCCATCCCAGCATTTTTCATGATGCATAGAAGTTAAATAAGCAGGGTGACAATATACAGCCTTGACTTACCCCTTTCCCTATTTGGAACCAGTTCCTTGTTCCATATCTGGTTCTAAGTGTTGCTGCTTGACCTGCATACAGATTTCTCAGAAGGCAGGTCAGGTGGTCTGGTATTCCCATCTCTTTCAGAATTTTCCATATTTTTTTCTGATTTATACAGTCAAAGGCTTTGGCACAGTCAATAAAGCAGAAATAGATGTTTTTCTGGAACTCTCTTGCTTTTTCTATGATCCAACGGATGTTGGCAATTTGATCTCTGGTTCCTCTGCTTTTTCTAAATCCAGCTTGAACATCTGGAAGTTCATGATTCATGTACTACCGAAGCCTGGCTTGGAGAACTTTGAGCATTATTTTGCTAGCATATGAGATGAGTGTAATTGTGCAGTAGTTTGAACATTCTTTAGCATTGCCTTTCTTTGGGATTGGAATAAAAACTGATCTTTTCCAGTCCTGTGACCACTGCTGAGTTGATTTCATTGCATGCCTGATTTCCTGTTAATGCTGTTTGTTTTGTCTTGTAAAACTTGGAATGTTGTTAAGCCTAGGGCTTGGTTGGCCAGTCACCCTTCAGGGGCTCAACAATCTCAGAATTCTTCTTCCACCTTATCTAAGGCACTACAAGTCTTGCACTCACAGCAGGCAGTTACTCACAGTCAGGCCGGTGTCCAGGCAGCTTAGAAGCAAGGTCAGAGGCCTGATCTCCTTTGTCTCCAAAGCCTAAACCAGACTATTTATTTAATTTCTTTAACACCAAGGATACATAAAAAGCAGAGATATCACTTTGCCAACAAAGGTCCATATAGTCAAAGCTATGGTTTTTCCAGTAGCCATGTATGGATGCGAGAGCTGGACTATAAAGAAAGCTGAGCACTGAAGAATTGATACTTTTGAATTATGGTGTTGAAGAAGACTCTTGAGAGTCCCTTGAACTACAAGGAGATCAAACCAGTCAATCCTAAGGGAAATCAGTCCTGAACATTCATTGGAGGGACTGATACTGAAGCTGAAACTCCAATACTTTGGCCACCTGATGCGAAGAACCGACTCAGTGGAAAACATCCTGATGCTGGGAAAGATTGAAGGCAGGAGAAGCGAACAACAGAGGATGAGATGGTTGGATGGCATCACTGACTTGATGTACATGAGTTTAAGCAAGTTTCAGGAGTTGGTGATGGACTGGGAAGCCTGACGTGCTGCAGTCCACAGGGTTGCAAAAAGTCAGACACTACTGAGTGACTGAACTGAACACCAATGAATGCCAACAGTTGTCAACAAACCACCAGAATTAGGAGAGAGGCACAGAGCAGAACCCTCAGAAAAAACCAACCCTGCTGACACCTGGATCTTTGGATCCTAGCTTCCAGAACTATGAGGCAATAAACTTGTGTTATTTAAGCCACCTGGTTTGTGCTACTTCTTTATAGCAGCCCTAGTAAAGCAACTCAGTAGTACTAATTTATTTTTAAAATAAACATAATAAAGGAACATCATTGTAAAATTCCTAATTATTCACCTGTGTCAGAATATTATTTATGTGCTACTGATTTCTGTTCACTGTTTTCAAATTAATATTTAGTTATTGGGAATAATAATGATAATACTGACTCTTATGAAACATTTATTGTTTTCCAGGCACTGTTTTAAATTATTAACTCAGTAGTATTAACTCATAACTAATACTAGTAGCCCCATTTTACAAAAGAAACCCAGAAACACAGGAAAGTTGCTTAATTTACATACATAGTAAGTGGTAGATTCAAGGCATAGACTCAAACAGTCTGGTTCTGAAACTTTTGGTTCTAAGTACAGTGCCATATTACCTACCTACTAGTGACATAACTTATACAGATTTTCCAACCCTCCAGAAGAGCTCCCAAAAGCATTTGGGATGAATTCACAACAAACAGCTCCATGACATGAGGATGTCTGCTTGAAAATATTTTGGTCTTCCCTGATAGCTCAGATGATAAAGAATTTCCTTGCAGTGCAAGAGACCTGGATGTGATCCCTGGGTCAGAAAGATCCCCTGAAAAAGGGAATTGGCTGAAGAATTCCATGGACAGAGGAGCCTGGTGGACTACAGTCATGGGGTCACAAACAGTCAGACACGACTGAGTTGACAACCACTTTCACATTTAGCTCATACAGTGCTAAATATCACATATTCTTTCACATGGCACACATTGTTTGGGGCTACTTACTATATTGGAGATTTAACAGAAAATAATATATACCAGTCCTCTATTTTAATCTTATTTCTGTCATTTCAAGTTGATTTCTTTATTAAAAAAGAAAAATCTATAAAGATCATTTATGCATTTGTAATGGAAGCTATACAGTCTCAATGAATTTATTGAACTCTTTCAATAAGTGACATTAACTTCATATTTTAGAACCGCTCTGCTGTTTTATGGCGTGGAGTTCAGTAACTGCAAACACACACAGCCACACTTACGTGCATACTGGGAAGCTCATGGTTTATCTGTGACTGTAAGCCATTATTTCCATCAAAGTCAGAATATAAAATGTCTCTCATTTATTTCAAGACCTCTGGAGAGCTTACTGTGAATGTTTCAGTTACGATGATGGCAGATATAAACTATTAACATCACTAAAGGGGTTTCCGCTGAGGAATAATGCTTGGTCTTTCATCCTTTTCTGCGGTTGAGCAACAGGACTAAAATGTCCTCTGCAGTTCCCCGTCTCTCCTCATGCTGAACAGGGTGCTCTATGCCTCAAAGGCCCTGGGTTTCCTGGGTCATGGTCTTACCATTTCCTGAAGTCTGGACACCTTACCTTCTTTCTGCACCATGCATACCATTCCCAGTGGCTTTGTGGTAAAGCATTTTTAGTTACCCATCTTATTTTTCTATGATGCTGACTCCTTAGTGCTTAGAGGCAGATTTTTAATTTTCTAAAGAAAATACTAAAGAATCCGAAGCTACACATGTAATACTGAGATGTTATATTTAGAAGGTTGCCACATGGCTCTTCTCTATGAGGAATACAAACTCTCTCCAACATAGTAGAACAGAGGATAGTGGAAACTATAATGGGCTAAATTAGAAACATCAATCATAGACCTAAGTTCTATAGTTTCTATACAGATTTTAGCTTTTAAACTGTTATATGTTACATATATTACTCTAAAGTGTATGAAATTCAACATTGTGCCAAAGATATCAACCATCTGTTTATCTATCTACGTCCCGTTTTCTTCTTTATTACATCTCAGGGAAACCAAATAAGCAACATTTTAATGAAATTTTCAGATATCATTATATCAGTTAAAATGTTTTTGGCTGTAGTTGACTCAAAATTGCTTCAACAGTAACAACATAATTATTATTTCCCAGATCTGCAAGTTCACAATGCTGTTTAATGTACTGACTCAGAGGAATGGACCCCGAGCCCTTTCCATTTTCGCTCTGCCACCCTCAGTCTGGGCCTTGAGCTAGTATCCCGTCACTGTTCTTCAGTCGCTCGGTCGTGTCCGACTCTTTGTGGCCTGTGAACTGGAGCATAGCAGGCTTCCCTGTCCTTCACTATCTCCCACAGTTTGCTCAAACTCATGTCCATTGAGTCGGTGATGCCACCCAACCATCGAATCCTCTGTCATCCCCTTCTCCTCCTGCCTTCAATCTTTTCCAGCATCAGGGACTTTTCCAATGAGTCAGCACTTTGCATCAGGTGGCCAAAATATTGGAGCTTTAGATTCAGCATCAGTCCTTCCAATGAGTACTCAGGGTTGATTCCCTTTAGGATTGACTGGTTTTATCTCCTTGAAGTCCAAGGGACTCTCAAGAGTCTTCTCCAATACCACAGTTCAAAAGCATCAATTCTTTGGCACTTTGCCTTCTTTATGGTCCAACATTCACATCTGTACATGACTACTGGAAAAACCATCTAGCCTTGACTAGATGGACCTTTGTTGGCAAAGTAATGTCTCTGCTTTTTAATATGCTATCTAGGTTGGTCATAACTTTCCTTCCAAGGAGTAAGTGTCTTTTAATTTCATGGCTGCTATCAGCATCTGCAGTGATTTTGGAGCCCCCCAAAATAAAGTCTGACACTGTTTCCACTGTTTCCCCATCTATTTCCCTTGAAGTGATGGGACCAGATGCTATGATCTTAGTTTTCTGAATGTTGAGCTGCAAGCCAACTTTTTCATAATAAGGTTGTGTGACCTTAAATATGAAAAACAAACACGCACACACAGACAAATCTTAAGAAAACAAACAACAATGCAAAATGGTAAACCAGATTATGTCACTGTCACTGCCAGGCTTAAATAGAGTTTTAATGCTTTCCTGGGGAGAAAACAATTCCCACCGCCACTCATGGTGCTGGGAGGCCCTGCGTGACTTGCTCTTGGGCTTCTGGGGCCAAATCTGCCTCCACTGTCTGCACCCGTTGCCAGCCTGCTTCCTGCCTTCCTTCTGTGACCCTCATCCTTTCCTCATCTGTACCCTCGCCCAGGCTGTCCTTTCCACCTGAAACGGTCTATCCGAGAGCCCCAGGGACCTACCTCCTCAGTCCTCAAATCCCAGCCCTGGTTTCTCCTTCCGCAGTCACCCCATGTAAGGCTCCTTCTCATGACCCTTCCATCTACATCCTACCAGGAACCACTATTTGTGATCACGACAATCGTTACTTGTTTGGTTGTTAATTGTCTGTATTTCCTGGTAGAAATTAAATTCCATGAGGTGTGTTTACTTTTTTTCTTGTATTGTATGCAAAGTGCCTATTTTTTGTTGTTCAGTCACCAAGTCATATCCAACTCTTTGTGACCCCATGGACTGCAGCACACTAGACTTCTGTTCTTCACTTTTCCCCAGAGTTTGCTCAAACTCATGCCAACTGAGGAAGTCAGTCCTGAAGATTCATTGGAAGGACTGATGCTGAAGCTGAAGCTCCACTATTTCGCATCCACCTGATGCGAAGAACTGACTCACTGGAAAAGACCATGATGCTGGGAAAGGCAGGAAGAGAAGGGGATGGCAGAGGATGAGTGGTTGGATGGCATCACTGACTCAATGGACATGAGTTTGCGTAAGCTCTGGGAGTTGGTGATGGACAGGGAAGTCTGGCGTGCTGCAGTCCATGAGGTCTCAAAGAGTCAGACACGACTGAGCAACTGAACTGAACTGACCTAAGTCTCAAAATCTGATCTCTTTGTGAAAATCACTCATGTTTGCATGTATGCATTCAGAGTCATTCTACACTGCTTTACTATCTTAAAATATTTATCAGTTAAATATTTTTAAAATTATTTAAAATAAACTCTTTTAAAATTATTCTGTAAGCCGTCTTACTAAAAGAAAAAGTACATGGTTAATGAACAATACCTAAAATAGAGTTGCTGTGAGAGCTGCCTTCAAGTGAAAGAAAATTTACATTTTACTGCTATAAGTATAAAATACTTCCAGATATTTGAATTCAAGTTAATGTCTTTCAAAATTAGTTTTCTTAATATCTTACTACTAAGTGTTCTCCACATTTCTAAGTGCTGTTTGTGATCCTACAGATTAACTTTTTAGAAACACCAAAAATAACGTTCACTTATCATTTAAAAAATAAAATCAGGAACTTAGGTCATCCTAAATAAAATATTTTATGAACAATATATAAATGTGGGAATTCCTTGGTGGTCCATTGGTTAAGACTCTGGCCTGGCATGCTATAGTCCGTGGGGTTGCACAGGGTCAGACATGACTGAGCGACTGAGCAACAGCAATACGTGAATGCGTGTTGTGAAGTAACTTGGACATATAATCAGGTAGCAAGTAATACGGCATTCTGTTCCATTGTTGGTGTGTTTGTTTACCTTCTCCACGCCAAATGGTTCTATACATTTCATTTCTTTTCTGAGTAATCTCAGAGACCTTATTTTACACATCCAGTTTGGAAACGAACTTGCAAAACAAAATTCTGAAGTTATGTATGATTCCTTTCCTGCACATGAATTTTTATAGGAAAGTGTGTAATTCACAAGTAGATAATGAAATCCAAGTGCTTGGGATAAAAGCCACATCTCTCTACACACATCCGGGCTCCTACAGAGCAGGAAATCATTATGTCAGCTCACATATTCTCAGGCCTATTTTCAGCTCTGCTTAGGTAGCACATCTATTCATATAGACCCATAAGAATTATGTACAAAGTCCCCTCAGATCTCTCTTTCACTCACATTCATTGTAAATTAGGTGATGCCTGCTTTATAATTTCTTTGCTTAACTCGAAAGTGCTACAAATTAGGCTTGTGGCAAACTGCATTTCAGTAAGAAACAGACTAAAGATTTAAATAAAGGGAGGATAACAATTTGTATCCTCTCATTCTTGCTGCTGAGATTTACACCGTCTCAGCCCCTACGCCCTCCCAGATTGTATCTGTAAATGGAGGCCTATGCAGATATTTACTATCTTAAGACTCCATATTGCAGTGGTAACTTATACATTATTCCTCTTCTTTGATATATTGAAAAAGGCTATGATACCGTTGGCTTCATTTCAGAAAGCTGTGTTTTCTAAGAAACGGAGCTTCACGATGCAATAGCAGGTCAAACAATCAGTCACCAGCCACTCTCTTGCAAGACTGAGCCATGGGGCAGCAAGGTTTCCCCAAGTATTTTTGGTGTTTGCCTTCCTGAACAAAGTGGCCTATATGTACTCAAAGAACTCATTTCTTGTTTACCTAGTGGGTTAAAATGTATTTGACCTTTTCTCTTAAAAACATAAGGCTTTCCTGGTGGCTTCGTCGTAAAGAATCTGCTTTGTCAATGAAGGATACTCAGGTTTAATCTCTGGGTCAGGAAGATCCCCTGGAAAAGGAAATGGCAACCCACTCCGGTATTCTTGCCTGGGAAATCCCAGGGACAGAGGAGCCTGGGGAGCTATGCAGTCCATGGGGTCGCATAGAGTATGACATGACTGAGCAACTAAACAACAACAATTAAAAACATACTTAGTTAAAACACCATAAAAATAATTTCTGGAGACAAGCAAGATCAGGTTTCTATGGATGGAGGATGGTGAGGGATGAGAGATGGTTTTGTGTAATAGACATACAGGAGACACAGGAAACAACTCATCACAAGGCGGCTGTGGTGGGTGAAATTTAATGTCTTGTATGGAGCCAGGTCACCTGCTCTCCAACAATTATGTTCATGAAGCTCTTGAGTTTTGCCCCTTCCTTCCCCGCTTCCTCGCTTTTTCTATGGCATTCCCAAGAGCCCTTAGAGCGGTGAGAGTCAGTTCTGTGTGGGCATGTTTCTCCACCTGCAGGCAGTTCTGCAACTGTTTTCAGTAAGATTCCTAAAAAACTCTACTCACTGCAGCACAAGCAGTTTGGTGACTTCACATCTCAGCCCTTCCTTGCCCATTAGATGAGTCAAGCCCCTTAGAGAGAAATCTAAACCTGCTATTGAGTATTGTTGGCACAGTTGCTGTCCTCTTTTACTTACCATATATTTTTTAGAGTATTTTAGATGCAGGGGCCCTGGGTCAGATGGCCTGGGTTCAGATAATGATGGAGTCCAGTTCTGTATTTGTCTTTTTGTTGTTGTAGTTCAATTGCTAAGTCTTGTCTGACTCTTTGCAACCCCATGGACTGCAGCACGCCAAGCTTCCCTGTCCTTCACTATCTCCTAGAGTTTGCTCAAATCATGTCCGTTGAGTCAGTGATGTTATCTAAACATCTCATCTTCTGCTGCCCTCTTCTCCTTCTGCCCTCTATCTTTCCGAGCATCTTTTCCAATGAGTTGGCTCTTTGCATCAGGTGGCCAAAGTAATGGACCTTCAGCTTCAGCATCAGTCCTTCCAATGAATATTCAGGGTTGTTATTCTTTAGGATTGACTGGTTTGATCTCCTTGCAGTCGAAGGGATTCTCAAGAGTCTTCTCCAGCATCACAATTTGAAAGCGTTAATTCTTCAGCACTCAGACTTCTTTATGGTCCAACTCTTACATCCATACATGACTACTGCAAAACCCATAGCTCTGACTAGATGGACCTTTGTGGGCAAAGTGATGTCTCTGCTTTTCAATACACTGTGTAGGTTTGTCATGGCTTTTCTTCCAAGGAGCAAGCGTCTTTTAATTTTATAGCTGTAGTCACCATCTGCAGTGATTTTGGAGCCCGAGAAAAGAAAATCTCTCACTGCTTCCACTTTTCCCCCTTCTATTTTCCATGAAGTAATGGGACCAGATGCCATGATCTTCGTTTTCTGAATTTTGAATTTTAAGGCAGTTTTTTCACTCTTCTCTTTCACCTTCATCAAGAGGCTTTTTAGTTCTTCCTCACTTTCTGGCAAGTATTTCAGTCTTTTGGTGATTGTCTCATGCTAACATTAAATGCTTTTTTTGCAGTCCAGTGTGTTTTCATTGTTTTATTAATTATATATGAATTGGTACAATTCAGTTCAACCTCCCATAGCATATGGCCAATTATGTTGCCCCCAAAAGAAATGTAATTATCCCTGAAAATGTGTTCTAACATGTATGTTTGTTGTATACACCTTTCCAATCATTTTGAATATCAATAGTTGTTGCCAGAATTACCCTAATTGCACTGTAAAATTCCATTACTCCCTTATTAAAGGGAATGTTCTTAGAGAAAACAGGAGGAATCAAATCTAGTTGTTAGAATTTAAAAATATCAATATATTTCTAAGTGGCAACTCTGTTTGTAAAGGTATAGATAAGTTCAATGCATATACCATCCAACAGAATATTATGCAGATAACACTTGACAAAGGAAAAAAAAGCTCCTCCTGACATCAGAAATTTTGTGGCCTGTCTCTCACAGCTAGGCCATGTTATCCTCCTATTGGACACAAATAATCTCAAAGAAAACTGACTTTCTCTGATATTATGACAAAGTGAGATCAACAAACAGGCTACTTTATGATTTTGTCCAAATATAGACAAAAATAAGGTCACTGCTGTGGACTAATATTTGTGTCCCCATCAAATTCATATGTTGAAATCCTAACCCCAGTGTGACAGTGGTCAGAGGTGGGTGTTTGGAGGTTTTCAGGTCTTGACGGTGGGGCCCTCATGAATGGGATCAGTGTCCTTATTAAAAGATGCTAGAGAGCTCTGAGGACACACTGAGAAGTCAGTATTTTGCAGCCCAGGCAGAATAGGGATATCACCAGATCCTAACCATCCTGACACTGAGATCTCGGACTTCCCAGCCTCCAGCTCCATGACAAATAAATTTCTGTTGTTTATAAGCCACTGAGTCTCTGGTATTCTGTTATAGCAGCACAAGGTGGCAGTCATTGGAAATCCACAGAACACCAAGCACACCCCTTTTGCCAAAGGAATGACTGGCACTTCTTAACCTAATAACAGAGTCACCCCAGCTTTCCAACAGCATCCAGTCTACAAGAAATCCCTTAACCCTTTCAGTTGCTAAGTCCTGTCCTGCTCTTTGCAACCCCATGGACTATTGCCTGCCAGGCTCCTTTTCCCATGGAATTCTCCAGGCAACTCCAGAGTGGACTGTCATTTCCTTCTTCACCCTGATGCTTTACCTAACCAAAATCTAAGTAGCATAGTATTTAACTTTAACACTTTCTTACTGAGTCAGCCACTATTCTCAATGGCATAAGCTTGCCTTACTGCAACAAGTACTGAGACCTAATTATTCAACTGCAGATACGTTCCTGGTGATCTTTGGCTTTATTTAAATCTCAAAAATAAAACTTAATTGAAAGTCTATATAATTCTCTAGTTTCCCTTAAGTCTGTTCAATGAAGGTAGAACTTTGCACAATTTTGTCAACTCTTTCTTTCCACTATTGGGAGAAAAAAAAAAGATACTCTAGATGCTTTCAAGACTTTTCACTTCATCTTTAATTTTCAGAATTAGAATTATGATGTGTCTTGTAGATTTATTTGGTTTTTCCTATTTTAATTTTCTCAAATTATTGAATCTGTTATTGTATATATTTTCCATATTTTGGATTTCAGTCATTATTTCTTCAGATATACTTTTAGTGTCAGCCTCTTTCTCCTCTCTTTGTGGGATCCTGAAAATAAATATGTTGGGTCTTTTGGCTTTCTCTCACAGGTCCCTGAGGCTCTGCTACATTTTTTAAGCCCATTTTCTATATGTTGTTCATATTAGGTGAATTCTAGTGATCTGTCTGCAAATTCATCCTCTGTCATCTCCATTCCGCTATTGACCCAATTCAGTGACTTTTTTGCTTTCATTATTGCATTTTTCAGTTCTATAATTTCCATTTGGTTTTTTTTATATGACTTCTATTTTGTTAATGAGATTTTCTATCTGTTCATTTGTTTTCAGAGGATGTGTGATAGGTACTGTTGTAATGGCTGCTTTAAAGTCCTTGTCAGATAAACCCAACATGTGATTTATCTTAGTGCTCTTGTCAGCTGATTGACTGATTTTTTTTCCCATTCAAGCTGTGATTTTCTTGATTCTGGAATGACAGATGAATTTTTATTATAGCCTGGACATTTAGATTACTATGTAAGGAGAGTCTGGTATTATTTAGATTTTTTCTTTTCTCTTTTCAGGTTTAGCACGCAGGTCCTAGACTGCTTTTCATGGCTGTGGCTCCAGTGAGAGTTTGCCTTTGATTGTATTAAAGGCATTACTTTACTGTATCTGTTTGGTTTTTGTGACAGCACTTGGGTCCTGCTAGTTCCTGCTGGTGCTGCCTGATGGAGCAAAAAGGGCTTCCTAGACCAGATAGAGGATGTGTCTCTTCTAGGGAAAAGAGTCTCAGACCCACAGGGACCAAGAGGTCTCCATGGATGTGCACTTGCTGTGGAAGGATGCCCCCCTCTCTTGGGGATGAAGCAGGGACATCCCAAGTTGTACAGCTACTATGGTCAGGCTTACGTGCCCATGTCCTTTGTCTGCCCTGGTGTCTCTACTAAGCTAGTGGAGCCTCACTTAAGTAGAATCAGAGTCATCTTGGGCCAGGCTGCTTTTTGTAGCCAAGTGTCTCTCTGCTGATGCCTGCCCACTTTAGTATTTCTCAGCAGAGGGGAGCCTCCTCTGACTGGTTTCTGCTGGTGAGGGTCCTTATTGTCCCATTGGCAATGGCTTTGAGCTCACTGATTTGTCAGAGAAGACTCCCATTCAGCTAGAGGGAAGAATGGCCCTTCTGGACTAGCGATCAGG
Organism: Moschus berezovskii; assembly: GCF_049115385.1. Taxonomy (NCBI): domain Eukaryota; kingdom Metazoa; phylum Chordata; class Mammalia; order Artiodactyla; family Moschidae; genus Moschus; species Moschus berezovskii. The sequence continues at coordinate 12,514,564 of NC_142477.1, read as the reverse complement.
CGGTGTCAGGCCAGAGTTGCCCTCTTCTGTCGGATCCAGGGTTGGAAGGCGTCCTACCGCTGTGCTCTTCAGCAGCCCTGATGTCCTCCATCAGGTCATCCTCCTGCTGCCTCTCAGACTTCTCGTCTGGGTGTCTCCTGGGGTGTGCAGTTGTGTTTCATGAGGAGAAGCAGAGAAATGGGTCTACATCATCTCATTCAGATGAAGTCCCAATGGGCCCAAACGGATTTTGATAAAAGTACAAAAGCAATTCAATAGATGAGGAAAGTTTTCCAACAAATGATGCTGGAGCGGTTGGACAGCCATAGGCAAAAAAAAAAAAAAAAATCCAAAGAACAACAGAAAACTTCAACCTGAACATCACACTTTATACAAAAAAATAACCCTAAATAGATCACATACTGAAACGTAAAATTAAAAAGCATTTAGTATAAAAATAGAGACAAAAATCATGACCTCAAGCTAGGCATGAATTCTTGGGCTTAACACTGAAGGCAAAATCAATGAGGAAACATCAATGAGCAGGTCCTACCCAGAGGAAAACCATTTGCTTTCAAATGAGCTCAGTGACATGAGAAAGTGTCCAGCAAAGGACCAGAGCCCAGAACGCGTAAGGGAACCCTGCTTCGCAGCTGCTTAACACACACACACAGACGCACAGCAAAAACAAGTCCACTTGAAAATGAGCAAAATGTGTAAAGAGAAATGTCACTAAAACGGATGTACCAGTGGCAAAGAAGCCCACGGAAAGTTGTCCAACATCTTCAGCCATTCGGGAAATGCAGATTAAAACCCCAAAGACATTAATGCTGAAATGGATTAGAATGGCTAAAGTGAAAAGTGGTGACAACATTGCCTGTTTACAAGGATGCAAAGACATCAGATACATATACGTGGCTATACATGTGTGCCAACTCACTTTAGTCGTGTCCAAATCTTTACAATCCTATGAATTGTAGCCCACCAGGCTCCTTTGTCCACGGGGATTCTCCAGGCAAGAATACTGGAGCCGGCAGCTATTCTCTCCTCTAGGGATCTTTCCAACCCGGGGGTCGAACCTGTGTCTCTCACGTCTCCTGCACTGGAAGAAGGGTTCTTTACTACCACTGCCTCATGAGAGCCCATATGCATTGTTAACAGGGACCAAAAACGGTGCAGCCACTCTGGAGAATAGTTTCGCAGATTCAAATAAAACTAAGCATGTAACTGTCATACCACCCAGCAATTCCAAGCTTGTGTATTTATCCCATGAAAGCTATGGTGCAATAAAAGGCACAAGCTGCTAACTCACTCAACAATATGGGCCTGCAGGGAATTACTATGAGTGAGGAAAGCCAACCCCCAAAGGTTACATGCCACATAGCTCCTTTGACACAACATGAGAGTCCCTTGGACTGCAAGGAGATCCAACCAGTCCATTCTAAAGGAGATCAATCCTGGGGGTTCATTGGAAGGACTCATGCTAAAGCTGAACCTCCAATACTTTGGCCACATCATGTGACGAGTTGACTCACTGGAGAAGAGTCTGATGCTGGGAGGGATTGGGGGTGGGAGGAGATGGGGACGGCAGAGAATGAGATGGCTGGATGGCATCACCGACTCGATGGACATGTGTTTGAGTGAGCTCCGGGAGTTGGTGATGGACAGGGAGGCCTGGCATGCTGTGATTCATGGGGTCACAAAGAATCGGACACGACTGAGCGACTGAACTGAATTGAAATGAAATGAAAAAATTATGGAAATAGATTACTGTTGCCAGGAATTGGGATGGGCGGAGGGAGGGGGACAGGTAAAACTACATTATTTCAAGGGGAAGGATCCTTGTGACAGAACTGTATCAATATTTTATATTTTACTATAGTTTTGCAAGATGTTACCATGGAATTGCTCTGACTTCCTCCTTAGAACTGCATGTTCTACACTGATCTCAGTTTAATTAAAAAATCAAGGCCACATTATCACCTCAATTAGTGATAAAAATAGATTGGTAGGAAAATCTGTGTAAATAAAATATGTGTCTTTTCTTTTGGTTTACCTGTATGAGCTAGTTATGCTAGCATATGTGTGTTTACTTATATTCATGATACCATCCTGACTGCTATAGTGATGTTAAGTTTTAATCTGGGGATGTCTCCATCAGAAGTGTATAAAGTGCTTGTTTCAGCAATAATCAGCATTAGTAAATAATTAGATTTTTCTTTTTCTTATTTTTGCGTTTTCAGATGACCTCTGCTTTTCAGCATCTGGAAATGCATGAGTCATATATACTAGAATTTTCAAATTCATTAGAGAAATAGAAGAATGGATTCAGAGAGAAAAAAAGAGTGGTTAGGAGAGACTTCTTTTTTTTACTAGATTTCATTGCATAAGTACAGACATCAAATCTCAATGGAAGTTTGAGGTAAAATGAGCGGAAGTAAGGAAGCAAGGGAGTAAAGAGTGTGATAAAAATCTGTTAGTCTTGAAGTGCATGGTATGATGACAATGGGCTCTTCAGGGCAACCTCAGTTCAGTTCAGTCAGTTCAGTCGCTCAGTCGTGTCCACCTCTCCGCGACCCCATGAATCACAGCACGCCAGGCCTCCCTGTCCATCACCAACTGCTGGAGTTCACTCAAACTCATGTCCATCGAGTCGGTGATGCCATTCACCCATCTCATTTTCCGTCGTCCCCTTCTCCTCCTGCCCCCAATCCCTCCCAGCATCAGAGTCTTTTCCAGTGAGTCAACTCGTCGTATGAGGTGGCCAAAGTATTGCAGTTTCAGCTTTAGCATCCATCAGTCCTTCCAATGAACACCCAGGATTGATCTCCTCTAGAATGGACTGGTTGGATCTCCTTGCAGTCCAAGGGACTCTCAAGAGTCTTCTCCAACACCACAGTTCAAAAGCATCAATTCTTCGGCGATCAGCCTTCTTCACAGTCCAACTCTCACATCCATACATGACCACGGGAAAAACCATAGCCTTGACTAGACGGACCTTTGTTGGCAAAGTAATGTCTCTGCTTTTTAATATGCTATCTAGGTTGGTCATAACTTTCCTTCCAAGGAGTAAGCGTCTTTTAATTTCCTGCCTGCAATCAGCATCCGCAGTGATTTTGGAGCCCCAAAAAATAAAGTCTGACACTGTTTCCACTGTTTCCCTATCTATTTCCCATGAAGTGATGGGACCAGATGCCATGATCTTCGTTTTCTGAATGTTGAGCTTCAAGCCAACCTTTTCACTCTCCTCTTTCACTTTCATCAAGAGGCCTTTGAGTTCCTCTTCACTTTCTGCCATAAGGGTGGTGTCATCTGCATATCTGAGGTTATTGATATTTCTCCCGAAAATCTTGATTCCAGCTTGTGCTTCTTCCAGCCCAGCATTCCTCATGATGTACTCTGCATATAAGTTAAATAAGAAGGGTAACAATATACAACCTTGACGTACTCCTTTTCCTATCTGGAACCAGTCTGTTGTTCCATGACCAGTTCTAACTGTTGCTTCCTGACCTGCATACAGGTTTCTCAAGAGGCAGGTCGGGTGGTCTGGGATTCCCATCTCTTTCAGAATTTTCCACAGTTTATTGTGACCCACACAGTCAAAGGCTTTGGCATAGTCAATGAAGTAGAAATAGATGTTTTCCTGGAACTCTCTTGCCTTCTCCATGATCCAGCAGATATTGGCAATTTGATCTCTGGTTCCTCTGCCTTTTCTAAAAGCAGCTTGAACATCTGGAAGTTCACAGTTCACATATTGCTGAAGCCTGGCTTGGAGAATTTTGAGCATGACTTTACTAGCGTGTGAGATGAATGCATTTGTGCGGTAGTTTGAGCATTCTTTGGCATTCCCTTTCTTTGGGATTGGAATGAAGACTGACCTCTTCCAGTCCTGTGGCCACTGCTGAGTTTTCCAAATCTGCTGGCATATTGAGTGCAGCACTTTCACAGCATCATCTTTCAGGATTTGAAATAGCTCAGTTGGAATTCCATCACCTCCACTAGCTTTGTTCGTAGTGATGCTTTCTAAGGCCCACTTGACTTCACATTCCAAGATGTCTGGCTCCAGGTGAGTGATCACGCCATCGTGATTATCTTGGTCGTGAAGATCTTTTTGTACAGTTCTTCTGTGTATTCTTGCCACCTCTTTTTAATATCTTCTGCTTCTGTTAGGTCCATACCACTTCAGTGCATCCTAGACTTTCCCAAATCTAGTAATGCTAGATCCCAAAGGCATCTTACGTATGTAGAAACAATTAAGTGAATTAAATAGAAGTCTTCTCTTAATAATTAAATTCTAGTTATCAACATCTTTATTACTTATTTTTTTACATCAACCATTATGAATGTTAAGCAACATGGCAACAGGGCCATAGTATGTGACCTGCAGCTTGAGTGTCTGCCAGAACTAGGCAAAGGGCAGTGTCCTTTCTTTACCTTACTACATACTTGCAGAAGAAAGTTTCGACACTAAATAAAATACTGAATCTAACAGGTAAAATTCCTTTAGGCCCAACATTCTGGAATTCTTCTATTTTTCCTCTCGCTTTTCTAGCATACAGTACATTGTGTCAAATTCTGCACACACATTTCCACTTTATAAAGCTTTATACTTTGTTACTTCTAACCTAATATTAAAAGCAAGCACTAGAGTGGCATGTTATAAATGGTGGCTTCATATTCTTGTAGGCAAAGATATTTATTTCAAGCCAACTTAAATGAAATTCTAATGAATGTCAGTTATTATTTGTACCTGGATTTAGAGTTTATGAAAATAAATGTTAAGAGTGCTTGTGGTTTCGTGATTCAGTCCTCTGTTCCAGGAAAGTTTCACTTTCTTCTCCCTTTGTATCAATAGCTCCTCCTAGCCAAAACTCATGTTGCATGATATATGCCCAGCCTCTGGGACTCAGAATTAAATTCTCAGCAACTCTGGGTCTTTCTCTCATAAATACCATGTCCCTCTTCATGCTTTTTCTCTATCTGATCACCACTCTCTCTTCCTTTATTTTTCTTATTTCTTTTTTGTTCCCCTTTTTCTCTTACCTCTCCCCTTCCTTCCTCCTCACTGTAAAATGTGGCATATTCTCAGATTTCTAGTAAGTTTATTCTTCCCAAAGTAAGTTCATCATAACTTGGAATAGGAAAATAAGGCAATGAGACAAGTAGAGATTTTTCACAACCCATGTGAATGATGTTATAACAATTTCATAAGCTCTCCCAATAAATCTAGTATAATTCTCTCTTCATGGCCTTATAGGCCCATTGCCTGGTAGGGTAAGTAATAAATCTATATGACGTTCTTGATTGCCGCACTTTCAGTTTGGGTACCTGATTTATCAGACAGATGTAATGATACGCATTTAGACAGACAGTTCCCAAGCAGCTTAAAATATGCAGAGGAATTCCTGTGCATATGCCACCCAAACTAAAGTCAGCAATACCTGCCACTCTGTATTTTTCACTTCTGATCGTTTCCTGTTATGATGGCAGTTGAGAGACTCCCCAGATATGATAAGTTCAAATCTGGAATGAGAGAGACTCCAACGATGGGGACGTTGGGGAAGATTGAGAAGCGAGCGCATTGGCACACTTCAGTTATGCCTTGTGGCTTATTTTGCTTCCAAGTCGGCCCCCATCTGGGGTGGCCAGGATCGGCAGTGGTTGCCAAGGCAACTGGTTCCTGTACCGGCCTATCTCTTCTAGCAGCGCATCACAGTGAACCAGGACCTAGGCAGGACCCAGGAGGAAAGCAGACCTCAGGATTCTCAGCAGTTCACCTTCCCAGTGACCAGAGTGCCTCCTTCACGGATGTTCAGCCACTGTTCCCATGTGACTGTGGGGATGGCGCAGGACAAGAGCCTGCTAACCATATCATCTGTTTTTTTTGTTTCAAACGTTAAACTTTTTACTTTGTGTTGGGGAACAGGCAATTTGACTGTGGCGCTAGTGGTGAAGAACCCACCTGCTAATGCAAGAGACGTAAGAGACATGGGTTCAATCCCTGGTTCAGAAGATCCCCTGGGGGAAGGCATGGCAAGGCTCTCCAGTATTCTTGCCTAGAGAATCCCATGGGCAGAGGAGCCATGCAGGCTACAGCCCATAGGGGCGCAAAGGTGTGGACATGACTGAAGGAACTTGGCCACAGCGCTCACAGCCAACCCACAGCATCTTTTGGCCACAGGTCTGACGCTCATCTCTGAGGAGTTTCTACCATCTTCTGATTTTCTATTTGAAGTTCTAAACATGCAGTTTCCATGTCAGACTTTGTGTCTGTCTTTTTCCCTCACAAGCAGTAAAATGCCCAATGCTCCCCTATCTTTGTCTCCAGTGCTACTTGCTCAGTTCAGTTCAGTCACTCAGTCGTTCCCGACTCTCTGCGACCCCATGGACTGCAGCACGCCAGGCTTCCCTGCCCATCGCCAGCTCCCAAAGCTTTCTCAAACTCATGTCCATTGAGTTGGTGATGCCATCCAAGCATCTCACAATGTTGTCCCCTTCTCAATCTTTCCCAGCATCAGGGTCTTTTCCAAAGAGTCAGTTCTTCGCATCAGGCGGCCAAAGTATTAGAGCTTCAGCTTCACATCAGTCCTTCCAATGAATATTCAGGACTGATTTCCTCTAGGATTGAATGGTTTGATCTCCTTCCAGTCCAAGGGACTCTCAAGAGTCTTCTCCAGCACCACAGTTCAAAAGCATCAATTCTTCGGCGCTCAGCTTTCTTTATAGTCCAACTCTCACATCCATACATGACAATTAGAAAAACCATAGCTTTGACTAGATGGACCTTTGTTGACAAAGTAACATCTCTGCTTTCCAATATGCTGTCTAGGTTGATCATAACTTCCCTTCACAGTGTTCACAGTGATGCTTCCTAAGGCCCACTTGCCTTCACATTCCAGGATGTCTGGCTCTAGGTGAGTGATCATGCCACTGTGATTATCTGGGTCATGAAGATCTCTTTTGTATCTTCTGTGTATTCTTGCTGCCTCTTTTTAATATCTTCTGCTTCTGTTACGTTCATACCATTTCTGTCCTTTACTGTGCATATCTTTGTGGGAAATCAATTTTTCTCTCTTTTTTCATGTTTTATTTATTTTGATTGGAGATATAATGTTTAGTACCTTTGCTACTGCTTCTTAACTCTTCATAAGACATTTCTGATAAGATCTTTTAAATGTAATTTTGTAATTTAAGACAGTAGAACATTTTGTTAGGTGACACTTTAAGTGAAATATAATCTTGTGTTTTCCATGATAATTTCTTCTTGGTTCAAAGATAACATTGCAAAATATTTTTTTTTTATAGAATATTACATCAAAGCATTCTTTAAACTATACCTTTGGTGTTCATTCCCTTGAAAGTGAAATCAGAAGGTGTTAGTCACTTGGTTGTTTCTGACTTTTGAGACCTCATGGACTGTTGCCCATCAGGCTCCTCTGTCCATGGGATTCTCCAGGCAAGAATACTGGAGTGGGTTGCCATGCCTTCCTTGAGGCAATCTTTCCACCCCAGGGAGCGAACCCAGGTCTATTGCATTGCAGGTGGATTTTTTACCGCCTGAACCAGAGAAGCTCATTTATTCCCTTAGGGACACATAAAAGACATTTTATTAAAAATATAAGGTTGAATACTCACTAACTATGTCTGTTCAATTTCCAAAGTAACTTACTACATCAACGCATTAGGTAAGCAGGAATGTTCCAACTCTTTATTAATTACAAATAAGTTCAGGATACTGCAAGCCAGCTTTGGGGGCCTCTTGCATTTCTGCATGATCATCCTCCCTATTGGATATCCTTGACCTGCAATGGTGCCCACTCCCTTCCCATGCCCATCAATTCTTTGTCTAGCAAGCAATCTATTCACCCTTCAAATATAATTAACCCTTTTTCAGGAAACAAAATACCCATCAGTTCATCAGTTGTTCAGTCGTGTCTGATTCTTTGCGACCCCATGGACTGCAGCACGCCAGGCTTCTCTGTCCATCACCAACTCCCGGAGTTTACTCAAACTCATGTTCATTGAGTTGGTGATGCCATCCAACCATCTCATCCTCTGTCATCCCCTTCTCCTCCTGCACTCAATCTTTCCCAGCATCAGGGTCTTTTCAAATGAGTCAATTCTTTGCATCAGGTGTCCAAAGTATTGAAGTTTCAGCTTCAACATGAGTCCCCATTATTTTATCCTAATAATAATTTACATTTCTTGGTGAAACTTCTAATTTTGTAGTTATATACTTATTGGTTTATTTTATTCATTGAGTCACTAAATTTATTGACTTTTTACTGTTTTGTGGTTCATCTGAGCACTGATAAGTAAGATGGTGAACAGACAGGCAGCCTCCTGCTCTCTTGGAGTTCACATTCCAATGGGACAGCAGATAATGAACTAACCAATAACTCTTCCCGTGACAGTGGCCATATGGAGGTGATGTGGGTTTCCATTATGTTTATAACTACATGGTTTTGAAAGCTTCCGATGGTTTTTAATGAAATTGGGTTTGTAGTTTAATTCCAGAAAAGTCAACTTGTTCAATCACTATTCAAAACATCCCTGTAAAGTTATAAAGGTGTAAATATATGATGGTAAAGAATCCTCCTGCAATGCGGGAGACCTGGGTTCAATCCTTGAGTTGGGAAGATCCCCTGGAGGAGGGCATGGCAATCCACTTCAGTATTCCTGCCTGGAGAATCTCCATGGACAGAGGAGCCTGGAGGGCTACAGTCATAGGGTCACAAAAAGTCGGACACAGCTGAGTGACTAAGATAGCACAGCACACACACACACACACACACATATATACACACAAAGACATATGAAAATTTTTATTCCATACACTGTTTGAATGGAATCTAAATCTGGTCTGTTACCTAAATTACAGTTTTACTTCATTTTTATTGGAGTACAGTTGTTTTACAATATTGTATTAGTTTCTACTGTACAGGGAAGTGAATCAGTTATATGTATACACTTATGCCCTCTTTTGTGGATTTCCTTCCCACTTAGGTCACTACAGATTGAGTTCCTGAGCTACAGTAGGTTCTAATTAGTTACCTATTTTACACTAGTATCAATAGTGTATATGTGTCAATCCCAATCTCCCATTTCACTTCACACCTTCTCCTTTCCCCATTTGAAGTCCATACGGTTGTTTTGTACGTCTGTGTCTCTGTATCTGTTTTGCAAATAACATTGAAAGCGTTAACAGGCCAATAGGCCAGAGGTCCCCAAGCGGCAGGAGGAAATAATGTGCAAGTGGCAGACTGTTTTTTCCCTTCTCTGTTGACATCTGCTTCTGCCTGGACTGAGCTTTTCTCAAACCTCGAGCTAACCAATGAGTTTTTCTTATGGAAATGTTCTTCTTCAGGTATGTTAATGAAACTGTGTATTTGCTTTGGAATCTTTCTTTCTTCAAATTCGTTCCTCCTAAGACTGAATTTTTTTCTTTTCTCAAAACTTGGGCTGAAAATGGTTCAACAAACCAGTATTCATGGCATTTTATGGCCAGGTATGACACACCTTGTGCCAGTCTCTCTCAAAAATGCATCTTGTGGGAGAGGAGCCTGGTGAAACTCCCTCAGCCTGGAGGTGTCTCTCTTAGCTGATTAGCAGCTTGTTAACAGACATAAAACACTTTGCTAAAAACTAGCAAGGGGGCACTCTTTCTGTTCCCTTCTGATGTCTACGTCAGAAACTTTCCCTATCTCTTTATACTTTAATAAAACTATGCTACACAAAAAGCTCTGAGTGGTCAAGCCTCGTCTCTGGCCCTGGATCAAAGTCCTCTCCTCTGGAGGTCACAAATCCCAGCATAGCACACGGCTTGCAGTCACAACCTTTCAAGATCATCCGTACCATTTTTCTAACACACTTGAGAGACCCTTGGACAACAAGGAACTCAAACCAGTCAATCCCAAAGGAAACCAACCCTAAATATTCATTGGCAAGACTGATGCTGAAGCTCCAATACTTTGGCCACCTGATGAGAAGAGTCAACACATTGGAAAAGACCCTGATGCTGGGAAAGATTGAAGGCAGGAGGAGAAGGGGGTGACAGAGGATGAGGTGGTTGGATGGCATCACCGACTCATTGGACATGAGTTTGAACAAATTCTGGGAGATAGTGAAGGACAGGTGTTAGGGTCCGGAGTTGCCCCTCCCTCAAAGGAACAGAGGACACTCACGATAATGCAAGACACACAGCGAGGTTTATTTCCAGCTAGCTGGGGTCCAAGTGTCTGCCCAACGCAGCGGGTTTCAACAAGCCTGGAGTGCTGCAGTCCCTGGGGTCGCAAAGAGTCGGACAGGACTTAGTGGCTGAACAGAAACATCCTAGTTTTTAGATTCCACATACAACTCCATGGGCATGAGTTTCGGTAAACTCCAGGAGTTGGTGATGGACAGGGAGGCTTGGAGTGCTGCAGTTCAAGGGGCTGCAAAGAGCTGGACACTACTGAGCGACTGAACTGACTGACTGACTGACATACATGTGTTCATGTAGGATGTTTTGTCTTTCTGACTCACTTCACTGTGTGACAGTCTACAGGTCCTTCCACACAGCAGTCTCATAACTAAACCAGTCTTCTTCCTGGACACTACAGGAGGGGGAGGGGATCAGGCTGCAGCAGCAGCAAGGATCAGCTCAGGCTGCAACAGCAGCAAGGATCCCAAGCTGTCTGATTATGTCAGGGTTGCAATGGATTCTTCCACAGGCTTGTTTTTTTTATTTGTTTTCAACCGTCAGCTATTTACAAATTGAAAATACATGCCATGCAAAGTTAAGATGTTGCTAATGACTGCAGCCATGAAATTAAAAGATACTTGCTCCTTGGAAGGAAAGTTGTGACCAACCTAGATAGCATATTAAAAAGCAGAGATATTACTTTGCCAACAAAGGTCCATCTAGTCAAGGTTATGGTTTTTCCAGTAGTCACGTATGGATGTGAGAGTTGGACTATAAAGAAAGCTGAGCACTGAAGAATTGATGCTTTTGAACTGTGGTGTTGGAGAAGAATCTTGAGAGTCCCTTGGACTGCGAGGAGATACAATCAGTCCATCCTAAAGGAGATCAGTCCTGAGTGTTCATTGGAAAGACTGATGTTGAAGCTGAAACTTCAATCCTGTGGCCTCCTGATGCAAAGAGCTGACTCGTTTGAAAAGACCCTGATTCTGGGAAAGATTGAGAGCAGGAGGAAAAGGGGACAACAGAGGATGAGATGTTTGGATGGCATCACCGACTCGATGGACATGATTTCGAGTGAACTCCAGGAGTTGGTGAAGGACAGGGAGGCCTGGCGTGCTGCAGTTCAAGAGGTTGCAAAGAGTCGGACACAACTGAGCGACTGAACTGAACTGAACTGAACTGAATTCAAATCAGTTAGAATTTCAGTGAAAAAACCTGTACACACGGAACTCTTCTACTTACCATTACTAATGGACATTTCTCACTAGTAAAGCTGTCAGTTAAACTCAGGTCAAAGAGGGATTTTCAGTGAGTGAAAGTGTCTTACCTCTCAGCAAGACAGCACTGTGGATGCTCAGGGCCCTGAAATTACAGCCCTGCTCCAAACCTTATTAAGGCTGTTTAGACTAGCTTGACAATTCTAACTTCATCACTTCTACAAATGACAAATTTTATAGCTTAACTAACTTCTGGATCTTTTCACTTGCGCTATTACATATATTACTAATATATTTTGAAGGAGGTGTCTGGCAAGAATCAGTACGCAATCTTGTGTTCGGTCTTTAGAAAAGGAATCTGAGTTGGAGATAAATTTATCTTCTCAGACTTTTACTTGAGCAAATACAAATTGGAGAAAGCCAGGGCCCTTTAAAACGTTGGCTCACTTGTCGTATGACCCACCAATTAAAGCGGCTGTGGTGCAGTTTGCAGTCTGACAGCTCATGGAGCATCTCCTTGGTGCCTACCATCAAGCTGAGTCAAACAACCTTTCACAGACGCTTTCTGCGCCCGTTTTCCTGTGGCGCCCACGCCCCTCTGCTGTCAGGAATCCAGCCAGGGTTCAGCACATTACCTGGGCACTGTCTATGTAGACATTTTTGCAACTGCTTTGCAGTTATTCTCAGAGCAGGAGGCAAAATAGTAAGTGGCGACTCCTGCAGAATATTGAGGACTGGAATTCTATAAATGAGAGTCTTATATCCAGCGAGCTGCTCCGTTCTCCTCAGCAGACATAGTAGTTGTGCTGACCTTTGATGTAATCTGTGAATCGCTTCCTGCTTGACTTCCAGAGCACTTCTGACTCTACCCTCCCGCTGTGACTATTCTGTTGCTGGTTCCACTTCATCTGCCTGTCTCTCCACGTGACTGTTTCCTAAGCTCTGCCCACGGCCAGGGTCGGCAGGCTTTCATGAGTCAGGGATGGCATGTTGGGGCAATGAAGAAGGGCAAAGTCTGGGATCCAGGAAAGTCTGCCTTTGTTGGTCCCCCCTGCTGCTGCTGCTGCTGCTGCTAAGTCACTTCAGTCGTGTCCGACTCTGTGTGACCCCATAGACGGCAGCCTACCAGGCTCCCCTGTCCCTGGGATTCTCCAGGCAAGAACACTGGAGTGGGTTGCCATTTCCTTCTCCAATGTGTGAAAGTGAAAAGTGAAAGTGAAGTTGCTCAGTCGTGTCCGACTCATAGCGATTCCATGGACTTGCAGCCTACCAGGCTCCTCCATCCATGGGATTTTCTAGGCAAGAGTACTGGAGTGGCTTGCCATTTCCTTCTCTGATTGGTCCCCCCAGTCAGCAATAAATGATAGAACTTCCAAGTTGTGTTTTGTCCCCATGCACCACCTGTTCCCATCTTGTCTATGTTAATATCTATTAGGATAAAAGATAATTATATGATCATGCTATAGGTAGTTTCAAGAACAGAAAAAGTCTTTTTCTTTTTTTTTTTGAACCCCATTACACTCAATCAAGAATGATATGAATAATGGTATAATTTTCTTGTGTGAAGAGTTGTGATAATAGTTCAGTTCAGTTCAGTCGCTCAGTTGTGTCCAACTCTTTGCGATCCCATGAATCGCAGCACACCAGGCCTCCCTGTCCATCACCAACTCCCGGAGTTTACCCAAACTCATGTCCATCGAGTTGGTGATGCCATCCAGCCATCTCATCCTCTGTCGTCCCCTTCTCTTCCCACCCCCAATCCCTCCCAGAATCAGGGTCTTTTCCAGTGAGTTAACTCTTCAGGTGGCCAAAGTATTGGAGTTTCAGCTTCAGCATCAGTCCTTCCAATGAACACCCAGGACTGATCTCCTTTAGGATGGACTGGTGTGATAATAGTAATACAGTAGTATTTTACTTTGACATGTAGACTTCTACATCTTGAAATATTACAGAGTAAACCTCCTCAATTCTGCCATTCCATAGTTTGGTTACTGAGTCTAAAAGTAACCATTTCGGTCTAAGAGTGTTTACTTTGCAGCAGAATTTAGCCTAAGATATAATTGTCTTGAATACCAAACAGGTGAAGGAAACCCGGCATTTTATACATCCCTGAACTGGAACGATTGCCGAAGAATCGATGCTTTTGAACTGTGGTGGTGGAGAAAACTCTTGAGAGTCCCTTGGACTGCAAGGAGATCCAACCAGTCCATCCTGAAGGAAATCAGTCCTGGGTGTTCATTGGAGGGACTGATGCTAAAGCTGAAACTCCAATACTTTGGCTACCTCATGCGATGAGCTGACTCACTGGAAAAGACTCTGATGCTGGGAGTGACTGGGGGCGGGAGGAGAAGGGGACGACAGAGAGTGAGATGGCTGGATGGCATCACCGACTCAATGGACATGAGTTTGAGTGAACTCCGGGAGTTGGTGATGGACAGGGAGGCCTGGCGTGCTGTGATTCATGGGGTCGCAGAGAGTCGGACACGACTGAGCGACTGAACTGACTGACTGACTTACTGACTGAACTGGAAGTAAGATGCCAAGAGTCTCTGCAGAGTTCCACCTTGCCTTACTCTTCCAAACTAAAATTCATGTACCTCACCCCATTTACTTTCCCAAATAGCAGACTCAAAGTAGGATTTGCAGCCCTTGGCCATTGAACAGTGAGAGAGGTATACCTATGCCCTTCTATCTACTAAAAATAGACGTCTGTAACACAACCCTGTCTGCATTAACAGCATCTCCACTGGCAGCGCTGACCAGCTTATAATGTGCGTAATTAATCACAGTGGTTACGCACTGTAACTGTGCAGGTTGGCAGCCTGGGGTAGAGTCTTGTCTCTGCCACCGTCCAGCTGACCAATATTTGCGGACCTCTTAACCTCTTCTAATCTCAATATCATCACTTGTAACTTGGAGAATATAATAGTGCATAACTTGGAAGCTGCTGAAAAAGTTACATGAGACAATGCATGTATAACCTTCAGTACAGTTAGCAGCACGGATCCCTCAACATGTCAACTGTCATTTAATTGTTCTTTTTGTCATGCTTATCAACTAATCCTGCATATGTGAGTGGTTTTTCAATACAAGCCGCAATAACAATTGAAAAAATATTACACAAAATAGAAAAGATAATCGCCTACCTTAAACAATGATTGTCTCCTCAGTAACGGATATTTCAACAGCTAGACTGTTTCCTTCAGTGCCCAAGACACTATCTCAGTGATGAATATGTATGTGGTCAATCTCTTGGCCATGTCCAAGTCCTTGTGACCTGGACTACATGGAACACAGCCCACAAGGCTCCTCTGTCTATGGACTTTCCCAGGCAAGAATACTAGAGTGGGTTGCCATTTCCTACTCCAGGCTATCTTCCCGACCTAGGGATCAAGCCCGTGTCTTGCATCTCCGGCATTTGTAGGTGGATTCTTTCCCACTGGCTGTCTCGGTGACAGTTAATACTTTTCTTTTCAGTTCTTCTTCTCATCTCTCCCAACCTCAGAAGTAGCTAACGAGGAGTAGTTGGGGGGAAAGAAGAACTCCTTAATTTTATCTCCACATTAACTCCTGAGTTATGTGAAATCATTTTCTGCTATTGTTCTTACAAAGCATCCATGACTTGTAAGGAAGAAAATTGACTTCTGTTTTATTAAACTCCTCTTCAACTTTATTTTCTCCAAGTATATTCTATTTGATTCTGGAAAAAGTCGTCTCCAACATCGTTTAGATGATTTAGAGGACACCATCAAGGTGCTTCTGAGGATGCAAAACTTACTCATGAACGGCATACAGTCGTTGAAAATGAGATGTGCAATTTTGCCTGAAGCATTGCATATGTTCTCTTTAGGTAATATTTCTCTTCACATCTGATTTCTTTTCAGATGTTTGAGTACTACCCCCTCCAACTTTATTGATGAACTATTAGTTACATAATTGTTCACATTAAAGTGTAAAATTTGATATATTTTTAAAGGGGAGTAGAATATATAACTTCAAAATATGCTTTTTTGGCATTATGATTATTTTAAAGAAACAGCAGGAGAAGCTCTGAAAAATGAATATGTTACCTTTGTAAGAGACATTTCCATTTCTAAGTAGCAGTTACCCCACAATTCTACCCAACACCTTTTGTCTTTAGCTGGAAATGTTACTTACGATGGTGACTAGACCATTTCAGGGAGTTATTCAGTTTTTCTGGGTATCTCCCATATATACAGGAGGTATACATGTTATTAAAGTTCTTTTTGTTTTTCTCCTGTTCATCTTTTATAGTGCATGTCTCATTAAGATCCTAGTGGGACAGAGAAAATCAGTCTCTGCACTTGATACTTTTGGGCTTCCATGGTGGCTCAGATGGTAAAGAATCTGCCTGCAATTCAGGAGACCTGGCTTTGATTCCTGGGTTGAGGAGATCCCCTGGAGAAGGGAATGACTATACACTCCGGTATTCTTGCCTGGAGAATTCCATGGACATAGGAGCCTGGAGAGCTACAGTCCATGTGGTTGCAAGGAATCGGACACGACTGACCGACTTTCACTTTCTTTATACTTTTAATGACTAATCTATTGGCTCTGAGTTTTGGAGACTCTGACAAACATTTTCTGAGTAGGGAAATAAGATTAAAGCAGGTCTTGAAATAAAACACCTGGAAATTTGAATTTCAGGGTTATGCTAATTTACCATATTTGCTTCTCATCAGTGTTTTTTCCCTAGAAATTGTTCAGCCTCTCCCAGGGCATTTCTGTAACCAATGTCATGGGGTCTACACGATTATTCTTCCTTTTGAATTTTTTTTTTTTTTTTGGCATTTTATCAAAAATCAATTGACTATGAATGTAAGGGTTTATTTCTAGACTCTCAATTATATCCATTGGTTTATATGTCTGTTCTTAGGCTAATACCCCATTGTCTTGATGGCTATAGCTTTATAGTAAGTTTTTTAATCGGAAAGTGTGAGTTCTCCAATTTTATTCTTTTTCAAGATTGTTTGTCTATTCAGATTCCTTTGCATTTCCAAATAAATTTTAGATATGTTTGTCAATTTCTGCAAAAATGCCAACTGGATTGGGTAGGGATTGCATTGAATCTGTTGGTCAGTTGGGGAAGTATTAAGTCCTCTGATTCATGAACGTGGGAGTTTTCCCTTTATTTAGGTTTTTTTTGTTTCAACAATATTTTCTAGTTTTCAGAATGTAAGTTCTGTATTCCTTTTGTTAAATATGTTTCTAAAAATTTTAATTTTGATGCTATTATACATGGAATTTTTCTCAATATCATTTTCGCACTGTCCATTGCAACTAGCAAAACATTGGTGTGTAATCTTTTTTCTATGTCACTGTATTTGGTTTGTTAGCATTTTGCTGAGAGTTTCTGTGACTATAATCATAAGAGATATTTGAAGGCAGTTTTCTTTTCTTCCAATGTCTGACTGGTTTTGGTATCAGCTGTTATTTCTTTTGAAGTAAAACAAAAGGGTGGAGATGGGAGTTGAGAGTTCCCTTAAATAATAAAAGAAAGATGCCGGGAGCCAGCGAGGGAAATCCTACCTGTGGCAAAGGTCAACTGGGGAAGAGGCCTGACGGGCAAAGGCTAATCAGGGCTCGAGGAACCCCCTGGACTTACCTGAGCATCTACCCCAAAGAAAACTGGAGTCTGACTGCTTTACTATCTTACGCCTCTTACCAAGTCCTCTAATACTTACAGGGGCTTCCCCCCAACCACCTTTCTCTGAAAACATTAATTCAGAGCTGTAGTTTAAAAGTTCTCCTCGGCTTAATAGGAGTGTTCCAATCCAAGCCCCTCTGATAGCTTTCTAACTTGCATGACAAGTTTGTCCGGGCTCCTAAAATACAGGAATCTGTTGAAGAAGTTAAAATCACTAGAATAGTACTAGAAAAGATTTCATTGTTAAATCAATGCTTGCTGCAGTTTCCTCTATCTATTGTATCCTTGGAAATATATTAATCCTTTGACTTAACCACATCAGATCTTAAGTTAATAAGTTCCTTTCTTGCAGCTCACTACACCGGTGCCTTATAGGAATGTAACTTTGTTATGTGTCTACCACCTAACTTTAGGAAAGTCACCTTAAAAGAAAAGTCTTTTACTTGCTAACTAACCTATTGTTAGGAGAGAGGGCCATAAAACTGTTAGCAGGCCCCCTGGCCAGAAGATGATGTAAATCACCTAAAACTTTTATCACACAAAAATAAGCCCTGATCCTGATAAGGGTCAAGACTGCTGACCCCACGTGATTTTGGTGTGAATCTATACCTCCCTTTCTCTGTTTCTTATGCGCATAACTTAGGGTATAAAAGCAGCACTGGAAAATAAAGTTTTGGGCCTTGCTCACTGAAGCTTGGTCTCCCCGTGTCGTTCTTTCTCTTTTTCCATCCTTTTCTCTATTCTCCTTTTTCTGGTTGAGATCCTTGGAGCACTGGGCCCTCTGAGTTTACTTATCTGCCTGGGCTTCTAAGACCCACTCGAGGGGGTGCCCTGGTGGGGTGCCTCAAGTGATTTGAGAGGGCGCCTGCGGCCTACGTAAACAGAGCAAGCCCCGTGCTGGGGTTTTATTGGTTTCCAGCGTAAACCAAGGAATCATCAGCCCCTGTCTCTCTCTCTCTCTTTCTCTTTCTCTCTCTCTCTCTGACGCCGACGCCGTTCATCCCGAGGATACCCTGGGTCATATCGGGGCTGGACCCCGATAGAAAGAGATTTGATAGATTTGGAAATAAAACTTGATGTGTAACTGTTAGTGCTGTTTTTCCCACTGAAAATTCATTAGAGTAAATGGGCCTTCTTCAAAGTGTCATGAATTAACTTGTACATTTCCAGTCTCCTTTCCACCAGGATGTCTGCAGCAAGCTGTGATCTGGAAAAACAGCTTTAGAGTGGTGCACTCACCCAATCTAAAAGTAAACCTTTTCTGGGTATATGGAAAACAATATTTTCCTCTTGGGTATGTTTCACATAAGAACTCCTATGTTTCCCTTTTCTTTCTTTCTCTTCCTCTTGCCTCTCTCCTCCCCTTCATCCTTTTATTTCTCTTTTCCCCTTCCTCCTTCCTTCCTTCTTTCTTTCTATGTGGTTAGTTCAAAAAATAGCAGCAGAATATTCCATTGTTCTTTCTTTGTTCTGTTGCTAAGTCATGCCCAACTCTGTGAAATCACAGACTGCAGCACACCGGGATTCCTGTCCTTCAATCTCTCCCAAAGTTTGCTCAGATTCATGCCCGCTGAGTCTGTGATAACACAGTGATACAATAAACTCATTATTTTTAATGCTGTTTTAAAATTCTTCCATCATTTACTTGAAACATGTCATTATTACCCAAAATATATTTCATGCTTACTATTTTTTACATGAATTTTTTTTTTACTTAAGGGCATTACTGAGGATCCCATTAGATAATCACATAATTGTCACAAACATTAACAATAGGTTAACATAATACTTCAGATGGGTATAACTGAAATCTCTAATAGCAACTGTGCAATGAAAAGCACTGTTCTTATACAATTCTCTCGGATTTACCCTTTAGATTAAATAACTACCTCCTCAGAGAAGCTGAGTTTCTAATGAAACATTTGCTAATGAAATATCTATGAGGAATCAATTCAGCCTTTACTTAACCAACCACCTGAAAATGAGAATACCTGAAATTTTAATTATGGAAGAACTGATTCTTGAAGACCAAATAAAAATCAACATAAAGAAAAGGCATTTTTTCACTTTCCTTGTGGGTTGATGCTAGTAGTAAGAATGTTAGTCACTCAGTCACACCCAGCTCTTTGTGACCCCGTGGACTATAAGTTCAGTTCAGTAGCCCAGTCGTGTCCGACTCTTTGCAACCCCATGGACTGCATCACGCCAGGCCTCCCTGTCCATCACCAACTCCTGAAGCTTGCACAAACTCATGCCCGTTGGGTTGGTGATGCCATCCAACCATCTCATCCTCTGTCATCCCCTTCTCCTGCCTTCAATTTTTCCCACTATCAGGGTCGTTGCATCAGATGGCCAAAGTGTTGGAGTTCCAGCTTCAGCATCAGTCCTCCAAATGAATACTCAGGACTGATTTCCTTTAGGATTGACTGGTTGGATCTCCTTGCAGTCCAAGGGACTCTCAAGAGTCTTCTCCAACACCACAGTTCAAAAGCATCAATTCTTCGGCACTCAGCTTTCTTTATAGTCCAACTCTCACATCCATAAACTATTATTAGAAAAACCATGACTTTGACTAGACAGACCTTTGTTGGCAAAGGAATGTTTCTGCTTTTTACCATGCTGTCTAAGTTGGTCATAGCTTTTCTTCCAAGGACTCAGCGTCTTTTAATTTCATAGCTACAGTCAACATCTACAGTGATTTTGGAGCCCAAGAAAATAAAGTCAGCCACTATTTCCATTGTTTCCCCTTCTATTTACCATGAAGTGATAGGACCAGATGCCATGACCTTTGTTTTCTGAATGTTGAGCTTTAAGCCAACTTTTTCACTCTCCTCTTTCACTTTCATCAAGAGGCTCTTTAGTTCTTCTTCACTTTCTGCCATAAGGGTGGTGTCATCTGCATATCTGAGGTTATTGATATTTCTCCCAACAATCTTGATTCCAGCTTGTGTTTCCTCCAGTCCCTCATTTCACATGATGTACCCTGCATATAAGTTAAATAAGCAGGGTGACAATATAGAGCCTTGGTCTATAGCCCACCAAATTTCTCTGTCCATGGAATTCTCCAGGTAAGAATACTGGAATGGGTAGTCGTTCCCTTCTCCAGGGGATCTTTCTTCCCCAGGTATTGAGCCCAGGTCTCTTCCATTGCAGGCAGATTCTTTACCATCTGAGAGACCATGGATTTCCATTGGTTGACCCTGCTGCTGCTGCTGCTAAGTCACTTCAGTCGTGTCCGACTCTGTGTGACCCCACAGACGGCAGTCCACCAGGCTCCCCCGTTCCTGGGATTCTCCAGGCAAGAACACTGGAGTGGGTTGCCATTTCCTTCTCCAATGTGTGAAAGTGAAAAGTGAAAGTGAAGTCACTCAGTCGTGTCCGACTCTTAGTGACCCCATGGACTGCAGTGCACCAGGCCCCTCCATCCATGGGATTTTCCAGGCAAGAGTACTGGAGTGGCGTGCCATTGCCTTCTCCGTTGGTTGACTCTCAGTCCAGTTCAGTTAGTAAGTGCTAAATAACTGTTGTACAGTTAAGATGGATAGAAAGCAGCTAGTTGTTCGTCTGTCTCCCATTCATCATTATCATCCTCACTGGCATTATTTTAGCAAACCAAACTATAAAGAGTAAAAACTTGATATCTAAGTGCATTTAGCATACACTTGGTTTCTGAAGTCTGCAAAACCTAAAATATGTTTAACATTTGGATGCAATTTTGAGATTAAAACAATGTTCATATACTAGTCCTAATTACCTGCTTTGAGTCCAAATCCTGAGCCCCAGAAAAATATAATATAGCCAATTAAATATGCAATGCTTTCAGAGTTAAAATTGAGTTTGAGAGAGGAAAAGAAAATGAGAGAAGAAAAAATAATCCTTCTTGAACTGGAAAATATGTGCTAACATTGTTTCATTTTGAGGATAAAATACTGAGCATTGCCTATAATTAGTAAGAGCCACTTAGAGTCATACTGGTTTGAGTCCAATAGAATTTGGTTTAAATTATCATGAATGAGTTTAAAGGTTTTTATGTTCAAAATTTTTCATGTAATTTTGCCTGTGTAAGAACCTCCAATAGATAATTATGTGAATGTTTAAATATCTTTCTAGAATCTTGGAGAAAGAGTATTATGAGTGTTCTCTAAGCTTAATTAGTGGGATCTAGACCTTCATTTAGAGACTTATTGATATGAACAATTAACTAATTTTTAAAGTCTGACCTTGACCATAGCAAAAGAACCCTGGCTCAAAGTAGAAAACAAAAAAATGTGTCAACCGCAAAGGCTTTGAGTTGTCCTTCAGCTCAGTTCAGTTCAGTCGCTCAGTCGTGTCCGACTCTTTGCGACCCCATGAATCACAGCACTCCAGGCCTCCCTGTCCATCACCAACTCCCGGAGTTCACTCAAACTCATGTCCACAGAGTCGGTGATGCCATCCAGCCATCTCATTCTCTGTCGTCCCTTTCTTCTGCCCCCAATCCCTCCCAGCATCAGAGTCTTTTCCAGTGAGTCAACTCGTCGCATGAGGTGGCCAAAGTAGTGCAGTTTCAGCTTCAGCATCAGTCCTTCCAATGAACACCCAGGATCCATCTCCCTTAGAATGGACTGGTTGGATATCCTTGCGGTACTTAGTATCTTCATAATGAACCGCTACACTTTAAGTTAAACTATATATTTGTTTCTCCCAGTTAACTTTTACACTGCTTACACTACGTTGGCTTTTGAAAACATTAACGGGCAGCACTCACTTGCTTCCTCGTGGGATGAACAAGGGTCAATGTCTTGGTGTTCACTGAATTGCTGACTTGGGACGAGTCACCTGCAGCTTGTCTTCGGGACGTTCTGACTTTCAAGGCTGGGTTCCTTAACCTGCACCTCTGGCCGCCTGATTCTGGGGGCTCCCTGCCTTGAGCACAAGATGTGCCAGGAACAAAAAGGCATGGCTCCAGGGCAGCTCATCTTGCCCCAGCTGAGCTCAGACCTCTCACTGAGTCTTAGTGTGTGGGCCTTTGGCATTTTCTCTCATGATCTGTGATCCAATCTTCTCTCCAGTGTCCTGGTTTTACCCTGTCTTCTCTGGCATATCCCTATCCCAGGAATCAGAGGGCCATTCCTGTGCCCTGCGGTTGGTGCCCACTCCCTCCTGCTCCATCTCCAGACTCCCTCCTGTTGCCTCCTCCGTTCAATCTCCTGCTGTCTGATGGGGACCCTCACCTTAGCCTTCATGGTTGGAGGCTGTGCAACTGGTGTTGGGACTAGACTGCCCTTTAGCCATTTGAATCATAGATAGGGAAAGCCAGTGAATTTTGTAGGACTCATAATTTGTCTTCTGCCTGAGTAAGAACTGGACAGGGAAGCCATGTAGATCACACACAAATCGGGACTCATGGAAGGTTTGAGAGCCACACAGAAAGTAAGCGCTGAAGCCAGCAGGCTGAGGGCTCTGGAATCTGCATTGTTAGTGTGGGGCTGAGGATACCCTGCTCCTTGAATATACGGTTCGTTATTGCAGACTCCCAAGTTCATGGCCTTGCCCAACACAGGAATGATACAGTTTGTATCAAATCTGAAGATTATAAGGATGTATGAGTTTTGAAGACGCAGAAGGGGGCAGATCTGATGATTCCCTGGCTCCAATCCAATGTACCAGCCTTCTAAGTAACACAGAACTCTGCGTGTCCACAGACAAGGCTCTAATCTTCCATACCTTGGTCAGGCCTCCCTTCTTCTCTCACATTTCTTCCTTTCCTGACTCTGACTGAAAGTGACTTCTCATCCTTCCAGGCCCAGTTGAAAGCATAGACCCTCCCTTCCCCATCTTCTCCCCAGTGACTGATTGTGCAGCTCCAAACCTTGGAGGCTCTGTTTCTATTCCACCTTGCCAGTGATGCAGAGCGTCTGGTGTTTCCCTCCCCTCTATCCTGCTGGGCTAGGGGCTCAGTGTAGGTGGGGGAGGAGGGACAGACGTTGAAGCAGTTGGAACCCCTCACTATGGCCAGCACTGGTTCACACTTGGACTAGAAGAGCATAACCATGTCACTCCAGACTTGTAGATGAATGCACTTCATCCACTACAGCTCACCACATGCAAATGATAAGAAGTCCTTCCAGATAACTCATTCCTCCCCCCCAGAGGAAACTGGTGCCCACTAAGCCCAATTTCATCTATCTGAAAAGCTTCCAAGATTGGCATTTTAGTAGCAAGAGCAGCTAAACCAGAACATGACCCAAGGTAAGCTCTGAATAAATACTAACTTGTAGCTGTTGTTGCCCAGTCACTCAGCTGTGTCCAGCTCATTGTGACCCCATGGACTGCAGCACGCCAGGCTTCCCTGTCCTTGACTATCTCTTGGAGCTTGCTCAAACTCATGTCTGTTGAGTAGGTGATGCCATCGAGCCATCTCATCCCTTGTCACCCCCTTCTTCTCCTGCCTTCAATCCTTCCCAGCATCAGGGTCTTTTCCAGTGAGTTGGCTCTTCTCGTCAGGTGGTCAAAGTATCAGAGCTTCAGCTTCAGCATCAGTCCTTTCAGATTTTAACTCAGAGTTGATTTCTTTTGGGATTGGCTGGTTTGATCTCTTTCCTGTCCAAGGAAACTCTCAAGAGGCTTCTCCAGAACCACAGTTTGAAAGCATCAATTCTTTGGCATTCAGCCTTCTTTATGGTCCAACTCTCACATACATACATGACTACTAGAAAAATCATAGCTTTGATTATATGGACCTTTGTTGGTAAAGTGGTGTCTCTGCTTCTTAATGCACTGTCAAAATTTATCAGTTTTTCTTCAAAGAAGAAATTGTCTTTTAATTTCATGGCTGCCATCACCATCTGCAAAGATTTTGGAGCCCAAAATAAAGTCTGTCACTATTTCCATTTTTTCCCCATGTATTTGCCATGAAGTAATGGTACTGGATGCCATGATCTTCATTTTTTAAATGTTGAGTTTTAAGCCAATTTTTTCACTCTCCTCTTTCACTTTCCTCAAGAGGCTCTTTAGTTCTTCTTCACTTTCTTCCATTAAGGTGCTGGCATCTGCCTATCTGAGGTTGTTGATATTTCTCCCAGCAATCTTGATTCCAGCTTGTGCTTCTTCCAGCCCAGCGTTCCTCATGATGTACTCTGCATATAAGTTAAATAAGGAGGGTGACAATATACATCCTTGACATTATCCTTTCCCAATTTTGAACCAGCCTGTTGTTCTGTGTCTGATTCTAAATGTTGCTTCTTGACCTGCGTATACTAACTGAATAAATAAGTGAACTAGTATTTGTGCCTGAGGACAAGCGTTTGGCAGTTCAGGAGGTAACGGAAGGGCAGCACTGCCTGAGTGGTCCTCCCACAGAGCTGGGCGACCTGTGGTCCGCTGACTGTCATAAGGCAGCCACGTCTTCTGTGTATAAGAAAGCTCGAAGGGCTCACGTTCTGTTCACTGCCCGTGCCAAAGCTGCTCAGCTGTGTAGATGGGACTGTTGGTGCCAGATGGAGGGGCCGTGGTAGAGAATCCGACACACCAGGGTTCCATTTGTGCAGGGGCAGATGAGAAATGATAGAAGTATGATGACGGGTGAGCAAGTCCCATCAGTCCTATACTAAGCTCCCATCATGTGCACTTTACACAGCCTGGCTTCTGCAGAGAAAACCCAATTAATACATCCTAAGCCACAGGATGCCACCCAGTGCATTCAACACGTTTGCTTGTCTCAGATATCATCTCATTCACTACATCTGGCCAACATTTTACATATGGGTTACTCACACAGTTAATAAATAAGCACAAGTAAAAGGTACATTACTTGCTAGGTTAAGTTCAAGATAGACGAGAATCATAAAAGGTGGTTCTTAACTTGAAGTTGTTGGCGATTATGGTATTAAGGGGTGATTATAAATCACTGCGGATGCTGATTGCAGCCATGAAATTAAAAGACGCTTGCTCTTTGGAAGGAAAGTTATGACCAACCTTGATAGTATATTAAAAAGCAGAGACATTACTTTGCCAACCAAGGTCCGTCTAGTCAAGGCAATGGTTTTTCCCGTGGTCATGTATGGATGTGAGAGTTGGACTGTGAAGAAAGCTGATCGCCGAAGAATCGATGCTTTTGAACTGTGGTGTTGGAGAAGACTCCTGAGAGTCCCTTATACTGCAAGGAGATCCAACCAGTCCATTCTAAAGGAGATCAGTCCTGGATGTTCATTGGAGGGACTGATGCTAAAGCTGAAACTCCAATACTTTGGCCACCTCATTCGACGAGTTGACTCACTGGAAAAGACTCTGATGCTGGGAAATGTTGGGGGCGGGAGGAGAAGGGGACGACGGAGAATGAGATGGCTGGATGACATCACCGACTCTGTGGACATGAGTTTGAGAGTACTCCGGGAGTTGGTGGTGGACAGGGAGGCCTGGCGTGCTGTGATTCATGGGGTCGCGGAGAGTTGGACACGACTGAGCGACTGAACTGAACTGAAGTGAACTGATATCTGGCCACAGAAAGTCATTAGGGAATGGGGCACATTTGGGTAAACTTTTTTGGCGCAAAAAGGTGCCACCCTTTTTGGCACCAGGGACTGGTTTTGTGGAAGACAATTTTTTTCATGGACTGGGGTGGGGGTGGTTTGGGGATGATTCAAGTGTATTACATTTATTGTGCATTTTATTTCTATTATTATTACATTAGCTCCAGCTCAGATCATCAGGCATTAGATGTGGGGACCCCTATTTTAGATAATGTTTGACATGCCAGGAGCTCAGACAAGGATGAAATTGCTATGAGTTGGAGGCATCAGAAATAGTATGATATGCTGGGAAATGTATAAGCTTTCTTTACAAACAAAACTGAGATTTTATCCTCCTTTCCCCTATTATATGCTCTGTGACATTAGTAAATTTCTAGACCTCTGTCTCAGTTTAAATTTCTGTCAAACAAGAATCATGATACATATATATATATATACACACTGAAATATTTCAAATGAGGATAGAAGGAGAATATGCACAGCCAGTGTTTGTCACCCACATGCTTAAGTGCAGACACTTTCTGCCTCTTACCCGCTGCCTTCCACTGGATCTGCAAGTGTGAGTCACAGTTCTACCATGCAGCACTGTCTCTGCTCACCTGTTTCCTACTGCAGGCTGGGTTCTCCAGGACATAACACTGAAATGAAGCTCCTTTACGAGCACAGGAGGTTTCAGGGGGACTAACCTGTGGAAGGAAAGATGGAAGCGAGATTAGGCAAGCGGAGCCATCAGACCTGTCAAAAGGCTCTACCAGTAGAATCTGGATCTTCAAGCAGAATTTGTTTATTTGTGTTGTTGTGCTTTTTCTTTGTTTTATTGGAGCATAGTTGCTTTAAATGCTGTACAACAAAGTGAATCAGCTCTATGTATACATCTATCTCCTTCCTCTTGGACCTCTTTGTCCATCCACAGATAAATGGACAAAGAAGATGTGGCACATATATACAATGGACTATTCAGTTCAGTCGCTCAGTCACGTCTGACTCTTTGTGACCCCATGGACTGCAACACGCCAGGCCTCCCTGTCCATCACCAACTCCCAGGGCTTGCTCAAACTCACGTCAATGGAATCAGTGATGCCATCCAACCATCTCATCCTCTGCTGCCCCCTTTTCCTCCTGCCTTCAATCTTTTCCAGCATCAGGGTCTTTTCAAACGAGTCAGTTCTTCACATCAGGTGGCCAAAGTAATGGAGCACCAACTTCAGTATCAGTCCTTCCAATGAACATTCAAGACTGGTTTCCTTTAGGATTGGCTGGTTTGATCTCCTTGCAGTTCAAGGGGCTCTCAAGAGTCTTCTCCAACACCACAGTTTGAAAGCATCAATTCTTCAGTGCTCAGCTTTCTTTATGGTCCAACTCTCACATCCATACATGACCACTGGAAAAACCATAGCTTTGACTAGACGGACCTTTGTTTGCAAAGTAATGTCTCTGCTTTTTAACATGCTGTCTAGGTTGGTCATAGCTTTTCTTCCCAGGTGTAAGAGTCTTTTAATTTCATGGCTTTGGTCACCATCTGCAGTGATTTTGGAGCCCAAGAAAATAAAATGTGTCACTGCTTCCATTGTTTCACCATCTATTTGCCATGAAGTGATGGGACCATATGCGATAAACAATGGAATATTACTCATTCACAAAACGGAATGGAATTGGGTCGTTTGTAGACACATTGACGGGCCTAGAGCACAGAGATGTGGGAACACTGAGTGGAAAGAGTCAGAAATGCCCCACAGTGGAGCAGCATGGGAACTGGCTCTTGAAGACAGGGAGATGGTTGCCTGGAGGAGAAAGTTTAGAAAGACCTTTCTGGAAGAAAAGTACAGACTACGCAAAACATGTAGCTCTAGAAATGCATGGGATGTTCTGGAAAGGTTGAGAAATTTATGTTAGCTAGAATTATGGCATAGAGATAGGAGATGAAGCTGAAAGGTAGAATAGGTCAGAATTTAAAATTTTATCCTAACAAAAGAATTCAGGATTTTTGGTGAATGGATAGATTTGGGCCTGGGAGAGATGTTGAGCTGAGTTTTGGCTATGATGAGATCCAGCCACATGTGCTAGATCTAATAGTCGATTGAAATCCTTCTCTGAAGCCTAAGAGAAAGGTTTGAGGCAGTTATGGAGACCCCAGATCAGCTTGAAGACCACTGGAATCGATGCGATCACACCTGAAGAAAACATGATAAGACAAGCTATCGAGTAGCTTGGAATCTCAGCCACTAGTTCATGATTAGTATGATGTAGCGATTCAGAAAAATGACTAATTTTCTTATTCCATTGAATAGATAGCCCCCTTTTTTCCTTTTAAATTAATGTAGTGGAGAAGTGCTTTGCATAGATTTTTCTCAACCACTCCAACTCACACTAATGGGACCAGACACAGTATAAATCTCACCGCTGGGGTGAGAAGGTAATTTAGACTGTGTTCTTGCCTGGTGACTGTCGGAGAAGGGCGGCTGACTTTGCCAATTGGGTGACTGTTTTGTAATTTATATACAATAAATCTAAGGGAAGTAATTTCCCTTCAGAACCTTGAATTGCCTCCTTAGCAGAATGATTTTCAGTCTGGCTGGAGTTACATTTAAGCCCCAGGGCTGGATGAGCGCTTAGCAAGGATACCCAGAGGACTCCATTGATTGCACTCTTGTTTTAAATACAATTTGGTTTTCCTTCACAGGAAATGTAGTGGCAAATTTCTTTTAAAGCTATCAACTTACAATTTAGAGTACTTAAAGGAGTGTTTCATTTTGGTTTTCAGTAAGGTGGTGGAGGTAGTTATAATAGAGCTTACCATCTACCCTTCTGCTTTATGTGTGGCTGGTACACAGATGCAGGGAGCTTGCTCATTTTGGAAAAGCTTGAGGAGGGCTTATGATCTATCAGCTAAAAAATAACAATAAAGTAATAACAGTGAATTCTTCCATAACGCACCTACCTGCCTGTCACCGTCCAAGGTGTCTGCAAAGGATAAGCTCCCTGCATGGCCCCTGGTCTGTGAGCTGGGCCCCAGGGTGTAGGGACACAGAGGTGAGTGACCTGGAGACAGGGGTCTAACCTGGGCCCTCAGGCTCCAGGGTCCACACACTGGGCCATGTGCTCTGCTTGAGCACCGACAGGGTGTCAGGCACAGACACTGGTGCCAACACTGACTGCCTGGAATTTATACGTCAAGGAAGAGGATGCAGGAATATGATTTAAAATAATACTTTGGGATAAAATAATGTTGCATATAATTTATAACTAGGATGTTTAAGCTGGCTAATGTATCTTGAGAGAAAAAGTAAGCCATTAGTTGAATCTGATAAACTAAGCTAATTAAAATCTTCTTTTTGTGCATACACTTGCCAAGAAGGCTTATTTTCTTCTCTTAATTCCCCTTTACCATATAACTGGGACACTGAGCTCCCAGTGCCAAGACCAATTTATTTCATTTGTTCAATTACAACTTAAGAGAAAGAACTTTTGAAACGTATTCGCTGTCTGCTTCTTTGGAGTAGCAGCCAGCCAAATCGATGAACTTTTAGAATGATCTGTTACTATGGCAACGTGCTGCCTAAGGAATGGAAGAGTCTCTAACTGACATTGCTCAGAAAGACAACAGATGCAAATACAAAAGGTTTCCTTTTACTTTGCCGTAACCCTGAGTCCATGAGACAAACGCTAAAAGTGTCTGCCTCCAATACAGCCTCAGGGAATCAAATGGAGACATACACAGTACCTACCCAAGCCCTGCAGTTACTGCTGTTCAGTTGCTAAGTCATGTCCATCTCTTTGCGACCCAATGGACCACAGCACACCAGGCTTCCCTGTCCTTCACCGTCTCCTAAAGACTGCTCAAGCTCATGTTCGTTGTGTTGGTGATGCCATCCAACCATCTCATCCTCTGTCACCCCCTTCTCCTCCTGCCCTCAGTCTTTCCCGGCGTCAGGATGGCTTGTGCATGCTCAGTCATGTCCAACTCTCTGCGACCCTGTGGACTGTAACCCGCCGGGATGTGGACTGTAACCCGCCGGGATCTTCTGTCCACAGAATTTTCCAGGCAAGAATGCTGGAGTACATTGCCGTTTCTTGCTCCAGGGCGTCTTCCTGACCCAGGGATTGAACCCTCATCTCTTGTATTTTCTGCATTGGCAGGAAAATTCTTTACCACTATGCCACCTGGGAAACTCCCAGCATAGAAATCATTTATTTTAATTAATTTATTTTAATTGGAGGCTAATTACTTTACATTATTGTATTGGTTTTGCCATACATTGACATGAAACCGCCCTGGGTGTACATGTGTTCCCCATCTTGAACCCTCCTCCCACCTCCCTCCCCATCCCAACCCTCTGGTTCATCCCAGTGCACCAGCCCCGAGCATCCTGTATCATGCATCGAACCTGGACTGGCGATTCGTTTCACATATGATAATACGCATGTTTCAATGCCATTCTCCCAAATCATCCCACCCTCACCCTCTCCCACAGAGTCCCAAAGACTGTTCTATACACCTGTGTCTCTTTTACTGTCTCGTATACAGGGTTATCATTACCATCTTTCTAAATTACATATATATGAGTTATTATACTGTATTGGTGTTTTTCTTTCTGGCTTACTTCACTCTGTATAATAGGCTCCAGTTTCATCCACCTCATTAAAACTGATTCAAATGCGTTCTTTTTAATTGTTGAGTAATACTCCATTGTGTATATGTACCAAAGCTTTCTTATCCATTTGTCTGCAGATGGACATCTAGGTTGCTTCCATGTCCTGGCTATTATAAACAGTGCTGCAATGAACATTGGAGTACACGTGTCTCTTTCAATTCTGGTTTCCTCTGTGTGTATGCCTAGGAGTGTGATTGCTGGGTCGTATGGCCACCTCATGTGATGAGTTGACTCACTGGAAAAGCCTCTGATGCTGGGAAAGGTTGGGGGCGGGAGGAGAAGGGGACGACCGAGAATGAGATGGCTGGATGGCATCACCGACTCTGTGGACCTGAGTTTGAGTGAACCCTGGGAGTTGGTGATGGACAGGGAGGCCTGGCGTGCTGTGATTCATGGGGTCGTAGAGAGTTGGACACGACTGAGCAACTGATGAACTGAACTGAATGGCAGCTGTATTATTTCCAGTTTTTTAAGGAATCTCCACACTGTTCTCCATAGTGGCTGTACTAGTTTGCATTCCCACCAACAGTGTAAGAGGGTTCCCTTTTCTCCACACCCTCTCCAGCATTTGTTGCTTGTAGACTTTTGGATAGCAGCCATTCTGACTGGCTTGAAATGGTACCGTATTGTGGTTTTGATTTATATTTCTCTGATTATGAGTGATGTTGAGCATCTTTTCATGTGTTTGTTAGCCATCTGTATGTCTTCTGTGGAGAAATGTCTGTTTAGTTCTTTGGCCCATTTTTTGATTGGTTCATTTATTTTTCTTGAATTGAGCTGCATGAGCTGCTTGTATATTTTTGAGATTAATCCTTTGTCAGTTTCTTCATTTGCTATTATTTTCTCCCATTCTGAAGGCTGTATTTTAATCTTGCTTATAGTTTCCTTTGCTGTGCAGAAGCTTTTAATATTAATTAGGTCCCATTTGTTTATTTTTGCTTTTATTTCCAATATTCTGGGAGGTGGGTCATGGAGGATCCTGTTGTGATTTATGTCAGAGAATGTTTTGCCTATGTTCTCCTCTAGGAGTTTTATAGTTTCTGGTCTTACATTTATATCTTTAATCCATTTTGATTTTACTTTTGTGTGTGGTGTTAGGGAGTGTTCTAGTTTCATTCTTTTACAAATGGTTGACCAGTTTTCCCAGCACCACTTGTTAAAGAGATTGTCTTTTCTCCATTGAATATTCTTGCCTCCTTTGTCAGAGATAAGGTGTCCATAGGTGAGTGGATTTATCTCTGGGCTTTCTATTTTGTTCCATTGATCTGCATAGGAATCTTTTCAAATGAGTCAGCTCTTCACATCAGGTGGCCAATGTATTGGAGCTTCAGATTCAGCATCAGTCTTGCCAACAAATATTAAGGACCGATTTCCTTTAGGATAGACTGGTTTGATATCCCTTCAGTCCAAGGGACTCTCAAGAGTCCAAGCACTACACAACTTGAAATAAAGTAACCAAAATCAATGTGGATGCTGATTGCAGCCATGAAATCAAAAGACGCTTACTCCTTGGAAGGAAAGTTATGACCAACCTAGATAGTATATTAAAAAGCAGAGACATTACTTTGCCAACAAAGGTCCGTACAGTCAAGGCTATGGTTTTTCCAGTGGTCATGTATGGATGTGAGAGTTGGACTGTGAAGAAGGCTGATCGACGAAGAACTGATGCTTTTGAACTGTGGTGCTGGAGAAGACTCTTGAGAGTCCCTTGGACTGCAAGGAGATCCAACCAGCCCATTCTAAAGGAGATCAGTCCTGGGTGTTCATTGGAAGGACTGATGCTAAAGCTGAAACTCCAATACTTTGGCCACCTCATGCGATGAATTGACTCACTGGAAAAGACTCTGATGCTGGGAAGGATTGGGGGCAGGAGGAGAAGGGGATGACAGAGAATGAGATGGCTGGATGGCATCACCGACTTGATGGACATAACTTTGAGTGAACTCCGGGAGTTGGTGATGGACAGGGAGGCCTGGCATGCTGTGATTCATGGGGTTGCAAAGAGTCGGACATGACTGAGCAACTGAACTGAACTGAACTGGACCCTATAAAGCTTTCTGAGTTAAGAGTTGCAGTGTACACACAAGTCTCTATGCCTTGCTAAAGATATCCATTGTTAATGGGGCTGTTTGTTTATCAGTTCAGTTCAGTCGTTCAGTCGTGTCCGACTCTTTGCGACCCCATGAATCACAGCACACCAGGCCTCCCTGTCCATCACCAACTCCCAGAGTTCACTCAAACTCATGTCCACAGAGTCGGTGATGCCATCTAGCCATCTCATTCTCTATCGTCCCTGTCTCCTCCCACCCCCAATCCCTCCCAGCATCAGACTCTTTTCCAGTGAGTCAGCTCATCGCATGAGGTAGCCAAAGTATTGGAGTTTCAGCTTTAGCATCAGTCCTTCCAATGAACACCCAGGACTGATCTCCTTTAGAATGGACTGGTTGGATCTCCTTGCAGTCCAAGGGACTCTCAAGAGTCTTCTCCAGCACCACAGTTCAAAAGCATCAATTTTTCGGCGATCAGCCTTCTTCACAGTCCAACTCTCACATCCATACATGACCACGGGAAAAACCATAGCCTTGACTACACGGATCTTGGTTGGCAAAGTAATGCCTCTGCTTTTTAATATGCTGTCTAGGTTGGTCATAACTTTCCTTCCAAGAAGTCAGGTGTAATTTCTGTACAGTATTCAGTGCTCAGAAAGTATAAAAGTTCCCTTGCTGCTGCTGCTGCTCCTGCTAAGTCTCTTCAGTCGTGTCCGACTCTGTGCGACCCCGTAGATGGAAGCCCACCAGGCTCTCCCGTCCCTGGGGTTCTCCAGGCAAGAACACTGGAGTGGGTTGCCATTTCCTTATTCAGCAAAAGTAAAAAGAGAAAAAAGTCAAATTGTTGATCTTTCATACATTTCTGGTGGGCCTATAAAATGGTTTAACCACTCTGGATAGTAGTTTGGCAGTTTCTAACTATACTAAACAGATTTATCATATGACCCAGCTGTTTTACTCCTGGGCCTCTATCCCAGAGAAATGAAGACATGTCCACATAAAACATGAACACGATTGTTCCTAGCCATTTAGTGTGCAACAGCCAAAAGCTGAAAACAACGATAAATGCCCCTCCGTAAGTGAATTACTGAGCATTACCAGGAAATACAATTCAGCAGTATAAAAGAATGAGCTATTGATATAAGCAAGAACTTGGATGGATGACCAGGGCATTACGCTGAGAGGAAAAGCCGAGCTCAACAGGTTCCATACTATATGAGTCCATTTAAAAAGTGTTCTCAGAATGACAAAATTATAAAGATGGAAAATTGATTAGTGGTTGCCATCAATTGGAGACAGTAGACAGGAGGAAGACGACACAGAAATATTTGTGGTGTTAGGATGATTCTGTGTCTTGATTGTGGTATCAATTACACAGAACTACACAAATAGCAATAATTATATAGAACTAAACAGAGAAGGCAATGGCAAGCCACTCCAGTACTCTTGCCTGAAAATCCCATGGATGGAGGAGCCTGGTAGGCTGCATTCCGTGGGGTCACTAAGGGTCGGACATGACTGAGCGACTTCACTTTCACTTTTCACTTTCACACATTAGAGAAGGAAATGGCAACCCACTCCAGTGTTCTTGCCTAGAGAATCCCAGGGACGGGGGAACCTGGTGGGCTTCCGTCTATGTGGTCACACAGAGTCGGACACAACTGAAGTGACTTAGCAGCAGCAGCAGCAGCAAACTCACATTGTACTAATGTCAATATCTTTGGTTTTATATTGTATTATAATTATGTAACTAGTAAACTTATATTGTACTCTATTTATGAAACAAGTAATCATTGGATGGGGACTAAGCAAAGGGTACTTTCTTTACTATCTTCAACTTTTTATAAATGTATATGGTTTTGAAATATGAACAAACAAGATAAACAAACAAAAGCAAGCAGGTTTGCAAAGTTAGTCAGATCTTTTTGTTTGTTTGTTTTCCCCAAAAATGTGAGACAGACGCTATACTGCAAGAGAAATTAGAGACTAGCTTGACCTCTAGTGGAGGACCGCTCTACAAAATAAGCCAAAGACAGAAAGGAAGAAACTTCTCTAAAGTTATGATTATTTTGTGACAACCCATCAGCTTCTGCGGTGCTCCAACAATAATTGCATTCACTCTCACAAGACATCTGTCACTTGCCTGTGAGCAAATTGCCACCAGGTGATGCCAGATGGCCAGGTGAGGGGTTAGGCACCAGGTTCCAGTCCCAGGGCTGCACTGGCAGGATGAACATAATCCATTAGATGCCCTTTGAAGACTGCATCATCTTACAGTAGGAGCTCTGGTGTCAGGGCTTATCAAACATTTATGGAGATGGAACTGTTTGTTCAAAGGAAATCTTATGACAAGTTTCAGTGAAATATGAAACGTAATCAATGAACCTTGTTCACTGTAGATGTTGAACATGGTAGACAACCTTGAAGATTGTGTATATTTCCACTGTTTGGTTGGGACATGAGAGGCTGGTTCTCCAGGGCAGCAATAGGACACCTTTGCACAGGTTTAGGTCTCCACTGACCAAAATCATAACCTCTGGCTGCAGGACTTCTGGGCGCTGGAAATATGGCTAGTTTCAACCGGGATGCTCTGTGATACAAGGTGCACCACCTTTCAAAGTCAGTAGGAAACAAGTGAATGTAACTTGTCTCATTACTCATCCTTTTGCAATGGTTTTATGTTCAAATACTAATGCTTTTTTATACATTGGGTCAAATAAAATTTGCCGTTAAAGTTAATTTCACCTGTGTCTTTTTTACTTTTCTAAATGCAGCTACTGGAAACTTCAAAACTAGTCATGTGGATGGTAATGTATTTCCACTGGATACTGCTGGTCTGGAGAAACTCCTAGATCCCACCTCCAGACATCAGTGCTTGAAGGTTCCGTGAGGATTTTAATCACCGTTGCTGCTTCCTCAGGTCCCATGTGCCAGTCACTTTGTTCTCATGAAAGGCATCAGGAATCTTCCTGGCAGCTTTATTTACTACCACAGTCTGCTCTAAGAATATCATTTCATTTAAACCCAAACACTTTTTAAAATTTCCTGCTGGAAACCACATTTTTTTTTCCAGTTACTCTTCCCATAGGGTTCTTAGCAACTCACCTGCTAAAGGTCACACACATATTTTCCTGTGGGCTGGAGGCTACACAGCAAGCTTCAGTCTTTTCACGCCTCATTGTTTATGGCTGGAATTCTTTGGGGGAATTTCTTCATGTCCTTTTCAGATTACACTCCATTTTTTGATAAGTCTTGTGCAAATATTTCTTTCCCAGCAGTCACTTTTAAAATTGAATTTACTATTGTTTTGTGAGATAATGTGCAAACCGAACCCCTGGCAGTCATTTTTATTGATGACCTTTGATTTTTCCCTTGGATCATTTTCCTAATGGCTGAGGTTATGGGAGTTGGAATGACTGTCTCTTAATAGAGAGATCCAATTCTATTTTTGCAGTTTCTACACACCATCGGACTTGCTCCTGATCATGCATGACTTCATTATTCACCAGCAAAGATCAATATTACAATTGTTTAGACCCACAGTCTCATGATTTGTGCCCAGGAGAGTTCTCTTATCACATGCAAACACACAGTAAAGCCCTTTAATAGTTTCAGAATTAGCCTAGTGACAGCACCCTTATTTTCTAAGGTAGTGTCTCTCTTATTTCTGTAACTATTACTTTATTTGTGATTTCTTTGTCTATTTACTTCTGAGCACTTTTTCTTATTACTTCATTTAAAACAACAGATATACTTTATCAAAACACTTTAGATGTTTTTAACTTATTGAATGAGGATAAACATGAAAGTACAGATAGTTGAGCTGGATGTAACTTAAAAAAAAAAAACAGGCAAGCTTTGAAGAGTTGGTGATCTCTTACAAAACTAAACATACTCTCACCATATGGTCCAGCAACTGTGCTACTTGATATTTACCTGAGGTTGAAAGCTTATGTCTACCCAAAACCTGAACACTGATGTCTATAAAAGCTTAATCCATAACTGCAAAATCTGGAAGCAACTGAGATAGGTGAAGAGGGGATTTATCAATCTCAACCTTGTGGTTTATCCAGGCAGTGGAATGTCATTAGTGCATAAAGGAAATGAGCCACCAAGCCATGGACAGGCCTGGAGGAATGGGAAATGCATACTGCTAAATGAAAGAAGCCAGTTCACAAAGGCTAACTACTGTATGCTTCCAAGCACATGGCATCCTGAAAAAGGCAAAGCTGGGGATAAAGCGATGTATTATGCATTGGAAGTGAAGAGAGACAAAAAGGTGGAGCACAGGGTTTTTAGGATATCTATATGATACCATAATGATGAACACATGGCACTGTACACTTGTCCAAACCCACAGAATCTAGAACACCACGAGAGAACCTTAAGTTGGACCATAGACTTTGAGTGATTATGATGTGTCAATGTAGGTCTATAAACTGTAACAAGAGAACGACTCTGGAGGGGGATGTTGGTGATGGGGAACCTATACACATATGAAGGCAGTGGGTACAGTGTATGGAAAGTCTCTATACCTTCCTTTCAATCTTGCTATAAACCTCAGTGAAGTGAAGTCGCTCAGTCGTGTCTGACTCTTTGCGACCCCATGGACTGTAGCCCACCACGCTCCTCCATCTCCAAAAAGTAAAGTCCTTAAAATAGAAAAGAATATTTGGTACAAAAAAGTATTCTACTGTTCCTAAACACAAAAATGAGGGAGCTCTACTGATCTTATTAAGAGACATAGCTCAATGATATATTCCACTTTATGTGAAATAATCATAAAAGTTGTAAGTTTTTTTAAATCTCATAATCACATGATATCATGTGGAAACAGTGAATTGCAAAATTGGGTATAACATTTTATTTTCTTCTTTTGAACTTTAAGTTTTCTATTGTAAAATGTATCAGAAATACAGAAAAGTATATTAAAAAGACATGCAATTTAATGAATTATTATGAATCAAACAGCCTCACTTCTTTACTTTTCAGCTTGATAGGTTGGTGTTTTATATTTACGTCTTTTAGAAATAGTTTTATGGAAGTATAACAGCCATACTAAAACTGCATATATTTAAAGTAGACAACTAGATATGTTTTGACATGGGTATGCATTGGAGGGACTGATGCTAAAGCTGAAACTGCAATACTTTGGCCACCTCATGTGACGAGTTGACTCACTGGAAAAGACTCTGATGCTGGGAAAGGTTGGGGGCGGGAGGAGAAGGGGACGACAGAGAATGAGATGACTGGATGGCATCACCGACTCTGTGGACATGAGTTTGAGTGAACTCCGGGAGTTAGTGATGGACAGGGAGGCCTGGCGTGCTGTGATTCATGGGGTCGCGGAAAGTCGGACACGACTGAGCGACTGAACTGAACTGAACTGATGCACTGTGAAACTCTCAACAACATCGTGTTGTTGTTGTTTGTAGTTTGTGTTCCCACCAAGGAAGTCCATTTCTTTGTTAAAAATCAATTGCAACTCTTTCTCCTTCCTTTTTCTACCCAATCCATCCACCTTTGTGTCCAGACAGCTACTGACCAGCTTTTTGACACTAATCTGTGTTTCATATAAGTGGTGTAGTACAGAATATAATCCTGGCTTCTTTTGCTTAAAAATTATTTTAATATTCATCTATGTTTTTGTACTATTTATAGTTCATCATTTTACTGCTTAATAATATTTGATTACATGCATGCATGTGTTCATGCTCAGTCACATCCGACTCTTTGCAACCCCCTGGGCTGTAACCGCCCACACTGTAGCCTGTAATCCCAGGTTCCTCTGTCCATGGGGTTTCCCAGGTAAGAATCTTAGAGTGGGTTGCCACTTCCTACTCCAGGGCATCTTCCAGACCCAGAGATCAAACATGCATCTCTTGTGTCTCCTGCATTGGCAGACAGATTCTTTACCACTGAGCCACCAGGGAAGCCAATTATATGAATATAGTGCAACTGAAGCATCTATTCACCAGCTGATAGCCATCTGGGTTGTTTCCTTTTTTGGCCTGTTACAAATAAACCTGCTGTGAATATTTATATACTGATTTTTCTATGAGCATGTATTTTCATTTATTTTAGAAAGTATGTAGATGTGGTGTGTCTGCGTCACATCGCACAAATATTAACTGTACAGAAACTGCAGTACTGTTTTCCAAAGTGATTGTACCAGGTTTTTAAAATTCCCACCAGAGATGCATGAGAGCTCCAGTTTCTTTGCAACCTCGCCATAATTTGGTACGAAAAGTGGTTTGTTGAGAAGTGTGTTAGTTTCCATATATTAGGGGACTTCTCACTTTTCTGTGATTGATTCCTTATTTCATTCCCTTGTGTCCAGAGAATATGTTTTGTGTGTCTGAAAATTTAAAAATTTTATTAGTTTTTTTTGGACCCAAAACATGTTCTATCCTGGTAAAGATTTCATGCGCACATGAAAAGTTTGGCTTCTGCAGTCGTAGGACTGAGGGTCTAACACATCTTAACTGGATAAACTTGCTTGACACTACTTTTCAAGTCTACCAATATCCTTACCAATATTCTGTAGCACATATTTCTATAACTTTGTTCTATCAATTATTGAGAGAGCAGTGTGAAAATGTTCAACGACAATTGTAAATTTGTCTGTCTCTTTGCAGCTGTATAAGATATTGCTCATGAATTTTGAAATAATGGTATTAGTTGTATACGTGTTTAGGATTACTATGTCTGATTAATAAAACGGTTCTCTCAATCCCAGGTAATATTCTCTGTCTTGAAATGCACTTTGGCATTAATTAAGCCACTCCGATAATATTTTCATCAGTGTTAGCTTGTATACATTTTTTTCCATAACTTAATTTTAATCTATTTATGCTTTTATATTTAAAGTGAGTTTTTTTTTGTAAACAACTTTTATTTGGATATTGTGTTTCAGCAACTTATGCCTTTTTGAATTGGTGGATTTAGGCCATTTATTTTAATGTGATTGTTGATCTGACTGTTTAATTCACCGTGTCACATTTTGTTTTCTGCTTCTTACATCTGCTCCTTGTTCCCTGTTCTTTCACTGTCTGCCGTATTTTGGATCGAGTATTTTTTAATGATTTTCACAGGTCTGGACTAGGTGATCAGGTGAGCCTGTATAATTTCCAATTCTATCCTTCACTGGTTGTGTGAGTTTGGTTAAGCTACTGCACAGCCCAGGCTTCTGTTTAATTTATTTCCTACCTCACACTCTGAGTACTGAATACAATGGTGTATGGGGTTGTGTAAGCTCTGTCACCAATGAAAACTTCTTGATGCTTTGGTTTTGTCATATATAAAATTGGAATGATACTTATCTCACAAAGCTGTCTAAGGATTAAATAATTTATGTAAGCATAACTCTTTAATCACCTGATTCACGAGAATTGGTCCATGACCCTTCACTATCACTAATAAATGCCAGTTCCTTCTTTGCTAAGAAAATGGGCATTTGCCTTAGTTCTTGCCACACACGTGGGGATAACAACTGCAATTGCTACAATGTGCACACCATCTTTTTAATCCTTAAACTTTGTTTGGGACACTTTGAATGAAATTTTGCTCGCAGCACCGCCAGAGATTATGGTCATTGAGCCTGGTCCTCTGCTGGGCATTGGGAATATGACAGTGGGTAAAAAATGCAAATTTTTTTACACTTAGGGAAACTAGTGTTAGTTTGAGAGACCATATGGTCTAGTTCAAGAGAGATTATCACAGTAATAATATTATAACCAACAATCACATAAATAAGTATACAACTGTACCTGTAAGTGCTTCAGAAGAGATGCCGGGGAGTGAGGAGGGTTATTAGAGCAGATTCTCCATAGCTACAACACAGAGGTTTGCTGAGTAAGCGATGGTAGTTAGCGAAGGCTGGGGGTTCTTGCAGGCAGAGGGAACAGCTCTTGGAAAGAAGGAAGGAACTTGCATCTCCTGGGACCTTGAAGACGACGGGCGTGGGTGAAGATTAAGGAATGATGGGAAAATAGAAGATGAGAGGAAAAAGAGAGTGAAACAGCGCCTGGAGTCCGGACCCTAGAGGATGGTAAAGGGGCCTTGATCTTATCCTGAGGACGATGAGTTCAAGTGTTTTACCAACGAGGGTTGAGCAGAGGTGGGGTAGGGGGGCTTGATTTCAGCAGAGAAGGGCCGTATGCTTTCACTTTCCATGTGTGGTTGGTTCCTGAGAAAGGACTACTTATTTCTGGAGAAAGAGGGCCTCGAGGAATATCCACATTGCCACAAAGTAAAGACAAAGTGCACTTGTGTACTTGAATCATCCCGATTCATGAAAAAGTTGTCGTCCGTGAAACCAGTCTCTGGAACCAAAAACAAGTTGGGAAATGCTGCTCTAGATGATGTCTTGTCCAAGACGGGTGCAGTAAATCTTCATCCCATAAACGAGTGCGCACTTGGGCCCCTTCCTCACTGTGATTTCACTTCATATCGTGAAAAGAACATCTAAATCCTTGTGAGATGGTGAAACTGTCCCTTTACAGAAAAGTGTGGTGATATAAGAGAGCAGCAGATGAATCGAAAACACTTGTCTTTGTTTTGTTAACAAGTTGGAGACAGAAGAAAAGTGGTGAGTGGAAAGAACCTGGTCTCCAGGACTTTTCCTTTATCACTTGAAAGTTTCCTTTATAAATTGGGTAGGAAAAACTAGTACCACTAGAAACTGACTTTTCCCGCATTTGTGTGAGGGTGTATCTGG
The DNA here is from genome assembly GCF_049115385.1 of Moschus berezovskii. NCBI lineage: Eukaryota > Metazoa > Chordata > Mammalia > Artiodactyla > Moschidae > Moschus > Moschus berezovskii. The sequence goes on along the minus strand of NC_142477.1, from coordinate 12,473,588 downwards.
ACACCGTTAATTCAGTTGGCCTCTAACAGTGTCATTTGGATCACAAAATTAGCACCTCATTAAGAAAATTGGTATGAAAATTAAGCAACTGCAGAGCAATGATTGCCTGAAAGGGCAAAGTTTTAAAAGGTGGAGTTAATAGGTTGGCACTTTTATTAATTAATATTCTCCGAAGACAGCGACTGTGTGGTGGGAGAAACATACGTGTAGATAGAGAACCTGCAGAATCTCCACAAGGTCGTTCATTGCCCAAGCAACACCTCATTAGCCATTCAGCCTGAGTCGCATAAACGTTCAGAAGGCGGTTTTGACATGCACTCACATTACAAAATATACCTTCTCCCTTCAAAATGAATGTAATGATTTTCAAATCTCAATATCTTGGGTTTTTGTTTGCATTGGCTTTGGTTCAGTCTCTAAAGATTGTGACCTTTCTTTAGTTAATTCATCCATCATGTTTTTATTGAACTTAATATGTGCCAGGCATCAAGCCAGGCCCTGGGTGTGTGATGATGGAGGAGGCAGCTCTGACCCCAAAACTTTAATGTGAAATTATGACCTAAAGAAAAGTTTCTTAATATCTACAGGGCCTTGACATTAACTTAGAGTTGACTTTACCCTAAAACACATTTATTGTTAAAGTCATATTCTGGAGTAGATTAAAAATTAACCTATTGTCCTTATAATTCAGTCCAACTTTTTTTTTTTTTTCTGGACTGGTCACTTATGATAATATACATGCTACAATTGCATTCTCCCCAATCATTCCACCTTCACCCTCTCCCACAGAGTCCCAAAGACTGTTCTAAATGCCTATGTCTCTTTTGCAGTCTCTTATACAGGGTTCAGGTTAGCATTTTTCTAAATTCCATATATATGCGTTAATATACAGTATTGATGTTCTTCTTTCTGGCTTACTTCACTCTGTATAATTGGCTCCAATTTCATCCACCTCATTAAAACTGATTCAAATGCATTCTTTTTGATGGCTGAGAAATACTCCATTGTGTATATGTACCAAAGCTTTCTTATCCATTCGTCTGCAGATGGACATCTAGGTTGCTTCCATGTCCTGGCTATTATAAACAGTGCTGGGCAGTTCTATTTCCAGTTTTCTGAGGAATCTCCACACTGTTCTCCATAGTGGCTGTACTAGTTTGCATTCCCACCAACAGTGTAAGAGGGTTCCCTTCTCTCCACACCCTCTCCAGCATTTATTGCATGTAGACTTTTGGATAGCAGCCATTCTGACTGGTGTGAAATGGTATCTCATTGTGGTTTTGATTTGCATTTCTCTGATGATGAGGGATGTTGAGCATTTTTTCATGTGTTTGTTAGCCATCTTTATGTCTTCTTTGGAGAAATGTCTGTTTAGTTCTTTGGCCCATTTTTTGATTGGGTCACTTAGTTTTCTGGAATTAAGCTGCAGGAGCTGCTTGTATAATTTGGAGATTAATCCTTTATCAGTTGCTTCATTTGCTATTATTTTCTCCCATTCTGAAGGCTGTCTTTTCACCTTGCTTAGAGTTTCCTTTGCTGTGCAGAAGCTTTTGATTTTAATTAGGTCCCATTTGTTTATTTTTGCTTTTATTTCCAATATTCTGGGAGGTGGGTCTTGGAGGATCCTGCTGTGATTTATGTCGGAGAGTGTTTTGCCTACGTTCTCCTCTAGGAGTTTTATAGTTTCTGGTCTTACATTTAGATCTTTAATCCATTTTGAGTTTATTTTGGTGTATGGTGTTAGGAAGTGTTCTAGTTTCATTCTTTTACAAGTGGCTGACCAGTTTTCCCAGCACCACTTGTTAAAGAGACTGTCTTTTCTCCATTTTATATTCTTGCCTCCTTTGTCGAAGATAAGGTGTCCATAGGAGCATGGGTTTATCTCTGGGCTTTCTATTTTGTTCCATTGATCTATATTTCTGTCTTTATGCCAGTACCATACTGTCTTGATGACTGTGGCTTTGTAATAGAGCCTGAAGTCTGGCAGGTTAATTCCCCCAGTTCCATTCTTCTTCCTCAAAATTGCTTTGGCTATTCGAGGTTTTTTGTATTTCCATACAAATTGTGAGATTATTTGTTCTAGTTCTGTGAAAAATATTGTTGGTAGGTTGATAGGGATTGCATTGAATGTATAAACTACTTTGGGTAGTATACTCATTTTTACAATATTTATTCTTCCAATCCACAAACACGGTATATTTCTCCATCTATTAGTGTCCTCTTTGATTACTTTCACTAGTGTTTTATAGTTTTCTATGCAGCCATGAAATTAAAAGACGCTTGCTCCTTGGAAGGAAAGTTATGACCAACCTAGACAGCATATTGAAAAGCAGAGACATTACTTTGCCAACAAAGGTCCGTCTAGTCAAGGCTATGGTTTTTCCCATGGTCATGTATGGATGTGAGAGTTGGACTGTGAAGAAAGCTTATCGCCGAAGAATTGATGCTTTTGAACTGTGGTGCTGGAGAAGACTCTTGAGAGTCCCTTGGACTGCAAGGAGATCCAACCAGTCCATTCTAAAGGAGATCAACCCTGGATGTTCATTGGAGGGACTGATGCTAAAGCTGAAACTGCAATACTTTGGCCACCTCATGCGACGAGTTGACTCACTGGAAAAGACTGTGATGCTGGGAAAGGTTGGGGGCGGGAGGAGAAGGGGACGACGGAGAATGAGATGGCTGGATGGCATCACCGACTCTGTGGACATGAATTTGAGTGTACTCCGGGGGTTGGTGATGGACAGGGAGGCCTGGCGTGCTGTGATTCATGGGGTCGCGGAGAGTCGGACACGACTGAGCGACTGAACTGAACTGAACTGAACTGATGTACAAGTCTTTTGTTTCCTTAGGTAGATATATTCCTAAGTATTTAATTGTTTTCGTTGCAACAGTGAATGGAATAGTTTCTTTAATTTCTCTTTCTATTTTCTCATTATTAGTGTATAGGAATGCAAGGGATTTCTGTGTGTTGATTTTATATCCTGCAACTTTACTGTAATCATTGATTAGCTCTAGTAGTTTTCTGGTAGAGTCTTTAGGGTTTTCTGTGTAGAGGATCATGTCATCAGCGAACAGTGAAAGCTTTACTTCTTCTTTTCCAATTTGTATTCCTTTTATGTCTTTTTCTGCTCTGATTGCTGTGGCCAAAACTTCCAGAACTATGTTGAATAGTAGTGGTGAGAGTGGGCACCCTTGTCTTGTTCCTGACTTTAGGGGAAATGCTTTCAGTTTTTCACCATTGAGGATAATGTTTGCTGTGGGTTTGTCATATATAGCTTTTATTATGTTGAGGTATGTCCCTTCAATTCCCACTTTCTGGAGGGTTTTTATCAAAAATGGATGTTGAATTTTGTCGAAGGCTTTCTCTGCATCTATTGAGATAATCATATGATTTTTATTTTTCAGTTTGTTAATGTGGTGTATTACGTTGATTGATTTGCGGATATTGAAGAATCCTTGCATTCCTGGGATAAAGCCCACTTGGTCATGATGTATGATCTTCTTAATGTGTTGTTGGATTCTGATTGCTAGAATTTTGTTAAGGATTTTTGCATCTATGTTCATCAGTGATATTGGCCTATAGTTTTCTTTTTTTGTGGGGTCTTTACCAGGTTTTGGGATTAGGGTGATGGTGGCCTCATAGAATGAGTTTGGAAGTTTCCCTTCCTCAGCTATTTTCTGGAAGAGTTTGAGTAGAATAGGTGTTAGCTCTTCTCTAAATTTTTGGTAGAATTCAGCTGTGAAGCCGTCTGGACCTGGGCTTTTGTTTGCTGGGAGATTTTTGATTACAGTTTCAATTTCCGTGCTTGTGATGGGTTTGTTCAGATTTTCTATTTCTTCCTGGTTCAGTTTTGGAAAGTTGTACTTTTCTAGGAATTTGTCCATTTCTTCCAGGTTATTCATTTTATTGCCATATAATTGCTGATAGTATTCTCTAATAATCCTTTGTATTTCTGTGTTGTCAGTTGTGATCTCTCCATTTTCATTTCTAATTTTATTGATTTGGTTCTTCTCCCTTTGTTTCTTGATGAGTCTGGCTAGTGGTTTGTCAATTTTATTCACCTTCTCAAAGAACCAGCTTTTGGCTTTGTTGATTTTTGCTATGGTCTCTTTTGTTTCTTTTGCATTTATCTCTGCCCTAATTTTTATGATTTCTTTCCTTCTACTGACCCTGGGGTTCTTAATTTCTTCCTTTTCTAGTTGCTTTAGATGTAGAGTTAGGTTATTTAGTTGACTTTTTTCTTGTTTCTTGAGGTGTGCCTGTATTGCTATGAACTTCCCCCTTAGCACTGCTTTTACAGTGTCCCAGAGGTTTTGGGTTGTTGTGTTTTCATTTTCATTCATTTCTATGCATATTTTGATGTCTCTTTTGATTTCTTCTATGATTTGTTCATTATTCAGCAGCGTGTTGTTCAGTCTCCATATGTTGGCACTTTTAATAGTTATTCTCCTGTAATTGAGATCTAATCTTACTGCATTGTGGTCAGAAAAGATGCTTGGAATGATTTCAATTTTTTTGAATTTACCAAGGCTAGATTTATGTCCCAGGATGTGATCTATCCTGGAAAAGGTTCCGTGTGCGCTTGAGAAAAAGGTGAAATTCATTGTTTTGGGGTGAAATGTCCTATAGATATCTATTAGGTCTAACTGTTCTATTATATCATTTAAAGATTGTGTTTCCTTGTTAATTTTCTGTTTAGTTGATCTATCCATAGATGTAAGTGGGGTGTTAAAATCTCCCACTATTATTGTGTTATTGTTAATTTCCCCTTTCATACTTGTTAGTAATTGTCTTACATATTGCGGTGCTCCTATGTTAGGTGCATAAATATTTATAATTGTTATATCTTCTTCTTGGATTGATCCTTTGATCATTATGTAGTTTCCTTCTTTGTCTCGTTTCACAGCCTTTGTTTTAAAGTCTATTTTATCTGATATGAGTATTGCTACTCCTGCTTTCTTTTGGTCTCTATTTGCATGGACTATCTTTTTCCAGCCCTTCACTTTCAGTCTGTATGCATCCCTCGTTTTGAGGTGGGTCTCTTGCAGACAACATATATGGGGGTCTTGTTTTTGTATCCATTCAGCCAGCCTTTGTCTTTTGGTTGGGGCATTCAACCCATTTACGTTTAAGGTAATTATTGAAAAGTACGATCCCGTAGCCATTTTCTTTATTGCTTTGGGTTCAAGTTTATACACTCTTTCTGTGATCCCTGTCTATAGAAGATCCTTTAGCATTTGTTGGAGAGCTGGTTTGGTGATGCTGAATTCCCTCAGCTTTTGCTTGTCTGTAAAGCTTTTGATTTCTCCTTCATATTTGAATGAGATCCTTGCTGGGTATAGTAATCTGGGCTGTAGGTTATTTTCTTTCATCACTTTAAGTATATCTTGCCACTCCCTTCTGGCCTGAAGAGTTTCTGTTGAAAGATCAGCTGTTATCCTTATGGGAATCCCCTTGAGTGTTATTTGCTGCTTTTCCCTTGCTGCTTTTAATATTTGTTCTTTGTGTTTGATCTTTGTTAATTTGATTAATATGTGTCTTGGAATATTTCGCCTTGGGTTTATCCTGTTGGGGACTCTCTGGATTTCCTGGACTTGGGTGATTATTTCTTTCCCTATTTTAGGGAAGTTTTCAACTATTATCTCCTCAAGTATTCTCTCATGGTCTTTCTTTTTGTCTTCTTCTTCTGGGACTCCTATGATTCGAATGTTGGAGCGTTTAACATTGTCCCAGAGGTCTCTAATATTGTCCTCATTTCTTTTAATTCGTTTTTCTTTTTTCCTCTCTGTTTCATTTATTTCTACAATTCTATCTTCTAGTTCGCTTATCCTGTCTTCTGCCTCTGTTATTCTACTGTTTGTTCCCTCCAGAGTGTTTCTGATCTCATCTATTGCATTATTCATTGTATATTGACTCTTTTTTATTTCTTCTAAGTCCTTATTAAATCTTTCTTCCATCTTCTCAATCCTTTTCTCCAGGTTATTTATCTGTAACTCCATTTTACTTTCAAGATTTTGAATCATTTTCACCATCAAAATTCGAAATTCTTTATCAGGTAGATTCCCTATATCTTCTTCTTTTGTTTGTGTTGGTGGGCAATTATCTTGTTCCTTTACTTGCTGGGTATTTCTCTGCCTCTTCATCTTGCTTATATTGCTTTGCTTGGGGTGTCCTTTCCCTCTTCTTGCAGTTTGTGGAGTTCTCTTTATTATGTAGTTTCTTCGCTGTGTGTGGGGTTGGACAGGTGACTTGTCCGGGTTCCCTGGTTAGGGAAGCATGTGTCAGTGTTCTGGTAGGTGGAGCTGGATTTCTTCTCTTTCCTTTAGAAGACAATGGGCTGCTTTTCTGGGAGCCTGATGTCCTCTGCCAGTATTCAGAAGTGGTTTTGTGGACTTTACTCCACGTTCAAATGTTCTTTTGATGAATTTGTGGGGAAGAAAGTGGTCTCGCCGTCTTGTTCCTTCCTCCCCAGAACACTGGATTCCTATATTCCACCTGGTCGTGGAGTATCCCTTCCCAGCCGCTCCAGCAAGGCGCAGCCGCTGTACCCTACCTTGGACGAGGGGTATCTCCTCAAGGCCGCCCCTCCTGCTTTGAATGTGGATCAGCTCCTCTCGGCCCTCCGGTGCCCAAGCAGCCACCACCTCCTGGACGTGGTACAGCTCCTCTCGGCCACCGCCCCAACCCTGGGCGCGGGGCAGCTCTTCTCAGCCACGATTCTGCACGTGGTCGGTTGCGCCGGGAGCCGGGCGTCTCTCGCGTCTGCGCCGCCGGGAGCCGGGCGTCTCTCGCATCTGCGCCGCCGGGAGCCGGGCGTCTCTCCAGTCCAACTTTTTTTAAAGCTATGACTGAGTAATTACTAGCGTTCCCAACTGGAACTCTTGGTAGTAAGAAGTCTGGGCTTAACTCATGGCTCAAAAGGTAAAGAATCTGCCTGCAGTGCAGGAGACCTGGGTGTGATCTCTGAGTCAGGAAGATCCCCTGGAGGAGGAAATTCAACCCAACACACTCCAGTTGGAAAATTCCATGGACAGAGGAGCCTGGCAGGCTGAAGTTCGTGAGGTCGCAAAGAGTCAGACATGACTGAGCAGCAAACTACTGTTAATCAAATAATAGTACATTCACTCTAAGGATTATTTTGTTGCCATTATGATGATCATGAAGAAATATTCATGATATGATGTGAATTGATGGAAACTAGAAAACATTACAGGTTTGCCATCATTACAACTACTAAAAATTGAAATTAAATACATCAAAACACAATGATGATATTAGCACATTATTATGGGGATACTAAGTGAGAAGGGTTTGTACCAACAGGATTACAGGTAATCACTAAAGTCCTGGAGGGTTGGGTGAGTGGCTTAGGAACCATTTGAAATGCAGCAGAAGGTTGAATATTGAAATGTATTGACTCACCTGGTAAATAATGAAACATACATTATATTAGTGTTTGTACTATAATAATCAGGGACTTATCTAGATTTCATGAGAACTGCAGTTTATAATTTATGAGTTTATGAAATTTGCTTTTTATTAAAAGTAGACTTTTTTTTACAGAAGCTCTAGATTCACAGCAAAGTACAGACAATCTCATACAGCCCCTCCCTACACAAAGGTACATCGTCCCCCACTGCCAATATCCCCCACCAGAGTGGTACATTTGTTACAATCCATGAACCCATGTTGACATATCACCCTGAGTTCATAATGTAAATTAAGGTTCGTTTTTAATGTTGTATATCCTGTGGGTTTGGACAAATGTATAATGATGTACGAGCTTCCCTGGTGGCTCAGAATCTCCCTGCAGTGTGGGAGACATGGGTTCGATCCCTGAGTTGGGAAGATCCCCTGGAGGAGGGCATGGCAACCCACTCCAGTATTCTTGCCTGGAGAATCCCATTGACAGAGGAGCCTGGCGGGTTACAGTCGATGCGGTCTTAAAGAATCAGACACGACTGAGCTACTAAGCACAGCACAGCATAATAACACACATTCTTTATAGTATCATATAGAATATTTTTGCTGCCCTAAAAATCCTCTGGGCTCTGCTTATTTATCTTCTCTTTCCACATCTCCCACAGCCACTGATCTTTGTACAGTCTCTGTAGCTTTGCTTTTTCAAGAATGTCCTAGAATTAGAATCATACATGATATTGCCTTTTCAGATTGGCATCTCTCACTTAATGATAATCATTTAAGTTTCTTCCATGTCTTTTAATAGCTTGATAGCACATTCCTTTTTAGCAGGGAACAATATTCCATTGTCTGGATGCACCACAGTTCATTTATCCATTTACCTACTGAAGGACATCTTGGTTGCTTTCAGGTTCTGGAAATTATGAATAAAGTTGCTCTAAGCATATATGTGCAGGTTTTTATGTGTACATAAGTTTTCAACTCATTTGGGCAAATAGTAGGAAATGCAATTGCTGGGTCATAATGGTAGAGGAGGGCTTCCCTCATGGCTCAGTCAGTAAAGAATCTGCCTGCTATGCAGGAGACCTGGGTTCGATCCCTGGGTCTGGAAGATCCCCTGGAGAAGGAAGTGGCAATCCACTCCAGTATTCTTGCCTGGAAAAGCCCATGGACAGAGGAGCCTGGCAGGCTACAGTCCATGGGGCTGCAAGAGTTGGACACGACTTAGCGACTAAACCGCCACCATGGTAAAGGATGTTCAGTGACAAAACCATCTTCCAAAGTGCATCCCCACCACCCACATATGAGACTTCCTGTTGTGTCACATTCTCAGCAGCGTTTGGTGCTGTTGGGGCTTTGGATCTGTTCCTTCTGATTGATGTAGTGGCATCTCATTAGTCTAATTTGTAATTCCCTAATGACACACCTGTAAACATCTGTGCTCTTGCCATCTGGGTATTTGCCTTGGTGAGGTGTCTGTTCAGGTCGTTTTTCCCCATTTATTTTTCTGTCTTTAAATTGATTTTTCTTTGTGTATAGTTGATTTACATTGTTGTGTTAGCTTCAGGTGTACAGCCAAGTGAATCAGTTACACACACATATATATATCCCCTCTTTTTCAGATTCTTTTCCCATATAGACCATTGCAGAGTATTGACCAGAAATCCCTGTGCCATACAGGAGGTTCTTACTAGTAATCTATTTTACATATAGTAATGTGGATATGTCAGTCTCAATTGCCCAATTTATCCCTTGCCCCCTTCTCCTTGGTAACCATATGTTTGTTTTCTACATTTGTGACTCTATTTGTAAATACGTGACTTTGTACAATTTTTTTAGATTCCGCATATAAGTGATATCATATGATACCATGTGATATTTGTCTTTCTCTTTATGACTTATTTCACCCAGTATGACAATCTCTAGGTCTACCCATGTTGCTGCAAATGGCAGTATTTAGTTCTTGGCTGAGTAATGTTCTACTGTGCATCAGTACCATATCTTCTTTATTCTTTCATCTGTCAATGGGCATTTATGTTGCTTCTGTGTCCTGGAGGTTTTTTCCTCCAACTTTTAAATCAGATTGCTTTCTTATTGTTGAATTTTAAGAAACTTTTGTATATTTTGGATGACAGTCCTTTATCAAATGTGTCTTTTGCTTGTATTTTCTCCCAATCTGTGGCTTGTCTTCTCATTCTCTTGACATTGCAGAGCAAAAGGTTTTCATTTTAATGAAATCCATCTAATTAATAATTTCTTTCGTGGACTGTGCCTTTAGTATTATAAAGTTTACTTTTTCAGATATTTTAATTCATACCAAATATTGAGAGAAATTTGCTAGATCTGCTCCCAGGGTCTTATAAGGGCTCATGAAGGGCCCTGATATTGAAGCTTCATTTGCTGCATAGGAAGTAGGCCTCCAGCAAATGTTATTATCTATTTTATCAAGATAGACAATTAAAACCAAGAAAATTTATTTGCAACATCTTGTAGGAAGACTGTATGGTCACTTCAAAATGTACCTCTTTCTCTATGTTTGGCCAGACACCCCCCACCTCCACTAGACACACACACATACACACACACACACACACACATTATTTTGTTTGTCCCTAATGAGCTACTGCATGATTGAAGCAACTAGTAACAATCCATTAAGCAAACTGAAAGCAGATTCTCCAGCTATTCTTGAATTCTTGCCACACTGGTTGTACTTCATGGGAGTTCGTGTGCTTGCTTTCTACACTTGATCTTAGCCAAAAGGCCAGGAAGTGATGTGTGTCCTTGCTTTCACATGGTCAGATTTTGACTGGTGAACCAGGAGGGCAAAATGTTCATAAATTCTCATCTCTACATAACAGAATCCAACTAAATGATTGATATACTTAAGAGCTACTTTAATTCAGTCATTTCCAAAGAGGAGGTTGAGATTCATGATCAATAATTAAAGAGATGGAAAAATGTTTTAAAGCATGATATGAAATAGTAAAACTGAATAGAAGAGAATAAATAGAATAGAAAATATGATGGTAAATCTCATATATATATATATAGATCAATAGATATGGTAACAGGGTCCTCAAAACTTCTGTCTCTGTGAATGTGTGTGTGCTGACTGTTGTGGTAAGTGCAATTTTTATTGTGTATAGTGATCAAAAAATGACTGAGTGCCATTTTCCTGAGTAGTCAACATTCACTCTAGAACAAACATAAAAGCTTTTTATGTTTGTATATTTGAGTACAGACATATACAAGTTGTTGGGGTATTTGTGTATTTGTCAGCTTCTTTTAACCTTCAAAATTCAGCAGAATCATGCTGATACATGTTTGGATGCATATCAAATTCCGCGTCAAAATTCAGATCTCTTACTTGATACCTTGTGCATTCTTCCGATGCAACTGTGGACTCCCATGTGTCTTTGGATCCTGCCCATTAAGTGCTTGTTCATGGAAGCATTTCTCCTGATGATACATGAGATGGGTAAGGGAATAATTGTGTCTTAATTTTTATCCTTGATCAGCCAGGGAGGAGAAGAGACAGTGAGATGGTGGATTTTGGAGGAGCCTATACTTTCCTCCATTTTGCATAACAGAGAATGCAGATACCAAAAATGTAGGCTGATGAAGAGATGAAAGTGATTCTTTTCTGTCCCTCCTGGGCCCGTGGACACAGAGCTTTCTGATCACCACTCCCGGCAATTTCCTCAGCATCCCTGAGCCGTGAAGGGCTCACACTGGGCCATTCTTTCTCCCTGTGCCGTCATTGTCTACTTTTGGTCCCTGTATAATACTGGTCACAGTTGAAGTCACATTCCTTGGAAAGCTTCTTCCTGGGGCAGCTTGGCCTTTCTAGAAAGATTTTATGCTTGTTTTAAGCTGTGATCATAATTGCGATGATTAAGGCCCATGAAGGGCCCAGATAAACAGCTGAGGGTCCTGTTCATAATAAAAGAGTGAACTGGATTGTCCACACCATATCAGAAACTAAAACTAATATGCATTAATTATAATTACTAGATTACAGAAAGTACATTTGGAGGGGAGTAAAAATGTCTTCTATTCCTTTGCTGCCTTTATCTTACTATTTGCTATAGTTGATGTTGTTTAGTCGTTCAGTCGTGCCCAACTCTTTGGAACCCCGTGGACTGCAGCTTGCCAGGCTTCCCTGTCCTTCACGATCTCTCAGAGTTTGCTCACACTCATGTCCATTGAGCCGGAGTTGCTATTTAAACATCTCATCCTCTGCCACCCCCTCTCCTTCTGTTTTCACTCATTCCCACGTCAGGGTCTTTTCCGATGAGTCGGCGCTTCCCATCAGGTGGCCGAAGGGTCGGAGCTTTAGCTACAGTGTCAGTCCTTCCAATGAATATTCAGGGCTGACTTCCTTTAGGATGGATGGGTTTGATCTCCACACAGTCCAAGGGACTCTCAAGAGTCTTCTCCAACACCACGGTTCAAAAGCATCAGTTCTTTTGAATCAGTTTTAATGAGGTGGATGAAACTGGAGCCTATTATACAGAGTGAAGTAAGCCAGAAAGAAAAACACCAATACAGTATACTAACGCATATATATGGAATTTAGAAAGATGATAACCTTAACCCTGTATACGAGACAGCAAAAGAGACACAGGTGTATAGAACAGTCTTTGGGACTCTGTGGGAGAGGGCGAGGGTGGGATGATTTGGGAGAATGGAATTGAAACATGTATATTATCATATGTGAAACGAATCGCCAGTCCAGGTTTGACGCATGATACAGGATGCTCGCGGCTGGTGCACAGGGATGACCCAGAGGGAGGATAAGGTGGGAGGGAGGTGGGAGGGGAGTTCAAGAAGGGGAACACATGTACACCCGGGGCGGATTCATGTCAATGTATGGCAAAGCCAACCAATATAATATTGTAAAGTGATTAGCCTCCAATAAAAAAAATAAAAGCATCAGCTCTTCAGTGCTCAGTCTTCTTTACGGTCCAGTTCTCACATCCATACAGGACTACTGGAAAACCATAGCTTCAATTATATGGACCTTGGTCAGCATCTTTAACATCTTTTTAATATGCTCTCTAGGTTTTTCATTGCTTTCCTTCCAAGGAGCAAGTGTGTTTTAATTTCCTGGCTGTAGTCACTGTCTACAGTGATTTTGGAGCCCAAGAAAATAAAATCTGTCCCTGCTTCAACTTTCCCTCCTTCTATTTGCGTGAAGTTATGAGACCAGATGCCCTGATCTTATTTTTTTGAGTTTAAAACAGCTTTTCCCCCCTCTTTTCTTTCACCCTCATCAAGAGGTTCTTTAGTTCCTCTTCACTTTCAGAAATTAGAGTGGTATCATCTGCATATCTGAAATGTCCTGCTATTAATTTTCCCTGAAAGACATCATTGTACATTTTACATCAGACTCAATCAGCTTTAAGACATATTTTTAGGAATATCAGTGTTATAACCACCTATTACTATTTCAACATATTGAGTAGCAATACTAATAGCTGTGTTTAGTTACTAAGTCATGTCCTACTTTTTGAGACCCTGTGGACTGCAGCACACCAGGCTCCCCTGTCCTCCACTATATCCCAGAGCTTACTAAAATTCATGCCCGTTGAGTCGGTGATGTTATCTAACCGTCTCATCCTCTTTCACCCCCTTTTCCCTTTGCCTTCAATCTTTCCCAGATCAAGTTCTTTTTCAATGAGTTGGTCTTCTTTTCACATCAGTTGGCGGAAGTATTGGAGCTTCAGCATCAGTCCTTCCAATGAATATTCAGAGCTGATTTTCTTTAGGATTGACTGGTATGAGCTCCTTGCAGTCCACTAACTAAGATTTATTTTAAAAGAAAATTACAATGTGAAAAATATCATTTGCATTTCAACTTGATATATGATAGATCAATAATGAAAATTTTCAGTGTATTAGAATAATGTCAATGTATGGCAAAACCACTACAATATTGTAAAGTAATTAGCCTCCAATTAAAATAAATAAATTTATATTAAAAAAGAATAAGTCATTAATTAAAACACTCTTATTAACATCATCTAATCTCATAAAGGGCTTCCCTGGTGGTTCAGAGGTTAAAGCGTCTGCCTCCAATGCGGGAGACCCGGGTTCGATCCCTGGGTCGGGAAGATCCCCTGGAGAAGGAAACGGTAACCCACTCCAGTATTCTTGCCTGGAGAATCCCATGGACGGAGAAGCCTGGTAGGCTACAGTCCACGGGGTCGCAAAGAGTCGGACAAGACTGAGCGACGGAACGGAACGGAATCTCATAGCACATGATATGAATTAGAGTGTCTTTAGCAAGATATACACAATGAGTATAAATAGATATTTTGGAGTTAATATATATTTATTTATTGGCTATGTGCCCTTATTTAAAATAATTACAATCATGGTTAAACCATTTATATTTATAGGAGTTGTGCATTAATCTTCTAACAGGCTTTAACGCCTGTGACTGCGGCATGTCCAACATATCTTAAACACCGTAGCCAAGCTTCATTTTCTTCCTAAGATCTGCCCTCAGCGTATATTTGCTTTTCACGTCATGATGCCTCTTTATACCCTGAGGCAGAGCGCCTACACTCGTGTAGCTCCTTCCGTTCACCTTCCCTAATCCATGCTGTGCATACGTGATCTGTCTTCCTAATGCCAGAGATGGTCGCCGTGCTCAGCTAAGCCGCAACCTTCATTCAAAAGCCAACTGAACCCTCCCAGTTTCCTGGGACTCCCTGCTACGCTCTCTGTCCTCGGAACTCCCCAGAACGCCTGGAGCAGCTACCATGTGGTCTTCTGACTTAAGGTGCAGCCCCTGCTGTCCTGAAGGGGATCTTCCTCCGCTGCTAGACAGCAAGTTCAGGTGTGTTTTTCTTTGTGGTGCCTGTGCCACTCTACTGTGAACACACAAGTCGTGAACATACTTTGTGGATTCATTCAGATGTTTAGTCAATTTGCATTGCTTAATGGAAAACATGGTGACATCTCACAGCGCTATATTAAATAATGAGCCCTTGGCATTTACATATTTAACATTTTTCAAATAAAATGTTTACAAACACCCCTGAAGGTACATAATATGCAGTAATTTGTAATTACATTGAGGCACAAATTAGAATAATTATATGTGTTCCATCTCAAAGAAACTTTATTGTTCTCATTTAATTCATAATTTTATTTATTTCTCAAAATAGCTCTGTGAGTTGGGTATTTCCATTCCAGTTTTACAGAGGAGGAAACTGAAGACAATAAATTCCCCAGTTGGATATGCAAAAAATATTTTGTTAGTAACTTGGGATATGTTTCTGAGCTATATTGTTGATCTACTGTCTTGAGATTTTATAACTTATTTCTAGTAAAATGATGCCAATAATATAGCTCTTCAAGAAAGGAATGGATTTCAAAGTGCATCCTTACATGGAGTGGGGGAATAAGACACCACAGATCTTACTTGGGAATTAGAAGAAGTATAATTCACACACATATAAATTAATAGATACCACGAGTGTTGTTATTATAGTATCAATGTAAAAATTACTGGCATTCGACATGGGGCTTTTCCACATTATTTGGAAAGTGCTGTGAAGTCTGAAAGCATCACTTCTCAGCCATGTCTACAACTTCCAGGTTTATCATTGCGTTTCTAGTTCCCATTGCAGCTACTAGAGAGGTAACAGTAAAATTTGATTCTAATGATGATTACAGTTATTCAATAGTCTTACAGTGGTAAATGTGTAGTCACAGTAAAATGAAATGAAGTTTTATTAAAGGTTTAACCTTGTAAGTTTTTGACCGCATAAGTTTTCCTTAAAATAATTATTTATCATGTTTAGACTGGTCGAGTCTATTGTTGCCTAAGTTCCTTTCTATGAGGACCGGCTACTCTGCTTTAACCCTTGGGTCCAGAAATTGAGCTTTCGTTCATACAAGGTATGGGAGATGGCACAGGCCCATGAAGGATGGTGTGGACACATAACTTTTATAAAAATAAATGACCATAGAGTGTCACAGCCATAAAGAATTCATGCTTTTAATATAGAAGCTTACTTTTGAAATCATTCCTGAAGAAAATGACTCAACGGAACCAAATGGCCGTTTGTATGAAGATGTGTGCATGCTCAGTCTCTTGTTTGTGTCTGACTCTGCGACCCCAAGGACCATAAACTGTCAGGCTTCTTTGTCCATGGGATTGTCCCAGCAGGAACACTGGAGTGAGTGGCCCTTTCCTCCTCCAGGGGATCTTTCCAAGTCAGGGATTAAACATGCATCTCCTGCATTGGCAGGTGGACTCCACCTCTGAGCCACATGGGAAGCCCTTGTATGAATGTGCATAGTACTTCTTTTAAGGTGGGAATTAAATAAAGGTAACTATAGTATCCAAAAGTATGGAAGTGTTTAGTAAATCACGTTACCAAATTTAACAGATTGGAAACATGAAAATGAATATGGAAGCTATCTATATACATAAAGATGATTTTCACTTGCTCTCTTTCTTCTGTTGGTAGGTATGTAAAAATGCCTTTGTGTGTGTGTGCTTGCACGCACACATACACACAACAAAAACCATGTACAGATATTCCTGCTGTAACAATATACATGATTCTGGAAAAATGTCACCTCCTGTAAAACCTCACACTAAAATCAACACAGCTCAGAGAACCAGTAAGCCACTCAAAGCATGGGCAGCCCTAAAACTACATTACCTGGAAAAATGATTACTTAGACCAGGAGAGATGACATGAAGGTTCAGGGCAGCTACACGTTTACTCTGGACACGTTAAAAGCACAAGGAAGCAGTATACAGTGGAAGACTGCCCAACAGGTGCTGAGCTCACACAGCTGGAAGCAGAGATCTGAACAAACAGGGCTGCTATGAAGGTGGGCACTGATGGGTGTGCAGCCTGTGGTGACCTAAAGTGATTCCAGGTTGGAGCCAGCGTCTCTGGGGAAGGAGAAAATCTAGATGACCTTGGGTTGGATGATGAATTTTTAGATACAAAATGAAAGGCACAATCCATGAAAGAAAGAATTGGTAAGCTGGACTTGATCAAATTTAAAATTTTCTATTCAGAAAGAGATGCTGTCAAAAGAAGGGAACGACAAGCCTTAGACTGAGAGAACGTATTTGCAAAAGTTAAGTCTAAGGAAGGACCGGTGTTCAAAATATACAAAGAACTTTAAAACTCAACAATAAGAAAACATACGACTTGTTTACAAAGTGGGTTCATATTTAATCACCACAATTACATTAATTCTTATAACGATCCATAATCTATCTTTAAGATAACTGTCTGTAATATTCCCTGAGATGTTCACTGTGTATGTTGAATCATACTTTTTAAACCTTACCGTTTTCCTTGTATAGGTAAAGCTAATGCCAACAAAGGTCCATCTAGTCAAGGCTATGGTTTTTCCCGTGGTCATGCATGGATGTGAGAGTTGGACTGTGAAGAAAGCTGATCGCCGAAGAATTGATGCTTTTGAACTATGGTGCTGGAGAAGACTCTTCAGAGTCCCTTGGACTGCAGGGAGATCCAACCAGTCCATTCTAAAGAAGATCAATCCTGGGTGTTCATTGGAAGGACTGATGCTAAAGCTGAAACTGCAATACTTTGGCCACCTCATGCGACGAGTTGACTCACTGGAAAAGACTCTGACGCTGGGAAAGGTTGGGGGTGGGAGGAGAAGGGGACGACAGAGAATGAGATGGCTGGATGGCATCAGCGACTCTGTGGACATGAGTTTGAGTGAACTCTGGGAGTTGGTGATGGACAGGGAGGCCTGGCGTGCTGTGATTCATGGGGTCGCGGAGAGTCGGACACGACTGAGCGACTGAACTGAACTGAATGCATTTTTCCTGCTTCACATTTCTTCCTAGAATGCCCAGTGGGATTTAAGGAAATGGCAACCCACTCCAGTATTCTTACCTGGAGAATCCCAGGGACAGGGGAGCCTGGTGGGCTGCCATCTATGGGGTCGCATCAAGTCAGACGTGACTGAAGTGACTTAGTAGCAGCAGCAGCAGCTTTGTCCCACAGCCAAAAAGCTGTATTTCCAAGAAAGTCTGTGGGTTTGTAAATGAAAGGTAGCATCGGCATCTTCAGTACTGTTTTGTGAAAACACTGTTTTCTCAACCAGGAACTACTGACATTTGAGTCAGACGGTTGTCTGTCTGGGACACTACTTGTGTGTTGCAAGATGTTTTACCAGTAGCCTTGGGCTCCACCCACCAATTACCATCATTGTAAAACAAGCCCAATAAAGTCAATTGATACTTAGATAACGTGATATTTCAGGAGATCGTACAATTCCCAAGGATACAGTGAGAAATCACTTTTTTAAAACTGACCTTACCTTACTTAATACATTCACAATGATAGAACATAGTTAGATGCTTTTAATGTAAGGCCAAAATAAAAATGAGGATCTGTGATCTGATAAAAAATAAACAGGAATGTAGAAATACATCCTTCTTCTAGAAGTAAGGTCTACCTCTAAATGTATATTGCATTCAAAAATATCATCTCAGGAATCATTAAGTTTTATTTATTTATTTTTTTTAGCTCAGCCTCTCTACGTTTATTTATTTATTTATTTTATTTATTGGAGGCCAATCATTTTACAATATTATATTGGTTGGTTTTTCCATACATTGACATGAATCCGCCCTGGGTGTACATGAGTTCCTGAACCCCCCTCCAACCTCCCTCCTCCCTTTATCCTCCCTCTGGGTCATCCCCGCACACCAGCCCCGAGCATCCTATAACATGCATCGACCCTGAACTGGTGATTTGTTTCACATATGACAACATACATGTTTCAATGCCATTCTCCCAAATCATCCCACCCTCACCCTCTCCCACAGAGTCCCAAAGACTGTTCTATGCATCTGTGTCTCTTTTGCTGTCTCGTATACAGGGTTATCATTTGCATCTTTCTAAATTCCATATATATGCGTTAGTATACTGTATTGGTGTTTTTCTTTCTGGCTTACTTCACTCTGTATAATAGGGTCCAGTTTCATCCACCTCATTAGAACTGATTCAAATGCAGTCTTTTTAATGGCTGAGTAATACTCCATTGTGTATATGTACCACAGCTTTCTTATCCATTCGTCTGCAGATGGACATCTAGGTTGCTTCCATGTCCTGTCTATTATAAACAGTGCATATTCCACCCAACAATGTTCTCTGAATTCTGACAGTTTTAAAAACCAAGAGACCATATAAATGAGTAGAGTCTGAGTTCTCCAACTTGAAATAATAAGACAAGAACTTCATGAACTATTTTCATCACAGAGAGCAATACAAAGGGAAATAAAGCTATGACCCTTGATTTCATGATATTGTTGTCCTTGATTTCACGATACCTGTTGTAACAAGATGTCTTTGAATTTCCATATGTTTCCTCTAAGAAACCTATATTCGAAAAATATTATTTTTTGGAACATGGAAGTTCAGTTCAGTTCAGTTCAGTTCAGTCGCTCAGTCGTGTCTGACTCTCTGCGACCCCATGAATCACAGGACGCCAGGCCTCCCTGTCCATCACCAACTCCCGGAGTTCACTCAAACTCATGTCCACATGGAAGTAGTTAACCACTTTTTCTTAATGTGTAAATTAGAATAAAGTTTAAAGTGACCACAGTTTTGGCCACAGTAAAAAAATATTTGCACAAAGAGAAATACATATTGGATCTTTTATAGGCTAGACTTCTGTATTTTGGTAGAAAAACACACTGATTTGAAGATTTGAGTGGAATTTTAAGAACACAAATAACTACTGACATCATCAAAAGAAAGAAATATTACTGCAGGCAGCTTTTCATTTGAAACAGCTTAAACTGTCGCCACTGAACACTGCTGATTTGTCAGTTATGTAGACAGCTTTGCAGGAGGGAGCCTGGCAGAAGTGCAGGGGATTCTGTTTTATGTGTCTATCAGAGAGAAGAAAGTTAAAAACACATGCCAAAACTCTGTTAGAAAGAATGTCAATAGGCATTGTCCTGTTGTAGATTAATAATACCTTGGATAAGAGTTATCAAGAGAAACAACTTATAGGAGATTACATATATATATTTATAGACACACACACATACATTTATATACATGGGCTTCCCAGGAGCCGCTAGTGGTAAAGAACACACCTGCCAAGGCAGGAGATGTGAGAGACTAGGGTTCCATCCCTGGGTCGGGAAGACTCCCTGGAGGAGGGCATGGCAACCCATTCCAGTACACTTGCCTGAAGAATCCCATGGACAGAGGAGTCTGGAGGGCTACAGTTCATGGGGTTGCAGAGTCAGACATGGCTGAAGCAACTTAGCAAAGCACATGTATACATATACATATATATATATGAATAAATTTATCATAAAGAATTGGTTTATGTTATTATGGAGGCCATGAAGTCCCAAGACCTGTCATCTACAAGACAGACTCATGAAAAACAATGATGTTGTTCAGTCTGAATCCAAAGGTCTGAGAACTCTGAGTACCAGTGATGAACATTCCAGTCAAGAACTGAAGGCCGAGAATCAGGAGTTCCAAGGGCAGGAACCAGTTCAGGGTCCTGGCTCACAGAGTCAGGAAGAAAGTGCCAAATGTGTCCTTTCTTTATCTTCTTGTTCGTTTAGCTCCTCAGCAGAGTGAATTATGCTCACCCACATGGGGACTTCCCTGGTGGTGCTAATGGTAAAGAATCCACCTGCCAATGCAGGAGATACAGAGAGACATGAGACTGATTGCTGGGTCAGGAAGATTCCCTGGAGGAGGGACTAGCAACCCACTCCAGTATTCTCGCCTGGAGAATCCTATGGACAGAGGAGATTGATGTCACAAAGCCCATGGGGTTGCAGAGTTGGGCATGACTGAAGTGACTTTGCACGCACCCACAGTCACTTATACAAAGATTCTATTGCAACCCATAGTAATGAAAATTTGAAAATAAAATAAATTTCCTTTAATAGGAGATTCTCTAAATAAACTTAAGCTCATTTCTGTAAAGGCATATTTTGCAGCTTTTAAAAGGAGTGAAATAGATTCTCTACTTACTGATATGAAACTTTCGCATGATGTATATTTTGTAAAAAATAAAAAGGCAGAAATGAAGCAGCATGTACAAGTCCATGTATGTAGCAATGTCAATTTCTTAGTTATGATGGTGTACTACATTAGATGCTAACATTAGGAAGTTTATAGAGGAATCCTCTACTCTCTTTGAGAATCTTCTGTAAATCCAAACTTATTTCAGAATAAAACTCAAACATCCATACTACAGTATATTGACAACTTACCATGAATATCAAACTGTATAATTAATCATTAAATATGAAACAGGATTGTCAAAGTAAACAACAAACAGGGGAGGAAAACATGAAGTTTTGTTAGCAAGTGCCCCATGTTAAATCACAGGGTTGCTTTTGTCACTCAGTTGCCAAGTAGTGTCCAACTCTTTTGCCACCCCACGGACTATATGTTGTTGGATCATTAAAAAAAGCAAGAGAGTTCCAGAAAAACATCTACTTCTGCTTTATTAACTATGCTAAAGATTTTGACTGTGTGGATCACAAAAAACTGTGGAAAATTCCTAAAAAGATGGGAATACCAGACCACCTTACCTGCCTCTTGAGAAACCTGTATGCAGGTCAGGAAGCTACAGTTAGAACTGCACATGGAACAACAGACTGGTTCCAAATAGGAAAAGGAGTATGTCAAGGCTGTATACTGCCACCACACTTATTTAACTTCTATGCAGAGTACATCATGAGGAACACTGGGCTGGAAGAAGCACAACTGGAATCACGATTTCCGGGAGAAATATCAATGACCTCAGATATGCAGATGACACCACCCTTATGGCAGAAAGTGAAGAGGAACTAAAGAGACTCTCGATGAAAGTGGAAGAGGAGAGTGAAAAGTTTGGCTTGAAGCTCAACATTCAGAAAACTAAGATCATGGCATCTGGTCCCATCACTTCATGGGAAATAGAGGGGAAAACAGTGGAAACAGTGTCAGACTTTATCTTCTTGGGCTTCAAAATCACTACAGATGGTGATTATAGCCATGAAATTAAAAGATGCATGCATTAAAAGATATGACCAACCTAGACAGCATATTAAAAAGCAGAGACATTACTTTGCCGACAAAAGTTTATCTAGTCAAAGCTATGGTTTTTCCAATAGTCATTTATGGATATGAGAGTTGCACCATAAAGAAGGCTAATTACTGAAGAACTGATGCTTTTGAACTGCAGTATTAGAGAATACTCTTGAGATTCCCTTGCACATTGAGGAGATCAAATCAGTCAATCCTAAAGGAAATGAACCCTGAATATTCATTGGAAGTACTGATGCTGAAGCTGAAACTCCAATACTTTGGCCACCTGATGCAAATAACTGACTCTTTGGAAAAGACCCTGATTCTGGGAAAGATTGAAGGCAGAAGGAGAAGGGGACGGCAGAGGATGAGATGGCTGAATGGCATCACAGACTCGATGAACATAAGTTTGAGCAAGCTCCAGGAGTTGGTGATGGACAGGAAAGCCTGGTGCGCTGCAGTCCATGGGGCCACAAAGAGTCAGACATGACTGAAGGATGATGACCAACTATAGCCCATCAGGCTCCTCTGTCCATGGAATTCTCCAGACAAGAATACAGGAGTGGGTTGCCGTTTCCTTCTCCAGGGGATCTTCCTAACCTAGGGATTGAAATTGCATTGGCAGGTGGGTTCTTTACCGTTGAGCCGCCTGGAATGCCCCAAGTCATGGTGAGGCTGGTGTGAACATGGTGAATACAGGTATTTCTATCTCCTGACCCCTTATTTTACACAAGAGTGTTTTGTAGAAGAGGCAAGAGTGATGCTGTTAGACAGGTGGAGGTTGAATCTACAAATCCCAACTCACAAGGCCTTCAATGCTTTAACAGAGTCAGAGAGGGAATTTGTTGTTTGAATCAGTCTACTATTCTGGTCTTTGCTCTTTAACAAAACACTCAGGTCTCCAGGAAACTTTATAGAGAGTAGAGATGTACTTTTTTCCTACCAGATAGGGAGGTTACAGAGGCTATGGCCATTGATTTTTCTCAGGAGAAATGTGCTTTTGTAAGTTCATCCACACTCTAGCACGTCACTTTGAGTCTCCCCAGTAGATAGACAGTCCACTCCCTCCCTGACATCATAGTTCTTATAGAAAGAGCCAGGCATGGTGAAGAATTCACAATTTTATCACCCTTTGTGGATAAAAAAATATTATTGATAAGAAAGGAAGAAGAGGAGTATAAATGTGGCAGTTGAACCATGGGTATGGCCAACCAGCCCTATCAGAAAAAAAAAAAGTACACATGTCACATTTATCTTTTTCTGGTTGTTTTTGGAGAAATGGAGCAAAATCAAAGTCTGCCCGTATTTTTATAAAGAAAACAGAGTGTCAGCATCATTTGATAATTCAGATTTCGTCTGTAGTCCAGAAAGAACAAACTTGTCTTGCCCATGGAGAGACATCACCCATCACTCATATCTCCTTGAATGACCAATCTTCAAATGTAATTAATTGTTCAGGGCAGGAATCTAAGGCCCAGACGATGGGGTGCAGCAGGCATCAGAGGCAGAAAGCAGGCAACTTACTTTAAATCACACCCTCTTTCGTCAAAAGTCAGTGAAGGGAGATTTCTTTTTGGTGTGGTGAAAACGTTCTAAAATTACTCTGATGATGATTGTGCAACACTGTGACTAAACTACTCAACTGTGCAGTTCAAAATGGTGAATTTTATGTTATGTGAATATCTAAGTTTAAAAATTTCAAAAAGGTATATTCAAATCCAAATCTAAATGCATGTCTACCTACACATGTGTGTATGTGTGTATGTACATATGTAGGTACATTATCTAACTACTGATCAATCTAACTTTGAGTAGGGGAATTACACATAAAATTTTAGTTACTTCTTCATATGAACATTTATAATTTATATAAAAAGAAAAAAAGAAAAGAAAACCCTAAAATAAACATCAGTAAATGTTTTAAGTTTTACAATTAATAGAGGCCAAAATAATTCAATGATGTATCTTACATATTACTGCAACTAGCTTGCCAAGTTGATTTTTCATCTTGCAAAACCAACTTGTATCTCATTCTTTTTTAGATAAAGAAATTTCAACTGAAACAGAGAGAGAACATATTAATAAACACACCCCCAGGCTATACCTGAAGGTTCTTTCCTCCATCCAATGACGCCCAAGGGCATGCTATTTACTGTTGTGATCTTGAATTAATAATATCCAGCAGTAAGCAAAGCTTCTAGCAGATATCAGTAGAAAACATCTAATTTACAAAAATAATACAAGACAGCTTAGACTGTTGGTATTTTCAACTGTGTATTAGGGGGTTATACAAAATAATCTTATCTCATTGCCCAGATTTGCTGTGAATATTTTTCATCTTTGCAGTAGGATTCAAGCTGTCCTATGGAAAACACAGAGAAGTGTGCCTTTTGCTGCATCGTTTATTTTTTTTCACATTTACTTACATTTTATTCTGTTACCAATACCATATTTAAATGTTGCATAGTTGCATAATGCGCAACTATTTTACATACCTTCATTTACAAATTGTATCTTAGCATTTTTCATGTTTATTTTAGGGTTGTAACTATCTAGGTACATTTTGTGATTATTTAAATTATAAGACAGCTTGACTGTATCATATCATACACAGTAATTAAAACTGTGTCATTGTTAGCTTTCCAAAAAGGAAGTGAATAAATGTGATGTACAAGAACGCTGATCTCCGAAGAATTGATGCTTTTGAACTGTGGTGCTGGAGAAGACTCTTGAGAGTTCCTTGGACTGCAAGGAGATCCAACCAGTCCATTCTAAAGGAGATCAGTCCTGGGTGTTCATTGGAAGGACTGATGCTAAAGCTGAAACTCCAATACTTTGGCCACCTCATGCGACGAGTTGACTTACTGGAAAAGACTCTGATGCTGGGAGGGATTGGGGACAGGAGGAGAAGGGGACGACAGAAAATGAGATGGCTGGATGGCATCACCGACTCTGTGGACATGAGTTTGAGCGAACTCTGGGAGTTGGTGATGGACAGGGAGGAGCCTGGTAAGCTGCATTCCATGGGGTCACTAAGAGTCGGACATGACTGAGCTTCACTTTCACTTTTCACTTTCATGCATTGGAGAAGGAAATGGCAACCCACTCCAGTGTTCTTGCCTGGAGAATCCCAGGGACGGGGGAGCCTTGTGGGCTGCCGTCTATGGGGTCACACAGAGTCGGACACGACTGAAGCGACTTAGCAGCAGCAGCAGCAGGGAGGCCTGGCGTGCTGTGATTCATGGGGTCGCAAAGAATCGGACACAACTGAGCGACCGAACTGAACTGAACTGACACATTATATTTCAAAATAATCTTTTGTTTGAAATTCTTTTAGCAATTATAAGTTTCAATTATTTTTATACTAGGAGCTTTAACTGTACAAGTATAGACTTGCATATTTCTGAAGGAATATATAAAGTAAAAAATGGAAATTAATGTCAGTAGATTCATTGTATTAATGAGGACCTAAATTCTATAGACACGCATGTGTGATTCATAGGTAGAAAAATAATTTCTACATGCATTAAATAGATTTCATGAAGGTTTAGATTCCAGTTTAATAGACATCTTAATATTTAAAATTCTTCAAATCAAATGTTTTAATATAAGAATAACATAGATTGTGATAAAACTTTTCAACTGAGAGAATATTTGTAAGTTCTAAAATATTCTAAATGCAAACATTAAAGAAAAAAATGTAATATTCACCAAATTTATATAGCTGTCACTAATGAGTTATTTTTACAATTTTTACTCATTTTACAAAATGTTAGTTATTTTTACAATATATCTTAATGTGATGACATGTAATTTGAACTCCTCGATTCTGTTCTTTGAATAATTTTCAGTTTGAAAAGAAATAGTTAGAAATCTGAATTTAAATGGTCCCTTAATTTTAAGTTAAGTTTTGTCTAGTCTTGACTATGACAATACTATTATCTATATGAATGTTATCAAAAGAACTGCTGATTTGCACTAATGTTGAAAAGTTTTAAGGTAATGATTGTATATATATGTTTGGGTGATTTTTTGTTCAAAGATATTTTATCTCACATTATATTACATGTAGTGTAATTGCAGGAGAATTAATATCATTTCTGGTGTTTGGGGGGATTGTCTCTAAATATATTTCAATTAAAACAATGTGGTTTACGTCATTTAACTTTTTCCATGATTAAACTTTTTAAATTGTACCCAGTGCAACTCTTCTGAATTATTTACTATGCATTTTAAAACATCATTTTCAATTTTCCTTCCAGACTTTAAAAGCAGCTACGTCAATAACCACTCAGCCACTAAGATGACATGGTCTATCCAGTTCCAGGTTTCCCTTCCGTTGTTCTCATGCAATCATCAGACACACAGGAGCATGAGAGCCAGGTTGGATTCTGAGCCAGTTTTGAGCGAGTGATCTCACGGCGTCCCCCTACCCCAGAAATAGAGGCTGCACCCCTGGGCTGCAGGTCTTCCTGTGGCCCCACCTGTGGGATCAACCTCCCTGATGAGACAGGTGTGTGTGGGACAGAACCCCGAGCAAAGTGACCTGTCTGCTCCAGGCATCCCCACCCTCACCTTCCAAGTGTGGGCTGCTGTCCCTGTAGTCTGATATGTGGATCTAGCTGAGCTTGTCCGCAGCATCCTTTCCTGTTGAGCTGAATCCCCCTCTTCTCCTTTGCCTTCTGCTAATTCAAACCTAAGTAGACAGTGCCCGTGGACTGCAGTGGTGCATTTGCTGTACAGAGCTCTTCCTCACCCGTCACCTCTGCTCCAAGTCTCTTCTCTGTATTCCCTGTGCGTTCAAAAACTAAGTTGGCTAGAAAATGATTTCCACTCCTTAGAATTCAACTAGACAGGTCCTAAAAACCTACACTTCTGAGTAGGGCCTAATCAAGTCCCAGGTTTAAGATATAGTCAGATGAAATAAGGCAGCTAAAAGGAAATAAAATGCATACACTGCATTTTGGAACCATTTTTGTTATATTTTATAACCACCTACTGTTCTCACTGAAGATGCCCTAAATTAAGTTGCAGTAATAACAAAATTGGGAGATTGTTTTCCCTGTGTTTCCTAGTTCATTATGATGATACTTAAGCTCAGACTTGGATTTACACGTTGGTTCCAAGGCTTCCCTGGTGGCTCAGGCGGTGAAGGAACCGTCTGCAATGCAGGAGACTCGGGTTCAATCCCTTGGTCAGGAAGATCCCCTGGAGAAGGGCGTGGCAACCCACTCCAGTATTCTTGCCTGGAGAATTCCATGGACAGAGGAGCCTGGTGGGTTACAGTCCATGGGATTGCAAAGAGTCGGACACGACTGAGCAACTAACACTTTCTTTTGTATAAAATTAACGTTTGGTTTCAACCTCAGAAAATCGTGGTTTTGAACTTCAGTTCTTTCCTGTACATTTAAAGTGTATTATGGCTTAAGGTTATTGCTGAGAATTATAGTAGATAAATTTCATTGTTTTTAAGATTCTTATTCTGCTCTATTGGGATATACTTTGTTTGGATTAATGGAAGACCAAATGGCTTAAAATGATCATCTAATTAAATTGCACTAATGCTATTTAAAGTAATATCATCAGCACTTCAAAGAACACTTTATTGAGGAAGCCTGTTACAAAAATATTGCAACCAGATATTTGATGTTTGACTAATATCCCAAAGTGCAAGAACAAAGTGAAGTCGCTCAGTCATGTCCAACTCTTTGCAACCCCATGGATTTTAGAGTACCAGGCTCCTTGTTCTTTGGATTTTTCAGACAAGAATACTGGAGTGGGTTGTCATTTCCTTCTCCAGGGTATCTTCCCAACCCAGGGATTGAACCCTGGTCTCCCGCATTGTAGGCAGACGTTTCACCGTCTGAGCCACCAGGGAAGTCCATATTACAAGGTACATATTCAGTTCAGTTCAGTTCAGTCGCTCAGTCGTGTCCGACTCTTCGCGACCCCATGAATCACAGCACGCCAGGCCTCCCTGTCCATCACCAACTCCCGGAGTTCACTCAAACTCATGTCCATCGAGTCGGTGATGCCATCCAGCCATCTCATTCTCTGTCATCCCTGTCTCCTCCCACCCCCAATCCCTCCTAGCATCAGACTCTTTTCCAGTGAGTCAACTCATCACATGAGGTGGCCAAAGTATTGGAGTTTCAGCTTTAGCATGAGTCCTTCCAATGAACACCCAGGATTGATCTCCTTCAGAATGGACTGGTTGGATCTCCTTGCAGTCCAAGGGACTCTCAAGAGTCTTCTCCAGCACCACAGTTCAAAAGCATCAATTCTTCGGCGATCAGCTTTCTTCACAGTCCAACTCTCACATCCATACATGACCATGGGAAAAACCATAGCCTTGACTAGACGGACCTTTGTTGGCAAAGTAATGTCTCTGCTTTTCAATATGCTGTCTAGGTTGGTCATAACTTTCCTTCCAAGGAGTAAGCGTCTTTTAATTTCATGGCTGCAGTCAGCATCTGCAGTGATTTTGGAGCCACAAAAAATAAAGTCTGAGACTGTTTCCACTGTTTCCCCATCTATTTCCCATGAAGTGATGGGACCAGGTGCCATGATCTTTGTTTTCTGAATGTTGAGCTTTAAGCCAACCTTTTCACTCTCTTCTTTTGCTTTCATCAAGAGGCCTTTGAGTTCCTCTTCACTTTTGCCATAAGGGTGGTGTCATCTGCATATCTGAGGTTATTGATATTTCTCCCAGCAATCTTGATTCCAGCTTGTGCTTCTTCCAGCCCAGCGTTCCTCATGATGTACTCTGCATATAAGTTAAATAAGCAGGGTGACAATATACAACCTTGACGTACTCCTTTTCCTATTTGGAACCAGTCTGTTGTTCCATGTCCAGTTCTAACTGTTGCTTCCTGACCTGCATACAGGTTTCTCAAGAGGCAGGTCAGGTGGTCTGGTATTCCCATCTCTTTCAGAATTTTCCACAGTTTATTGTGATCCACACAGTCAAAGGCTTTAGCATAGTCAATGAAGCAGAACTAGATGTTTTTCTGGAACTCTCTTGCTTTCTCCATGATCCAGCGGATGTTGGCAATTTGATCTCTGGTTCCTCTGCCTTTTCTAAAACCTGTTTGAACATCTGGAAGTTCATGGTTCACATATTGCTGAAGCCTGGCTTGGAGAATTTTGAGCATGACTTTACTAGCGTGTGAGATGAGTGCAATTGTGCAGTAGTTTGAGCATTCTTTGGCATTCCCTTTCTTTGGGATTGGAATGAAGACTGACCTTTTCCAGTCCTGTGGCCACTGCTGAGTTTTCCAAATTTGCTGGCATATTATTACAACTGATAAATAAGCTAAAATGACTCAGACCTTCCTTTCTCCATCATGTTCCCCAGGTACCAAAAAATGATGTCTTTCCTTTTCCCTAAAAGAAGACAAATCAGGCTTGGTTGTTGGTGAAGCAATTACACGACACAGTCCTGTACCAGGTTCCTCCTTGCTTCACCCCAGTTGATAAGTGGGAATCTGTTCATGAACTGAGTCACCTCTCTGCCATTCAGAACCTTGGACATTTTAAGACTGGCTGAAAGTTTTGAACCCTCTAAAATGTCAGCAGGTCAGGCAAGCGCTCTCCCACCTTGCTGTGCTGCCTTGGGAATCAGGGCACACTCCCTGCAATTAACCTGCCGAGAACTTCCTCAGGCTGAACAACAGGACATGAAGTGAGAACCAGGCTCCCTTACTCGGGTACAGGTGTACCCTGGGATCCATGCACAACTCTATATAAAGCTGCCTTCAGGGAAAATAGGGAAAGTGAGCTTGGTTGAAGAGCTTATGTATTTAAAACGTTACTTGTTTACAGAAGTAGCATTTATTATTGATTTCATTCATGGAAGAAAAATGAAAATCTAATTAACAAATGTGATGAATGATAAGAACCAAACACAGTTTATAGCATAAAGAAATAGGAAATAAAAGCAATTGTATTGTTGACAAATCTAATTCACATGGAATTGTAAAAAGAATGTCTTTAGCAGGAGTCAAGATTATGGAAAATGGATCATTTATGGAGAACCAAGAATCACTTTTAAATGCAAAATGAGAATAAGCCACCATATAGCAAAATTAAGATTTCAATTTTTAATGCATCCTGAAACACATCTGTGACTTTCAGTGCTTTAAAACACTAGAGACCCAACAGATTCAGTAAAATTCAAAAAACTGGTAAAAGTGTGTGGAAGGCTGAAGGACTGAAATCCCAAGAACTTATTCAATGTTCAGATATTTGCTATTAAAACAAATAAAAACCCTAAAACAAGAAGAGCCAAGGTCTCTAAAAGAGTTAGTTTTCCATACCCCCTATCTTTTATGATCAAGAATAACACGAGATCACTCTCCCAGGAGCACGAGACCTTTGGAGTAGACGGAGAAAATGTCTGACAGAAAGTGTTCCCTCGCAGTTGTACAGAGTCCAGAGTTGGGGGCTTGTAAGGGCGCTGCTTCTGAGCAGTCTCACAGAGTCCCGAGTGAAGTCCCTGACACAAAGGGACAGAGCTAATCTAGCAATTTCTATTTCCCTTCTGACCTCCATGTTAGACGTCCTGCAACTTCAGAGGGTCATTTTAACAGACCCTTCCATAGCTTATGTCAGAGGGCTGCTGTAGAATGATGGCGTGAAGGGAAAAAAATAAAAAAGAAACTTAAAAGGAGGAAGAGGAAAAGCAGAGAGTCAGTGTTGACAGAGCTTGAAATGCAGCCTAACAGATACTAAAACCACCTGAAAACTCCACGCTATGTGCACCTTGCAGTTATTTTGGAGTTTGTGCTTAGTTTCATTTTGACTTTCTTTTTTCACTGTAAAAAGATGTCTCGTGACTTCAGAGATGGCCTGCTGGGGGCAGTAAGAAGGTACTAGCGTCCTGCGGTTTATGTGGTCTGTGGGGAAAATGTGGCTCAGCTCCCTTATTTTTACTGAAAGCCAAGACTTTTATGAACATTTTAAAGAAAAATGATGCTTTGCCCTCCTTATCTCTTCTTTTATTGAAGCTGAAATTAATGTCACAGACTCTGAGCATCTTACACCTTTTAAATGGCGATGAGTTGGTTTGTTTTCTATTTCTCATTCTACTTACAGTGAGAGGAATTACACAGGGATATTTGGAGTCAAATGCTGGGAGCTCTGTCAGCATTTTTGACAAAAAAAAAAAAAATATTATCAAAATCAATCCCAATTTCCTCCTAGAATACTCCATGTACCCATGTTAATATTTACTGAGTAGTTGGTAGGTTTTACTTATTTTAGGTCTGCATGCGCGTTTGCTTAGACTTCCTAAGTTTAAATTATTTCAATCAACTCTATCTTTAATTTTATTTTGTCTTTTTATAACCTTGCTTCAAAACTTCTATCCAGACACTACTCTTTCTTAACTAGAAGATAACTTCACTCTTCCTTAATGTACGAGGATGTAGAGGAAAAAAAGATGTCTAAAGGCCTTAGTTAGATCATAGAAAAAGCAAGAGAATTCCAGAAAAGCATCTACTTCTGCTTCATTGATTATGTCAAACCCTTTGACTGTGTGGATCACAACAAACTATGGAAAACTCTGAAACAGATGGAAATAACAGATCCCCTTACCTGCCTCCTGAGAAACTTGTAGACAGGTCAAGAGCAATAGTTTGAACCGGACACGGAACAACGGACTGGTTCCAAATTGGGGAAGGAGTACATCAAGGCTGTATATCGTCATCCTGCTTACTTATATTCAGAGTACATCATGCGAAATGCCAGAATGGATGAAGCTGGAATCAAGATTGGTGGGAGAAATATCAGGCTTCCCTGGTGGCTCAGCCAGTAAAGAATCTGCCTGCAATGAAGGAAACCTGAGTTCAATCCCTGTCGGGTTGGGAAGATCACCTGGAGGAGGGCATGGCAACCCACTCCAGTGTTCTTGCCTGGAGAGTCCCCATGAACAGAAGAGTCTGTGGACTACGGTCCATGGGGTCGCAAAGACTTGGACACGATTGAGTGACTAAACACACAGGGAGAAATATCAACAGCCTTAGATATGCAGATGATACCACTCTAATGCAGAAAGCAAAGAGGAACTAAAGAGCCTCTCAATGAAGGTGATAGAAAAGAGTGAAAAAGCTGGCTTAAAACTCAACATTCAGAAAACTAAGATCATGGCATCTGGTTCCATCACTTCATGGTAAATAGATGGGAAAACAATGGGAACAGTGGCAGTCTTTATTTTCTTGGGCTCCAAAATCACTGTGGGCGGTGACTGCAGCCATGAAATTAACAGACGCTTGCTCCTTGGAAGAAAAGTTATGACCAGCCTAGACTGTATATTAATAAGCAGAGACATCACTATGCTGACAAAAGTCTGTCTAGTCAAAGCTGTGGTTTTTCCAGTAGTCATATATGGATGTGAGAGTTGGACCATAAAGAAGGCTGAGAGTCAAATAATTGATGCTTTCGAACTGTGGTGTTGGAGAAGACTCTTGAGAATAATTTGGACAGCAAGGAGATCAAACCAGTCGATCCTAAAGGAAATGAGTCTTGAATATTCATTGGAAGGACAGATGCTGAAGCAATGGGCATGACTTTGAGCAAATTCCAGGAGATGGTGAAGGACAGGAAAGCCTTGTGTGCTGCAGTCCACAGGATCGCAAAGAGTTGGACTTGACTTAGTGACCGAACAGCAATAACATTCATCCAACAATGATAAGAACATCAGGGAAATATCAATAGCAAGGAAATTTAATTGAAGAGAAAGATAAAGAATATGAATTTTATATTATTATAACTAATTATAAGGACTTCCCTTATGGTTAAGTGGTAAAGGTGGCTAAGTGGTAAAGAATCTGTCTGCTGAGGCAGAACACCCAAGTTTGATCAATCCCTGGGTCAGGAAGATCCACTGGATATAGAAATGGCAGCCCACTCCATTATTTTTGCCCGGGAAATCCCATGAACAGAGGAGCCTGGTGGGCTACAGTCCATGGGGTCACACAGAGTCAGACA
Source organism: Moschus berezovskii (assembly GCF_049115385.1). Lineage (NCBI taxonomy): Eukaryota > Metazoa > Chordata > Mammalia > Artiodactyla > Moschidae > Moschus > Moschus berezovskii. The sequence goes on along the minus strand of NC_142477.1, from coordinate 12,441,098 downwards.
CGGCTGAAGCGACTTAACACACACATACCATATAGAACAGCAGCTCACTAAACGCTGCAATTAATTTAATTAAACTTATTCAATTATTCAGTTGCAAATTCAGTAGGACACAGGTCCCCCCACAGCACTCTGATCCTATCTAATATTAGAAAAATAATTTAAAATGCAATTTTTCTAATGCTAACATAAACACCAACTTGTTTTACTCCAGTAAGCTATGATCCACAGAAAATCATAAAGTGAATCGTCCAAACCAAAGGCCTCTCTGAGCTTCACGAGAGTGACAGACACCTGTTGGTGGCTTCATGTAACTGAGAATCGGGGAGGGGAAAGGGTTCTCGGAGATGCCCCAGGTGTCCGGGTGCACCCGAGGAGGGATGTCTACACCTTCCCCTCCCTGGTCCCTCTCCGCGTCTAGTGTATAGACCGTGCAGTGCGTAACCCTAAGGGGCTGTCGGTAGCCTGTAGATGTAGGCAGCCCCCTGCAGGGGCTGCACACGGTCACCCTAGCTCTCTGAGCTCAAGGAAAGCCAGTGAGTGCTTCAAAGCCTCAGAAATGTGCCGGTGCCAGGCTTCATTGTGGACTGCATTCTGCATCACCAGCGCTCTGCCCCTGTTGAGAAGGGAAAGCTGGCATTTTAGCTTGAGCTCCCCTTAGAGAGCCTCAGACAAGGGCGTGGATCAGTAGTTTATTTGAGAGATGATTGCACAGCGTTGTGTTGGAGGGGTGAGGGGACGAGGCGCGGAAGGAGGCAACCTGCCATCAGGAGGTGTCTCCTATGACTGTGAAACTCCATCCTGCAGGACTGCTGAGAAGGACGCAGAAACTTCCCAGAAGGGTCCTTTCATGAGAGCCCCCGTTGACTGAGGTGTGTCCCGAGGCTGCAGAGAAGGCTCTGGGGAAGGAACCAACAGGCGGTGAGGCATGTGCTTGTGCAAGCCCAAGCCTGCAGGCAGTGACCTCCTTGACTGCAGCTGAGACCCCAGGTCACCGAGGGGATGCTCGGCCTTGTATTAGGCGCTTTTATCTGTCCGGCCATTATCCAACCTATGCGTCAGTCCTGGTCAGTGAAGCATGGAGCACTCCTAGGAGTACTCTCTCGATCCCAGGAGATGCAGGAAGGGAGAACTCCTTTCTTCTGTCTGTGATGCTACAATCACTACTGCCAGCGGGCTGGGGACAGGGGCTCCCAGAGGAGGCAGCGCCAGAACAAAACAGAAGGCGGACCTGAGCCTTTCTGCCCGGGAGCCACCCAGGCAGGTGACAAGTGGGATGAAGTCCACGAGGGTTAAACCCAATTTGAGCCAAATTCCATCCTATCTGTTCTGCCCTTCCTCCCCTCGCCACCCTCCTCCTTAGAAGCCCCCCAAACCCTAGATCCCCAAGAGTAGGGGAGGCAGGTGGAAACACCCCAGCTTACTTCTTCCCTTTCCTTTCCTTCTGCTAGGAAACACAGTTTGGGTAAACTTACTCAAATGCTGATTAGCAGAAATGCTCTTCCTTATTGATTGTCTTATGTTCTTCTTTGATCTAAGAATTTTTTTATGAGACACCAAAGGAACAAATTATATTGCCTTCATCAAAAAGGTTGGAAAACAAGCTCTACAATGCACAGTTGTTTCTAAATGCATTCACTTATATTTCCAAATATCCCTTGCCAAGAGAAAGGAACCATGATTACCCCAAATAAAACATGATAATCCATCTTCATAAGAATGGAAATGTAAAATTTGCTTTCAATTTTTTGAAACATCACAGTGAAGAGCTTGTAAATATGAAAGATTGCCATAGTGAAAATGTCAAATTTCGTTAAAAGAAGTTTGAGTTTCTTGAGTAAGAGGTAATATCGGTACACATGATCATGTGGTAGAGCAGATGGCCACAAAACTATACATTCTGTAAAATGTAACATTAGAAATTTTGCAATCAAGTATAAAAATGATGCATGACACAGATGGGGAGAAAAGAAAATGATAGATTATAGGAATTAATCCATCAAAAGTCTGCTCCTAGGATGTATAAATAATCATCTACAGTCTCTAGAAATTATAATTCAAAGTTGAGCACTGGAGAATTTTATCAAAAATATTTATTTATAGTGTTGGGAGACTATAGTGTGTTTCACTGGCTTTTAAAAAGGGAGGTTATAGTCTGCTTTTTCACCTCTTCCTAGCATAGTCTTTACAAAATTAGCTGCAAAGACTTTCAAATATAATGGATGATTTCTGTTGTAAAAGTAAAGTGTGTGTGTGTGTCTATGTAAAAAGTGCCATGATAAAATATTAAGTGATGACAATACCAAAACTTCCAGCATTTACTTAAGGAAGCAACACAAGCAGAATTCTCCATCATAACAGTTTCAGCTAAATGACCAAGTTTGACATTTTGTTTTACAGGATGAAGAGAGAACAAGGAACATGTACAACAGTTCCTGTTTATAAAGAGGCCGGATTGTTAGCCATTATAAGATGAGTAATTAAATTCACCCTCCTAAAATTAAAACCTTGATTAAAAGTAAATGAAACAGAGAATACTGTTTCCCAAACACACCTACCTGTCAATGTCAGAACTTTATTGTGACACTTCTGGAGTTCGAGCTCATTACTGATTACCAAGGGCACATCTGATGAACCCTTTTGTGGATTTCATGTCCCCTCCAAATTAGGTATTATGTCTTCCCCAGTTTCTGACCTTCACCTCGTTCACTTCTGAGTGAGCCACGTACTTGCCAACATGGTTAGAAAAGCAAGTTCTCCTGGAGCAGTGTTGTTAATGCATATATGTTTCTAAACATTACCTGACTTTTCCTCTTTTAATTATTGCCTTTTCTCTGCCTTTTTTTGTTTTAATTTTTTCATTCTAATTATTTCAAGGAGAAAGTTTCAAATCATCCACTTGAGACTTTTCTTCTTTTCTAATATCAAAATTTTCAGTTCAGTTCAATTCAGTCGCTCAGTCGTGTCCAACTCTTTGCAACCCCATGAATCACAGCACGCCAGGTCTCCCTGTCCATCACCAACTCCCGGAGTTCACTCAAACTCATGTCCATTGAGTCGGTGATGCCATCCAGCTGTCTCATCCTCTGTCGTCCCCATCTCCTCCCGCCCTCAATCCCTCCCAGCATCAGAGTCTTTTCCAGTGAGTCAACTCGTCGCATGAGGTGGCCAAAGTGTTGGAGTTTCAGCTTTAGCATCAGTCCTTCCAAATTTTAGGCACTAAATTTCACTCTAATCACTGCTTTAGCATTACACAAATTTTAATGTGATTTTTTTTCTCTGTCACAAGGATAATTGATAAGCATGTTGATAATTTACAAATATTTTAGGATTTTTCCAGATATCTATTAATAACCCAATGAGTTAAATTATTAATTTCAAATTAATCATTTATTCAAATTTGTACTATTTTTATTCTCTTAAAATTATTTAGACCTGATTTGTAGCCTAGAATATGATCCAGAGCAATTGAAAAGAGTGTGTATTCTACTGTTCTTGGTTGGAACTTTGAATGAATGTCTTTGAGATCAAGTTGGTTGACAACGTTGTTCAGGCCCTCACTGATTTTCTACTGATTTTCCTTACTGATTTTCTACTTATTCTGTCAGTTACTGAGAAAGGAGTGCTGACTACTTAACCTGTGATTCTGAGTTTGCCCATTTCTCTTTTCAGTTCAATTTGTGTTTGCTTCTCATACTTCATAACTCTGCTATGAAGTGGCTACACATTTATCATTGTTATATATTCTGATTGAAGTGATCCCCCAAACCCAGGAAATGTCTCTGTTTCAATTCTCAGAATTCTTGTCCTAAAAGCTACACTGATATTAATATAGCCATGAGATCAAACCAGTCCATCCTAAAGGAAATCAATCCTGAATATTCATTGGAAGGACTGATGTTGAAGCTGAAGCTCCAATATTTTGGCCACCTGATGCGAAGAGCTGACTCATTGGGAAAGATCCTGTTGCTGGGAAAGATTGAAGGCAGGAGGAGAAGGGGAGACAGAGGATGAGATGGTTGGATGGCATGTCTGACTCAACGGATATGAGTTTGAGCAAACCTGGGGAAACAGTGAAGGACAGGGAAGCCTGGCATGCTGCAGCCCATGGAGTCACAAACAGTTGGATGAACAACAGCATCTATATTCTGATTAGTGTTTCAGTTCAGTTCAGTTCAGTTCAGTCACTCAGTCGTGTCCGACTCTCCGCGACCCCATGAATCACAGCACGCCAGGCCTCCCTGTCCATCACCAACTCCCGGAGTTCACTCAAACTCATGTCCATCGAGTTGGTGATGCCATCCAGCCATCTCAATCTCTGTCATCCCCTTCTCCTCCCGCCCAAAATCCCTCCCATTAGTGTTTACTTGGTATATATTTCTCACAAATGTACTTAGGATCTATTTTTGTCATATTTAGAGTGAATCTCTCATAGAAAGTGTATATATAATGTGTCATGATTTCATTTAATAGGAAAATATTTGTCCTTCGATTAACATGTTAATCGCTATCATTTGCTATATTTTGGGTATAGTTGGATTTAAATCTACCTTATTGATATTTGTTTTCTATTTTATTTGCATGCCATCTTTTCTGTCATCTTTTTCTGACTCTGGACTCTTTTATAATGTTAGCATTATCATCTATAATTCAATTTTATCACCATTACAGGTATCTTGCTGCTGCTGCTGCTAAGTTGCTTCAGTCATGTCTGACTCTGTGTGACCCCAGAGACAGCAGCCCACCCGGCTCCCCTGTCCCTGGGATTCTCCAGGCAAGAACACTGGAGTGGATTGCCATGTCCTTCTCCAATGCATGAAAGTGAAAAGTGAAAATGAAGTCGCTCAGTCATATCTGACTCTTAACGACCCCATGGACTGCAGCCTACCAAGCTCCTCTGTCCACGGGATTTTCCAGGCAAGAGTACTGGAGTGGGGTGCCATTGCCTTCTCCAACAGGTATCTTAGCTAACTCTTAATTTTATTTTTTACTGATTTCTTTAGGTTTTAGAGGGTACATTTTAAACTAATTATATTTTCAAATATACTATTTTTTGTGGTTTTGAAATATTTAACAGAATGTTTCCCTTAATCCACTGCTTGTTTTAAATAGTTCAGTTCAGTCACTCAGTCATGTCCTACTCTTTGTGACCCCATGGACAGAAGCATGCCAGGCCTCCCTGTCCATCACCAACTCCCAGAGCTTACTCAAACTCATGTCCATCGAGTCGGTGATGCCGTCCAACCACGTCATCCCTTCCCCCTTCTCATTCTGCCCTCAATCTTTCCCTGCAGGGTCTTTTCAAATGAGTCAGCTCTTCACATCAAGTGGCCAAAGTATTGGAGCTTCAGCTTCAACATCAGTCCTTCCAATGAACACCCAGGACTGATTTCCTTTAGAATGGACTGGTTGGATCTCCTTGCAGTCCAAGGGACTCTCAAGAGTCTTCTCCAACACCACAGTTCAAAAGCATCAATCCTTCAGCACTCAGGTTTCTTTGTGGTCCAACTCTCACATCCATACATGACCACTGAAAAAACCATAGCCTTGACTAGATGGACCTTTGTTGGCAAAGTAATGTCTCTGCTTTTTAATATACTGTCTAGGTTGGTCATAACTTTTCTTCCTTGGAGCAAGCGTCTTTTAATTTCACGGCTGCAGTCACCATCTGCAGTGATTTTGGAGCCCAAGAAAAGAAAATCTGTCACTGTTTCCCCATCTATTTGTGATGAAGTGATGGAACCAAATGCCATGATCTTAGTTTTCTGAAAATTGAGCTTTAAGCCAACTTTTTCACTCTCCTCTTTCACTTTCATCAAAATGCTCTTTAGTTCTTCTTCACTTTCTGCCATAAGGGTGGTGTCATCTGCATATCTGAGGTTCTTGATATATCTCCCAGCAATCTTGATTCCAGCTTGTGCTTCTTCCAGCCCAGTGTTCCTCATGATGTACTCTGTATATAAGGTAAATAAGCAGGGTGACAATATACAGCCTTGACGCACTCCTTTTCCTATATGGAGCTAGTCTGTTGTTCCATGTCCAGTTCAAACTGTTGCTTCCTGACCTGCAAACAGGTTTCTCAAGAAGCAGGTCAGGTGGTCTGGTATTCCCATCTCTTTCAGAATTTTCCACAGTTTATTGTGATCCACACAGTCAAAGACTTTGGCATAGTCAATAAAGCAGCAGCAGATGTTTTTCTGGAACTCTCTTGCTTTTTTGATGATCCAGCGGATGTTGGCAATTTGATCTCTGGTTCCTCTGCCTTTTCTAAATCCACCTCGAACATCTGGAAGTTCACGGTTCACGTATTGCTGAAGCCTGGCTTGGAGATATTTGATCACTCCTTTACTAGTGTGTGAGATGAGTGCAATTGTGCAGTAGTTTTAGCATTCTTTGGCATTGCCTTTCTTTGGGATTGGAATGAAAACTGACCTTTTCCAGTCCTGTGGCCACTGCTGAGTTTTCCAAATTTGCTGGCATATTGAGTGCAGCACTTTCACAGCATTGCCTTGTAGGATTTGAAATAGCTCAACTGGGATTCCATCACCTCCACTAGCTTTCTTCATCGTGATGCTTTCTAAGGCCCAATTGACTTCACATTCCAGGATGTCTGGCTCTGGGTGAGTGATCACAGCATTGTACTTGTCTGAGTCATGAAGCTTTGTTCGTGCCGTCCTACTATATCTTCCTGCCCCCTCTTGTTAATGTTCTCTGCTCCTGTCAGGTCCACGCCGTGTCTGCCTTTGTTGAGCCTGTATTTCTTTATTGTCCTGTATTTCTTTCATTTCTTTACAAATGACTCTGTTTATACATTTTATGACCAAAAAATTCTTCCATAGTTCTTTTCTTTGTATGATCTATGGTTTTTCCTTGGTTGCTTTTAAGATTGTCTTTTTATGTTTAGTTGTTAGCAATTTGGTAATGATGTGCTTGATGTGGCTTTTCTCCTTGACATTTGTTGAGTTTCGTGAATCTTTGGCTTTATAGCTTTCATTTTATGAAAAATTTTATCTGTTATTTATTCAGATGTTTTTCTTTCACATCCTCTCCTTTTCCCTCTTCCTACTCTTGCAGTTCCATGTACCTGTAGATCGTCTCATGTTTTCTCATAGCTCAGTGATGCTATGTCCATTTTTAAAGTTTTTTTCTCTCTGTGCTTCTCTTTGATTGATTTCTGTAGTAATGTCTTTAAATCCATTCATCTTTTCTTACATAATATCTGATTTGTGTTACTTCTACCCAGTTTGGGTCTTCCCAAGTGACTCAGTGGTAAAGAATCCACCTGCCAATTCAGGAGCTGCAGGAAACTCACGTTCGATCCTGAGTTGAAAAGATCCCCTGGAGTAGGAAATGGCAACCTGCTCCAGTATTCTTGCCTGGAAAATTCCATGGACCAGAGGAACCTGATGGGCTACAGTCCAAAAGGTTGCAAAGATTCAGACATAACCGAGTGACTGAGCATGCACATTACCCACTTTGGTTTTCATTTTGGATATTGTATTTTTCAACTTGGAAGTTTCTTGTGAATGTTTTGTATAGTTTTCTATTCTTTTGGTTCTCATTTCTTTGTCTATCCTCTTAAATAGATGAAGTACATTTATAATAGCTCTTGTAATAGCCTCCATCTTCTCCACCACTTCTGTGTTTTTCTTCCCTATTGTCTTTTTTCCTGATTATTAATTATATTTCCTCCTTCTTTATGTATGGGTACACTTTCATTAAATGCCTGCCATTGTGAATATGAGTTTTTATGAAGGCTAGATGATTTTGTGTTCTGTTAAACATTATTGAGTTTTACTCGGAATATAAGGTAGGGCCAGTTTACAGGTCCCTTGAGAATAGTGGCTTACCAACTTAAGTAAGATGTGTTTTACAACTGATAATAAAGTACAGATATAATACCAGGAAATAGTGGTAATATAACACAGTTTACTTCTACTGTGTGCCAGGTACCATATTTGGATTTCGTTTGTTTTTGAGAGTTAATCCTCATATGGACTGAGTGTTTGTGTCTCCTGAATTCATATGCTGAAATCCTCAGCTCCAGGATGACAGTATTTGGAGGTGGGGCATTTGGGAGGAGTCAGGTGACAGGCTCTTCCCTCATGAATGGGGTTAATATTCTTATAAAAGAGACCCGAACACGCTCTGCTCTCTGCCACCTGAGGCCCCAAGAGAAGACAGATGCCTGCAAGCCAGAAAACAGGTTCTCACCAGACCCTGACTCTGCTGATGCCTCGATCTCGGACTTCTCAGCCTCCAGGCCGGTATGAAGTCATGTTTGTTGATTAAGCCACCCAGCCTACGGTATTTTTGTTACAGTTGCCAGAGTAGACCAATACAGTCCTCACAGACACATGTGACCCCATTGTGGCAGACGGGGACTCAGAGGCTCAGCAAGCGAGGAGCTTGTCATCTCACTGTGTCTTAGGCCGTTTGGGCTGTTGTACCAGAATACCTCAGGGCTTCCCTGGGGGCTCAGTGGGAAAGAACCCTCCTGCCAATGCAGGAACTACAGGAGCTGCAGGCTTGATCCCTGGGTGGGGAAGATCCTCTGAAGAAGGAAATGGCAACCCACTCCAATATTCTTGCCTGGAGAATCCCATGAACAAGGGAGCCTGGTGGGTTGTAGTCCATGGGGTCCCAAAGAGTTGAACATGATACACACACATCAGAAGACCATGCACCAGGCAACTTATAAACCATAGGAGTTTCCCACAGTTCTGGAGGCTGAAAGTCTGAGATTAGGGGGCCATTGTTTTGGGGTACTGGTGACAGCCCTTCTCCAGGTTGCAAACTGTAGACTTGTTGCTCTGTGCTCACGTGATGGACAGCAAAGACGATGAGAGCTGTCTCCTAACTCATGTAAGAGCATGAAGCCCACCATGGGGCTCCAACTTCATGGCCTCAATCACAACCACCTCCCAAGGGCCTCACTGCCTAATAGTACCACAGTGAGGAACAGGGTTTCAGCATGTCCATCTGGGGTGTAGGGGGCACAGATGTTCAGCCCAGAGCACTCAGTTGGTAAGAAATGTGGGGTGATTGTTCCCACAGCTGCTCTCTCGCCCACCCCCTCAGCCTCCAGAACTGTGGGTAACTCCTGTTGTTCATGAGTTACCTGGTCTGTGGTATTGTGATGTGTGTGTGTGGCATGTCCAACTCAGTGTCCAACTCTCTGCAACCCCATGGACTGTAGCCCACCAGGCTCCTGTGTCCATGGGATTCTCCAGGCAAGAATACTAGAGTGGGTTGCCATTTCCTCCTCCAGGAGATCTTCCCCACCCAGGGATCAAGCGTGCAGGCTACATGAGGTTTGTACACCTAAGGCTTTCAAAAACTAGGATCAGGAAGCACACCGAAGTCAGGTCTGCCAGGTTACTGCCCTCTGACTCTTAGTGAGCCTGCCAGTTGAACACTGCTTCCATTTGTCATTCCTGGACACTGGCGTGGCCACACTGCTCTTCAGCGCAGTCAACACACACACGGTCCTGGGTGGAGACAGGAGTATCACAAATGCTAAGGAGAGAGCAGGATTTGTTGTTTGCTTGTTTGGTATAAACTGGAGGCGAGAGACACGCTCTTCATATTGCAAGATTTGTTTCCCTTTTTTGAAAGTAGTTTTTCAAGTCTGAGTCCTAAGTGGGCTCTCATTTCCTCTGAGAATCCCCATCTTTTTGAAGACACCACTTTATCACAATTACTCCTCTGATAGTAATTCAGCAAACAAATCAGGCTATGTGCAATGCGACAGAGCAGCTCTCAGAAGCCCAACGTGTTTTTCTGCAACAAGTGAGTTCATTCTAATACGACTTGGGGATGGGCACTACAGCAGGGGTCCTAGACCAGCCATGGATGCTCGGTCTCAGAGGGCTTTTCACTCCTGGACAAGCTGTGCTTCTTATTCTATTTTATTAATTCTGCACTGTGCAGCATGCTGTGTCAGTGGTAAAGAACTGGCCTGTCAATGCAGGAGATGCAGTTTGGATCCCTGGGTCTGGAAGATCCCTGGAGGAGGCCATGGCAACCCCCTCCAGTGTTCTTGCCTGAAGAATCCCATGGACAAGGGAGCCTGGTGGGCTGTAGTCCATGGGGTTGCAAAGAGTCAGACGTGCCCTAATGAAAAAACATGCACACACACTCAGCATGCAGGATTTTGGTTCCCTGACCAGGGATTGAACTTGAGCCCCCTGCAGTGCAAGCTTGGAGTCCTAAGCACTGCACCACCAGGGAAGTCCTGAGCTGTGCTTCTTTACACATCCCCAGTGGTTCTGACCTGCAGACCAGGTGGAAAGTCAAAGTGTTAGTTGCTTTTTGCAACACCATGGACTGTAGCCCGCTAGGCTCCTCTGTCCATGGAATTCTCCAGGCAAGAATACTGGAGTGGGTTGCCATTCCCTTCTCCAAGGAATCTTTCCAACCTAGGGATCGAACCCGGGTCACCCCCACTGCAGGCAGATGCTTTACCATCTGAGCTAACAAGGAGGTATGGTGTAATTCAAGCAGCATCAACACTCAGGGAATTTGTTAATAAACGATCTAGCTTTGATAATGGAGAAATCTTAAACAGGCCTGCAGTTTATAGAATTCCAGATTTCCCACATTCCTCATCTACTGTGGTAGTTGGCCACTTACAAATAGCTGTGTCTTTTTTTCTTTCTGAGCTGCTGCCATGTTCAACGCTTGCTTCTTTCACCAGCATCAGCATTCTTCTCTTGACTCCTATGGAAGACAGAGACGCCTATTGTTGGTCTTGAAAGTCTGGCCTGTAAGGAGAAAACTGAAGGATATTTGTTCTTTAAAAAAATTTTTTTAAAGAATCACTTTTTGAGAACAGAACCATAGTAGCAAATTCAAGAGATCAATTAGCAAATAAAACTTTAAGCTCTTTATTACTCCTGGCTGGTAGAATTGACTTCATTTCCAAAAAATCCTGACAGATTGTTTTGTTTTTTTGATTTTTGATCTACATATGCCAAGACCCAAGAGAAGCTTTTAAAACTCCAGGAGCTAAAATCTTACATATTGATGCGCAAGACAGTGGATCAATGGAATTCAAAATAAGTTCACACTTGAGTCTGCTTCCCCACATCTCCCTGAGCAGGGCTCACCCATCCCGATGCCTTGTCTACCATTTTCAGTGATTAAATCTCTTGCACAAAGTGACTGCTAATGACATGGCCTGAAACAACTCACGAGATTACAGCAACACAGAGAACTGAGGAAATTAAAACCTGCTCTTTTCAAAGTGTGCTTGTAATGAGTATGTCTAAGTATTCAAAAATCAGAACTTTTTTGTCATACAGCTCCAAGTAAGGAATAAAGACAAAAAAAAAGTGAATGTACCAATTTCTGAAATAGATTGCTTCTCATATGTTAGGAAATGGAAAACTTATCAATTGATAACTAACCTATCATTGAAACTTATATCATCAAAAAGTTCTCATTTGTCTTGTTAAAATAGAGATGTTGCACGGTGTTTGGAAATTAGGTGGAGAGAATGAATGATTTTGATTGAACCTTGAACTATTTATTATCATAACTATGTATTTATTAACTATTTATGATAATAACTTTTATTTTCATAATTATTCATCAGTTCTGTAAATATGCTTCTCGTCTTCCAGAAGGTAATGGTTCAGAAGGACTCAGTCAATAGCGTTCCTTTACTGCCCACCAGGCGGTAGATAAGACCAGTTCAGTTTCAAGGACTTGTGATGTATGCAGTGCACGTTTTACATCCCTCAGTTGAGACCATTATCAGTTCAGGGTACATTCATCTGCAGGTAACAGAAGGCCCAGCTGGCAGTGGCTTCAACCATAGAAACATCCATTTACGTGTTGATTTCAGGACAAGGCAAGTGGTTCCAAGGTGGCTCAGGAGGCCCACGATGGCAGAATCCCTGTGAGGCACCTGCTTCTTTCTCTGCAAAGTGGCTTCTATACTGAGGGGTCACGTCCCCACATCACAACATGCCAGGGAGGAAAGCAGGTGCGCCAGGGCAGAGAGAGACCTCCTCTCTGTTATACAGAAGACATCATCCCGCAAGCCCCCAGAAGATTACCCCTCCCATTCCCTGGGGCTGAGCCTCAGGGCCTCCCAGCAGTAGGGTGTTGGGAGGAAGATGTCCCGCTCTCGGCAGCTGTGGTTGGTAGCAGGTATGGGGTAAAGGGATGGGGAATGGCTGGTGGGTAGCCATGCCCACTGTGATGCAGTGATGCCATGGGCGCTTTTTAAAAAATATAATTTCTTGAGAACAGCGAGGCACACCACTATGCTTGGATGAGAGCGATAACTGGATTTCCTGAACTGTTAGTGAAACATGCCTAACTGATCTCCTCTTTTTGTAACCACTCTGCCCCCTGACAATCCATCTCGCCTCCCATCTGCAGCTCAAAGATCCATCAAGCTCAGAGCATAAAATCCTTCTTATTATTTTATTTGTCCCTTGTTTGCTGGTCCCTCCTTGCCTGTCTCCAATATTTTTTGTTTCCATTCCTGGCTTTGCTGGGACTCTTTTGATTTATCCCGTTGCTGGAGGTCTGAATGAGAAAGCAGTGGTTATTTATTCGCCTGCATATTTCAGAGCCTCCGGGCAAGGCTGCCCTGTCCCCCGGCTTTAGGAAAGGCATTCATTTCCCGTGCCGTGCACAGACTGTGCGCCTAGATGAAGCAGCACCGAATTTAGGGAACGGAGAAATGGCTTCTTCAGAGAATTTTAAATTCCTCTTTCCAAAAGGCAGTTACTTTCTGTGTCGTCTCCCATTGCCACCACCTTACGTCCTTATTACATCTCCCTCGAGTTGTTAGGAGTGCAGGGACCTCCTGACGTATCTCCCTGACGGCAACCCTGGTTCCACCCTGCAGAGCTCTTTAAAACAATCAACAAGGACCTGCTGCACAGCACAGGGAACTCTGCTCGACGCTATGTAACAACCTAAGTGGGAGAAGAATCTGAAAAAGAATGGATGCATGTAGAACCCAATCCCTTTCTGTACCCCTGAAACTAACACAACATTGTTAATCAACTATGCTCCAATATAAAATAAAAAGTTAAACAAACTGAACCACTCATCATATCCCTTTAGTGGCTTCCCACTGTATACAAAACAGCATCTGAACTTATCTGTGTGCGACTCGAGCTGTTTCTCGGATTCTGGCCCAGTCACCACTGCTGACCCACGGCCATCTGGTTCTGACCACACGGGTCTGCGTGCCATCCCCTTCTCGTCGCCAGCCATTTCTCATCCCTGTTTCTTTCCTTATCTCATTCCTGGTGCTGGCACGATGTCTTGCCCACCGGGCAGCAGAAAACTTCCTCACCTCTAGCGAATAGCAACACACCCCCTGGCTCGCCTGTACCTTCACTTCTTTATGGAGCAGCAGCTCAGCTTTGCTTTGGAAATTAGATAGCACAGTTGTGGGCAAGTGGGTGACCATCAGTCAAAATGAGATGCCCTTTCTTGCCAAGGGTGGGGCCCAAGCCAAGCCCACCATTCGGTGTCCATGAGGCACTTACCCTAGTCTCCCGCAGAGCCAGTATGCCTTGTGGGTGTGCCCAGAGGAAGCACCCCTGTACTCTGTGTTCTCCATGTCTGGTTGAGCACCCAGCCTGCCCAGGGGCTCCCAGGTCCCTTGGGAACAGAGCCGCTCCACTTGTACCTTCGCTGTAGCTCAGATCCTTCCTGGACCCTTGTTTCTTGGCCAGAGTGGAATGGTGCTGATTGCAGTCAGAGTCCCTCAGTGACTCCATATCTGAAGCCTCTGCTGGCATCACCTCAGAGATGCTCCTTCCACACAGGCTCTCCCTTTGCGTGTGAAGCTCTCTCGAACTGAACTCTGTTGTTTGTTCTGCTCTCACTGGCCTCTCCTGTCTGGGCTGAGACCCAGTTCATTTCTGGGCCCCGGCACCTGGAAGAGTGGATCCATCAAATAGCAGCGACAGTCTCCTGCCCTGTTCTTCTCCTGCTTGTACACGGCCTTCCTTCTTCCTGCATGGAGCTCTGACCTGGGTGCCCTACCATGTTAGGAAGTTCCTCCTGCATCTCCCCGAGCTGTTCCTCTCCCTCTGTACACACACACACACACCGCCCCCTACACACACCGTCCCCCCCACACACACAGACACACACACACCCCACACACACACACACACACACACTCCCTCCAGCGTGCAAGTCAGATACCATTACGCTTGTCTACAGTCCTTCACCGTGGCCTCCCTGCTGGCTCAGATGATAAAGAAACCGCCTGCAATGAGGGAGACACAGTTTTGACCCCTGGGTCGGGAAGATGCCCTGGAGAAGGAAATGGCAGCCCACTCCAGTATTCTTGCCTGGAGGATCCCATGGACAGAGGAGCCTGATGGGCTACAGTCCATGGGATCCAAGAGTCGGACAGGGCCGAGAGACTGATACTGTCACTTTCTTCCTGTGCTCTGACCAGTGTGAGCTTCACACTAAGGATGCCCAGACCTGAGAAGCATGAGCCAGCAGGACAGGGGCATCTGGACGGGAGGCAGTGCTGGGCCAAGAGGGGCCTGAGTGAGGAAAGGCAGGAGCAAAAGTGGCCACTGGGGAGCCCCCATGGGGTGATGCTCCGAGAAGGTGCAGTGGCTAACTGCTCCAGGAAGGGCCAGGATTGCACAGTCTAAGCTTTTTTTGGACTGAAATTTAATCGCAGGGCAGATTTGTACTCTTAATTACTTCTAGGGGTCACCAGGGAGGTTTCCTTTGCATTTTCCAACAAGCCCTCTTGCAGTAACTATTGGGAGTCTGAGGTTTACAAAAATATTTTAATAAGTCATAATTAACACTTTTGAACTGTGGTGTCAGAAAAGACTCTTGAGAATCCCTTGGACAGCAAGGAGATCAAACCAATCAATCCTAAAAGAAATCAACCCTGAATATTCATTGGAAGGACTGATGCTGAAGCTGAAGCTCCAATACACTGTCCACCTTATGCAAAGAGCTGACTCATTGGAAAAGACCCCAATGCTGGGAAAGATTGAGGGCAGGAGGAGAAGGGGGAACCAAGGATGAGAGGGTTGGATGGCATCACCGACTCAATGGACATGAATTTGAGCAAACTCAGGGAGATAGTGAAGCACAGAGAAGCCTGGCATGCTGCCGTTCATGGGATTGAAGAATCGACACAACTTAGCAACTGAACCACAATTTTTTAAAAAATTAGCATACGTAATTATGAATATGTTAAGAAGGGAGCATGGCATAGGAACAGAAAATCCACATTAGTGGCACAGAAATACAGTTTTCTATGTTTTACCTCTTCCTTCCTCTTCACAGCATCTACAAGGCGAGACCTGACTCCCGCATTTTTCTCATCAATTTTTGATCTGGGCCCCATATATCACCCTGCATGCCTTTCATGAGTTCATAAGAAAGCGTATAAAACCACGCTTCCTTAGGCACAATTTCCTCCAACAAGGTGGTTGGGACAGTTTTAATAAAACATTCCTTCAGGTCAGTGAGCTGCTCCTGGTGCAGTCAGCATGTCCAGGCATGGAAGTTAAAGACCTCAAGGAAGGTCTTACCTTTGTGTTCTAATTCTGTAAAAGTCTTTAAAGAGATCAAGCTCAGTTCTAAAATCACGCAAGAAAATAAATACCTATTTTCTTCTTGCTAATATTACCCAGCAGAAAAAGCTGTCTATCGCAATACTCAGCAAGTTCTCTCTGAAATAATACTTTGATTAAAGTTAAAGTCCTCTTACCTGGGCCAGAGCTCATTGTTGGCTTAAAACACTTGAATGGGTAGTTCCTAGATTTGATCCCATTTTCAACATTCCTTTCCCTGCCCTTTGTCTCTGCCACTAAAAGTGACAGCTCATGAGATACTATGAGGGGACAAGTTGTTCTAAGGTAACAATAGAGCTGCAATTTATGGAGTCACAAACAAATCTCAGGGGCCCTATAGAGCACTTCCCACTAATTTTCTTTTATTTTCACAACAGTTCTGCAAAGTAGACATTGTTAGACCCATGTTTAAGGACAGGAGCTGGATATGGAGACATGGACTTGCTACAGAGACACAGGCAGAGCTGGCTGAACCAGGCTACAAACCAGGTTCTCTTAGCACCTTCTCTTGGGCCCCCACTGGATGATCCTAATCAACCTCTGTGTGTTCTGAGGGGGAGTGATGAGGAGACGGGGCGGAGGCAGGAAGTTGGTAGGTATCTCACGAGCTTCTGCGGCATCCTCGTGATTCTTTCATCATTTATAGCTAAAGGTTTTATTAACTAGTTCCCTCTCCCCAGCTTCATGGTTGGTTCCATAAAGGCAGACATTGTGTATTCTTTCCAATCACTGTATTCCTAACACACAACAGAGTACCTGGCCCATAACAGACGCTCAGTAAATGCAGCTGACCCTTCCAGGAAGAGTGCTTTTGAGTGGAGCCTCTATCATCAGTTCAGTTCAGTTCATTTCAGTCACTCAGTCGTGTCTGACTCTTTGCGACCATGAATCACAGCACGCCAGGCCTCCCTGTCCATCACCAACTCCCGGAGTTCACTCAAACTCATGTCCACAGAGTCGGTGATGCCATTCAACCATCTCACTCTCTGTCGTCCCCTTCTCCTCCTGCCCCCAATCCCTCCCAGCATCAGGGTCTTTTCCAGTGAGTCAACTCTTATAAAGGACCCCAAGTCGGCTGACTTTTCTCTCTTGCACAGATTTACATTCACTTCCTACAATTTGCCAACACTAGTCCTGCTGCCTTCTTTACCCCAAAGACTTTCCCTCCCATCTCTGCTTCAAGTCTGTCGGCTTCATGTTGTGAAGCATTTCCGTGTCTCCTTGAGGACCTTCTCCATTTAGGGTCTGTCTCACAGCTCCTCCCAAACCATTCACATTTTTTTAGCATTTATCAATAAATGAATAGATAAAGAATGTGGTATCCATATGCCATGGAACATTACTCAGCTATTAAAAAGAATGAGATCTTTCATTTGCAATAGCATGGCTGGATCTAGATTGTATTAACATCATAACAAGTGAAATAAGGCTGATAAAGAGTAAGGCTTACACATGCAATCCAAGCTCTTCACATGGACTCTGCTGGTGGTGGTCTGTTCTATGTCCAGCTCCATCTATCCGTGGGCTGCCTGCTTTTTCACCATGAACGAGGAGGTAAGGAATGTAACCAGTGGTGTGCTTGTAGACTGCCTCTCTGGGGGAAAAAAAACCCAACAGAAAAAGCAAAAGGTAGCAAGAATTGATTCTCATTGTTTTTCTGTTTCTTTTCAGCCCACCAGCAAGGCTTCACTGAGCCCAGGCAGCACAAAAAGCAATGCATGTGACTGGCTTCGGGAACACCTCCCTCACACCCCTGCACGCAGCCCTCAGATCTCAGGCTCCCTCCCTGGGATCCTGAAATTCCCAAAGGCACATCCTTCAAGGAGACTGCCCACAGTGCAGCCGCACCACACAGGATGTGTCCGTTTAGTCTCACTCAGAAGGGAGACTTAAACTGCTGCCGATGAAGGAAGGATTGAAAATCTACGTGCTGACAATGGCTTTGCCCATCACCTTTCAGAGGCGCCTCCTCCTCCTGTGAGCTGCGTGGCTCCTAACTGTGCATCTCCACTCCTTTTTCTTTGGGGTTGTCTTCCCTGGGTGGTTT
The DNA here is from genome assembly GCF_049115385.1 of Moschus berezovskii. Taxonomy (NCBI): domain Eukaryota; kingdom Metazoa; phylum Chordata; class Mammalia; order Artiodactyla; family Moschidae; genus Moschus; species Moschus berezovskii. Next base: position 12,423,458 of record NC_142477.1, on the reverse strand, counting down.
TTACACCTCCTCTTTGGAAATTTCCCCAGCTTCTAGGAAACTGCACCAATCACATGATCCTCCCCCCAACCCGACTCCCAACCTCAGCTCCTCAACAGAGCGATTCTGTCATCTGGAATAACAGTACAGTAGGACCGTTCCAGCCACTGTGACAATCCCCAGAGGGTACACATGGGTCCCGGTGAGCACTCCCACACACAGAGTGGCAGATAAGACTTCTTGCTCTATTCCATGTCTGGAAGGTAATCGTTGGGTAGGACTTTCCTGATGGATCAGCGGCTAAAGACTCCACCTGCCAATGCAAGAGACATGGGAGACCCGGGTTCAATCCATGGGTCACTAAGATCCCTTGGAGGAGGGCATGGCAACCCACTCCAGTATCCTTGCCTGGAGAATCCCATGGACAGAGGAGCCTGGTGGGCTACATCCCATGTGGTTGTAAGAGTCAGACATGACGTATTGACTGAATCACCACTGCCACTAATATTTTATTAAATTTTCATATAAAAATGTTATTTCCAAAAAAAGTATGTCAATATTACTGTGAAATATGGTGCTACTTTCTAAGAGAAAGGAGAGCAAATCATGGGAAAAGGCAGTAAAAACATTCGTTTAATTTCCCAAAACAACTTGTAACAATGATTCAGTTGCTGATCATGTATTCATTAACCTAACGGTTATTGCTATTTGTAGGTAGATGAATTATGTCAGTTTTCAAAGGACTTACCTGCAGAAGACATTTCAAGCAAGATGCTTTAAGAGTTGGCTATGCAATTACACTGGGAGAAGTCCTAAATGATTAAATTACATAAGTACAACAATTTCAGTGGTGACTCTATTTTTTCATAAGAAAATTATTTGGTTCAGTCTTACATCTTTCCCTTAACTATGTTTATTAGGCTATTAAATTTGTCATTTATAGATGCAAGAGTTGGATCATAAAAATGGCTGAGTGCCGAAGAACTGATGCTTTCAAACTGTGGTGCTGGAGAAGACTCTTGAGAGTCCCTTGGACAGCAAGGAGATCAAACTAGTCAATCCTAAAGGAAATTCATCCTGAATATTCATTGGAAGGACTGATGCTGAAGCTGAAGCTCCAATGCTTTGGCCACCTATGTGAAGAGCTGACTCATTGGAAAAGATCCTGATGCTGGGAAGATTGAAGGCAGGACAAGAAGGGGACCATAGAGGATGAGCTGGTTGGAGGGCATCATTGACTTAATGGACATGAGTTTGAGCAAACCCTGGGAGATAGTGAAGGACAGGGAAGCCTGGTATGCTGCAGTTCATGGAGTCTCAAAGATTTGGAAATAACTTAGTGACTGAACAACAATAAATTTGTTCTTTAGAAGTTGGGCTCCCTTAGAATTTCTCGCCTTCCACAAAATGCACCCCATAAAAGAGATCATGTATCCCTAGTGGTGTCTTTAAGTTTCAGGTACTAGTAATTATTGCCATTTAATTTCTTAATTATGTGCCTGTTTTCTGAAGTGCTCTTGTGGTTTACTCTCCTGAAGCACCCAGGTTAATGAGGTACTTTCCCGTTTGAGATTACAGTTATTGTAAGGAGCAATTCTCTCACCTTGGTGTGGTTTATTTCAGGCAGCTTTCATATTTGGGTAGGAAATGGAGTCCTCTTGGTGAGAGGCTCTGTAATGTTCTCAGTTAGATTTAATTCGGGCTTTAAAGCAACATGTATGAGAATAGTTTATTTCGCTCAGAGCTTCTCTCTTGCCTTGTATTCTGAGTCAGCCTCCTGGTTCTCCTTCAAGTCAGGAGTAAGGAGGTGTTACGAATAGACTTAGACTTAGTTGTGGTCATTCCTTTGCTCTGATTTCTGCAGCTCCCCCTGAGGTGTCAGCAGACTTCCCCACTAAAAGCAGCATCTTATTCTTTCATCCCCACTGAGCCAAGAGGGCTCAAAACAAATAATATCATCTCAGAGAATGAACCCATTGGCTAACGTGTTATTCCTTCCTACTGCACAAATCTTAGGCTGTAAATAATGATAAATCCTGGGATTTCAGCTATCAGGTAAATAGAGAGATCTTTATTTTTTCCATAGGGAAAAAAAAACAAACTAGCAACGGCAATGGTGGCTGGCAACACGAAGTATGTATTCAACTCAACTCATCAAGTCTGTCTCATCTCCGGTTTATTCTTGAAATCTCTCTTTCTCCCCACGCCCCTTCATCCCCAGTGCTTACTCCAACACAACCCATATTTACTGAGTCGCTGGGTCATACGAGGAAAACTGAAACACTGTGTTCGGCCCATTCAGCAGTGTGGACGGAAAGCTCAAAGCAGCTCTGACTTGAAAGCTTGCTCATCAGGTGTCCTTTCCTCTCAGGAGCAAACCTATCCTCTTCCCTACCTCTCCCTGGGTTCCTTCGTTCCTTTCCCAGTCCTCTCGGCTTCTTTCCTGAGGTTCTTCCTCTATGGAACCACTTGGGCAAGAAGTTATCTTTTCATATTTAGTGAGGGGAGAAGGAAACCGTATCTCCATCTTCTTCTGTTGGCAAAATCTTAGAACGGTTTGTCTTGGAGTATCCATATTCTGCCTTTGGGACGTTGTTTCCAATGTGCCTTTTATGAAATATGCATGTGGATGTGTCATCTTGGGGCAGAAATGACTCTGCTTTAGCCCCAGCCTTGGTACATTTCTTATATTCTAGCCTGGATTGCAGTATTTATCACCTATTTAACAATAACAGTGAAGAAAGCAGCCTTTCATCCAGACTATGCTGGTGGGTCATCAAGAGATCTTTTAAATAATCAAATAATCTACATTTTTTATTTCCAACTAAAATGCTCACAGTTGAAGTGTGATTTCACCATATTCTCACAAAGTAGAAAAAATAATTGCATCTCCAAAAGAAAAGTCATGTTCTTTCCTTGAAATTTGCAGACTATATAAAGGCACTCAATCATTTCTTCTTCCTTATAAGAAAGTTAACCTCACTTCAGGAAGGAGTTCTTTACTTCTGTATTATTTTTCTGTTCTTGCTTAATCAATTAACATAAACTTAGTGGCTTAATTTAACACCCATGTACTATCTCACTCTTCTGTGTATTCCAGGTCTCATATGGATGGTAGGGCTTTCCAGGTGGCTCTAGTGGTAAAGTACTTGCCTGCCAATGCAGGAGACAAAAGAGATTCAGGTTCAATCCCTGAGTCGGGAAGATCCCCTGGAGGAGGGCATGGCAACCCCTCCAGTGTTCTTGCCTAGAGAATCCCATGGACAGAGGAGCCTGGTGGGCTATAGTACATGGTGTTGCAGAGAGTCAGACACGACTGAAGCAACTGACCATCCATGCACATAATTTATTGAAAATAAATAACAGAAACCATAGTTTGATTGTGGAACTGTAATCTCTCATTGCAAAGTAATCCTAAACTTCAGACATGTTAGGAACAAGAACAAAAAATGTACTGTGATCAGAGGTCTCCATTGCTATTGTCATTATTAGTTTTGATACAAACTGGCTTCACATCATGAGACTCTGAATCATTACTAGTCAAGCCAATGAGACTAATGCCAGTTACCTAAGGTATCTATAACCCGGTGAATTCTTTATCAGCTGAGCCACTAGGGAAGCCCAAGAATGCTGGAGTGGGTAGCCTATCCCTTCTCCAGAGGATCTTCCTGACTCAGGAATTGAACTGGGGTTCCCTGCATTTCAAGCAGATTCTTTACCAATTGATCTATCAGGGAAGCTCAGATGGACTATATGAGACCTGTATTCTGACAAACCGGATTTGGTAGCAAGGGGTTACTTGCTTTAGTCTTTTTTTTTTTTTTTTTTTAGTAATTATGTACACTGTGCTCCTAAGCTTTGACCCTCTTAACTAACAGTGTCTCTCTTGCTCTGTAGATGAGAAATCTCTAGTTTATAATCCAGAGATGCCTTCAATTCAGCCACCTTCTAGCCATTTGTGATTCCAAGAAGTCAAACTACTCAGATTTCCCTTGTTCTCTCAGCTCAGACACTCTTCATCTTTGTTTCCACTTTAAGAGACTTTAATTAGCTTCTTATCTGTCCTACTGCCTGCCATAGGCCATTCCTATTGGGTTAAGCTGTTCAAGGACTCCCTTTATTTAAGGTCAGAGTTCTAAAAACCTCTCCCTTTCTAAGGAGCTTAGATTGAATTTAGGATGTAGGAACCAGCTTGTTGAAAAATAACCTACCCTGAGGTTATCTCAATCAATTACTCGGGGATTAGCAATCACACATAAATGGGTCTCTAACTTTTCTCAGCAGACCATGAACAGATAATCACTCACAGAGCATCACACAATCCAGCATCTTTTCGAGAATCACTCTTGAGGATTGCTGTCTTGTTTTCCAAGACTGCAAAACATTTGAGCAAAACAGAATAAAACAATTTTAAAACTACATAACCTCTACACAGTTTTATGGGCTTGATTTCTTTCATCATCAGAGAAGAATACTCCTGGGAAACATGTTAAAGAGGAAAGGGGCAATGTGCAAAGTCCAAATTCTATTAAGAGTATTCTCTGCTGTGTGCTAGAATGCCTGACATGTCATAATTATTTAATAACTCACTTAAATTACGCATTTTTATTATAATCTATTCTGATAATTTTTGGAAGGATTGGCACAGATAGCTGGTCAAAGCTATGGTTTTTCCAGCGGTCATGTAAAGATGTGAGAGTTGGACCATAAAGAGGGCTGAGCACCAAAGAATTGATGCTTTTGAGCCTGTGGTATTGGAGAAGACTCTTGAGAGTCCCTTGGACTGCAAGGAGATCAAACCAGTCAGTCCTAAAGGAAATTAGTTCTGAATATTTATCGAAAGAACTTATGCTGAAGCTCCAATAATTTGGCCATCTGACTCATTGGAAAAGACCCTGATGCTGGGAAAGATTGAGGGCAGAAGGACAAGGGGGTGAGAGAGGATGAGATGGGTGGATGACATCATCGACTCAATAGACACGAGTCTGAGTTAACTCCAGAAGGACAAAGGAAGCCTAGGGTGCTGCAGTCCCTGGGGTCAAAAAGAGTCAGACATGACTGAGTGACTGAACAACAACACAGATAAGAACACAATCCCTGGGAAAAAAAAAAAAAAAAAAGCTACTGCTTAAAAATAATAGTATAAACAACAAACATATAAATAAGTAGAGCGAGTCCTGAGTAGATGAAACATCTTTGTCAGGGTGATCCCGGATGAAGGCATTTACTCTGAGCATCCTTTGAGCTGAAAAATCCTTACGATCATTGGAGGTAGTAGTAGAGGGAGACTGTACTCCAGTCTTTCTCTTCCTCTGCCTGTAGGTACTTAGGGCTGCAAGGACGCCTTCAAATAATCTGAAATCAAGGAGGATGGGAGTCAGAGAAGGCCTAAGAAGCCACGGGGGGCGGGCGTGGGGGTGGGGGGTGGGACTTCCCTAGTGGTCCAGTGGTGAAGACGCCATGCTTCCAGTGCAGAGAACACAGGTTCAGTCTCTGGTCAGGGAATTAAGATGCCATGCTACACGCTGTGCAGAATGCCCCCCCAAAAATAAAATCCAAAAACAAACAAGAAACAACAATAGAAAAGAAAGGGGGAAAGGAAAGAGAGTACGTCAGGGCAATCAAATAATCTTGACTTCGTGGTTGGGACCCATGGAGACCAACAAGCAGTCACACGAGCAGCCTTTCTGAAACGTAAGGGCAGTCACAGGACCAGTGTTTACTATGACAAGAGTCTGAGCCCATCTAACTAGCACCTCCTAAAGCTACTAAAACCTCCTGATTCCACTTGAAATAAAATCCAGTTCCTTAATGCAGCCTATAAAGACCAACATAACTGACCACTCTGGCCAACCTGAGTGTTTCAATCCTCAGTTTATCCCCTCGACCTTCTCTTTTTCTGTTCCACTCACCCTGATTTTCTCTCTGTTCATCAGTCACGTTTATTGTTCTGTCTGCCTGGGACATAATTCTTCCAAACTATCTCTATCTGGTCTCATTCACATGTCATCTGCACAGATATGCCTTTGATGACCACGATTGTCAAAGTTGCCCTGCCCCAAAGTCACTGACTATCCCATGGCCCATTGAGAATGTACTGTCTTGGAAAGCGCATACCTCTGTTGGCCCTACTTACATCTGTCTCCATTGTCTGAGGCATAGGAGGTGGTCCGCTAATGCTTTCTAAGTGAATGGACTGGAAGTTCAGAGGGTATCCTATATTCCCCTGTATTTGGAAAAACTTTTTTTGCATTGGCATTATATTGTTCAAGATGTCCTTAATTCCTGTCTGCTTCATACCATCAACAAAGCTCATTAGCAGGCCTCACATATCGTCAAATCACTTCCGAATTAATTCTCATCAGGTGAAGGATACGTTACAGGATGTCCTTGAATATTCCCATCCAAGGCAAAAATAATTCATGATGGAACACTTTATTTTAAGAGTTAAAACCAACTGAAAGAACTCCCAATGGCCAAGGCTGGAGCAATTTGAGCAAATAAATAAATTAGTACTTGATTTAGTACTAATTTATTTCAAGTACTAATTTATTTATTTGCTCAAATTGCTCCAGCCTTGGCCATTGGGAGTTCTTTCAGTTGGTTCCTATATTCCTTTGACATACATTCATCATTCTGAGTATTTATTTTTTATGTATTTGACCAGTTGTATACTTTCTGGTCCTACAAGATCAGGATCATCTTGTATATTTCCACTCCAGTTATGATATCATCCATTTCTCCAAGGAGCTCTGCTTCCTTTTATTGGAGAGTGGTGTCAGAAATAAAGACCTGGGTGTGCGATTGCTGCTAGGAAGTTATTGTTTTATATCCTCTTAGCTGACAGCCCAGAAAAACATATGTGTGTGTCTACTAACTGCTCTATATACACACATCAATAAAAACTAAGCATGTCTTCATGCTGATGTGCTCAACTCTAATCCTTACCACCTGGCTTATTCTACCCTCTCTTTTATCTGTAAATTCTCTCTCCCATCCAGGAAATGTCTGCATCTCACTATCTACCATCTATTTTATTAAATGTTTAATTTTAGTTTTAGGCATAATAGTGGCTTCAGAAGTATTAACCCATACATTTGGGGGAAAACAAAAGCCTTTCAACTAGAACATGTGCTTACATACAGCTCCTTTTTCCTTTAATATTACAGACTATTCCTTTGCACAATTTCTTAAGTCAGGACCCTTTCTCAAAACATTATCTCTAAACCCAGGGATGCACAGATTTTTCTCTTATGTTTTCCTTCTAGAAATATCATAGCTGATGCTTGAAATTTAGATATATGTTCCATTTGGGGTTAATTTTTATGAAAGATGGAAAGTTTCCATTTAGTTCTGTTTGTTTCAATAGGGGCGTGCAGTTATTCCAGGACTATTTGCTGGAAAGACTTTCTTTCTCCATGAATTGGTCTTTTCACCTTTGTCAACGTTCAGTTGACTAAATTTATCCGGACTCACTCTTTTGTTCTGTTGTTCTGTGTGTCTTCAATCAGTAGCCACAATTACTTGATAACTGTACCTTTCAGTACAGCTTGAAATCAGATATTGTGGGCCCAAATACTTTGTTCTGTTTCAGTATTCTGTTGGATGTTCTAGGTCTTTTACTTTATTAATAAAAACTTTAGAATCAGCTTGTATGATTTTTTTAATGTTGAGTAAGTCTTTTTATACCTGGAATAAATCTCTTTGGTTATACTGTATATATTAGAAATTGTCTTCAATTTGCCAACATTGTGTTCAGAATTTTTGTATTTATGCTCATGAGAGATACTGGACTCTAGCTTCCTTTCAGTAATGTCTTTATCTGGTTTAGGTATTAGTAACCTGTTAGAAACTATGGGAAATTTGTATGATTTCTTTCTTAAATATTTAGTAAGTTCCACCAGTTAGATTATCTGAGTTTGGTATTTTCTATTTAAGAGTTATTAATTACTGATTTGATTTATTTAATAGATGCACGCTATCCAGATTATCTATTTGATCATTTCTGTCTTTATTTTACCATTTGACTGGCTAGAGGTTTATTACTTTAATTGATGTTTCAAAAAACAACTTTTTCCCATGGCTGGCTGGTTCACGTTGATGTTTGGTAGAAACCAACACAATACTTGTAAAGCAATTATCCTTCAATTTAAAATAAATTTTAAAAAAACCAACTTTTTGGTTTCTTTGATGCTCTTCATTGTTTTCCAGTTTTTAAATTTTTTATTTTAATTTTTTAACTTTTTATTTCATATTGGAGTACAGTAAGCAATACTGTGTCAGCTTCAGGTGTACAACAAAGTGATTCACTTACACATACACGAAAGTGCAAGTGCCAGTCACTCAGTCACATGTGACTCTTTTCGACCCCATGGACTACGCAGTCCATGGAATTCTCTGGGCCAGAATACTGGAGTGGGTAGCCTTTCCCTTCTCCAAGGGCTCTTCCCAACCCAGATCTCCTGCATTGCAGGTGGATTCTTTACCAGCTGAACCAAAAGGGAAGCCCAAGAATACTGGAGTGGATAACCTATCCCTTCTCCAGGGTATCTGCTGGACCCAGGAATCAAACCAGGGTCTCCTGCATTTCAGGCAGATTCTTTACCAACTGAGCTACCAGGGAAGCCCACATAAATATGCATCTTTTTTTTTTTTCAAATTCTTTTCCCAATTAGGTTGTTACAGAATACTGAGCAGAATTCCCTGTGCTATATAGTAGGTCCTTGCTTGTTACCAGCTGTATATATAGCAGTGCATACAGATCAGTCTCAAACTCCCTAACTATTCCTTTTTCCTAGCCTTCCCTCTATAACCATAAATTCCTTCTCTAAATCTGTGAGTCTATTTCTGCTTTATAAACAAATTAATTTGTATCATTTTTAAGCTCCACCCTACAGCATTACCATATAAGCCATACCTTATAGCATTTCTTTTTATGTCTGACTTCACTCAGTATGACAAAGTCGAGGTCCATCCACGTTTCTGCAAGTGGCGTTATTTCATTCTTTTTAATGGTTGAGTGGTATCCCATTGTATATACATAGCACATCTTTTTTACCCATTCTTCTGTCAGTGGACACTTAGGTTGATCCCATGTCTTGGCTATTGTAAAGAGTTCTGCAATGGACATTGGGGTTCATGTATCCTTCCAGACCATGTTTTTCTCCAGGTATATGCCCTAAAGGGGATTGCATGATCATAGGGTACAATAAAATACCTACGAACAAACCCACAGCTGACCTGTACTCTGAAAACTGTAAGACATGATGAAAGAAATTGAAGATGATACAAACAGATGGAGAGATATACCATGTTCCTAGATTGGAAGAATCAATATTGTAGAAATGACCGTACTACCCAAGGCTACCTACAGATTCAGTGCAATCCTTATCAAATTAACAATGGCATTTTTCACAGAATGAGGAAAAAAAAAAAAACAACCTTAAAATTTGTATAGAGACACAAAAGACCCTGATTAGCCAGAAGAATCTTAGAAAGAAAAAAGAAGCTGGAAGAATCAGGCTCCCTGACTTCAGACTACGTTACAAACTGTAGTCATCAAAATAGTTTGATACTGGCACAAAAATAGAAACATAGGTCAATGGAATAGGATGCTGTTATTGCTCAGTCATTCAGTCCTGTCCAACTCCTTCGACCCCATGGACTGCAGCATGCCAGGCTTTCCTGTCCTTCACCATCTCCTGGAGCTTGCTCAAACGCATGTCCATTGAATCGGTGATGCCATCAAGAGGGAAATGTCCCCTTCTCCCTCTGCCTTCAATCTTTCCCAGCACCAGGGTCTTTTGTAATGAGTCAGCTCTTCGCATCAGGTGGCCAAAGAATTGGAGCTTCAGCTTCAGCATCAGTACTTCCAATGAATATTCAAGGCTGATTTCCTTTAGGATGGACTGGTTTGATCTCCTTACAGTCCAAGGGACTCTCAAGATAGGAAACCCAGAAGTGAACCTGTGCACCTATGGTCAATTAATCTTTGACAAAGAAGTCAGGACTATAAAGTGGAGGAAAGACGGTCTCTTCAATAAATGGTGCTGGTAAAACTGGACAGCTACATGTAAACAAATGACATTAGATCAGTCTTTAAAATCATACACAAAAATAAACTCAAAATGGAAGAAAAACTTAAATGTGAGACCAGACACTGTAAAAGTCTTAAAGGAAACCATAGGGAGAACACTCTGTGACATAAATTGCAGTAATAACTTTTTTGATCCATCTCCTAGAGCAATGGAAATAAAGACAAAAATAAACAAATGAGACTTAATTAAACTCAAAATCTTTTGCACAGCAAAGAAAACCATAAACAAAATGAAGACAATCACAGAATGGCAGAAAATATTTGCAAATGATGTGACCAACAAGGGCTTAGTCTCCAAAATGTATAAACAGCTCTTGCAACTTAATAGCATCAAAACGAACAACCTAGTCAAAATATGGGCAGGAGACCTAAGTAGACATTCCTCCAAAGAAGACATACAGATGGCCAAGAGCACATGAAAAGATGTTCAGCATCATTAATTATTAGAGAACTGCAAATCAAAACTATAGTGAGATATCTCCTCACACCAGTCAGAATGGCTGCCGTCAAAAAATATATATATATATATGGCAATGGCACCCCACTCCAGTACCCTTGCCTGGAAAATCCCGTGGATGGAGGAGCCTGGTAGGCTGAAGTCCATGGGGTCGCTAAGAGTTGGACATGACTGAGCAACTTCACTTTCACTTTTCACTTTCACACATTGGAGAAGGAAATGGCAACCCACTCCAGTGTTCTTGCCTGGAGAATCCCAGGGACGGGGGAGCCTGGTGGGCTGCCGTCTATGGGGTCGCATAGAGTCGGACACAACTGAAGCGACTTAGCAGCAGCATATATATATATATATCCACAAACAATAAATGGTGGAGGGGTGTCAAGAGAAGGAAATCTGCCTATATAGTTGGTGGGAATGAAAATTGGTACAGCCACTATGGAGAACAGTAGAGAGATTTCTTAGGAAACTGAAAATACAGCTAATATGGGATCCTGTTTTCCTGTTTTTAATCCTGGGAATTTCTGCTCTATTTTAAAAACTATTTCCTTTTTTCTTTTTTTTGGCCTTAAAATATCTTTTTTATCTCTGGATTCCTAGAAGGAAATGATGGCTTATTTATTTTAAATATTTCTTCTTTTTGCAGTACACACCTGAAATGCTATAGATTTTCCTTTAGATACTTACTTCCACTGTACCCCACACATTCCACTGTTATATTTTCCTTTTTTTTTTTATTTTTTTTATTTTATTTTTTTCCCTTATTTATTTATTTGCATTAAAATAGTTTAATATGAACAATCAGAACTAATTAACAGTATAACAATATTTTACAACTGAAATAATTAAAATAAACTATAAAATTACTACATAAAACAGGTCTGATCTAGCTTATTTACTTTCTATAATCTCTTCAGTGCTGCAAAACCATTTATTTCTTTTTCTTTTTTCATGTTTTAATAAACACTTCGTCTTTTTGTATTGTTTTCTTTTTCATCACAATAATAGAAATATAACACCATATATCACTGTAAAACACATTTCCACATAAATGCTGATAAGCACAAAATATTTTTCATCATTTACATTTTAACTGTAATAATATATGGCAGGATTAAAGCTGCATCCATCATGTGTCTAACTAACCTTGCTGTAATGAATTTTTTTTTTAAACTTTTAACAATATATAAAAGACTGTGCTGTTTATTTTTTATTTTTTTTTAAATCAAATAATCCAATTTTATTTATTTATTTTTTTCAAGTTGAACAGACTAAATTTCTTTAAACAAACTTACTTATACTCCAGAGTCCTTTAAAAACTTAATAGCATTTATACATTGAAGGTATTTGATTTTCTTGTAACTAGCACTTCAAATGCAACAAGCATTTGAAGCAACAAGCATTTGACCCAACAAGTAAAACTTCCTACAGTTCATAACTTTAATAAATAAAATAAATTAAATGTACAGTGAATAAGTTCTCTGAAATATTTCAATATTTCTGCAGGTTTAGTAACATCGTAAAATACATTTCAATTAAAATTCACAAATCTAAAAACCTGTTAGGCATTTTTAGGCGTTTTAAGTTGGAAATGAAGACCAATGTTACATCGTAATATGCCAATTACAAATAGTACTTCAAATAGCAAATAGTACAGTTTGTCCCAAACTTTAAAAACTATTCATGAACTCAACACTGAACTATTGATGGCTATGAGAATTGTTTCCTAGCCTTTTTGAAAATTTCAACCCATTTACGTTTAAGGTAATTATTGATAAGTACGATCCCGTAGCCATTTTCTTTATTGCTTTGGGTTCAAGTTTATACACTTTTTCTGTGTTTCCTATCTATAGAAGATCCTTTAGCATTTGTTGGAGAGCTGGTTTGGTGATGCTGAATTCCCTCAGCTTTTGCTTGTCTGTAAAGCTTTTGATTTCTCCTTCATATTTGAATGAGATCCTTGCTGGGTATAGTAATCTGGGCTGTAGGGTATTTTCTTTCATCACTTTAAGTATGTCTTGCCACTCCCTTCTGGCCTGAAGAGTTTCTGTTGAAAGATCAGCTGTTATCCTTATGGGAATCCCCTTATGTGTTTGCTGCTTTTCCCTTGCTGCTTTTAATATTTGTTCTTTGTGTTTGATCTTTGTTAATTTGATTAATATGTGTCTTGGAGTATTTCGCCTTGGGTTTATCCTGTTGGGGACTCTCTGGGTTTCTTGGACTTGGGTGATTATTTCTTTCTCCATTTTAGGGAAGTTTTCAACTATTATCTCCTCAAGTATTCTCTCATGGTCTTTCTTTTTGTCTTCTTCTTCTGGGACTCCTATGATTCGAATGTTGGAGCGTTTAACATTGTCCCAGAGGGCTCTAATATTGTCCTCATTTCTTTTAATTCGTTTTTCTTTTTTCCTCTCTGTTTCATTTATTTCTACAATTCTATCTTCTAGTTCGCTTATCCTGTCTTCTGCCTCTGTTATTCTACTGTTTGTTCCCTCCAGAGTGTTTCTGATCTCATCTATTGCATTATTCATTGTATATTGACTCTTTTTTATTTCTTCTAAGTCCTTATTAAATCTTTCTTCCATCTTCTCAATCCTTTTCTCCAGGTTATTTATCTGTAACTCCATTTTGCTTTCAAGATTTTGAATCATTTTCACCATCAAAATTCGAAATTCTTTATCAGGTAAATTCCCTATATCTTCTTCTTTTGTTTGTGTTGGTGGGCAATTATCTTGTTCCTTTACTTGCTGGATATTTCTCTGCCTCTTCATCTTGCTTATATTGCTTTGCTTGGGGTGGCCTTTCCCTCTTCTTGCAGTTTGTGGAGTTCTCTTTATTATGTAGTTTCTTCGCTGTGTGTGGGGTTGGACGGGTGACTTGTCCGGGTTCCCTGGTTAGGGAAGCATGTGTCGGTGTTCTGGTGGGTGCAGCTGGATTTCTTCTCTCTCCTTTAGAAGACAATGGGCTGCTTTTCTGGGAGCCTGATGTCCTCTGCCAGTATTCAGAAGTTGTTTTGTGGACTTTACTCCGCGTTCAAATGTTCTTTTGATGAATTTGTGGGGGAGAAAGTGGTCTTGCCATCTTATCCCTCCGCCATCTTGTTCCTTCCTCCCCAGAACACTGGATTCTTATATTCCACTTGGTCGTGGAGTATCTCTTCCCAGCTGCTCCAGCAAGGCGCAGCCGCTGTACCTTACCTTGGACGAGGGGTATCTCCTCAAGGCCGCCCCTCCTGCTTTGAATGTGGATCAGCTCCTCTCGGCCCTCCAGTGCCCAAGCAGCCACCGCCTCCTGGACGTGGTACAGCTCCTCTCGGCCACCGCCCTAACCCTGGGCGCGGGGTAGCTCATCTCAGCCACGATTCTGCACGTGGTCGGTTGCGCCGGAGCCGGGCGTCTCCCGCGTCTGCGCCGCCGGAGCCAGGCATCTCTATATTTTCCTTTTTAATTCAAAATATTTTCAAATTTCTCTTGAAACTCTTCCTTTGATTTTACTTCGAAATGTTTTATTCCATTTCTACATATTTGGGGGATTATCTGGCTATCATTTTGTTATTCATCTTTTTATTTTTCTGTTTGTTTTCTACTCTTTTACTTGTGCTTGCTTTCTGCACTTTTAATTGTATATGTTGCATCGCCCAGAATGTGGTCTATCTTGATGAATATTCTATAGGAACGTGAATGAATACGTTTTCTGCTGCTGCTGGATGAAATAATCTACAAACATTAAGATTCTGGTGCCCTGTTGGTGTGATGGCAGGGTGTGGGGAGGAGGTATGTTTTATTATTGTGTGATTAAATGTCACCTTTAGTGAGCCAGTGAAAAGCCATGGTCTGTTTGTTTATTGAAGCCCACCCAACTTCCTTCTCGCCTCTATAAAAGTGTTCTCTTTGCCTTGCTATACGGAGATTTGCACATAACGCACCATTGTTGCAGACCCTGAATTGCAATTCTCTGCTGATCCCGAATAAATCCATTTTGCTGGAGAAATACCTGGCAGTCTATTTGTTTTAGATCAAGAGGATGAAGCTTGATGAGTTTTGAGCCTAGAAAATGGCCAGAACTAAAAGCATCTTGAAGAGAATCCAGGTAGATAAGCCAGGCAAATAAAGATGTGTTGAAGGGGCCCTTCTTACAATGAAAGATAAAACAGTGTGTAAGGCAGAAGGTGCTGAGACATGAAAAAGATAAAGTTCTCAGAACAGGGAACCCAGAGACAGGCAGAGCTGAATTACAAAAAGCCACCTGTCAACCAGGATTAGTACTACTGGTTGTCATTTGCAGATAGAGAAACTGGTGCTAATGACTGTGACACTTCCTCCTGGTGAAGAAGCAGTGGGAGTCCTCGGAGCAGAGCGGGAGCTCTCTGTAAGTTCGGTCTACTGCATTCTTTCTGAGATTTGTGCCCCAGGGGATGTAGCTTCTACCAGAAAGGAAGACCAACAGTCTAGGAACCACCGAATAAGGGTTAAGGGCAGAAAATTATTTAGAATTGAGTATGGTTTTTGTATGTAATATTTACTAATTCCATGTACTTTCATTTGTAACAGAGATCTGTATGTTTCTACCAGAATAACCAAAAACTTTTGAAAAAAATACTGTAATAGCATTATTTTCTGGAGGAAAAAAAAAGATAAAATGCAACAAGTGAAGTTCTTTTTTTCTTTTTGCTTTTTATGAAAAAGAAGCAGCAACATAGTGTTAGGAGGTATACTAGCCCATTCTCAGAATCCTAAGAAAGAGGCAACAACTTACACGTTTTAGTAAAAATACCGAGAGG
Source organism: Moschus berezovskii (assembly GCF_049115385.1). Lineage (NCBI taxonomy): Eukaryota > Metazoa > Chordata > Mammalia > Artiodactyla > Moschidae > Moschus > Moschus berezovskii. Next base: position 12,408,149 of record NC_142477.1, on the reverse strand, counting down.
ACTTCAGGTAAAAACATATTAAAAACTATTTGTTTCAGTTTTTTAGCTTAAAATTCTATTTCAGTAGGTAAAAGATTTCATTTCTATCTCTGAAAGTGACCCATATATTTTTGGAGAGCTACATAATAGGCCTCCCTGGTGGCTCAGATGGTAAAGCGTCTGCCTGCAAGGCAGGAGACCCGGGTTTGATCCCTGGGTTGGGAAGATCCCCTGGAGAAGGAAATGGCAACCCACTCCAGTATTTTTGCCTAGAAAATCCCATGGACAGAGGAGCCTGGTGGGCTACAGTCCACAGGGTTCCAAAGAGTTGGACAGGACTGGGCGACTTCACTTTCACATAATAGGAGCACTTCTTTATTTTTTAAGGTGAATATTCACAGGGATTAAGCTTACTTCTCAACTATTTCCCTTTTAGGCTGTCTAGAAATGGTGAATTTCAGATGAAGGCCTTTACTTCTTGTATTACTAGAACACCAACACCATTTCCTTCTCCCTTCTCTTCTCCAGGCGGCTGAGCAGAAGACCACCATGTGTCAGGAGCGTTTGGGGAATATCATCATCTTCGTTCGTCTTGCTCAGAGTTAGTGTGACATGAACACCCCGGCAGCACCTCAGATACCACCCAGACCAGGAGCCCCGCGTGTCCCTCCCCTGGAGCAGGAGTCAGGGCGCAAAGTCCGTTGTCAGCCTGGCTTTCCACGCAGGACCAGTTAGTAAGGTTAGTTCGATTGTCAGTCCTGTCTCACAAGTGCCACTTTTCACTGCGTGCAAACGGGAGCAGAATGCTGCTTGAGAACATTCATAAACCAGTGACTGTGACAATGGAGGCGTGAAGGGTTCTACTTTCCAAAAATCCCATTTCAGTGGAACTGGTGAAGACTTCCTGGGCAACAGATCTTAGATAAAGCAACCTTTTTTTTTTTTGGTGTACTTTCTTTCCTTCTTGCAGTTTCCAGGTGGGGCAGCCTCCTCCAATTCACTCCTTTGGGTTAGGGAAGTTTCCACCTGCTGACTCTAGCTCCTCAATCTCTGTCTTTTTTTATTTCTATCTCTCACATCACTTATCTTCCCTTACAATTTCATTAGACTCAAAGTATTTCAACGATCTTGATGAATAATTCATGTTAATTTACTAACAGTCTATACATTTATTTAAAGGAGGACCTCCTGAAAAATGCACTGTTTTAATAGATGCACAGCTCGATGACTCGCTGTTGCTAGGAGAGCAGAATCCTCTCATGTCCCTATCCTCTACCTCATACCCACCTATCACAGGCAGTTTATTAATAAGCAAGGAGGTTTCCTTGTAGATAATTCTATTACGAAAAGCAATCATTTGCTCCAGGTCTGCCTCCTCCTTCCCAGGGAGACTTGCTACCAAAACTTCTAATCTAATCCTAATTTTATTGATCACAGACGGCATAGCTACTGTGTGTGAAGCAAGGCAGCAATTCACTCTTTGGGAACATTCATGACCCTGGCACTTCCCCTGTCTTTTCTCTTCCTGGGTCACACAAAGTGCCTGGTGTGTAGTGATAGATGGTGAATAATATTCACTGACTGTCTAGACTCAAAACACCTCATAGCTCAGTTGGTAAAGAATCTGCCTGAAATGCAGGAGACCCTGGTTCAATTCCTGGGTTGGGAAGATCCACTGGAGAAGGGATAGGCTACCCACTCCAGTATTCTTGGGCTTTCCTGGTGGCTCAGCTGGTAAAGAATCTGTCTGCAATGTGGGAGACCTGGGTTCAATCCCTGGGTTGGGAAGATCCCCTGAGAAGGGAAAGGCTACCCACTCCAGTATCTGGACTGGAGAATTCCACGGACTGTGTAGTCCATGGGGTCACAGAGAGTCGTACACGACTGAGCAGCTTTCACTCACTCAAACTCAAAACAAAATCAAACAAAATGACAGCAACAGCAACAACCAAGCAGTTACAGAAAGATGGTTCAGATGATCAAGAATCTGCCTGCCAATGGAGGCGATGCAGGAGACGCGGGTTCGGTCCCTGGGTTGGGAAGATCCCCTGGAGGAGGGCATGGCAACCCACTTCAGTATTCTTGCCCAGAGAATTCTACAGACAGAGGAGCGTGGCAGGCTACAATCCACGGGGTCACAAAGAGTTGGACATGACTGAGTGACTAACACTTTCACTTTTCACCTTCCACACATAACACATCTAATATTTCAAATCTCATAAAATTTTCCAAAAGGCTAATCTGAGCTGACTGTACCAAAATATGTCAGTTTTTACAGGAGACTGAGTGATTCAGTTTCACTCTTGTTTCGTCTCCTCACTTCACTGTGAATCAAAACCACTACAGAATTAAACCTAAGGGAAATTTTCAAACAATTCTTTGCGTAAAATAGAAATACTGCTCTGAAATTTCTGCTATCACTTGGGCCACATATAGCAGCAATAGCCATCATTTTGTGGATAAAAGATGTGTCCACTGAACATATGCTTACTCAGCACCTACTATACACCAGGCACTCTTCTAGGCATTGGGACATAACAGTGAAACAGACAAAATTCTACAACTTTGTTGATTTTTAGTTGCTCAGTGTTGCACAACTCTTTGCGATCCCATGGACTGCAACACAGCCAGGCTTCCCTGTCCTTCACCATCTCGAGGAGTTTGCTCAAGTTCACATTCATTGAATCAGTGATGAAATCCAACCACTTCATCCTCTGTCACCCCCTTCTCCTCCTTCCTTCAATCTTTTCCAGCATCAGGGTCTTTTCCAGTGAGTCAGTTCTTTGCCTCAAGTGGTCAAATTATTGGAGCTTCAGACTTAGCCCCAGTCCTTCCAATGAATATTCAGAGTTGATTTCCTAAAGGATCGACTTGAAGTCCAAGGGACTCTCAAGAGTCTTCTCCAGCACCACAGTTTGAAAGCATCAATTCTTCAGCTTCAGCTTTCCTTATGGTCCAACACTCACATCCATATGTGACTATCTTACATCCTTACATGTCTATAAAGAAATGAATATGAACAACTTCAATATGTAACATGCAAAATATTGGTATTATTCCTAAGGGGAAAGAAAAGCAGAGAGCACAGGTGAAGAATTAATATTCTGACAGAAGAGGGTGTGTACTGATTGGAGAAAGAGAGTTTTGGTCACAGAGAGCCCCGGCACCGGGACTTTCCAGGACCTCTCCAGGGAATGAGCCCGGGCGGTTCTGGAAACGGCAGAAGAGGTCAGCGGAATGAGGAAGAGGGAGAGCGGGAGGCGGAGTGATCTCAAAGACCAGGGAGCCCCCTGAGGCTAGGGCATTAGAGGTCCTCTTAAGGACTTCGTTTGTTCCCTGAATGAGTTAGAAATCCATGAAGGGGACTGATCAAAGGAGGAATATTTTCTTAAATTTAACAGATTTCAGTTTTGCCAATAGGAGACCGTAGAAAGGCAGACCTGAGACAGCAATCCCTAGGAGGCTACTGCAATAGTTAAGCAAGTGTGCTGATGACTTCGGCCACGCTGGATGCTGTAGAGAATAGCAGGAAGGATCTTTTCTGGTATATTTGGAAAATAGTGTAAACAGGATTGGAAACAGGTTCTGAGAATAATGGTTAAAAGAATGACTCCAAGGTTTTCAGTTTAAGCGACTGGAAGATGGATTTCTCACCTTTATAGATGAGGAGGCCCACAGATACTTAACTGAAGGGCCCCAGGTAGCCAGAGATTAGCAAAATGATTGCTTTTCAATCTTTTCTGAGATTTAGGGGAGTATAAGGCATCAGACTTAAGGGCCGGTCCCGACATCCCCACTCCAGGAGCCAGAATGGTACCAGCACAGAAGTAAACATGGCTTGGTGGGGCCGAAGAATCAGTCTTACTATTAACTTTGTATTCCATCTAAATGAACTGACCGTTGGGACTTCCCTGGTGGTCCAGTGGTTAAGAATCCACCTTCCAATGAAGGGGACACTGGTTTGATCCCTGATCAGGAAACTAATATCCCACATGCCACAGGACAACTAAACCTGCAATCGTCATACAACTAGAGAGGGAATGTACCACAGTGACTGAGCCCGTATATGCTAAAGCCCGTGTGCCCAACTAAAGAGCCTGCCTTCCAGGACCGGAGAAAGCCCGTGCCCTGCAGCGAAGACCCAGCGCCGCCAAATAAACAAAGAATGAACTGACGGTTAGTGGTCCATTTCTTCTACCACAGCCTTTGGATGTTCTCTGATTGGCTTTCAGTCCCTGATCCTCTGAGGCAAGAGCACAGGACGCAGAGGGCCGAATCCCCTGGTCCACCACCAAATTCTGGAGCCGCTAGGATCCTGCACATAACTGACCTCCTTCCCGGGCTGGCTCAACCCACACCTATGCCTCAACAGGAAGAATCGCCCTGCCCCTGCACAGGGAGCTGACTGTGGTACTTTCAGGAGATGTGGAAATATCAAGCACTGATGCTTCTGTAAAAAATGTGGCCTGGCCCCTGGGTATCATCTCATTAAGGAGAATTACCTGCATAAATGAATCATAATGAGAGATTGGAATCATGAAAGATTAAAAGGTTGATTTATTTCCGGGAGTACTCCAGAAAAACAGGCATGTTTCAAAAATATTAAAAAGGGTTTTATCTTCAGAAACTGCACCAAGTTACATTCACACAATTCACTTTCTGTGCAGCCAGGATAGAAATACATTTCTCTGACACAGATATTTTCTTGTGGAAATGGAAACTGTATGTCTTATATCGTTTTGGCAACAGTGAATCTCTTTCAGAGGTGAATTTATGACTACCAGCTTTCTACTTTCAAATGTCTCCTTCATATCCCCTTCTATTCCTAAAATACCACAAGATAGGAGAGGATAGAGATTTAGTTACATAAATTGCCTACTGCTTCTTGATGAAGGCCAAAAAAGAGGTCGAAAAGCACATATATTAAGCTTCAGGTGTCCTGTGGAGCTAATTGTAATCCCAGAAAACAGATAACCTCCTGTTTGGATTCCCACCCTTTCCCTCATAATTCTTCTCAAATGAAATCATGAGGCTTTCAGTCAATTTAATAGAGTATCAAACAATGTACACCAAAATCAGATCTAAAAAATAACAAAGATCAGAGTAAAAATAAATAAAGTAGAGATATAAAAAGATAACAAAATGTCCATCCACATCTCTCCAAATTGCAGTATTTCATTCTTTTTATGGCTGAGTAATATTCCACTCTACATGTGTGCCATATCTTCTTTGTCCGTTACTCTGTCAATGGACATTTAGTTTGCTTCCATGTCCTGGCTACTGTGAATAAAGTTCCTAGGAGTAAATCCATACATATGTGGACTATTAATTTATTAAATAAAGCATCCAAGAACATACAATGGGGAAAAGATAGTCTCTGCAGCAAGTAGTGTTGGAAAAACAGGGTATCCACATGCAAGAGAATGAAGTTGGACCACTGTCTTACACCATACACAAAATGGACATGACATGAAACCATGAAAACTGTAGAAAAAAGCATAAGCAGTAAGTTCCTTGACATCAGTCTTGGCAATAACTTTTTGGATTTAACATAAAAAGCAAAAATAAACAAGTGGGACTTCCTCAAACTAAAAAAAAAATTCTGCATAGCAAAGTAAACCATAAGCCAAATGGAAAGACAGCTTATGAAATGGGAGAAAGTATCTGCAAATCATATTTCTGATAATGGGTTAATATTCAAAGTATATAAGGAACATATAACTCCATGGCAAAAAAAAAAAAAAAAACAACTAATAGTCTGATTTTAAATGGACAAAGGATCTAAAGAGACATTTTTCCAAATAAGACATACAATTGGCCAAAAGGTACATGAACATCATTAATCATTGGGAAAATGCAAGCAAAACCACAGTAAGCTACCACTTACCTCTGTTTGAATGACTACTACTAAAAATACAAGAAATAAGCATTGTTGAGAAGGCGGAGAAAAGGGAAACTCGCTGTTGGTGGAACTGCAATTTGGTGTAGATGCTATGGAAAATGTTGTGAAAATGCCTTTAAAAAATTAAAAGTAGAACTACCATGTGATCCAGCAATTCTACATCTGGGTATTTATACAAAGGAAACGAAAATAGAAACTCAAGAAGATATATACACCTTCATGATCATTGTAGCATTATTTATAACGGCCAAGATTTGGACTCAGACTAAAAGCCCAGTGATGGATGTATGGACAAAGAAGATGTAAGGACTATTTGCCACAAAAAAAAACAAGTGAAATAAGTGAGACAGAAAAAATAAATTCTGTATTATTTCTCTTGTATGTGGAATCTAAAAACAAAAACAAGTCTGAGCTAATAGATATAGAAAATAGATTGGTGGTTGCCTGAGTCAGTGGTTGGTGGGATGAAATGGGTGAAGGGGGATCAAAGGGTATAAGTTTCCAGTTATATAACGAATAAATCATAAAAATGTTGTATACGGTGTGGTGACCATAGTTGACATATTCCACTGCATCTGTGGAGAAGTTGGAGAAGACTCTTGAGAGTCCCTTGGACTGCAAGAAGATCAAACCAGTCCATCCTAAAAGAAATCAGTCCTGAATGTTCATTGGAAGGACTGGTGCTGAAGCTCCAATATTTGGCAGCCTGATACAAAGAAATGACTCATCAGAAAAGACCCTGATGCTAGGAAAGATTAAAGTCAGGAGGAGAAGGGGATGACAGAGGTTGAGATGGTTTGATAGCATCAATGGACATGAGTTTGAGTAAGCTCCAGGAGTTGGTGATGGACAGGGAAGCCTGGCGTGCTGCGGCCCATAGGGTTGCAAAGAGTCGGACACAACTGAGTAACTGAACCGAACTGAACTGGACTGACTGCATCTATAAAAGTAACTAGAGGATTGGATCCTGAAAGTTCTCATCACACACACAAAATCTTTTTATAATTATGTATTGTAACAGATGTCAGCTGAACTTTTTGTGGTGATTATTTTGCAATATAAACAAATATCAGTTCATCATATATCTGAAACTAATATATTGGTATATCTATTATATATCAATTTTATAAAAGAAATAGAAAATATGAAATTGAATGAAAAAATATATAGATTAATTAAATAAAAAAACGAAATCAACAAAACATGCACAATGATTATTTGAAAGAACTAATAATACTTACCAGTTCCTGGTGAAACTCATCAAGGAAAAAGAGGAAAGAGAAGGCAGAAATGACTAATACCAGAAAAGAAAGCATCACTCTATACCCTGCATGCATTAAATATACTAAGAGGTTATTTTTTAAAGTGTAGTTCAGCTTCTTTAAAGTCCCACATGGGTGTTACTGATGGCTGGTGGGACAGGAGGGGAATGGGTGCAACATCATTAATACATGTTCTCTTAAGTGTGGAGTATGGAGAAAGCAGCTTGTTGGAAGGGATATGTTTCCTGTGTGAGAATAACTTACATGGTTATCATAAACCAAAGGGCCATAGAGAGATGGGGGTCGGGCAGCAGGGAGGATGTTGGGAGACAGAGAAATGCAAAGTGCACGGTTCATGTCCGGGAGGTGATGAAGATGGGCAGAAGAGAGCCTGGACTTGCAGTTTTGCCTGAGAATGTATTTATTCCCATTTTCTGTCCTCTTAACAAATTCTCCTTCATTTTTTCACTCTGGATTAGTCACAGGTGAGAAGACTGTGTTTTCTTATTTTAGGTCTTGGGAGAAAAAAAGACACCTGTCACGATATCATCAAATAATAACCATAAAGTCTAAGGGTGGCTGGGGAATAGTTCGAAAGCTTGGTTTGATTTTCCTTGAATTTTTTTTTTTTTCCCTTGAAACTTCCTTGAAATAGTTGAATTCGTGTTTTGAGTGTAAACATCCATTCAGGAAAGAATATATTCTTAGGTCTACATCCACTGGAATAAGTGCAATTTTTTTTTTTTTTTTTTTTTTTGGTCACTTGAAAACATTTCTTAAACAAGTACAGGTTAAGGAAAAGAAGGAAAGAAGCAATCATTCATCAAGAATGACACTGAACCTGGAAAAATTTTGTAAAGAGAGAAATCAGGAGGCAACTTTGAAGAGTATGCTGGTAAGGAAAGCCATTTGAGGGCTTTGAAAATGCGTACTCGGGGAATGGAACTGTTCCTCTTTCTTCACTGAATTTTTTCTTGAGTAACTACCCAGCTGGTAGCAATGTGGGCCCACAACCACTTCCATCACTGTATTCGAGGATGCTGGGATGTTCTTTATAGGTTTTCTCTCCTCTGTCATTGCACCCCTTTTATTACAGCCACAGACTGATCATCACGAATGATCAGAATGAATCCTCTGCGTATCCGTCCAGCCAGGCGCACGAGGGGCTGGGATTGTCTCTGTAAAGTGCTAGGTCGAGAAGGAAGCACCCGTGGCCTCTCCTGGCTGGTATTTCAGGCCCTGTAGGATGCCCAGTAGCCTGCAGGTCTCAGGGCATCACTGGTTTACATTCTCTACCTGCTACCTGCTCTGTAAGCACAAGACATCAAGTGCCGTCAGGCTGCTGACAGCAGTATCTTTCCTTCTTACCTCTCTGCATATATGCTGGGAGTTGGGGTAGAGAAAGATGAATAAATTATAAGAATTTGCACGAGACAGAGAGATCCCTTCTTACCTACTCAAAAACCCAAGTGGAAACACAATAAAACTTTTTTTTTCCCTTTTTTTTAATTTTTATTTTTTTATTTTAATTAATTTATTTTTTATTGGAGGCAAATTATTTTACAATATTATATTGGTTGGTTTTGCCATACATTGACATGAATTCGCCCCAGGTTAACATAAGTTCCCCCTCCTGAGCCCCCCTCCCACCTCCCTCCTCCTTTTATCTTCCCTCTGGGTCATCCCCGCACGCCAGCCCCGAGCGTCCTATAACATGCATCGACCCTGAACTAGTGATTCGTTTCACATATGACAACATACGTGTTTCAATGCCATTCTCCCAAATCATCCCACCCTCACCCTCTCCCACAGAGTCCCAAAGACTGTTCTATACATCTGTGTCTCTTTTGCTGTCTCGTATACAGGGTTATCATTTTCATCTTTCTAAATTCCATATATATGCGTTAGTATACTGTATTGGTGTTTTTCTTTCTGGCTTACTTCACTCTGTATAATAGGCTCCAGTTTCATCCACCTCATTAGAACTGATTCAAATGCATTCTTTTTAATGGCTGAATAATACACCATTGTGTATATGTACCAAAGCTTTCTTATCCATTCGTCAACTTTTTAATGTGTGTAAGATTAATTATTTTTGGACACCATATAACAGATCAGCTTTGGAAGCTTACCTTTTTAGCCTCACATTACCATTTTTTAGTATGTCATTAAAAATGAAAATAATTAAAAATAAATGATCAGTTCACCATGTTCAAAATCCATCTGTATAGAATATGTTTCCAGGTTACCTCTGTGATGAACCACACACAAACCCATCAAGTCTTATTTAAATACGTGAGTCGTTGTTACTGTATTGACTGGTGCAAATGGTATGCTTTGGAGCTCTTATTTTTGCTCTCTGTGGGTTTCTTTCTTTGTTGTTGCTGAGCTGGGAGCAGCCGTGGATTTCCTTAAACAGGGTCTCTGTGTGTGTGCTCTGTCGCTCAGTCGTGTCCAACTCTTTGCAAACCCACGGACTGTAGCCCACCAGGCTCCTCTGTCCATGGAATTTTCCAGGCAAAAATACTGGAGTGGGTTGCCATTTTCTCCCCCAGGGGATCTTCTGAATCCAGGAATCTTCTCAACCCAGGGACCAAACCCATGTCTTCTGCATTTTTACAGGTGAATTCTTTACCACTCTACCACCTAGGTTTTCTTTACTTTCTGTATTTTTCTTCTAGCCATTGTGGACTTACACATCACAGAATCTGGAGGATTAGGGTCAGAGCAGAATTGAAGCCCAAGGTTAATGAACAACATTCTTGGGCTTTTGTGGAATACTTTGAATGACTTTTGATTGACAGTTCACAGGCCTTTTTTTTTTTTTTTGCCTTTTCTCTCTTGTTTAAGTTCCTGGTATGCACAGTTTTACCACAAGGCTTAATATATGATGAATTTATTTAATGGCTAAATTCTTTAAGTTTAGTAACTAAGACCCTATTTAAAGAGACTCTAAATTCTTTGAGGAAGGTGACATGTCTGGATTGAATAATGAACCTAACCACTAATTAATACTGTGTAAAGGATGACACCTTGGAGAAGGAAATGGCAACCCTCTCCAGTATTCTTGCCTGGAAAATTCCATGACGGCTGCAGTCCAGGGGTTCACAAAGAATCAAACACGACTGAGCACACACAGCACAGCACGGGCCTGGCTCCAAAGCTCACTCTGCCAAGCTACATCCCAACAGCATTGTCATTTGTTAAGTAGTAACATTTGAGCAAGTTTACAACAGAATGAAGAGGAATCTCTGGCTCATTTTAAGTTGCCCTGGATTCTAGAACTATACAACAACACATTGTAACTGAAATCCATCGTTTCTAAACAGTGGGTAACACAAGTGCTCAGGTGCATTAGTTGTGTCCAACTTTTTTAACCCCATGGACTGTAGCCCACCAGGCTCCTCTGTCCATGGGATTCTCCAGGCAAGAACACTGGAGTGGGTTGCCATCCCCTCCTCCAGGGGATCTTCGCAACCCGGGGATCAGACTCACATCTGTTGGGTCTTCTGCATTGGCAGGCAAGTTCTTTACCATTGTGCCACCTGGGAAGCCTGCTATACAGTAACTCTACATTTTAAAATACCACTGATGCTTTTTAAAACAAAATTCTTACAGAATTAGTTTCAGGGAGAAAAAAAAAATGAATATAGGCACAAATATTCTGGATATAAGGGAAAATGTATTTAACAGTTCCTGATACACAAGCAGACACTTCTTCTGGGTAGAGAATCTAACAACTTGTTGTATAAATGTAAAAATTTCTAGAGGGACCTATGAAATCTGAAAAATATGAAATAGTTTCTGATGCAAAACAGTTTCTAAAACCAACTTTCTAAGAGGGATACAACGATATGAGGATCCCTTTGAGCCTATGTCCCCATCTGATGCCTACCAGAAGGTTGATTGGAAGAGTTTCTTTCTCCAAATTGAAATAAGTACATCCTGACCTTGGGCATTCTTTTTGAGACATGAAGTCAATAGAAAAAGGCCCCTGCAGTTTTGATTACTTCATAGTATTTCCTTTAGCACAATATCCTTGTTTTTGCCAGCAGACATAACTAATTTGATCATGCTACGAAATTGGCTAAAGAAATCATTTAAATATTTAAAAGAGGAATGTTGATTCCTGTTTTCAAAGCACATAAACAATTAGCAGAACTGCCAAGATAATACCACTTAGGTAATGCCAAGTTAATAATTAATGGAGATGAATCCTTAGTTTTTTTTTTTGAGTACAGGATGAAATGAGCAGAGAATCTGGGGTAGCCTGTACCACCAGGAACAAATTCAGACGTTATAAAACCCAGCCAGGTCAGGCCTGCCATACAGAATTGTGTTTTATCTAAGAGCACTGATTCTCTTCAAAGAATTCTACCTGACTTTAGCTTAATGGTTTCATAGAAAATCTTTATTGGAAGGAGGGCTGACATTTCTCATGTGAGGGAAGTAACAGGACCCCATAAATCACTCTACCTTTGTAATTAATTTGGATACATTTTAAGTATAAAGATCTAAGCCACTACCATTGCAATATTTTGAATTATTGACTGAAGCTATATGAACTATTAGCTAAGGGAGAATTATATATTTTAATTTTTGTTATTTTAATCTAACTATTTTACATGAGTTGCTTCATTTAAAAAATAGGGGTAATTGAAACAATACTGTGAGCCCATTCTCCAAATTTTATTCAAATTATGACAACTGATGCCCATTTTTCTGGTCGAGGATTCTGTCTAGGATCTACATTGTATTCCGCTGTCATGTCTTTTTACTCTTCTCTCGCAATCGGAGATAGCTCCTCAGTCCCTGGACACATTTAAAGATAAATTCAATTTTGTTTCTTTTAGGAGATACAGGGTTAGGAACTCAGGTCTGTCACATTAGGAAATCTGGGGTTCTTGTCTCAGCTCTCTCACTGTAGGATATCCTAGAAGGCATTTCCTCTATAGGACCCCAATTTACATAATTTGTTAAATGATGGAGTTGGGCGATAGGAAAGGCTTTCAAACTTTATACCACCAAGGAAAAATGTTATTATTTTTAATAAAAAATGGAAAGATATGGCCTATCATCCAAATTGAATTACAGTAAAATATAATAATGCTTATAAAACAGTGACATGTTCTTTATCAGACATGCAAATAACACATGAGTATTGGATAAAGTGATCACAGGTGTTCAGGGAAAGGGAAGATGAGGACCAAGTGCAACAATTTCATAATTTTTAACATATGATCTCAGAGCTGGGTGAGCACTCAAACTTGATTACCCATTGCTGGAGAGTTTAGAGGGGGAAAAGGTGAATTATCTCTTTTTCTGAACATTGTCTGTGTGTTTACATAACCAGCCTATGGTGAGCTATACACAACTAAAAATGCTTTGGGATTATAGGCTTTGGAAATATCATTGCTTATTTTCTGCTCTGAATGGATTTCTATACTTAACATGCTCTTAAGTACGTGATTTTAAAAATTAGTAGCCTTAGAAACTAACCTAATTAACTTAATTAAATCTTTTAGCAGTATCACGTAACAAGGAACTGTCTCAGCAGTAAGTCTTAGTAAACACTAGACATTAACAAAACTAGAAACTTAATTTAACAATTTACAAAACTTAATATTCCATGATTTTTCATTATGGAGGCCCTATAGCCAGGGAGGCTTTAACCCATCAAATAAAAAATGAAGTTTGTCAGGGAGCTGGGAAAAGCCAAGCAGCCATGTTGGATTTCCCATAGCCCTGACTCTGATTTCCAGCTATTGTTTTTAATTTTCCAGTTTAGAAGCAGACTGTTGCCATGGTTTAAGGACATTAGGATGGCACAAGTCTAACAGAGTTTTTGTATAAGCAGAATGAGCTTTTACATGTCTACAAACCTGACAATTGGATTAATTTCTAAAACTAGCATAGGACCAGGCCTATGGTAGAAAAGCATTTGATTTACATGCAGAGGGCTAAGAAGTCAAGAAAACATTATAAATGATCATACGAATCAGGTCCAGCATCTTGGGCAAGCTGTCTGCCTCTGATGTCGTCGTCTTCTCATCCTGGTGCAGTGTAGTTTCTTCTGAAAAAAGTCCTTCCATCCAGGTTGGAGACAGTCCTTTAAATTATGTCCTTTTTTTTTTTTTTGTCCTGGTTGCAGGTCACGAGGCAGTTTCTAAGGCTTATCTCAGTAACCAATCTTCAGATAAAGGTCGGATGCTCCATAATGTACAACCAGGAGATTAACACCAGACTATAATCATTTAACGAATGAAGTCAGGTGACTTGGGGGTATACCAGGCTTTATCTAATGAAAGTTCTTGACTTATAATTCTTATTTTACGAACAACTGCTAGTTATGGCTATATTATTTTCTATGTCACTTGTTTCACTGAGCCTGTGATATGATGCTGAACTGACAGTTCCATATGAGATCAATAATTGTAATAATGTGACTCTGGGTATGGGAAAAAGCAACAAGAGGAAATATTTTCCTGGACCAGGAGGCTAGTAAGACAGTGGTCCAGAGACTTTTGCTACTTGCAAGGCCTGGTCCAATTTTAGCACACTGAATGGCCCATCGCTTCCCTAGACCTGGGAATGAGCCTTCCCAGCACCGCGGGACACAATGGCCATGAAATGGTGTCACATGGTCAGATATGTGGCTATGAAGGGACCCTGCTGACTGGAAGTTGGTCCTTGCCAGCTGCCTCTACAAAGATTACATCATGACCATTGCAAGCTGCTGACCTTCAACACCCCCTGAAAGAAGTTCAGGGTGAAAATCAGGAATGAGGCACTCTGTGCTCTGAAAAAAAAAAAAAAACTGGCAGAACAGGCCTTCAGATAGTTAGATCTTTTCAGAAAAAGGTTTCATGAGTTCCAATTCTTGCATCTTCTCATACCTAGAAAAACACTGACATCATTAATGGTGAAATCTGCTTTGGCTATTAAAAAAAATTTTTTTTTTTTTTACAATTAAAAGTCAAAATAGAGTAGCTATGGTTCAGACATCCTGGGAAATAACTATTTCCCAGATATCCTGAAAAATGATATTATGGGTGTGATTTCAGATTAGACGCTGTGACCTAATATAGAACTTAATGCTCCTGTAATGCATTTTTGCTTCTGTACTTTGCTTGCTGCTTGTAAAACCAAAGTTACTCGATTTTAATATAAGGTTGTTTTTAAGTAGAGATTCCTAAAATTGTTTTTGAAAAAAATAAAAAATTAAAAAAAAATAAAAAAATAAAATAAAAAGTAGTAGCAAAATTCTACTTTTAAAAATATAGCAAAATTTCCATATTTTTAATCAAATTGTACGCCCATAACAGAGAAATCATGATGACTATTAATGATATATTCAGCCTGAAATACATCAATCAAATTAAAAATATCTACTCAACTGTCATCTTTGTTACCTTGTAGGAAGCTTCCTGTTAACAGGCGAGGTACTTAAAAAACCTGTGAATTAATTTAAAATCCAGGTGGAAATTTCTTTCCATGGGTAGATGTTCAGAGTCTTAGAAGGAAATGTATTAGAACTTAAAATTAATAATCTGAAGTATACACGTTCTGGAAATAAGGATAACTTCCATATAATTTATTTTGTGTAAATAGTTCTTGAGGTCATAATATTTCATTATGTAACCTAAAGCTAATTGCAAATTACAGTGTCTTCACTTATATAATTCATTATACTGGTAACCATTTTAAATCTTCCATGTGATAGTTGCTCAGTTGTGTCCAGCTCTTTGTGACCTCAGGGACTGTAGCCTGCCAGGCTCCTCTGTCCATGGGGTTCTCCAGGCGAGAATATTGGAGAATATTGCCATTTTCTTCTTTAGGGGATCTTCCCAACCCAGGGATCGAACCCGAGTCTCCTGTGTCTCCTGCCCTGGCAGGTTGATTCTTCGCTACTGAGCCAAACCTTACATAATAGACTTCTAAAGAGATTTTGAGTTCTTATCCAATTGTCCCACCACACCCGTGACTTTCAACGGGATGCCTAAGGTCCAGGGAGACATGGTGATGTGTTCAACATCAAAGGGCTTGTCACTGTGGCAGAATGAGCTCCGGGCCTCAATCATTCTAGTGTCCCCATCGCACTTGTTCTTCTGAACCATGCTGCCTCCTTTAAGGAAATGGACTAGTAAGTATTCTTTTTATTATTATTATCTCAAATAAATACAATAGATAAGATGTGTGAATAAGTTGATCACGTTTAGAGAAAACTGAAAATGGAAATGATGAAAATGTCTTTTATACGAGCCACTATTCTCAGGAGAGAGGGGGAACTGACTGCAGAAAAAAAATAAATGAAAGAAAAATAAGTTATTGATTTTTTTCCCTTATTTTGGGAATATATGGTATAAGTAAGGCAACCTCCAAGTGGTGATTTAGCAGTGTTATGGCAAGCTACAATCAAGTAATCCTAATAGAAAAGTGAGGCAATCCCTAAACAGTACTGTTTTCCCAGCTGGAATTCAGAACAAGAAACAAAATAATGTTAACAAGAAAATGATAACTTCTCACTAGGACTGGTTTTATAATTTCTATAAACTCTTAAGTAATCCTGAAACTAATGAAAAAGTTTTAAAGAGAGAATCATAATACTGTTTATTATATGATGAATAGAATATGATCTTCTTTTGTGTCACATGAAAGAAATAGCATGTGCCTGAATGCCTGTTTTTCCCCAAACTAGTGGCTCCGGTGTGTACTGGCTAGACCAGCAGGTCTGGCACCAGCTTGGAACTTGCTAGAACTCTGACTCCACCCCCCCCTCCTTAATCGGAAATTCAAGAAACAATTCATAAAATCATACTTTTAACAAACCCTCCAGGCAGTTTGCTGTTGTTCAGTCACTCAGTCGTGTCCCACTCTTTGTGACCCCATGGACTGCAGCCCACCATGCCTCCCTGTCCTTCACCCTCTCCTGGGGCTGCTCAAACTCATGTCCATCGAGTCAGTGATGCCATCCACCCATTAAACTTTGAGACCTGCTGCCCTGAATCACGTGAATATATCCATCCAAGCTCTGAAGGATATGTGAGATGAAAATAATACCATGGCGCTGGATTTCGTGTCTGTAGAATCCATGATGCAAGTGGCATCTTGCTTTTCTTGCTTATGTGACAAGAGAGATAACTCATGTGCTAACGACATTTTCCATCATCTGTTTATATTTAAGATTTGTTCTGATTTTCTCCCTGTTTTCAGTTTGGTCCGTAGTCACTTCTCTCACCTTCATTTCTGGGGAACATGTTGCTTCTCCTCAGCATCCTTGTGAAGGAGCTTCAACTAATAGATCAAGTTCAGGTTTATTTTGATGGGACCTCGGTGGAGACCCATCAGAAGTAGGGAGTTGATCTCAAAAGAAACATTTCAACAGCATGAAGTAAAAATGAGTTATAACCTGCCTCTTGATTTCCAGTGGAATATGAAGGTGCAAATTCCAGTTCACTTGCACACAAAAAAACCAGGTCAAATATTTTATCTTTTTTTGGCATTCTTGTTCAGTCTCTCAATCATGTCCAACTCTTCGTGAAGCCATGGACTGCAGCATTCCAGGCCTCCCTGTCCTTCACCATCTCTCAGAGTTTGCTCACAGTCATGTCCATTGAGTCGATGATGCCATCCAACCATCTCATCCTCTGTCACCCCCTTCTTTGTTTGCCCTCAGTCTTTCCCAGCATCAAGGTTTTTTTCAACGGGTCAGCTCTTTGAATCAAGTGGCCAAAGTATTGGAGCTTCAGCATCAGTCCTTGGAAAAAATGGGAAAAGTTATTTATATCATATACTTGACGGAAGCACAAGCTGGAATCAAGATTGCCGGGAGAAAGAGCAATAACCTCAGATATGCAGATGACACCACCCTTATGGCAGAAAATGAAGAGGAACTCAAAGGCCTCTTGATGAAAGTGAAAGAGGAGAGTGAAAAGGTTGGCTTGAAGCTCAACATTCAGAAAACAAAGATCATGGCATCTGGTCCCATTACTTCATGGGAAATAGATGGGGAAACAGTGGAAACAGTGTCAGACTTTATTGTTTTGGGCTCCAAAATCACTGCAGATGCTGATTGCAGCCATGAAATTAAAAGACGCTTACTCCTTGGAAGGAAAGTTATGACCAACCTAGATAGTATATCAAAAAGCAGAGACATTACTTTGCCAACCAAGGTCTGTCTAGTCAAGGCTATGGTTTTTCCCGTGATCATGTACGAATGTGAGAGTTGGATGGTGAAGAAAGCTGATCGCCGAAGAATTGATGCTTTTGAACTGTGGTGCTGGAGAAGACTCTTGAGAGTCCCTTGGAATGCAAGGAGATCCAACCAGTCCATTCTAAAGGAGATCAATCCTGGGTGTTCATTGGAAGGACTTATGCTAAAGCTGAAACTCCAATACTTTGGCCACCTCATGCGACGAGTTGACTCACTGGAAAAGACTCTGATGCTGGGAGCGATTGGGGGTAGGAGGAGACGGGCACGACAGAGAATGAGGTGGCTGGATGGCATCACCGACTCGATGGACATGAGTTTGAGTGAACTCCGGGAGTTGGTGATGGACAGGGAGGCCTGGCGTGCTGTAGTTCATGGGGTCGCAAAGAGTCGGACACGACTGAGCGACTGAACTGAACTGAACTGACAGAATTAAGACAGAATAAGTAAAAGGACACCTAAATTCTCCTTCATCTTTCAGATTCTTGTAATCTAAATTCTCTGGGGATAATTAACAGATGATGAGCCAGGGTAACCAAGTTTATAGAAGAATTAAACAAAAAAAGAAAACAAAGTATGTGTTAGCTCTCATTATTGCTGTCAGTAAAAAGGCCAAGGGTAGAGACTTCCCTGTTGGTCCAGAGGCTGATAATCTGCCATGAAATTAATTCATGGGACGTGGGTTCTATCCCTGGTGGGAGAACAAAAAGCCCACATGCCACAGAGAAACTAAACCTGTGCCTCACAGCTACTGAGCCTGTGTGCTCCGGAGTCCATGTGCCACGAGTGGAATCCATGTGCTACGAGGAAAGATCCTGCAACTAAGACCAGATGGGGCCAAATAAAACCTACTGAAAGTGGGGAGAGGCAAGGTGGACAATGGGCTAGAGGAGCTACCAGAGCAGATTTTAAATTAAGGACCACTGGCTACTAGGTGAGAAGCATGGGCCCTTGGGGAGGAGGCCACCCTGCAGCATAGGTGTTGGGTCTGGAGGAAGAAGGAGACCAACGCCTCTCCCTTATTCCTGTTTCCTACACACCTCACATGCTCTGGAAAAGCAGTTCTCTAAATAGACTTCCATTTATGTGGATTCAGAGCCATGACCCCTCAAGACTCATGCAAACAAATTTCTGGACAGTATGGCTCCTGTCTGGCAAAGGTCTGTGTAATCAAAACTATGGTTTTCCCAATAGTCATGAATGGATGTGAGAGTTGGGCCATAAAGAAGGCTGAGTGCCGAAGAATTGATGCTTTCAAACTGTGGTATTGTAGAAGACTCTTAAGAGTCTCTTGGACGGCAAGGAGATAAAACAAGTCCGTCCTAAAGGAAATCAACCCTAAATGTTTATCAGGAGGACTGATGCTAAAGCTGAAGCTCCAATATTTTGGCATTCTGATTTGAACAACCAACTCATTGAAAAAGACCCTGATGCAGGGAAAGATAGATAGCAGGAAGAGAAGGGGACAATAGACAACGAGATGGTTGGATGGCATCACCAACTCAATGGACATGATTGTGAGCAAGTTTTGGGAGACAGTGAGGAACAGGGAAGCCTGGCGTGCTGCAGTCTGTGGGGTTGCAAAGAGTCGGACACGACTGAGCGACTGAACAACAATGACTCCTGTACAAGTAACTTGGGTCTGAATGAAAGTTCCTTCCCTGAATCCAGGCGAGGTGAATTCCTGGCAGGAATCACAGATGATGGACAGATCAATAATACATATCTATCATGTATAATCTACAGATAATGGATAGATACATAGAGAGACATCGATTGTAAGGAGCTGGCTCATGTGATGGTGGAGGCTGGCCAGTCCACAGCCATAGGGCAGGGTGGTAAACTGGAAATTCCAGCAGGAAATGATGGTGCAGTGTTATCTCAAATCCATAGGCCAGGCCAGAATAATAGAAACTTAGGCAAGATTTCTGAGTTATAGCTTTGAGTCAGAATCTTTCTATAAGAGGAAATCTCAGAGTTTGCTACTAAGGCCTGCAGCTAATTGGATGTGTCCCATCACATTATTGGGGCTTCCCTGGTGGCTCAGTAAAGAATCTGCTTGCGATGCAGGAGACCCAGGTTCGATGCCTGGATTTGGAAGATCCCCTGGGGAAGGAAATGGCAACCCACTCCAGTATTCTTGCCTGGAGAATCTCATGGACAGACGAGTCTGGTGGGCTACAGTCTGTGGGGTCACAAAGAGATGGACACGACTGAGCAACCAACACTCACTCACTCACTCATCACGTTATTGAGGGTAATCTCCTTCATTTAAGTCAATTGATTTTAAGTGCTTAGCACATTTATCAAAACACCTTCAGAGGAACATCTAGACTATCATTTGACCAAAAACTAGGCATCACAGCCTAACCAAGCTGTTGTATACAATTAACTATCAAACACAGCCACATCGTCTGACACTTTCCCCATCATTTCAGAGGCCATGCTTCCAGATACCACTGAATAAGTCCCCAGGTGTTTTTTTCAGCAGAGAGGTTGTGATAAACACAGACCTCATGGGTTTGTATCAATACTTGCAGAGACGCAGTCCTTGCTGTCCTCTCACTGAAGAACAAGATTTTGTTGTTGTTTAGTCATGAAGTTGTGTCCGACTCTTTGCGACCCCATGGATTGTAGCTCACTAGGATTCTCTGTCCATGGAATTCTCCAGGCAAGAGCACTCAAGGGGTTTGCCATTTCCTTCTCCAGGGGCTCTTCCTGACCCATCATGCAATTAATTAAATCAAGACTTTCTTATACTTCAGCAGTTGCTTAGAAATGATATATATACTTCATACAGTTTTTTGCTTTGAGTTTAACAGAGTTTCATTTTACTGAAGTGACCACTTGCTTTCATCTTTTTATTTTTTTGACAGAAAAATAAAAACATCATTTTCATCTCATTTCTTATACATTTTAATTTATACTTCTGGTCTTTTGTTTGGAATCATACTAACTTTTTGAGTTTCTATTTTCAATGGACTAAGTTATTCATATTGGAAATCAATTTCTCAAGCACCTTTGTTTTTCACTCATTACAATTGCTTGTTTTCCTTATGTAACACTTGTCTGCTGGTCTTCCGACCTTTCTGTGGCACTTTCTTTTCTCCTGAGCGCTCCCTCTCCCACCTTCTCCCCTTCACTGTCTTGACAGGCACGTCACAGACTCGAATCTGGTCGACTGCTTTCTGGGTCGGCTGCTCTCCTTTCACACTGCAAGAGTCCTGTCCTTTTCAACAGTGCAAGCTCTGGATTTCTAACTGGTGAGATGAGGGTGACGCAACCGACTTTTAATGGTATTGTGAGAAGGATCGTTCATCCGTATTGAATACATGGTTTGAAGACAACATGAAAATTACACATTGTTTAAAAGTTTGCCTTGATTTGTTTCTTCAGAGAACAAACACAGCGTTACTAGGACTTACTCTGGGCCAGTTTTGAAAGTTCAAATGAATGTAAAAGTTTTATTCTAATGCTTTTGTGAGTTTGCCTTTTAAAAAGTAACTTTATGATGTATTTTTAAAGTCAGGCAAGTTGTTATGGTAGAGTAGGAAATGGCTACCCATGCTAGTTTTCTTAGAGAATTTCATGGACAGAGGCGCCTAGAAGGCTACAGTCTATGATGTTGCAAAGAGTTGGATACCAATGAGTGACTGAGAACACACAAGCTGTTATGGAGATTAAAATCGATGTTTATCTGGAGCAAATGCATAGACTTTCATATTCATATATTTTAAAGCTATAATTTCCTTAGTATAAAGAGCATATCATTTGGGTGCAAGCATATAATATGTACCATGATGGACATCTAGCAAATGAGGAAAGAAAATTAAATTACCAATAGTTAATATTCGCAGCTTCTTTCAGTAGTTTCATTTCTGTGCAACCAAGATGGGATTTTACAGCTTGACATTATCACACTTTCTTCTAGATTTTTTTAATAAATCAATACTCCATCTACTACTGACACTGGCTAAGTACTGCTTCTGTCTCTTCTGTGACATGTTTGCTAAGTATACTTGGCTTCTATTCTGAAGATTAATCTCAATCCTACAATAGTTCATGGTTAGAAATGCGCAGACCCAAATATAAGACATATCCTATGAATGAAATATTGGGATGCTGCACACCAGGCTTCCCTGGCCTTCGCTATCTCCCAGAGTTTGCTCAAATTCATGTCCACGGAGTTGGTGATATTATCTAATCATTTCTTCCTCTGCTGCCCCTTCTCCTTTTGCTTTCAGTCTTTACCCCTTTGTTATATTTTGTTACAACATCAGTCATCATCCCCATAAGTGTCAGGAATACATAGCTTGGCTCTTTTCCTGCTGAGTTTCGATAAATAATATTGTGATTATCAGTGGATGTGTATTGGTTTTTCTCTCTGGAATCCAAGGGATATTACCCTGCCAAAAGGGTTCCGCTGTATAATTATCGTGAAACTGTTCTATCCTTGTCTTAATGATCCTCCTCATTCTTTTCTTCCTAGTCTCCCCTTGGTGGCAGAACTCTGCTCTTTATAGATGAGGAAAGAAGAAAAGCAAATTATTGTTTTCCAAAACACTCTCTCACTCGTTCATCCAGCCACAGGCGTGTGCTCAGTTCCTAGCATGCGCTGTCTGAGACCTGTGCTGGAAAAGAAAGGTGATCATGGGCAAGCAGTCACAGGACTCGCAGTGCAGGCTCTGTAGTGGGCAGGGAGGCATCAGTGTGGCAGCCACACACATACGTGACATTATGATGGGAAAAGCGAGATGAAGGGCTGGTGTACGACCATCTCAAAAATCGCAGTGATAAGGTTCATATGGTCAGAGGTCTGGGACATCTTTCTGAGAGTGCCACAGAGATTGGGTGAGATATAAGTGGGACTTAAGCCAAGTGGAAATGGAAAAGTATTTTCAGTTAGAAGGCACAGCATGTGCAAATGCCCTGCACACTGAGAGCAGCAGAGAGCCCAGGGAGCAGGGAACCAGAGGACATCAGGGAAATGCCCTGGAGACGCCAAGGGTTGTGTCTTTATTCCATGGACAATGGGAGAGAATGGAAGTGTTTCAGAAAAGGGTATAGCAGAGAGATTAAGAGCAAGCACTGTGTGTTTGCACATTCCTGATCAGAGATAACCCTTGGCAAGTTATTTCATCACCTTTACCCTCCTTTTTCCCATTTCTTTAATGATAACCAATAGTACCGACTTCATTGGTTGGTTGTTATGAAGTCAAACAACTGGTGTGTAATTCTAAAATGACGCTGATCGCATAATAAACACTTGATGAACATTAACATAACTATTATTTGCCAAAGAAGGTGCCTCACTGATTTTAAGTACAGTGCTCATATGGCATAGACACAGGACTGCTTTCTTTCTGTGTAGACTCTAAACTAACTAAGAATCATTTCAAATCTCAGTAGCTGTTACAGAAATAATTGATGGCAAACCAAATATACAAAGCTTATTCCTTCTTTTAAGTCAGAATTAAAATAAATCTGCATATTATGGTAGGTTGTCAACCTTACCCCACTGGTTCACTGTAACTGGCTGACTTTAAATCAGTAAGCTAAAATCAAAACAAATAACAGAATTTCTTACTCTCCATGAGGCATGTCAACTTCAACCTTATAGTATCAATGGTGCCTGAGAAGAGCCACATCAGAACTCCTGAACTGTGAGTTGAGTAGTTGGCAAAGAGAAACTGGTCTTTTGTTTTTTTTTTTTTCAGTTTTATAACTTGAGAAATAACATATTTTGGGTGGGTAGGTAGTTATGTATGAGGGAGCTATACACTAATACATTTGTTTTCTTTGTCTATACATTTTTATTAGCTTAATTTTGACTTAGAGAAATTCTAATCTATACAAAATTAGTAAAAATACTTTTAAACCTAATAGCAAATGAGTCACTTCAATTCCAACTTAAGATATTCTTGAGTAATGAACAAATGATAACTTTTCATAATTCATGATTAATTATGTACATGTTGGAGATGCTGGAGTAGACAGGTTAGCTTTTTAAAATACCAACTTATCATTGACAATATTCCCAGTTTAAAGAAATCTGTTTTATCTTTGCTCCCTTACATTTTTCTTTAGAATCTTGACTTTTATCACTTTTGCATCTTTCTCTCCTGGACTGAATCTTAAGGAATGTGTAGACGGAATGAATCAGTGAATCCAGATCCGTGCATCTTCTCATACTTAGTAAAGCACTAAAATCACTAACAAGATATCCATTCTTTGCGGTTCACAGTAATTTTTTGATGTTCAACTACATGTTATTATTGTTGCTGTTTTCCCAGGGAAAAACTACCATATATTCTAACTCCTCCCTTCCCTGTTTCGGAGCAGTTCTTGGAGCTATCTGAGGTATAGCTTTCAGTAAGATCCTTGAATGAAACTTAACTTGCATCTTCTAAGCTCTGCATTTTTCTTTATTCAATAAATGCATGATAGTCTCATTGACCGTTCTTGCTTGTCGTAGTATTTTTTAAATGGCAAATAAAAAACAAAAAACATTTTTGTCCTTTGGTTTATTTACAAAACTATCCTTGTGATAATCTCCCAGTATTTTAAGTATCAGATGCCCTATGTTTCCTTCAAGTCTTTCCTTTGAGTCACCCTATGGGATTCTGTTAAAATTAAAAAGTCAGCATAGATATTCATAGATTTTACTCTAGAGGCATCTATCTTTGATTTTCTTTGTTGTTATTTTTATACAACACCATGTTCCATAATCCTAGTAGAGTCACAAACTGCTTCAGTCAAGGGCAAAGAGTCTGCTTGACCTTAAAAAGAACTAAACGTTGAGTCTGGAATATTTATCATTTCAATTCCACCAATAAGTACTCCAAGTAAAATAAAATCTACTTTTATTTTTTTAAAATCTCATTTAAGCAAATCTGTACAGACAATAATTACAATACATGTTTCTATAGCATACACCCAGTGCTGAGCTCATGGCAGAAACTCATTAACTCTTTGATAAATGAACATTTAATAAACACTGGAGAGCTGCAGTGAGCATTGGGGTACATGTGTCTCTTTGAATTATGGTTTCTTCAGGGTATGTACCCGGGGATGGCTAGCTCATATAGTAGGTGCTAACATTCTAGAGGGAGGGTTACAAAATGGCACTTGCCAGCACCAGAGTCCTCATGGGAGAACAAGCTCCTTAAAATAGTTGGGAGCTACAGCCTCTACATCCCCGAGGTTGTCGCTGTGACCTCCTACTTTGCTGGGAAGCTCTCCAAGATTAGCAAGCATTTCTGACCCATCCTCCTTTCAGACTTCTGCCTCTGTGTTGGGTCTTGGAGTGTGTGGGGTTTTGTGTGCATCCTTTGAGAGCAGAGTCTCTGTTTCCTACAGCCTTCGGGCACTCAGGCACACAAGCCATGCTGGCCTTCAAGGGCAGATGGATTTGGGGCTTGTCTTCCTGGTGCAGGACCCCTGCGCCGGGAAGACAGATATGGGGCTTATCTCCCCACTCCTTGGGGAGAACTCTTTAACTGTGATTATCCTCGCTCTGTGGGTCACCTACCTGAGGAAGGTGAATCTTGACAACGCTGGCCCTCCTACCCATCTCTCTGTGGCTCCTTCTTTACAGCTGTAGTTGTAGATCCTTCCTGCTAGTCTCCAGGTCACTTTCACAGATAGTTGCTTCGTACCTGGTTGAAATTTGGGTGTGCTCATAGGAGAAGGTAAGCTCAAGGTCTTCCTACTCTGCTATCTTGGGAACTCTCCTCTTCCGAATATTTTTAATGACTGGGTTCTGGTTTCTTTGAGTTTTATAGAGATGAATAGGTCTGCAGTGAAGCTGAAGAACTTGTTTTCTGAAGCCAAACTGCCTGTGTTCAACTCCTGTCTTTGCTACTTAGCTGCATTCTAAGGCTCACTCAAGAATTTTCCTTTTCTTTATGTTGTGAGTGCCTGTGTGTAGAGACAAATACCTTTGTGTTTAGTGAATGGGCTTACTTATATATATATATTTGCCTTTCTTTATACTTAGAAGCCACCTAAGTTGAGGTAAGTTGCTTATTGTAAACAGCACTTTTTTCTTTAACCTGAACTGGAGATTCAAAGAGCCACTAGTGTCTCCAAAGTGAAGACCCTGGCTTGGATTTCAGTGGAACAGCAACATGCCAATACTAAGTTAAATTCATGCTTTAAGAAAACCAGTAGTACTAAGGAATTTACTTGACCCAGGACCTTAGTAAAAAGATATTCATTCCACCACTGCAAGTCATCAGTTTGATTTAGTCTGAACTGGCAGTTTCTCAAGACATCTACTATCTGGTTGGTCTTCTGTGGTCAGTATATAAAGAGATCAGGGTTTGCTATCTGAGTAGAGATTCCTTATCTAAAGTGCCCCAAGTGCTTGTATGTCCCTCTAGTCCCAAAGGTCAGGTTCAGATGGACCACATATCCCTGAGAACACTTTCTTCCAGGAATGGCTTGTCAAGTGGTGGACATGCCATGCGTCTTCTCACCTGGCAGGTGGGCTTCTCCTCAGCCCTCCCCTTCATGTGCTGACGGTCACTCGTGCAGTGGAGAGTGATGAGCAGGGAGCTGGGGAAACGATTCTTTGCTGTTATCCATGCAGCTCTATCAATCTGAGCCACTGAGTGTTGTCCTGTGTTCTCTTCTCCCAAGGAAAGGCTTTCTCCTGAGAGTATTTTACCCTTGATGGCAATCTCATGCAATAGAGGAGGTTTGAAAGTGAAAGTGTTAGTCTCCCAGTAGTGTTCAATTCTTTGTGACCCCATGTACTGTGGCCCGCCAGGCTCCTCTGTCCATGGGATTCCCCAGGCAAGAATACTGGAATAGGTTGCCATGCCCTCCTCCAGGGGATCTTCCTGACTGACCCAGGGATCGAACCCAGGTGTCCTGAATCGCAGTCAGATTCTTTACCATCTGAGCTACCATGGAAAGCCCCAAGAGAAAGTTTAGGGGATTTTTCTCCCAGAAACTCACTCAGTTGTAGAGAGACATAAAATGCACCAGGCTAAACTATCTTTTTTTTTTTTTTTTTCAGGGAAGAGTAGATTTTCTTACCATTATCTGGATGACTAAAATACAGAAAAGTCAAATCATTTAGCCAGAGGCACTTGTGGGTAGGCTTCTAAAAACAGTCTAGAAGGTTTGGGTACCCAAAAATGGCACTAAATTTAGGAGTTAAGCTTTAGAAATACTAGTTCATACAGGAATACTAATGGGATAAATCCTACAGTTATTTCAATTCTGCAATTGAAAATTATATGTTTATCCCCATAACACGTGAGTGGGCAGCTTAGTGATCTGTAAACCATGGCTGGGAAAGGATTATGGTTTGGGATACTTACGCATTCCATCAAATATCCTTAGCGTTAGTGCCATTTTTATTTGGGGGATGGGACCGCATATATTGTATGGCTCATGATAAAAGTATTCAGAGGGTGGTTCATAGGAATGAGAAGCATTACATGGATGTTTTCTCATTTTTAGTTAGCTTGAGAGTAACTCTTTGGCAGAAAAGTGATCCTTCAGAAGTTCTTTTCATAAATCAGTATCACTATGGATGGTTGGATGGCATCACCGACTCATTGGACATGAGTTTGAGTAAGCTCCAAGAGTTGGTGATGGACAGGGAGGCCTGGTGTGCTGCAGTCCATGGGGTCGCAAAGAGTCCAACACTACTGAGCAACAGAACTGAACTGAATCCCTGTGGAAAACAAACATCTATGAGTCATGACTGTGCTCAGGCAACCCTAGGACAATAAGGACTAAAAGTCCAAATCAGGCAATTATGGTTAAATTCTAAATTTGCCTGAGGATGCTGTTCTTGTAGAAAAGACCCAAAGCCCACTGAAGAGAAAGACGTGTCTCCTATGGACAGGCACTCATGGAATAAGATTCTCAGGGTAGGAAAGAGATATTTCCTATTCTGGAGAGGATTAGCAGGGAAGTAGTTTCTTGTCAAGGAGAAGCTTCAACCCACCTTGTTGATCTGGGCTCTGTTTTCACCCCTGCCTTCAGAGATAACAGTATCACAAATTTCAGTAACTATTAATAGTTTCATGGTGTGAATTGGGTTACTTTGGGGCTTGCCACATTGTTGATTTGGGCAAGAGGAGAAGGGGGCAACAGAGGATGAGATGGTTGGATGGTATCACCAACTCAGTGGACATGAGTTTGAGAAAACTCCAGAAGAAGGACAGGAGACCTTGGTGTGTTACAGTCCATGGGGTTGCAAAGAGTCGGACATGACTGAGCGACTGAACAACAGCTGTTGACTTGAGATTTGGTTGTTTGGCTTTTGCTGCATGAGCCGATGAACACTAAATATTACCTGACCCTCCTATCACAAAGCAAAGGAAGGTTTTAAAGCCCACTGGTTCAACAAACTTTCAAAGCATGTGCTTGCGTGCTTGCTATGACACTTCAGGCATGTCCGACTCTTTGTGACCCCATGGACTGTAGTCCACCAGGCTCCTCTGTCCATAAGATTCTCCAGGCAGGAATACTGGAGTGGGTTGCCATGCCCTTCTCCAGGGGATCTTTACAACCCAGGGATCAAACTAGTATCTCTTATGTCTCCTGCATTGGCAGGCAGGTTTTTTACCACCAGTGCCACATGGGAAGCCCTTTCAAACACAGCGAGGAAGAAATGGTGACTATCAGAGTGATCTCGGTTTGGGAGCCTGGAGTTCATGCAATTTTAGAGCATCTTATCAAGTAAAACACTCAAAGTTAGGAAATCAAATATAAGCCACTAATCTTATGAGCCTCATAAAGTTTAGCTGTCTCAATGACCACTCTTTTCCTGGAATCAGCTACATAGGAGGCACTTGAAGTGGTACTAATCCCAATGTATGTGTGGCTTTTGCAGTAAAAATACAAAACTACATTTTTGTAGCACCAGTGCGCACACACATACTTATCCAAAAGGAGTTTTTACAAATATTTGTTTATTACTTTATGCATGCATGCTCAGTCATTCGTCATGTCTGACTCTTTCCTATGCTATGGACTGTAGCCTGCCAGGCTACTCTGACTATGGGATTTCCCAGGCAGGAATATCGGAGTGGGTCGCCATTTCCTCCTCCAAGGGATTTTCCTAACCCCTTGGATCGAACCCACAACTCCAGCGTCTTCTGCATTGCAGGTGGATTCTTTACTGCTGTTCCTCCATGGAAGCCCTTATTGCTTTACACACCAGTATCCAAACTTTAAGTTTAGTTGTTGAAATGTTTTAAGATTATTAAAACATTGCTTTAAAGTGACTAACTCACCCACTTTGGGGGTCTTCTGACTTCCACTGCTCAGTGCCGAGGCTGTCAGAATTTCTACCTATTTGGACTCTGCAGACCAGGGCTCAGCAAAGATGGTGAGGGTTCTGGAAGCCAGAGCTCTGTATCTCTTCTGGGTAGGCATTTCTTACCCTGTGGGTGATTCAGTTCAGTTGCCAAAGCTTTTAAATAACAGAACTTCCTTGTTTTATTTAAACTAGTATTTCCAGTATCCTTTTTTCCTTACGGTGTGATTTAAGGTGAAGTCAGGATAGATTACTAGAAATAACACAGCGTGGAAAACAAACAAAATATTTAGTGACATTCAGGCGTCAGGCACAAAGCCACATTCCATGACATTTCAGGCTTATTAGGGTTTGACGAACCATCTGTGAATATCTTTCCCTATCCTTTCCTATTATCCAGTCATACAGCTTGAAGATATTACCCAGAGAGGAAGGCTCAGCCTTTTTATTAAAAACTACATATTTTCTCCAGTCACATATGGTTATGGCATTTGCCAAGAGAATATGTCATCACAAAGACAGACCTCAAAGAGTGAACATTTGAATTGCAAATTCTTAAAGCAAAAAACATTGTAGATTCTGTATGAAATTTCAAACATTTTGTCTAAAGGCCAATAACTTTCAGCAACAAATGATTCCCAAAGGTGTTCAAGAATAATTGTTGAGAGAAAAATAAAGATGTCTCTTTTAAAATCATTTTACACTTGGAAAAAAGATTCACGAAAAAAATTTAAATTCTGCTCTAAGACAAGTGTTTGTAGCTGCAAAAAAGAAAAGAAAAGTGAGGAGTTAGGAGCTAATTCATTTTACCTCAGATGATTAACACTTAGTAGTCCATTTCTGTCACTTAGTTGCCAGTTACTAGGTTAACGTGGGATTTATATTTGCTTGAAATTTACATACTTAAAATTTGATATGAAAACATGTTTTCTTGTTCAGTGGCTAAGTCGTGTCTAACTCTTTGTGACCCCATGAACTGTAACACACCAGATCTCCCTGTCCTTCATTATGTCCTGGAGTTTCCTCAAACTCATGTCCACTGAGTCAGTGATGCCTTCCAATCATCTCATCCTCTGTCACCCTCATCTCCTCCTGCCTTCAATCTTTCCCAGCATCAGTGTCTTTTCCAATGAGTCGACTCTTTGCATCAGGTGGCCAAAGTATTGGAGCTTCAGCTTCAGCATCCGTCCTTCCAATGAATGTTCATGGTTGATTTCCTTTAGAATTGATTGGTTTGATATCCTTGCTGTCCAAGGGACTTTCAAGAGTCTTCTCCAGCACCACAATTCAAAAACGTCAATTCTTTTAGGCATACTTACATAATTTATAACATATAAACTTAAATTACATAATAAATGGGTTGGGAAGATCCTCTGGAGAAGGGCATGGCAACCCACTGCAGTATTCTTGCCTGGAGAATCTCATGGACAGAGGAGCCTGGTGGGCTACTGTCCACAGATTATCGCAATCCTACATTAATTCTTGGTGGTGGCCAAAGAGATGCCCTGATAGATCTTACATCTAGAACACAAGCCATGAAGCTGTGAGGAGCACAGCTGGCTGATTCACCACTGAGCTCACACTGAGGCCTCACTCACTCAGGCTGCTCCCAGCTGGGCATGGTGGAGCCATACAACAGGGCCATGGTTGCCTGGTGCAGGGTTTCTATCATAGGTAATCTCTTTTTTAAAATCTATTTATTTTTTAATTGAAGTATAATTGTTTTACAGAATTTTGGTTTCTGTCAAACATCAACAAGAATCAGCCATAGGCATGCATATATCCCCTCCTTCTTAAACTTCCCTCCCATCTGCCTCCCCATCCCACCCTTCTAGATTATTACAGAGTCCTTGTTTGAGTTCCTAGAGTCACAGAAAATTCACAGTAACCATCTATTTCACATATGGTCTTGGAAGTTTCCGTGTTACTCTCTCCATACATCTCACCCTCTCCCTCCTCCCCTCCCCCCACGTCTAAGTCTGTTCTCTATGTCTGTTCTCCACTGCCGCCCTGCAAATAAATTCATCAGTACCATCTTTCTAGATTCCATATATATGTGTGTTATTATGTGATATTTCTTTATTCTCTTTCTGGCTTACTTCACTCTGTATAATAAGCTCTAGGTTCATCCACCTACCTAGAACTGACTCAGATGCATTCTTTTTTACGACTGAGTGATCACCGAAGAATTGATGCTTTTGAACTGTGGTGCTGGAGAAGACTCTTGAGAGTCCCTTGGACCGCAAGGAGATCCAACCAGTCCATTCTAAGGGAGATCAGTCCTGGGTGTTCATTGGAAGGACTGATTCTGAAGCTGAAACTGTGACGAGTTGACTCACTGGAAAAGACTCTGATGCTGGGGAAGGTTGGGGGCGGGAGGAGAAGGGGACGACGGAGAATGAGATGGCTGGATGGCATCACCGACTCTGTGGACATGAGTTTGAGTGAACTCCGGAGTTGGTGATGGACAGGGAGGCCTGGCGTGCTGTGATTCATGGGGTCGCGGAGAGTCGGACACGACTGAGCAACTGAACTGAACTGAACTGAACTGAATATTCCGTTGTGTGTTTGTACCACAGCTTCTTTATCCATTCATCTGTTGATGGACATCTAGGTTCCTTCCATGTTCTAGCTATGGTCCATAGCGCTGCAGTGAACATTGGGGTACATGTGTCTTTTTCAATTTTAGTTTCCTCAGGGTATATGCCTAGTAGCAGGATTTCTGGGTCATATGGCAGTTTTATTCCCAGTTTTTTAAGAAATCTCCATACTGTCTTTCATAGTGACTGTATCAATTTACATTCCCACTAGAAATGCATAGGCAATATCTTTTTTCTACTTTTCTATTGTGGTAAAATATATATGTGCTGTGCTCAATCGTGTCCAACTCTTTACAACACTATGGACTGTTGCCCGCCAGGCTCCTCTGTCCCTGGATTCTTCAGGCAAGAATACTGAAGTGGGTTGTCACTTCTTTCTCCAGGGGATCTTCCTGACTCAGAGATAGAACCTGTGTCTCCTGTATTGACAGGCAGATTCTTTCCCACTGAACCAGCAGGGCAGCCCAATGCACGATGGCCTAACCCAAACAAAAAATAAACTGCTCTTGTTTTAGGGCACTTAAATTTGGACGTTGTTGGGTACTGCCACCCACCAGATTTCTGCTGACTGACCCAGGGGCCTGGAACACTGTTGGAGGAATATTGTTTGCACTTACATTTATCTGAAACAAGACTGTCTGCACTGACATTGGCACAATATGACACTTTGGGAACTTGATGCCAAAAATCTTGGCTTTCTGTGCACCAATACCTAAAATAAATAGGGACAGAGCTTTGGAGGAAGGAGAAAAGTGGCTTTTATCTTTTCCTGGAAAAGCGGAATACATGGCAGGCTAGTGCCTCAAGAACTGTTCCAACCTCCGCCCCCTGTCTTGGGAAAAAGGAGAGGTTTTATGTCCTCATGAAGGTCTTGCTTTATTTTTCTTTTGCAAAGTTTCAGAACAGCTACAGCTGTCATCAGACGACTTAGTATCCGGGTCCGGTGTCCGCGAAGGTGGTGTCCCTGGTCTTGCCCTTCTTCCTCTTGAGACACAGAATCCCACAAAGGAGTGGGGAAGGAGGAGGGGCTTCCCTGGTGGCTCAGTGCTAAAGAGTCTGCCTGCGATGCAGGAGACATGGGTTTGATCCCTGCGTCAGGACTATCCCCTGGAGAAGGAAATGGCAACCCACTCCAGTATTCTTGCCTGGAAAATACCATGCACAGAGGAGCCTGGGGCCCCAAAGAGTCAGACACGGCTGAGTGACTGAACTCATAGAGGGAGAAGAATGCCAGGTAGAATTCAGAAAGCAACTAGCTTTGTGAAGGACAAGTCTAGCTACAAGTGTTTGCTAATATTAACAGCTAAAGAATAATCAAGATTGCTTAACTCTCTCAGGCCTATATGTCGTTTCCCCAACCTGTTCATTGTTTCCTTATTTTTCTTGCTTATCAGAAAAGTCTCACCTTATATTTTGGCCACAAAAACTGGATTTGTTTTTTTACTGCAAATTTCTTAAATTTTATATATTGCTTTTTAATGACTCTTTAAATAATTGCGAGCATAGCTTTGCTATGTTAATCAGGAAAAGAGACTTTTTAAGGAAATTAGACACTTCAAGTATGTCTGATTTTTGGTATTTGTCTTGATTGCCTGTAGAGAGCTAATATTTAAGCAATTAGATAGACTGCTTATCCTATTCTCATAAAAATTACTTAATTCAGCCAGGTTTTGGCATGTGCTTCATAGCACACAGATCAAGACTGTCATAGACAAGAAGTACTCATTTTCTGTTTTAGCAGTCTAAAAGGGGCCATGTGCTGTGCAATTTATTTATGTGTAGGCATATGTGTTCCTTAAATTGATGATATTCAGAAATGGACAGAGCCAGGAAAATATAATATCATTCCTAAATTATTACTTGCTTTGGTGATTCTTGTCAAATAAGTACTTTGTAGTTCACATTCTGAGTAAAATACTTTATCTAACAAAAGAGGGGATTAAAGGGCATGTCTGCAGAGCAAATTATGAAGAAGATTTTAAGTATTTGAAAGGAGGTCAGGAAACCAATCACTGAGAGATATTAACTATTATTCTGACATCATGCAATGCAGCGAATACAGCGTTCATTACAAATCACATAAGACAAATCACTGTAGTCAGTTTGGAGCAGCTATTATTTGTTCCTGAAGGTTTAGAATATCTTCCCAGGATTAACCTTTCTTATGTAGTAAATTACCCCAGGTGAATTGAAGGGCAAGGTCTGATTTCTTAATTACTCCATTGTAATTCAGTATGACAATATATTTAAGTCTACTTAATTTGCATCCATATCACTGTGTCAGACTTTGAAAAATTGACCCTATTTATTTCAGAGCTGATGCTAAAGCTGAAACTCCAATACTTTGGCCACCTCATGCGACGAGGTGACTCACTGGAAAAGATTCTGATGCTGGGAGGGATTGGGGGCGGGAAGAGAAGGGGATGACAGAGAATGAGATGGCTGGATGGCATCACCGACTCGATGGACGTGAGTTTGAGTGAACTCCGGGAGTTGGTGATGGACAGGGAGGCCTGGTGTGCTGTGATTCATGGGGTTGCAAAGAGTCGGATATGACTGAGCCACTGAAGTGACTGACTGACTAACTAATTTCAGACCTATAACAATTATGTTACATCTACTAATATTACAAAGCATATTCTTTAAGGTCAAGAATAGAGATTCAAGATAAAGAGATTACTGAATGGTGATTTTTGC
Source organism: Moschus berezovskii (assembly GCF_049115385.1). Classification (NCBI taxonomy): domain Eukaryota; kingdom Metazoa; phylum Chordata; class Mammalia; order Artiodactyla; family Moschidae; genus Moschus; species Moschus berezovskii. Next base: position 12,374,215 of record NC_142477.1, on the reverse strand, counting down.
TTCTTGTTACTTTTAATCTTGTTTGTTTACTCACTAGTTATGTTTTCAGCAAACTCTTTTGTGTATGTACATTTATCGAATAGTAAAGGAAGTAACCCTTCTTAAATTACTGCCGAAGAAACCTGGGTTACTTTCCCACAATTTCAGTTCCATAAGTGATTTATTCATAGTCATAGTAGCCTTGCAAAGTTGCTGCCATTATACTTCTATATATTACTTTTCTGGAGAAAGAAATGGCAACCCACTCCAATATTCTTGCCTGGAGAACCCCACGGACAGAGGAGCCTGGCAGGCTATACCTATAGGAGTTATAAAAGTTGAACACAACTTAGCAACTAAACCTTCACCACCATGTTACTTTCCAGTTGATAGAATCACAATGGGAAATTATCCCAGATTTGACATGGCATGACCCTGCTGAATGTCTAGATTTTGCAGATCTTACAGTCTTTCACTAGGCAAAATTTTAGAAGCCTCATGGTAAAGAAATAGGTCCTGAAAATGTATGTGTAGACATGTATGACACATGGGAGATACCTGGAAGAAGAACACTGCATCAATCCACTTTCTTACCTATTATGTACGTATACTTGCTTCCCACGTGGCTCACTGGTAAAGAATCTCCCTGCAATGCAAGAGACGTGGTTCCATCCCTGGGTTGGGAAGATCCCCTGGAGGAGGAAATGGCAACCCACTCCAGTATTCTTACCTGGAACATCCCATGGTCAGAGGAGCCTGGTGGGCTACAGTCCCTGGGGTCACAAAGAGTCAGACATGACTGAGGCAACTTAGAACTGGTTGTGGTATGCCATTTTAAGGATTTTTATTAAAATAAGAAAAAAATGCTAGCCTATTTGAAATAAGGGGACATCATATAACTAGTATACTTTTCTTTTTATTTTTTAGTTGCTAAGTCATGTCTGACTCTTTGTGACCCCATGGACTCTAGTCCTCCAGGCTCCTCTGACCACGGGATTTCCCAGGCAAGAATATTGGAGTGGGTTGCCATTTCCTTCTCCACTTTTCCGACGTGCTTGAAAAACTTTGAGAATATTATGCTTTTAAAACTGGCCAAATCATAGTCTAATGAAACATATTATTTTCATGGAAAATACAGTAAGTAGATAAACCAAAGCTTAATAAATAAATAAATACTGTATTGTATTGTATACTATGAGTTAATGGAAAAAAACTTGTTTTCAAGTCTCTTGCAGTAATTTGTGAGTGAACTTATCTAAATGGATGCCACACACACTCCACGCATGAAGTATGTCACTCTTTCAAGGACATGATTAAATCACATCTCCTGAATCACTGGAAGGTGAGGTCATGAATTTTTTAGCAGCATATAGGTAGATGATCTCTTGTTTCCTGAATTCTTTTGCCTCTTCCACTTAAAATTTGGCATGTGCTAAGTCGTTTCAGTTGTGTCCAACTCTTTATGATCCCAAGAACTGTAGCCCACCAGGCTTCTCTGTCCATGGGATTTTCCAGGCAAGAATACTGGAGTGGGTTGCTGTGTCCTCCTCCAGGGGATCTTCCTACCCAGGGAAAAGAACCGGCGTCTCTTACATCTCCTGCATTGCAGGCGGGTTCTTTACCACCAGCGCCACCTGGGAAGCCCAAAACCTGGCACAGGAGTCATAGATGTTGCCACTCTGTTACATATTTACCTACTTCCAAGGCAAAACGAAGCTGTGCTCTTAAATCATCACAAACAAAATTCAACCATAGAGAAATTAATAGTTAAGTTGAATGTATAAAGTCATGGAGCTATTAAGCTCTAACACAACTTTTGACCAAATCAGCAGATATATAGGGGCATAGAGTCCCTAAATTTATTTTCATACCTGCATGTGTATGCCTTTTTATGTATTTCAGTAAAATACAGATTTATTTTTCCTCTTGGAGAAATAGCACTTTATTTTTTTTAATTAATTTATTTTTTATTGGAGGCAAATTATTGTACAATATTATATTGGTTGGTTTTGCCATACATTGACATGAATAAAAATAAACTGCCATACTTAAAAAAAAAAAAGGTCCAGACCTTGAAATTAGTTTTCCAGTGATACTGTTAATCCTGCTTAAGCTGAAGCCCAAATGATTGGAAATCAAAAAGTAACTCAGCAATTCTCCCTGCTGAGTCAGGCTATTGCCCTTAAATACATTGAATTATTTTTAATAGTATTACTTTAGAATATTTAGGAATACCTAAATAAACAAGCCCCAGTTCAGAGAAGGCAATGGCAAGCCACTCCAGTACTCTTGCCCGGAAAATCCCATGGATGGAGGAGCCTGGTAGGCTGCAGTCCGTGGGCTCGCTAAGGGTCGGACACGACTGAGCGACTTCACTTTCACTTTTCACTTTCACACATTGGAGAAGGAAATGGCAACCCACTCCAGTGTTCTTGCCTGGAGAATCCCAGGGATGGGGGAGCCTGGTGGGCTTCCGTCTATGGGGTCACACAGAGTCGGATACGACTGAAGTGACTTAGCAGCAGTAGCAGCAGTCATTTGTAGATAGAATTATTTTTTCACTACCTTTTTTGGCAATGATTATTACAAAACTTAACACTACTTTTTAAACTTATTTTATGTTTGACAGATATGTTTACTTTTAGAGTTTTTGCAGTTCAACTGAAATTTAAATTGCCATGAGCTATTTTGGGGACACATTCCTGAAAAGAATCTCAGTTCCCAATTTCAGAGCATATGGATATTTTAATTGATTGATAACATCATAATTTACACTGTTTTCCATCTGGTCAGTAACAGAAAACACTGTATCTTTTAAACCCAAGAATGTTTATCATTGACAATCAGCATCCGCAGTGAGTTTGGAGCCCCCCAAAATAAGTCTGACACTGTTTCCACTGTTTTCCCATCTATTTCCCATGAAGTGATTCCTTTATTATACTATATAAATGCTTTATTGGATCCATAGCCAAATATTGTGCTATTTGGGGTGTGTAGGGGAAGTCATGGGTCAAGGTGTCTATTACATCATGTGCACTATTTAATGAAGCTAAAAGAAACAATCAATTATAATGTTTTGCAAACACCATCAGAACGTCCTCAATCTCCACCATAATCTCAAAATTGCAACCAGCTTCATCATCTCATCTTCACATGATCTGATAAAGAGAATCATGGTCCCCAAGTGCCTTCAAATATTTCCCCTCCACCAAAAAAAAAAAAAAAAAGTTCAATGTCGTACACCAACCACAGTTGGAAAGAAAATATATACATGCAGTGATTCCTAACTCTGTATTATGAATGGTCATCTCTGTTGGCACTCAGACGTTCAAAAGTCTCTTGGTTCACGGCACACTGTATTGTATGCCGCTTATTTGTTCATGTGACTCCTAGGCCTAAAGAAATGACAACAATTCAATTAACTGTATATTTAAATCTAAACAACTTTGTAAATTTTTGATTCTAATAATCCTGTAAATTTTGGCCACCTATTGGCCAGTAAACAGATTCTGAAAACTTGCAATAAAATTGGATATCATTCCCTGTTCTACATTGAATTTTACTTAGTACTTGCTTTTTAAATTATAGTTATTCTTCAAATCCAGATTCACAAATACTGAATGTCATCCAAAGTCGGATAGCAACTTAATGTTTAAACTGTGAACTAGTAGGGTTTATGATGTCAGAAAAATGTCACTGTGTTTTCATGGAAAGTTTGAAATCTGCTTTGACATCTTTGAGAGCTATTGCAGTGTCCCAGGGAACCTCAGCATGACGTTTGGGAAGTGTGGTTCTTGAGCAGTAGTTCCCAATCAGGAGTGATTTTGTCCCCAGGGATCCTTTGTTGTTACAACAGGGAGGAGTCACCAGCCTCTACAGAGTAGAGGCCGGTGACACTGCCAAGTATCTTACAATACATCGGAGAGCCCCAGAACAACTGTTGACAATGTCAAGCCAAGAAACCCTCTTCTAGAGGTTTGGAAATGGTGAATATGCAGGTTTAGGACAGGAGATATCTTTTTCTCTTTTTTCTAATCTTTGTTTCTTTGTAACTAAACTCTAATCTTTTACAAAAGCCAAAGATCTGATCTAACCCTTCTCTTTTGTGAAAGAGAATAGTAAGGAAATAAAAGATGAGAATATTAAACATAAATTTCAAAAGTTCAATGAAAGCAAAGGTTCACTTGTTCAGCTCTCATGGGGCTTCCATCTCATCCAAAACTACTATTTGTTAAAAAAAAAAAAAAATCAGTCTTCTGAACTAACACACAAGGTGTAAAAGGCATATGTAGAGCCGAAGAGGCATATATAGACATTTTTCTCTGTCATACTCTGAATATCTTCCCATACCTGCTTCAGGGACTCACCTTTGGATTTGTAGGTCTCTTGTTCTCTGATTTTCCTCTCAAATATTTCAGTTTGCACTGAGGGAAAAATATATATATATATATGTATGTATATATAAACATATATATAAAGTCTTCTTTGAAATTTGAGAGGGAAATAGCAAATGTCAAGAAAACAAAGTGAAAGAGAATAAAGTAGCTCTGTTAAAATTTTGGAGTGGCAGAGCAAGAGATGATCAACAAATTATGGCAAGAGTTAGAAGTAAACTACCCTGATAAATCTGTGCTTGGTTACAGGGAGAGCATGTTTCTGGTGAGCTATGGGCTTCCCTGGTGGCTCAGAGGTTAAAGCGTTTGCCTCCAATGCGGGAGACCCGGGTTCGATCCCTGGGTCGGGAAGATCCCCTGGAGAAGGAAATGGTAACCCACTACAGTATTCTTGACTGGAGAATCCCATGGACAGAGAAGCCTGGTAGGCTAAAGTCCACAGGGTCGCAAAGAGTCGGACACGACTGAGCGACGGAACGGAACAGATGGAACAGTGGGCCGTGTTGAGTTTGTAGGTAAACTGGCAGGACAGACATGTGAGTGAATAGCCAGATTAAATATAGTCCACAGTCTCACAGAGATCTTAGTGATGCTGTGCTGTGTTGTGCTTAGTCACTCAGTCGTGTCTGACTCTTTGTGACCCCATGGATTGTGGCCAACCAGGCTGCTCTGTTTATGGGGATTCTCCAGGCAGGAGTCCTGGAATGAGTTGCCATGCCCTCCTTCAGGGGATCTTCCCAACCCTGGGATCGAAGCCAGGTCTCCCGCATTGCAGGCAGATTCTTTACCATCTGAGCCACCAGGGAAACCCAAGAATACTGGAGTGGGTAGCCTATCCCTTCTCCAGGGGATCTTCCTGACCCAGGAATCTAACTGGGTCAATGCAGGAGGTCTGCTGCATTGCAGGCAGATTCTTTACCAGATGAGCTCCCAGGGAAGCCCTTAGCGATGCTATGTGAGACAAAAGATGAAGAAGTTAGGAGCCTTGGGAAAGATTTCACAGAGGAGGTGGAATTCACTCTAGGTCCTAAGGAATTGTACTATACAGAGAAATGATAAGGCTCATCTGGACGACTGTAAGAGCATGTGCAAAGCAAGGGGGTGGCAAGAGCATCACTTAGAAAGTGGTAGAAATTGTGTGCGCTGGGAATGTGGGGTGGAGGGACTGGAGAGGTGGGAACAGAGACGGAGGCTCACACATCCGATGGTCTTGAGTGAGCAGGATCCTCCCATCACCCTGGCAAAGCAAAACTTGAGAGCAACAAAGGTTAAGCCTGGGATCAGTCACCAACAGCCCCGCTTGGAGTGCGATTGGAGGGAAATACGGTGAGGGGCTGAGTTGACAGGACATGCCCCCAGGTTCCAATGAGCACAGAAACTCAAGGATGAGAACTGTTTGGGGTCTAACTCCTCAGACGTTTCACAGGGAGGTAACTGGACGCTTCAAGGGCATGTGACGCTGGCACAAACCACAGACAGAGACAAGCCCCTCCAATCCTTAACGCCTGGAGGGAGCTGGGGTGGGGGAGGCAGAGGGAAAGCCATAGCCGAGTGAGAGGCCGTGGACGCTCGTGCTTGGCCATTCAAGGCACAAGATCACAGGTGTGCCTCATCCAGGGAATACACTCACTCCTCTCAAAAGTAATTTTTCCCTTTGGGGAAATGATTTTAAACTGCTCAGTACCTGAACATCATAAATTCATTCTAACTAATGTTCCTTTTCAGATTAATTACTCAGAATGAATTGCACGCTTTTATGGGGTAAACAGATCTAGTTATTTGTAAACTCCCTCCAGCCTGCTGTGCACTGTGCTGTTTCTCCTTGAAACTGTCACCGTTTTATTTACTTGTGCTGGTGAATATACTCCCTCACACAAAGAATGAAGCTATCAATTCAGGATTCTGGGCAAGAGATGAACCTAATTTCTAATGTAAATATAAACTTGGCAGAAAGATGGCAGCTGTTCCCCTACTGACACTGTTGGAGCAGGTTAGCAAGCACCTGAGATGGGAATTCCCTGGTGGTCCAGTGGCTAAGACTGTACCCTCTCACTGCTGAGGGCCCCAGTTCAATCCCTGGTTGGGGGACTAAAATCCCACAATCCGCATTGTGTGGCCAAAAAAAAAAAAGAGAGAGAGAGAGAAAAAAAAATACTGAAGTCAAGCACCTGAAGTTGATGAATATTCCCTCCTTGTCTCTGGGAAAAGATACTGAGAAAAATTTTCTTAAACACCCCTTTGTTCCTAATTCTCTTTTGCCTGCAGGAGCCTGCGAATATGAACTCAGGATTCTGTGATTCTTAGAACTTGGTGCTATTGGCTTTTCACCTATGAGGGACCTTGCTGATGGTTGGGCAGCAAAAGAGAGTCTCTGAGAGAGCCCAGGAGAGTGTGTAAGGAGAGGACCCCACAGGCAACCTCCCAGTGTGTGAATTAGCACTAATTCTATTTGTCTTTCTCTTACTCTTCTCCTTCTTCTCTTCCACCTGTCCCTCCTCCTCCTCCTCCTTCTTTATATTTTAGGAGACAGAGGGGAATATTGTATCATACGGTAGATAAGTTGAGGGGAGGCAAAGAACTAGAGATCCCATGGTGGTTTGGAGAGACTTTAGCCCTCCCATAATCATCGTAACCTGAGCAATTAAAGAACAGCTTGATATGGATTTGCTTTTATCAGCTAAACCAGGAGGCTCTCCTGTTGAACATAATTTCACAAAACACTTAGCACAAGACAAGGACACTCTGTGATTATGATGGAGCAAGAAGAAAACAGGACTCCTGTGCAGTCGTGTCTAAACACACACAAAAACGAGGATACTGCCTGAACCACAAAATCTGACCAAAGGTTACCCACTCCCAGCTCACATGGCTGACTCCTGCCTCTTCCCGCCTCGTAGATAAGACACTGAGATGATCACAGAACCACTTCGACTTTCTAAATTCACTCATTCAAAGTAAAATTACACTGCTTTAATTAAATCTCCCAGATCATACGTGTGTGTGTGCTCAGATGTTCAGTCCACTCTTTTAGACCCCGTGGACTGTAGCCTGCCAGGTTCCTCTGTCCGTGGGATTCTCCAGACAAGAATACTGGAGTGGGTTGCCACTTCCTTCTCCAGGGGGTCTTCCCAACCCAGGAATCGAACCCGAGTCTCTTGCATTGGCAGGCAGATTCTTTACCACTGAACCACGTGGGAAGCCCTGACTGAATGGCACTTCCATGCTTATGAATTGTGAAGGCCAGCCTGCTGCCACCTCCTGCCCTTTCCTTCCTGGATAAAGCCCAGTGGGTGTAATCATGACCTTAGCTTTTCCAGCAGTGAGTGACCTCTCTTATTGGTCGGGCAACACGGGCTTGGCTCTGTCCTTCTCTGTCTTGGTAGAGGGTCGACCCAGGGAGAACATGATGCATCTCAGCTTCTCCAGACTGCACGTATGAAGCTCTGGAAGCCCTACCTGGTCCAACTCAGCCTAATATTACCCAAGACTGGGATGGGAAGGTTGGCTTGATCCTGGAATGTGGTGAATCGTCTCCTTTGACTCTCAAGCTAACCGACACATCTAATTTTACCTTTATTTGTAATAAGAATTGTGCAGCTTGCTTTATTTTTCAATGTGTTGAGGAACTCAGTGGGGCTGTGGAGTGTTATTTGGGGTACCCATTGGATATCCCAACTTAAGTGTTTCAGGATACGTAAGATTGAATCTCCTTTAACATGGACTGGTTTGGTCTCCTTGGGCACCACCAATTCAATGGACATGAACCTGGGCAAGCTCCAGGAGACGGTGAGGGACAGGGAAGCCTGGCGTCCTGCAGATCAAGGGGTCACGAAGAGTCGGACGTGACTTGGTGACTGAGCCACAGCAACGATTGAATCATCGAATCCATCTGCCACTGAACATTATTAAAGTCTCTTTTAGAGCAAGCTTATTTTGACCTCCAAGTGCTTAGCTTGTTTTCAAGATCAAGGGCGTGAAAAATATAATTTACATTTCTCAGAAATTTCTCTCTCTGGGTGACTTTTAGTACTAACTCACATTTAGAGTAAAGCGTAAAGCAGCAATTCTTTCTGAAGGAATCAATTCCTTCAGAATTGATACCACCATCATGATGTTTCTGAGTCATTTCTGCTTTCAAGGTTTCTCACAGATGTACCCCCAAGGGCCAGCTAAATGAATTGGTCATTGCTGAGTTCCCATATGCCATCCCCAACAAGGCTCTGTTCCCTCTCTGTGTGACTGTAAATGGGGCATTCTGTTCACTCCAGTATGTCAGAATTAATCCCTGCCTCACTGAAACGGGAAACAGGTGATAGCAGGACCAGTGGGCAGAAAGCAGAAACATTAATGACTGAGAAGGGGAGGCCACAGTACAAATTTTTAGAAAATGTTTATTGGAGTATAACTGATTTATCAATACAATGCTGTTTCAGGTGCATGGCAAAGTGGTTCATTTACATATCTATGCAACTTTATCTATATCTCCATTCTTTTTCAGGTTCTTTTTGCAGATGCAACGTGCGTGCGTGCTCAGTCATGTCCAATTCTTTGTGACCCCATGGACTGCAGCCCATCAGGTTCCACTGTTCATGGGATTTTCCAGATAAGAATACTGGAGTGGGTTGCCACTTCCTTCTCCAGGGGATCTTCCTGAACCAGGGATTGAACTCACATCTCTTATGTCTCCTGCATTGGCAGGTGGGTTCTGTACCACTGAGCCACCTGGGAAGCCCCCTTTTCACATATAAGTTATTACAGAAGATTGAGTAGATGTCCCAGTGCCATACTTATTAGTTATCTATTTTATATTTAGTATTGTATATATGTTAACCCTAATCTCCTAATTTATCACTTCCCCTCACGTTTTCCCTTTGGCAACCATAAATTTGATTTTGAGATCCGCGAGGAGTCTGTTTTTGTTTTGTAATAAGTTCATTTGTATCAATTTTTATTAGATGTCACACATAAGTGATATCATATGCTATTTTTCTTTCTCTGTCTGAGTTACTTCACTTAGTATGAGAATTTCTAGGCTTATACATGTGGTTGTAAATGGCATTATTTTGTTCTTTTTTATGGTTGAGTAAGAGTTGACTCACTGGAAAAGACTCTGATGCTGGGAGGGATTGGGGGCAGGAGGAGAAGGGGACGACAGAGAATGAGATGGCTGGATGGCATCACCGACTCGATGGACATGGATTTGAGTGAACTCCGGGAGTTGATAATAGACAGGGAGGCCTTCAGTTCAGTTCAGTTCAGTCGCTCAGTCGTGTCCGACTCTCCGCGACCCCATGAATCACAGCACGCCAGGCCTCCCTGTCCATCACCAACTCCCGGAGTTCACTCAAACTCATGTCCACAGAGTCGGTGATGCCATCCAGCCATCTCATTCTCCGTCGTCCCCTTCTCCTCCCGCCCCCAACCTTTCCCAGCATCAGAGTCTTTTCCAGTGAGTCAACTCGTCGCATGAGGTGGCCAAAGTATTGCAGTTTCAGCTTTAGCATCAGTCCCTCCAATGAACATCCAGGATTGATCTCCTCCAGAATGGACTGGTTGGATCTCCTTGCAGTATAAGGGACTCTCAAGAGTCTTCTCCAACACCACAGTTCAAAAGCATCGATTCTTCGGCGGTCAGCCTTCTTCACAGTCCAACTCTCACATCCATACATGACCACGGGAAAAACCATTGCCTTGACTAGACGGACCTTGGTTGGCAAAGTAATGTCTCTGCTTTTTAATATACTATCAAGGTTGGTCATAACTTTCCTTCCAAGGAGCAAGCGTCTTTTAATTTCATGGCTGCAATCAGCATCTGCAGTGATTTTGGAGCCCAAAAAAATAAAGTCTGACACTGTTTCCACTGTTTTTCCATCTATTTCCCATGAAGTGATGGGACCAGATGCCATGATCTTTGTTTTCTGAATGTTGAGCTTCAAGCCAACCTTTTCACTCTCCTCTTTCACTTTCATCAAGAGGCTTTTGAGTTCCTCTTCACTTTCTGCCATAAGGGTAGTGTCATCTGCATATCTGAGGTTATTGATATTTCTCCCGGCAATCTTGATTCCAGCTTGTGCTTCTTCCAGCCCAGCGTTCCTCATGATGTACTCTGCATATAAGTTAAATAAGCAAGGTGACAATATACAACCTTGACGTACACCTTTTCCTATTTGGAACCAGTCTGTTGTTCCATGTCCAGTTCTAACAGTTGCTTCCTGACCTGCATACAGGTTTCTCAAGAGGCAGGTCAGGTGGTCTGGGATTCCCATCTCTTTCAGAATGTTCCACAGTTTATTGTGATCCACACAGTCAAAGGCTTTGGCATAGTCAATAAAGCAGAAATAGAAGTTTTTCTGAAACTCTCTTGCTTTCTCCATGATCCAGCGGATGTTGGCAATTTGATCTCTGGTGCCTCTGCCTTTTCTAAAACCTGCTTGAACATCTGGGAGTTCACGGTTTACATACTGCTGAAGCCTGGCTTGGAGAATTTTGAGCATGACTTTACTAGCGTGTGAGATGAGTGCAATTGTGCGGTAGTTTGAGCATTCTTTGGCATTGCCTTTCTTTGGGATTGGAATGAAGACTGACCTCTTCCAGTCCTGTGGCCACTGCTGAGTTTTCCAAATCTGCTGGCATATTGAGTGCAGCACTTTCACAGCATCATCTTTCAAGACTTGAAATAGCTCAACTGGAATTCCATCACCTCCACTAGCTTTGTTCGTAGTGATGCTTTCTAAGGCCCACTTGACTTCACATTCCAAGATGTCTGGCTCTAGGTCAGTGATCACGTTATCGTGACTATCTTGGTCGTGAAGATCTTTTTTGTACAGTTCTTCTGTGTATTCCTGCCACCTCTTTTTAACATCTTCTGCTTCTGTTAGGTCCATACCATTTCTGTCCTTTATCGAGCCCATATTTGCATGAAATGTTCCCTTGGAATCTCTAATTTTCTTGAAGAGCTCTCTTGTTTTTCCTATTCTGTTGTTTTCCTCTATTTCTTTGCATTGATCACTGAGGAAGGCTTTCTTATCTCTCCTTGCTATTCTTTGGAACTCTGCATTCAGATGCTTATATCTTTCCTTTTCTCCTTTGCTTTTCGCCTCTCTTCTTTTCACAGCTATTTGTAAGGCCTCCTCAGACAGCCATTTCGCTCTTTTGCATTTCTTTTCCATGGGGATGGTCTTGGTCCCTGTCTCCTGTACAATGTCACGAACCTCCGTCCAGAGTTCATCAGGCACTCTATCAATCAGATCTAGTCCCTTAAATCTATTTCTCACTTCCACTGTATAATCATAAGGAATTTGATTGAGGTCATATCTGAATGGTCTAGTGGTTTTCCCTACTTTCTTCAATTTAAGTCTGAACTTCGCAATAAGGAGTTCATGATCTGAGCCACAGTCAGCTCCTGGTCTTGTTTTCGCTAACTGTATACAGCTTCTCCATCTTTGGTTGCAAAGAATATAATCAATCTGATTTCGGTGTTGACCATCTGGTGATGTCCATGTGTAGAGTCTTCTCTTGTGTTGTTGGAAGAGGGTGTTTGCTATGACCAGTGCATTCTCTTGACAAAACTCTATTAGCCTTTGCCCTGCTTCATTCCGTGCTCCAAGGCCAAATTTGCCAGTTACTCCAGGTGTTTCTTGACTTCCTACTTTTGCATTCCAGTCCCCTATAATGAAAAGGACATCTTTTTTGGGTGTTAGTTTTAAAAGGTCTTGTAGGTCTTCATAGAACCGATTAACTTCGGCTTCTTCAGCATTACTCGTTGGGGCATAGGCCTGGATTACTGTAATATTGAATGGTTTGCCTTGGAAACGAACAGAAATCATCCTGTCATTTTTAAGATTGCATCCAAGTACTGCATTTCGGATTCTTTTGTTGACCATGATGGCTACTCCATTTCTTCTAAGGGATTCCTGCCCACAGTAGTAGATATAATGGTCGTCTGAGTTAAATTCACCCATTCCAGTCCATTTTAATTCACTGATTCCTAGAATGTCAACGTTCACTCTTGCCATCTCCTGTTTGACCACTTCCAATTTGCCTTGATTCATGGACCTAACATTCCAGGTTCCTATGCAATACTGCTCTTTACAGCACCGGACCTTGCTTCTATCACTGGTCACGTCCACAACTGGGTTCTGGTTTTGCTTTTGCTCCATCCCTTTATTCCTTCTATAGTTATTTCTCCACTGAGCTCCAGTAGCATACTGGGCACCTACTGACCTGGGGAATTCCTCATTTAGTATCCTATCATTTTGCCCTTTGTTACTGTTCATGGGGTTCTCAAGGCAAGTATACTGAAGTGGTTTGCCATTCCCTTCTCCAGAGGACCACATTCGGCTGTTGATAATAGACAGGGAGGCCTAGCGTGCTGTAATTCATGGGGTCGCAGAGAGTCGGACATGACTGAGCGACTGAACTAAACTGAATGTTCAATTATACCACATCTTCTTTATTATTCATCAGTAGATGGACATTTAGGTGGCCTTCAAGTCTTGGCTATTATAACCACAGCTGTAATGAGCGCTGGAGAGCATGTATCTTTTCAAATTGTGATTTTTTTCTGCATATATGCCCAGCACAGGAGTGAGATTGCTGCATCGTGTGGTAGTTCTACGTTTAGTTTACAAAGGAACTCCCATATTGTCCCCATAGTGGCTGTACCAATTTACATTCCTACCAAAGTGTATGAGGGTTCCCTTTTCTCCACACCTTCTTCAGCATTTACAGTTTGCAGATTTTTTAATGATAGTCATCTGACCAGTGTAAGGTCATACTTCATTTTAACTTTGACTTGCATTTTTCTAGTAATTGGTGATGCTGAGCATCTTTTAATGTGCCTTTGGGTCACACGTATGTCTTCTTTGGAGAAATGTCTATTTAGACCTTAGTACATTTTTTTATTGGGTTGTTGTTTGTTTGTTTGTTTTTTAAATAGTGAGCTGCATGAGCTGTTCATATATTTTGGAGATATATGCTTTTGCTGAAGCATATATCATTTGATGAAGCAAAAGTCAGTGTTAGCCAGAGTGGTCTGATGATGGTTTATTTGTTGATGCATTGCTAACACCATTTTAACTCCAAAAGTATAGACTGATGAAGAAAGTCACATAGATGGGGCTTTCAAAGGTGCTCCCAGAGTTTGGAGGCTTCTAGGTGAGGTAAAGTTCACCCCAGAAGCTGAAACAAATGGAAATTTACACCAAATAAGGGCTGCCAACCATTAGTAGGGGATCTTTCCTTGAGAGGTGGTTTCATTTCACTCCCAACAGGGCTACAGTGTTTATATAAGAAAGACAAGATGGTTTTTAAAAACCAATCTAGAATATTCTTAATGGCATGATATACTGCAATAATTATCTTATTGTCCAAAAATGGGAATGGTAAAGTTTGAAGAGACCCTAGGGTGTAAGAATGACATCATTGAAGGATTTGCCAGTTTACCCAGTCTTCCCTTGGGAAAGTGTGCATTAAATCTAGAGCATTTCTCCTCATCATCTGGACAGATAATTATCTGTAGTGTTTTTATGGATTGATGGAAATCTTCCTTATGAAATATGCATATCCCTCCATTCTAACCATTCTGCTCACTGAGCAACTTCTAGGTCACGTCACGGTCCCTCGTGTAAACATACATAACTGAAGGGCTGCTCTAAGAAAGTTCAGGGTACCAGTTACAGAACTGCTTTAAGCTCCAGGACAAGTGACTCAGTTGTCACTCCAGTTTCTGTCTACACCTTGAAAATGTGTCAGGTTGAGATACTTTCTAGTGGAACTGCAGTGTTTCAAAGACTCCAGTGTTTCAAAGCTGTGCATCCGACAGCTCTGTGACGTGGCCAGTGGGCTTCCTTCTTGGGCACGTCTTGACCTGCCACCTGTCCTCTGTGCATCAACATGGCCTTCCTGGGTTTTCCTATCAGTATCACATGGCTTTGTTATGGTTCAGTTCAGTTCAGTCGTCAGTCATGTCCGACTCTTTGTGACCCCATGAACCGCAGCACACCAGACCTCCCTGTCCATCACCAACTCCCAGAGTCCACCCAAACTCATGTTCATTGAGTCAGTGATGCCATCCAGCCATCTCATCCTCTGTTGTCCCCTTCTCCTCCTGCCTTCAATTTTTCCCAGCATCCGGGTCTTTTGGAATGAGTTAGCTCTTCGCACCAGGTGGCCAAACTATAGGAGTTTCAGTTTCAGCATCTGTCCTTCCAATGAACACTCAGGACTGATCTCTTTTAGAATGGACTGGTTGGATCTCCTTGCTGTCCAAGGGACTCTCAAGTGTCTTCTCCAACACTACAGTTTAAAAGCATCAATTCTTTGGCACTCAGCTTTCCTTTTAGTCCAACTCTACATATGCCATACATATTATGGCAGTGGTTTTGAACAGTTTTGGTGGTGCAACCTTGTCCCAGTTGGAGCAATTTGCCTGGAAGCAGCCTCTTGGGAAGAAGGAAGCCTTGGGTCTGCTTTGAGAAGAGAGGGAGAACCATTGTTCACAGCCCTGTCATCAGCAGTGCTTCCTTGCTCTGCAAGGAGGCCCTTTAAGAACAGTCCACACCGACAAGGGAGCCAGCTGACAAGTCAGCTTTGGTATAACAGCCAGTTTTCCTCTTCTGCCTTGCAGGCGGTGGCACGTGCTGCCTGGGTCCATATCTGAGGTTCACCTCCAGCAAGCTCCCAATACGCAGAGCCGTGGCCTCTGTGACCCTCCAAGGCTGGTCCCCACTCACTGGCCAGGCCTTGGTTCCAACCTTTCTGATCAGAAGTTTAGGGTTTTGCCCCACTCTTCTCCACCTCAAACTGCTTCTGGTCCTGGATTTCCAAGTCACAAAATAAAATCATTTTGATGCAAATATACCGACTGCATTTTGGTTTAGCCTGCTTTCATGCAGCCACTTCTTTGGCTGTGAAATGTCATATTCCCTCCACCCACATGAGGCCCTCTCCCAGGCACACGCTCAGGGCTGGCGGATCTCTTGGAGGCTGACCAGATGGGTCCTTCTGTGTAAGTACCACACGCTAACTGCTGGTGCGCTGGAGCTCCTGGATGGGTCCTTCTGATCTCCCCTGTTCTCCGGGCCACCTTGTGACTGTCTGTCACCCAGTTTCCTCCCAGGGCTCTCTTTAATTTTCCTGCTAACTGAACTGTATGTCCCCCTTTTCTCAAAAAGAAACATGAGTTCAGCCAGAAAGGAAAGTATTGAATTATGTTTTCAGAGAACATTATGATATTTAAGCTGTATGCACTGTCGTGAATGTGTTCACTGAGTTTTGGACTTGGTGTATGTTCCCTAGATATGAAACTAAAAGCTCAAATTTTCTTCTACTTAACATCCTTGGGACCTAACCCTTCTCTAAATAGACATGGATACTTACATTTGTGTCTATTTGCAATTAAAAAAATGAATATTTTTTTTATTGCAAGGTGAAGGAAACTATCAAAACTAGAATATCAGGAAATCATTTCTATAATGCCTGGACTATCTAAGACTATAAAGGCAAAATGAAAAATAGCACAACATATCTAACTCCAATACAATACTATAGGTTTCAGTGAAAATAACTGCTTAGGGGTCACATGGAGAAGGCAGGTTGGACAGTATTTTACAGAGTGACAGCCAGAAAAGATTGTTTTCTTATTTCATTAAATAATGTGGTAAAAGTGTCTCAGTGCTGGAGAATCCGCTTGCAGTGCAGGAGAGTCAGGTTCAACCCCTGGGTTGGGAATATCTCCTGATAAAGGAAGTGGCAACGCAATCCAGAATTCTTGCCTGGGAAATCCCATGGACAGAGGAGCCTGGTGGGCTGCAGTCCATGGGGTCACAAAGAGTGGGACACGACCGAGCAAGTAAACAACAAATCACATTACACCGCTTTTCAACAGAAACTTGAAAAGTTCTCTACCTGTGTTCAGTTACGTTTAAATGAAAATTGCAAGAGCCAAACCTCAACAAGCTACCCTATAATGCTTACCTTTGGACCCACCTTGAAAACGATTGGCACACGTGCAGAAAACTTTCTGGAAAATTCCATTCTCTATCCTTCCTATTCATGAATTCCCACTCCCATTTCCTTGATGTCTGATGAAACAGGAATCCTGAGTCTGTTGACCCCTAAATCGGCTGCAGGAGGGTATAGATTTAATATAGTCTCAGATTGCCGTGCACGCGAATGGAAATGTGTGTGCTGAGGAAGTTTTTTCTTTTTTTATCTTTGGGGCCTGATAGTTGAAATGATCTTTGGAATGGAAGATGCAGTAATTGGTTTTGGACTGCCCTTGGGCAGGAGAGCCACAATCAATCATGCACTAAGGAGTGTGAACTTAGGACAGACAGCAGAGTTGAGGAGATGGATTAGAATGCAGCTTCTGGCAGAAGCTCCTCTGCTGATTTTTCTTTTCAGCCTTCTTTCCTTGACAATTAATTAATCAACTAACATGCATTTGTTAAGCTCCTATTATTGAATGTCTACCTGTACGTGAGGTTCCATAGAGAACAGAAGATGTATTGATAAGAGATACAATGCTGATTACAAAATAATCACTGCCCCTTCTTATTAATGACCACCCATGGGCTATCAAGAATTTTTGTGCTTCACACATGTCGTTTATGATTCTCAGGGAATCACTACATGGTGGTAATGCCAGCCCCATTTTAAATATGAAGAAGTCAACGCTCAAAGCAGTGAAATTCACTAAAAGCCTTCAAATAAATAGTGAAAAAATAAAGCAATACCACTATGCCATTCATTATGATGGTGATAGCACAGTCATTCACTATCCATGGCAGATTGGTTCCAGGACTCCCACGGATATCAAAATCCAAGGATGCTCAAGTATCTTTTATAAAATGGCATCAAATTTGCCTGTAACTTACATATATCCTCCTGTATTCTTTAAGTCATCTCTAGATTACTTAGAATACCTAATAAACCTAAGTGCTATGTAAACAGAGCTGACACTTGATCACCAGAGATTTGAACTGTGCAGATCCACTTACATGTGAATTTGTTTCACTAAATCCATACTACAAGACTACAAAATCTGCAGTGAGCTGAATCTGGGGTGGGGATGTGGAACCCAGATACAGAGGACTGATTCAGAAGTTATACTGGGATTTTTGGGTGTAGGTTGGGGGCCATAAACCCCTCATTGTTCAAGCATCAGTTTTAGTTGTAAATGCAGAGTAAACGTCATGTAAATAGTTGCCAGTGGATGGAAAATTCAAGTTTTGCCTTTCAGAGCTTTCTGGAATTTTCAAAAATTTCCCATCTCCAGTTGGTTGAATCATGTAGAACATGTGGACATGGAAGACTGACTGTGGTTATCATCAGATAGATAGTAAGCACTTATTGCATGCATGACAACTCTTATCCTATTAAGAGCTTAGAAAAGTTAAAGTGTAAGATTCCATCTTCATCCTGCAGGAAACCAAGCTCATCATCAGTTGGGATTACAATATATACACTTTCTTAGGCCCCATCCACAATTTAATAATGGTGCCAACAATCTTTGCACCAACACAAGAGGTACATGAGAATATAAGGAGATGAGAATGACCCTAAAAGGATAAGTCTGTGGGGAATCACACCATTGCTGTTCAGTCACTAAGCATGTCCGACTCTGTGATCCCGTGGACTGCAGCACACCTGGCTCCCTGTCCTTCACCATCTCCTAAAGTTTGCTGGGGTTCATGTCCCTTGAGTTGGTGATGCTATCTAACCCACCTTATCCTCTGACATGCTCTTCTCTTCCTGCCCTCAATTTTCCCCATCATCAGTCTTTTCTAACGAGTCAGCTCTTCACATCAGATGGCCAAAGTATTGGAGCTTCAGCTTCAACAGTAGTCCTTCCAATGAACATTCAGGGTTGATTGCCTTTGGGATTGATTGGTTTGATCTCCTTGCTGTCCAAGGGACTCTCAGGAGTCTTCACCAGCATCACAATTCAAAAGCATCGATTCTTTAGCGCTCAGCCTTCCTTTACGGTCCAACTCTCACATCCCTACATAACTACTGGAAAAACCAGAGCAGTGACTACATGGACCTTCGTCAGCAAAGAGAATCACATGGAATGGTTAAAAGTGCTATTCTCAAGCACACAGGCCTCTGTTCCAGACTTTATTCTTGAAAGATTTCAGGTAAGGACTTTCATCTCTATGAGCCTCAGCTTCCCTGCCTGGAAATGGGACAGGTGCAGGCTTACCTGCTTCCCAAATTTGAAAGACGATATTGGATATGTTCTAAGACTGTAGATGTTAGGCCTGTTGTACATACAGTAAGTCCCCTGTATACAAATGAGTGCTGTTCTGAGAGCATGTTCGTTAAGCCAATTTTGTTAGTAAGTAATATAGTACTGTATTATAATAAATTTGTAATACTTTTCACACAAATGATGCATAAAAAACAATAAAGAAGACCTTTTTCTCTTATAGTCCAGTACCTTGATAAATACAGCAGGAAGTACAACAGCTGGCATACAGGGGTTGCCAAGAAGGAAACAGACAAGGAGAGTCCCTGACCGGAGGCGGGAGAGGAGGTAGGAGATGGTAAACTAGTCTTGCAGCATGTTTTTCCTCTTGTCAGGTTGCATGAAAATCCACATCATACTCAAAAGCGCTTCACAGACATATAGGGTCAGAATATTCAAAGTTCACTATCCTTTAAGGTTTAACTGAGAATAAGTGTGTCAAATGAGTAGAAATTAAAATAAAGAGACTTAATTTTCTTGAATGCTTCAATTTTCCAGGCCAAATAGAATGCTTTTGCCATTGCAACCTGAAATTTAGAAATTTTTATCATACTGCATGCAGAGTGGTCTTGATAGTGACATAAGATCCTCAAAAGTCTAATGGTTGTTTTTCTTCTAAACTGAATAAAAATGTCCAGTTTTTAGCTCCAGAATTCAGCCTTTTATCCTGTGTTGTTATCACAGTTCTACTTTTCTGAATTAATTATTTGAAAGAAACAAAACTAAAACCCTCTGGACAGCATATCTACCAGAAGTAAAAATTCAAATATTTATCCTCTTAAAGCTCAATTTTCCCACATGTAGAAAGGAGGAAATAATGCCTAATTTATATCATTATTGTGAACATAAATGAGATAATATACATAAATCATTAAGTATGAATTTTGGAACGTAGACAATGCATAATTAGTAGATATTAGATTTGGATGGGAAAATTAATTTTTGCTTAATTGCCATCAAATGTGCCTTTTGTTATACAAAAAGTTTCTGAATTATTTCTTATGTATTGTGTCTATCTTGATTTTACCAGTTTCAACAAGGTCAGCCATATTATGTAGTCACTTTTTTCTTTAATCCCAATCTACTTTTGCTGCTAAGTCACTTCAGTCGTGTCCAACTCTGTGCGACCCCATAGACAGCAGCCCACCAGGCTCTCCCGTCCCTGGGATTCTCCAGGCAAGAACACTGGAGTGGGTTGCCATTTCCTTCTCCAATGCATGAAAGTGGAAAGTGTAGTTGCTCAGTCGTATCTGACCCTCAGCGACCATATGGACTGCAGCCTTCCAGGCTCCTCTGTCCATAGGATTTTCCAGGCAACAGTACTGGAGTGGGGTGCCATTGCCTTCTCTGAGGTGAGCCTAAACTATTTAGAAAGTTCCTGAGTTATGAACTATTGCTGGTTTTGAAGAATTTTTTTTTTTTAGATTACCTAATGGAATGTTATTCACCCTTAGGAATTCTTGGTAAATCAATATGAGACACACATAACTAAAGCATGAAAAGAACATGAGACTTTTTCATGTGGTTTAAGCCTTCAAACAAAATTTAAACCATCTCTAAAGCTGACTTTCAAACAAGCTTTTTTCACATTGGAAATGGGAAAAAAAATTGAATGAAGTGTTTGATTTCCGTTATCTCTTTCTACGTCTACCTTGAGAATGAAAGTGCCGCAAATCCTAATCAAAACTTCACATCTTGCCTGCAGCTTGGGGAGAGGAGTGTGAGCACCGGCACTGAGACGGCCTCAGTCAAAGCTCTGTCTCTCGTACGTTCAGTCAGGCGCACGCTCTCACTGAACAGAACGAGATTCAAGAGTAACTGGACTTTCACTGCTACGCAGGAACGAATTCCACGTTGATGGCACAATGGTACAAATGTGCGTGATTGCACAGATGCAGAACCTTACACAAATGACTAGTCAGTGACATCTCTTTTGTCTAAAATGTCTATTAATACATGATCCCAAGTAATCTGCTTGAGCTATACGACTAGTTAGTTATGTTGAAAAGGCTTTTTAAGGTCATCAAAATATTCTGTAACTGATCCAGGGAAGACAGGAGCCCTGCCCCTCAGTCAGTCCCCTTATTTCACGCAGAAATGGAATCCTCTTGCTGTTGTTGGTAATGACAGTACCATCCATGCCAAATGGTGAACGTCAGTGAGATGTCTTTTTGCTATTTGTCATGTGTAGTAAGGGACTCGGAGAAGGCAATGGCAAGCCACTCCAGTACTCTTGCCTAGAAAATCCCATGGATGGAGGAGCCTGGTAGGCTGCAGTCCATGGGGTCGCAAAGAGTCGGACACAACTGAGCGACTTTACTTTCACTTTTCACTTTCACCCATTGGAGAAGGAAATGGCAACCCACTCCAGTGTCCTTGCCTGGAGAATCCCAGGGAAGGGGGAGCCTGGTGGGCTTCCGTCTATGGGGTCACACAGAGTCGGACACGACTGAAGTGACTTAGCAGCAGCAGCAGCAGCAGTAAGGGACTGCCTTGTTAGCTCAGCTGGTGAAGAATCTGCCTGCAGTGCTGGAGACTTGGCTTTGATCCCTGGGTTGGGAAAATCCCCTAGAGAAGGGAAAGGCTACCCACTCCAGTATTCTGGCCTGGAGAATTCCATGGACCCCATTAAGAGTCAATCGGGTCTCTTCAGAGTCAGACATGACTGAGCAACTTTCGTTTTCACTTTCGTATGTAGTAAAGAATATTGACTAAGGAATATATTTGAGTCAGTTCTAATGAGGTGGATGAACCTAGAGCCTATTATATAGTGTGAAGTCAGAAAGAGAAAAATAAATACAGTATATTGACACATATATATGGAATCTAAAAAAATGGGCTGCATTTTTATTGTATTGCATACTTATTTGCAGAGCAGCAGTGGAGACACAGACAGAGAACAGACTCGCGGACACAGTGAGGAAAGGAGGGACAAACTTAGAGAACAATATTGAAACATTTACACGACCACGTGGAAAATGCGTAGCTGGTGGGCACTTGCTTATGACGCAGGGAACCCAAACCTGGTGCTCTGTGACCCCCTAGAGGGGTGGGATGGGTATGTGTATACCTGTGGCTGGTTCATGATGATACACGGCAGAAACTAACATAATGCTGTAAAGCAATTATCCTCCAATTAAAAACATAAACAATTTAAAAAGAATGTGAACCAAGTAATTAACTTGATAAATAAATAAAAATTGCTTTGCCCTCCAGAGTCTCAAACTATCTATATCAGCACCGTCTGTAGTTATTAGGAAATCTCCTTATTCTCCAGTTTCATCCTGGTTATAATAATGGAAGCAAGTACCTGATGGTTTAGGTTGGTTTCTAGCAGAAAGCTACCCAAGTTGACCTTCTCCTTTGTGAGCCCTTAGCTTCTCTCTTCCCAGTTCTCAAGCAGCTCACACTCTGAGAAACTGACTTGATCTCATGAAACAGGCACGAGAGTAGGTGGGCAGTCATCTGACCATCCTTGCTGCAATGGATTTAGCGTTGATTTATTTTTATGTTTTGCTAACATTCTTTTTATCTTGCAATACATTCCTCAGTTCCCTATGAGCTTGAGCACTGAAAGTCCATTCTCAATAAGAAACTCAACACTGAATGAAATATTGAATGAAACTTATCTGGAGTAAGAGACAAGTTTCATCTTAGAGTACAAAATGAAGCAGGGCAAAGGCTAACAGAGTTTTGCCATGAGAACACACTGGTCATAGCAAACACCCTCTTCCAACAATACACAAGATGACTCTACACATGAACATCACCAGATGGTCAACACCAAAATCAGATTGATTATATTCTTTGCAGCCGAAGATGAAGAAGCTGTATACAGTCAGCAAAAACAAGACCAGGAGCTGACTGGCTCAGGTCATGAACTCCTTATTCCAAATTCAGACTTAAATTGAAGAAATTAGGGAAAACCACTTGGCCATTCAGGTGTGACCTAAATCAAATCCCTTACAGTTCTACAGTGGAAGTGACGTATAGATTCAACAGATTAGATCTGATAGACACAATGGCTGAAGAACTATGGACGGAGGTTTATAAAATTGTACAGAAAGCAGCAATGAAAACCATCCTGAAGACAAAGAAATGCAAAAAGGCAAAATGGTTGTCTGAGGAGGCTTTACAAAGAGCTCAGAAAAGAAGTGAAAGATGAAGGAGAAAAGGAAAGATACACCCATCTGGATGCAGAGTTCCCAAGAATAACCAGGAGAGGTTATTTGCAATCAATGCAAAGAAATAGAGGAAAACAATAGAATAGGAAAGACTAGAGATCTCTTCAAGAAAATTAGAGATGCCAAGGGAACATTTCATGTAAAGAGGGGCAAAATAAAGGACAAAAATGGTATGATATGGACCTAACAGAAGTAGAAGATATTAAGAAGAGGTGACAAGAATACACAGAACTACACAGAAAAAGATCTTAATGACTCAGATAGCCTCAATGGTGTGATCACTCAACTAGAGCCAGATATCCTGGAGTGGGAAGTCAAGTGGGCCTCAGGAAACATCACTACGAACAAAGCTATTGGAGGTGATGGACTTTCAGCTTAGCTATTTCAAATACTAAAAGACAATGCTGGAAAAATGGTGCCAGCACTTTTGAAAAACTCAACAGTGACCCCAAGACTGGAAAAGGTCACCTTTCATTCCAATCCCAAAGAAAGACGATGCCAAAGAATGTTCAAACTACCCCACAGTCACACTCATCTCACATGCTAGCAAAGTCAGGCTCAAAATTCTCCAAGTCAGGCTTCAACAGTTCATGAACCATGAACTTCCAGATGTTCAAGCTGGATTTAGAAAAAGCAGAGAAATCAGAGATCAAATTGCCAACATCTGTTAGATCATGCAAAAAGCAGGAGAATTCCAGAAAAACATCTACCTCTACTTCACTGACTATGCTAAAGCCTTCAACTGTGTGGATCACAACAAACTGGAAAATTCTCCAAGAGATGGGAATGCCAGACCACCTTACTGGAGAAACAGGTATGCAGATTATGTTCCTGAGACACCTGTTTTCAGGTTAAGAAATTGCAGTTAGAACTGGACATGGAACAATGGACTGGTTCCAAATTGGGAAAGGAGTACATCAAGGCTGCATATTGTCACCCTGTTTATTTAACTTATATGTAAAGTGAGGGCTTCCCTGCTGGCTCAGAGGTTAAGTCTTCCCTGGTGGCTCAGAGGTTAAAGCGTCTGCCTCCAATGCGGGAGACCCGGGTTCAATCCCTGGGTCGGGAAGATCCCCTGGTGAAGGAAACGGTAACCCACTCCAGTATTCTTGCCTGGAGAATCCCATGGACGGAGAAGCCTGGTAGGCTACAGTCCACGGGGTCACAAAGAGTCTGACACTACTGAGCGGCGGAACGGAATGGAATGGAAAGTGCATTGTGCCAAATGCTGGACTGGTTGAAGCACAAGCTGGAATCAAGATTCCCAGGAGAAATATCAATAACCTCAGATACACAGATGACACCACACTTATGGCAGAAAGCAAGGAGGAACTAAAGAGCCTCTTGATGAAGGTGGAAAAGGAGAGTGAAAAAGCTGGCTTAAAACTCAACATTCAGAAAATTAAGATCATGGCAACTGGTCCCATCACTTCATGGCAGATAGATGGGGAAACATTGGAAACAGTGGCAGACTTTATTTTCTTGGGCTCCAAAATCACTGCAGATGGTGACTGCAGCCATGAAATTAAAAGATGCTTACTCCTTGGAAGAAAAGCTATGACCAACCTAGACAGCATATTAAAAAGCAGAGACATTATTTTGCCAACAAAGGTCCATCTAGTCAAAGCTATGGGTTTTTCAATAATCATGTATGGATGTGAGAGTTGGACTATGAAGAAAGCTGAGCACCGAAGAATTGATGCTGTTCAACTGTGGTGTTGGAGAAGATTCTCGAGAGTCCCTTGGACTGCAAGGAGATCAAACCAAGTCAACCCTAAAGGAAATCAGTCCTGAATATTTATTGGAAGGACTGATGTTGAAGCTGAAGCTCCAATCCTTTGGTCACCTCATGGGAAGAGCTGACTCATTAGAAAAGACCCCAATTCTGGGAAAGATTGAAGGCAGGAGGAGAAGGAGATGACAGAGGATAAGATGGTTGCATGGCATTAACGACTCTATGGACATGAGTTTGAGCAAGTTCCAGAAATTGGTGACAAGGAAGCCTAGCATGCTGCAGTCCATGGGGTTGCAAAGAGTCGGACACGATTGAGTGGCTGAACAACAACAATCTCAGGAAAACTGATAATAAACATAATTTGCATAAAACATTTCCCATCCACCATATGATGTTTGACCATGTGAAACCCAGAAGATGAGATTCTACTGAAGATGCCACAGCATCAGCTCTAACATCCATAAATGTTTTCAGAAAGTTATGTCCATACAACTCAAGTGCAACATGTGCAACTAGATTGGTGGGATTTACACACAGGTCTTCAGATTTTTTGTTTCGGGTCACATGAATTATTCTTTAAACTAGTTCTTCTGATTCTGATCATAAATTTCCTTTTACATGAACAAAATTAAAACAGTGTAGTTAATGCTTACTCCAATAGTAGAAAAACATTCAAAAACATTGATGATGTCTGTTTAATATCAGTGTTAGCAGAGATTTCAAGTACAAAGTCAGATACTTCTAATAATGAGCAACTGTTATCATCTAATACATAGATTCAAAGTAAAATTTGCTAGATTCAATCTAGTTGAACACAAAATAATCCAACTCTCTCCAACTACTCCTCAAGTTCATCAGTTAGTTCACTAGTTTGGATTTGGTATGGGTTTCTTTAGGCATACTAGTTATAGAAATGTAAATATCCTTTCAAGCTCCCTGTATTTTCCTAAAGCATCTAAATGTAATAAAAACAGATCTTAGTGATTTGGTTACACTCGATATTCTCTGCCTACTTAGAGAATGAAATACTAATGAAATCTCATAAAGATGGATAAATGAAAACTTCATAAGGCATTATTTTTAGCTGCTTACCATAGTTCTTTCAGATAATCTCTTGGGAAATATTGATAAAGGACCTTGGGCTACAGAACTGGTAGGAGTCAGAGAAAACAAGGACTGATACTCTGCTACAAAGGGAAGATGTAATGCAATCATTCCAATATAACTGAGATTTACCTATTTTCTTTTTTATTTTTAAATCATGATAATATAAAAAGCATAAAATAAAATGCAAAATTTCTGCTTTCATTGATGCTCATACAATTATTTTCTTATGTTTGACGTGCGCTCTCCAGATTCATGTCTATGCAGTTAACATATAGATAAATATGCAAACACATTAATAGATATATAGTTGGCTTGTTCATAATGGTGTCATGGTGTACAGTTTTCTCTTGCCATGCATCTATTACTAGAAATGTCTTGGGATTATTTTTATATCAAAACATATACATTTGTTCTTTTACTTTCTAAACACTTCAGGGCATGTGTTGATGGGCAGTTAGGTCGTTTCCAATTATTGTGCTATTTCAAGTGAAGCTTCCATGTACATCCTTGTGTGCTTGCGTGCTCAGTCGCTTCAGTCATGTCCCACTCTTTGCAACCCTATGGACTTTAACTTACCAGGCTTCTCTGTCCATGGGATTCTCCAGGCAAGGATACTGAAGTGGGTTGTCATGCCCTCCTCCAGGGATCTTCCCAACCCAGGGATCGAACCCATTTCTCCTGAGTCTCCTGCATTGACTGGCAGATTCTTTACTGCTGAACCACCAAGGAAGCCCATAGGCATTCTTACATGTCTTTTTTGCACACAAGTGACCATTTCTCTGGGAGAGAAGTGCCTTTTAGATGTAACAGATAGATACCCTTATTTAAAAATCCATACCAACTTGGAATTGCACAAGTGGAACACAAGTTCACCACACCCTCAACAACACTTTGGATATTAGCGATTTCTGCCAGTCTGAAGCAAATTGTATGCTTTGTTTAATTTGCATTTTCCTACTTTTTTTATATTAACCATTGAATATGCTTTGCACAGTTTTCTATTGTTGTTCTTTCTTATTCATTTATAAGAACTTATTGTATACTAGAGTGCATCACTTGTTTCTTGATTCTTTGGTGGTATATTTTGTCATGTAGGGGATTTTATGGGAGGTAAGATTTGTCAATAATTTTTGTTTGGCTTCTAAGCTTTGTGTGGCAAGCAGAACCCCCCTAAACTAGACAGTCTGTATTTCCTTCTATTAATTATACACATGTGTGCTTAGTCACTTCAGTTGTGTCCGACTCTTTGCTACCCTATGGACTGTAGCCTGCCAGACTCCTCTGTCCATGGGATTCTCCAGGCAAAAATACTGGAATGCGTTGCTGTTACCCCTTCCAGAGGATCTTCTCCACCCAGGGATTGAACCCACATCTCCAGCACTTCCTCCATTGCAGACAAATTCTTTACCACTGAGCATGTATTATATACAAATATATATTTACACATACATGTACATTATAGATTTTACATATATATGTAAACTTTATATATTTATTGTTTTATTTGTGTACCAATACATTTTGAATTTATTTTTACTTCTGGGGTTTTGTCTCAAAGAAATAATGCTAACTCTGACTAGAAAAATAAACTTCAATATTATCTTCCAAAACACTTATTATTTCTGTTTATATTTTAATCCACTTTAATAAATTACGCTTCTTTATGTGTCCAGGATATACGTTTTTGTTTATCAACTTGGCAGTTTCTTATAACAGCATTCATCATTTAATTACTGATTTAAAATGCTGTCTTTTTATCTCATTATAAACATTTTATGTGGCACTGATGCTGAGTTCTCTTCTACTTCATTTTTTCACTCATTTTTTCTGAGTTAGTACAATTACAGTTATTGAAATTTTAGAGTATGCTTTGCATTTGGAAGCTATAAACTCTCTTTGTTCTCTTTCAAAAGAAAAACAAAAAAAAATTTGACAAGTCTCAAGCATTTTCTCCTGCCTACATTTCATCTAAAAGATCTGCTTTCTTTAATTATGGAGGTTGGTTAATACCTTTTGTCCCTATGAGTACAGAGACAGAGAGTTATTGGAGAAGACAGGAAATATTTAGTCCATGACATCAGAAAGCTAAATGTTCATAAACCATGTGTCTAACTCTTTTCGACCCCACAGACTGTAGCCTGCCAGCCTCCTCTTTGCAGCCAGGCTCCTCTCTCATGGAATTTTCCAGGCAAGAATCATGGAGTGGGTTGCCATTTATTCCTTCAGGGGATCTTCTGGACCCAGAGATCGAACTGGAGGCTCCTGCATTGTAGGTGGATTCTTTACCATGAAACCACCTGGGAAGCCTGTTCCAGGAGTGCTGGGGCTCGTAACCAAAAACTGGGTAAGGGTTTTGTACTTTTGGAGGGCCAGGAAGCCTCAGATTACACATACTCTGAGATAAGCAGGGAAGGAACAGAGGCTGAGAAGGAACCACGTGAACCATGGAGGCAAGGTCACGTGTCTGTCCATACTGTACAGTCCCATGTGACAGTCCCCTCATTCATTCCAGAGTCAGAATCCTCAGTGATCAATACAGGACACATCCCTCGGGTTCTCCTGTAGATGCAAGTAGCCATATGATTCTATTCCAAGTCTCACTGTGCAAAAGGCAGCCACAGCCGGTAATGGTCCTAAAATGTAATGAAATACTTAACCAAATAAATATAGAACTTAACTTGGAGCAGATAGAGGATAAAGTTAATGTCTATGAGGGGTTCAGTTCAGTTCAGTCGCTCAGTCGTGTCTGACTCTGCGACCCCATGAATCATAGCACACCAGGCCTCCCTGTCCATCACCAACTCCCAGAGTGTACTCAAACTCATGCCCATCGAGTCGGTGATGCCATCCAGCCATCTCATCCTTTGTAGTCCCCTTCTTCTCCTGTCCCCAATGCCTCCCACCATGAGGGTCTTTTCCAATGAGTCAACTCGTCACATGAGGTGGCCAAAGTATTGGAGTTTCAGCTTTAGCATCAGTCCTTCCAATGAACACCCAGGATTGATCTCCTCTAGAACGGATTGGTTGGATCTCCTTGCAGTCCAAGGTACTCTCAAGAGTCTTCTCCAACACCACAGTTCAAAAGCATCAATTCTTCGGCGATCAGCTTTCTTCACAGTCCAACTCTCACATCCATACATGACCACGGGAAAAACCATAGCCTTGACTAGACAGACCTTGGTTGGCAAAGTAATGTCTCTGCTTTGTAATATGCTATCTAGGTTGGTCATAACTTTCCTTCCAAGGAGCAAGCGTCTTTTAATTTCATGGCTGCAGTCACCATCTGCAGTGATTTTGGAGCCCAAAAAATTAAAATCTGACACTGTTTCCACTGTTTCTCCATCTATTTCCCATGAAGTGATGATGCCATGATCTTCATTTTCTGAATGTTGAGCTTCAAGCCAACCTTTTCACTCTCCTCTTTCACTTTCATCAAGAGGCTTTTTAGTTTCTCTTTACTTTCTGCCATAAGGGTGGTGTCATCTGTATATCTGAGATTATTGTTATTTCTCCTGGCAATCTTGATTCCAGCTTGTGGTTCTTCCAGCCCAGTGTTTCTCATGATGTACTCTGCATATGAGGTGTATGCTGGGAGGGATTGGGGGCAGGAGGAGAAGGGGATGACAGAGAATGAGATGGCTGGATGGCATCACCGACTCGATGGACATGAGTTTGAGTGAACTCCGGGAGTTGGTGATGGACAGGGAGACCTGGCGTGCTGTGATTCATGGGGTCGCAAAGAGTCAGACATGACTGAGCGACTGAACTGAACTGAAGGTACTATTGCTAGCAACTTTCTTCTCTCTGATATCCAAAACAAGTAGAGAATAGAGAGGAGATGAAGCTGATTTCAAAAGGGAAAAGTTGGTAGTGATTATTTGAATAAATCCTGCTCTGTGTTTGCACCACCCTAAACAAAGCCTCTACAATCTTGTCTTTATAGAGTTATCGTGTTGGCCAAATGAATTCATTCAGCTAATGAATTCATTGTTCAACAACATTCTTGGTAAAAATGAAAACTATGTCTTTTATTTCTACTTAAAACCAAATAAACTTTGTTG
The DNA here is from genome assembly GCF_049115385.1 of Moschus berezovskii. Taxonomy (NCBI): domain Eukaryota; kingdom Metazoa; phylum Chordata; class Mammalia; order Artiodactyla; family Moschidae; genus Moschus; species Moschus berezovskii. Next base: position 12,344,504 of record NC_142477.1, on the reverse strand, counting down.
GTCAACCCAAAAAGTGGTATCACCATCCACATAATGTTTAGTGCAAGGAAACTCAGACTTGCCCTATACAATTCCTTCCTCCCACAAATCTAATATAACATCTAGTCCTATTGATTTTACTTCCTGTATATTTTTTGGATGTGTTAATTCATCTCAAACTTCCATCACCTGATTCAGATCACTATCAGCTCTCATCTGGGTTAATGTCATTGTCCCCCAACTGTCTTCCCAACTTCATCCTTGTTCCTCTGCCCATATTCCTTGCAAGTAACCAAAATAGCATCAATAAGGCAAAAATTTTAAAAATCTAATCAATCACTCGATTATTAACCCCACATTCTGGGGGACAGAAACCATGGGGTCGAATTTCCCTGCTAACCTGGCATCCAGACTTCAGCTTCATTTCTCATGGCTCACATTGTGGCTCATTAATCCCCACTCACATTTATTATTTCATTTCTTAACATCCCCAGCACTTACTCCCATCACCTAGAAGATCCTTGATGACTGCTCTCTTCTATACCATTCCTCTGCCATTGTTGTTGGTCAGTCACTAAGTCCTGTCCAACTCTTTGCAACCTCATGGACTGCAGCATGCTAGGCGCCTCCATAATTCACTGTCTCCAGGAGTTTACGCAAGCTCATATTATCCAACCATCTCAACCTCGGTTGTCCCCCTTGCCTCCTGCCTTCAATCTTTCTCAGCATCAAGGTCTTCCCCAATGAGTCAGCTCTTTGAAACAGGTGGCCAAAGGATTGAAGCTTCAGCTTCCATATAAGTCCTTCCATACTTTACCTGACTAGTGCCTATTCAGCCTTCCTGTCTCCACCAAATGGCAATCCCTCGGTCTACCACCAGTTTATTCTCCCATGAAGTCCCATATCATCCCATATTTTACCTTTGTAAAGTCTGTATGATTATGTGTTTGTCTATCTTTCCCTCTAGAATGCAAGTTCCAGGGTGATGACAGAAGAACCAGCCAGACATGATCACATGCAGCTTCCTTCTTGTCTTCTGTTTTCATCATTCTGATATCAGTTCAGTTCAGTCGCTCAGTAGTGTCTGACTGTTTGCAACCCCATGAATCACAGCACGCCAGGCCTCCCTGTCCATCACCAACTCCCAGAGTTCACTCAAACTCATGTCCATCGAGTCGGTGATGCCATCACCCATCTCATTCTCTGTCGTCCCCTTCTCCTCCCGCCCCCAATCCTTCCCAGCATCAGAGTCTTTTCCAGTGAGTCAACTCATCGCATGAGGTGGCCAAAGTATTGCACTTTCAGCTTTAGCATCAGTCCTTCCAATGAACACCCAGGATTGATCTCCTTTAGAATGGACTGGTTGGATCTCCTTGCAGTATAAGGGACTCTCAAGAGTCTTCTCCAACACCACAGTTCAAAAGCATCAATTCTTCGGTGATCAGCTTTCTTCACAGTCCATCTCTCACATCCATACATGACCACGGGAAAAACATAACCTTCACTAGACGGACTTTGGTTGGCAAAGTAATGTCTCTGCTTTTTAATATACTATCTAGGTTGGTCATAACTTTCCTTCCAAGGAGTAACCGTCTGTTAATTTCATGGCTGCAATCAGCATCTGCAGTGATTTTGGAGCCCAAAAAAAATAAAGTCTGACACTGTTTCCACTGTTTCCCCATCTATTTCCCATGAAGTGATGGTACCTGTTGCCATGATCTTTGTTTTCTGAATGTTGAGCTTCAAGCCAACCTTTTCACTCTCCTCTTTCACTTTCATCAAGAGGCTTTTGAGTTCCTCTTCACTTTCTGCCATAAGGGTGGTGTCATCTGCATATCTGAGGTTATTGATATTTCTCCCAGAAATCTTGATTCCAGCTTGTTCTTCTTCCAGCCCAGCGTTCCTCATGATGTACTCTGCATATAAGTTAAATAAGCAGGGTGACAATATTCAACCTTGAAGTACTCCTTTTCCTATTTGGAACCAGTCTGTTGTTCCATATACAGTTCTAACTGTTGCTTCCTGACCGGCATACAGGTTTCTCAAGAGGCAGGTCAGGTGGTCTGGCATTCCCATCTCTATCAGAATGTTCCACAGTTTATTGTGATCCACACAGTCAAAGGCTTTGGCATAGTCAATGAAGCAGAACTAGATGTTTTTCTGGAACTCTCTTGCTTTCTCCATGATCCAGCGGATGTTGGCAATTTGATCTCTGGTGCCTCTGCCTTTTCTAAAACCTGCTTGAACATCTGGGAGTTCACAGTTCACATATTGCTGAAGCCTGGCTTGGAGAATTTTGAGCATGACTTTACTAGCATGTGAGATGAGTGCAATTGTGCAGTAGTCTGAGCATTCTTTGGCATTGCCTTTCTTTGGGATTGGAGTGAAGACTGACCTTTTCCAGTCCTGTGGCCACTGCTGAGTTTTCCAAATTTGCTGGCGTATTGAGTGCAGCACTTTCACAGCATCATCTTTCAGGATTTGAAATAGCTCAACTGGAATTCCATCACCTCCACTAGCTTTGTTCGTAGTCATGCTTTCTAAGGCCCACTTGACTTCACATTTCAAGATGTCTGGCTCTAGGTGAGTGATCATGCCATCGTGATTATCTTGGTCATGAAGATCTTTTTTGTACAGTTCTTCTGTGTATTCTTGCCACCTCTTCTTAATATCTTCTGCTTCTGTTAAGTCCATACCATTTCTGTCCTTTATCAAGCACATCTTTGCATGAAATATTCCCTTGGTATCTGATATCATTGGTTCTCAAATATTAGCATGGAGAAGGCAATGGCAACCCACTCCAGTACTCTTGACTGGAAAATCCCATGGATGGAGGAGCCTGGTGGGCTGCAGACCATGGGGTTACTAAGAGTTGGACACGACAGTGACTTCACTTTCATTTTTCACTTTCATGCATTGGAGAAGGAAATGGCAACCCACTCCAGTGTTGGCAACTCATTCTCTTGCCTGGAGAATCCCAGGGATGGGGGAGTCTGGTGGGCTGCCATCTATGGGGTTGCACAGAGTCAGACACAACTGAAGGGACTTAGCAGCAGCAGTAGCAGCAAATATTAGCATGTATCACAAATGCCACCTTGTTAAGACACAGGCTTTGGGAACCCCACCTCCAGATTTCCTATTCAGTACGTAAGGGCAGACACCACAGAATTAACATCTTTAACCAGTTCTTAAGTGACATTGATGCTGCTACTTCTGGTACTCCATTTAAGAATCATTGAAATAAGGTAACTTTGTGTCCCCACAGCCTGACCTAAGTGTATAGAGTCACAGGTCATGAATTCCTTCTGGGTCCAACACAGAACTACATTCCAGGAAACAGGAACTGTATTCATAGTTTCATTATTGATTTTCACTGTGTCCTGTGCAAATCATTAAGTATTAACATACACAACTTCATCTTTGAACAAAATGCTGACCTAACTGTTTGGGGATGTAAACTATTGCAATCCATTTTAGAGCTTCAAAATTGTATTGAAGCGTTCAGCAATTACTGCCTTATGATGCAATATTGATCACAATCCAGCTATCTTATTGACTCAATGCATATTAATTATTGATGGAAATTGTCTGCCTGAGATTCTAATTCAATTAAATGTTGTCATCATCCTCATGGTAAAGTTGCATTAATCATCAGGACTGTTCACTGCCGAATGGTTTAAGTGTCCCACCCAGCGTTGATCTGTGAGTATATTGCTTTGTAACTAAAAACAAGTCAGACAGTGATGAGTGTGATGTTTATTGGGAACTGAATTATGTCTCCAATACTTCACTAGTTTTGTCCTATTGACCCGAAGTTCCAGGTCATAAACTGGGACATAGCTAAATGTTTTATGTATTAAAGTGAATTTTCCAAAAAAAATAAACACACACATTCAGTGCACATAGTTTGTTTGGTTTATACAGACATATATTGCTTCTACCTGAAAAGTAGGATCATTTAACACACTGAACTGTAGCCTTAAACCAGATGATCTAGACCACCTGCTTCTGTATACATCCAACATCGGGAACATAAACAATTGTCAGAGTGGCTGTGTCGATTTAGATTCCCATCAAGAGGGTTCCCTTTCCTCCACACCCTTTTCAAGATGTATTGCTTGTAGATTTTTTAATGATGGATATTCTGATCAGTGTGAGGTAGTTTGGTTTTACACTGTAAATCCTCATTGCAGCTTGGATTTATATTTACATTGTAGTTTGGATTTGCATTTCTCTGATAATGAAATCCTTGAGCATCTTTTCATGTGTTTGTTAGCCATCTGAATGTCTTCTTTGGTGAAGTGTCTGTTTAGATCTTCTGTCTGTTTTGTAATTTGGTTGCTGTTTTTCTGGTATGAAGCTGCATGAGCTGCTTGTATATTTTGGAGATCAATCTTCTGTTAGTTGTTTCATTTGCTACTACTTTCTCCCATTCTGAGGGTTGTCTTTTTACCTTATTTATAGTTTCCTTTGTTGTTTGAAAAAAATCTTCTAAGTTTAATTGGATCCCATTTGTTTATTTTTGTTTTTATTTCCATTACTGGACATTATTTTTTAAAAGCTAGGTATAAAAGTACCATATGACCCAACAATCCCACTACTGGGTGTATGCCCTGAGGAAACCATAACTGAAAAAGATGCATGTATCCCAGTGTCCATTGCAGCACTATTTACAATGGCTAGGACATGGATGCGATCTATATGTCCCTCAACACATGAATGGATGAAGAAGCTTTCTACAAATCTACAATGAATTACATTGTTACATGTCTACAGTTCAGTCAGTTCAGTTCAGTTCAGTTCAGTCGCTCTGTCATGTCCGACTCTCTGCGACCCCATGAATCACAGCACGCCAGGCCTCCCTGTCCATCACCAACTCCCGGAGTTCACTCAAACTCATGTCCACAGAGTCGGTGATGCCATCCAGCCATCTCATTCTCTGTCGTCCCCTTCTCCTTCCGCCCCCAACCTTTCGCAGCATCAGAGTCTTTTCCAGTGAGTCAACTCATCGCATGAGGTGGCCAAAGTATTGCAGTTTCAGCTTTAGCATCAGTCCTTCCAAAGAACACCCAGGATTGATCTCCTTTAGAATGGACTGGTTGGATCTCCTTGCAGTCCAAGGGGACTCTCAAGAGTCTTCTCCAGCACCACAGTTCAAAAGCATCAATTCTTTGGCGATCAGCTTTCTTCAATTACTCAGCCTTAAAAAGGAATGCATTTGAGTCAGTTCTAATGAGGTGGATAAACCTAGAACCTATTATACAGAGTAGAGTAAGTCAGAAAGAAAAAAACGAATGTCATATATTAATGCATGTACCTGGACTCTAGAAAGATGGCACTGATGAACCTATTTGCAGGGCAGCAGTGGAGACGCAGACGCAAACAGGCTTAGGGATACAGTGGGGGAAGGAGAGGCTGGGACACATTGAGAGCATGGAAACATACATTCCCACATGTAAAATCCATAGCCAGTGGGAATTTTCTGTATGATGCAGGGAGCTCAAGCCTGGTACTCTGTGACAACCTAGAGGGTTGGGATGGAGTGAGAGGATCAAGAGAGAAGGGACATATGTATGCCTATGACTGATTCATGCTGTTGTACGTCAGGAAACAGCACAATATTGTAAAGCAATTATCCTCCAATTGAAAAACAAAGTGTCAGAAAACCATTTTTATAATATAAGAAAACCCTGTGATTTCTGAGAACACATTTCCAAAGAAATACATTTGTGTCTGTGAATTTCTCCCATACTCCATCATATACATAATAAAACTATCTGTGCCTGTGAATGCGTAAGACACATCCATCCAGGGAGATACTATACTCTCTTCACAGAAGTTTTGAGGTGACTGGTCAGTGGATTTAGGCTAGCGAAGAAAGATAAATCATTGGAAGAAGTGACCACTAAGGAAAATTCTTACCCTTACTGAACTATGTCTCTAAATGGATTCCTGATTTGGTGGTGATGGACCAGCATTCCATGTGGACCACAAGTGCAGAAATGCCTTACAATGAGTTGCCTCTCCTCATAGACTCCACGGGCTTCCCTGGTGGCTCAGACAGTAAAGAATCTGCCTGCAATGCAGGAGATCCAGGTGTGATCCCTGGGTTGGAAAGGCCCCCTGGAGAGGCAAATAGCTACTCACTCCAGTATTCTTGCCTGGAGAATTCCGTGGAGAGAGGAGACTGGTGGGCTACAGTCCATAGCGTCTCAAAGAGTCAAATAGAACTGAGTGACTATCTCTATAACTTCACTTTTCACTTTCATAGACTCAAACCAGTACCTCACCAGAGGACTCATGTTTGCTCCACCAGATCTTGGCACATGACTTTACCCAGTCCTACTGTGAACTTCCCACTGCTTAGATATCTTGGGTCAATGGTGTGTTCAACTGATGCTTTGAATCATAACTAATGTTTCCTCTAGGAGTCATGGCTTCCACTGCTGAACTGAGGATCCCAGGCACATTTGAAGGAAGAAGACCAAGGGAGTTTCTCGTCATCTCCTTGTGAAATCAAGGGTCACCATAGAAGAGGATGAAGCCTACACAAGCCCCTGGGGAGAATGCTTTGACCTGATTGTATACAAATCACAGAATGCCTCTATCTGTGAAGCCCACCAGGGTATTCACTTTTTCAGAACCTATATCCTTTTTTTTAAAATTTATTTTATTGTAGGCAAATTGCCTTACATTAATATATTGGTTGGTTGTGCCATACATTGACACGAATCCGCCCCGGGTGTACATGTGTTCCCTTTCTTGAACCCCCCTCCCACTTCCCTCTTCCCCATATCCTCCCTCCAGGTCATCCCGGTGCACCAGCCCCAAGCATCCTGTATCATGCGTCAAACCTGGACTGGTGATTCATTTCACATATGATAATATACATGCTACAATGCTGTTCTCCCCAATCATCCCACCTTCACCCTCTCCCACAGAGTCCCAAAGACTGTTCTATATACCTATGTCTCTTTTGCAGTCTCATATACAGCGTTAAGGTTACCATCTTTCTAAATTCCATATATATGCGTTAGTATACTGTATTGATGTTTTTCTTTCTGGCTTACTTCACTCTGTATAATAGGCTCCAATTTCATCCACCTCATTAAAACTGATTCAAATGCATTCTTTTTGATGGCTGAATAATACTCCATTGTGTATATGTACCAAAGCTTTCTTATCCATTCGTCTGCAGATGGACATCTAGGTTGCTTCCATGTCCTGGCTATTATAAACAGTGCTGCAGTGAACATTGGAGTACATGTGTCTCTTTCAATTCTGGTTTCCTCGGTGTGTATGCCCAGGAGTGCGATTGCTGGATCATATGACAGTTCTACTTCCAGTTTTTTGAGGAATCTCCAGACTGTTCTCCATAGTGGCTGTACTAGTTTGCATTCCCACCAACAGTGTAAGAGGGTTCCCTTCTCTCCACACTCTCTCCAGCATTTATTGCATGTAGACTTTTGGATAGCAGCCATTCTGACTGGTGTGAAATGGTATCTCATTGTGGTTTTGATTTGCATCTCTCTGATTATGAGGGATGTTGAGCATTTTTTCATGTGTTTGTTAGCCATCTTTATGTCTTCTTTGGAGAATTGTCTGTTTAGTTCTTTGGCCCATTTTTTGATTGGGTCACTTATTTTTCTGGAATTGAGCTGCAGGAGCTGCTTGTATAATTTGGAGATTAATCCTTTATCAGTTGCTTCATTTGCTATTATTTTCTCCCATTGTGAAGGCTGTCTTTTCACCTTGCTTAGAGTTTCCTTTGCTGTGCAGAAGCTTTTGATTTTAATTAGGTCCCATTTGTTTATTTTTGCTTTTATTTCCAATATTCTGGGAGGTGGGTCTTGGAGGATCCTGCTGTGATTTATGTCGGAGAGTGTTTTGCCTACGTTCTCCTCTAGGAGTTTTATAGTTTCTGGTCTTACATTTAGCTCTCTAATCCATTTTGAGTTTATTTTGGTGTATGGTGTTAGGAAGTGTTCTAGTTTCATTCTTTTACAAGTGGCTGACCAGTTTTCCCAGCACCACTTGTTAAAGAGACTGTCTTTTCTCCATTTTATATTCTTGCCTCCTTTGTCAAAGATGAGGTTTCCATAGATGCGTGGATTTATCTCTGGGCTTTCTATTTTGTTCCATTGATCTATATTTCTGTCTTTATGCCAGTACCATACTGTCTTGATGACTGTGGCTTTGTAGTAGAGCCTGAAGTCCGGCAGGTTAATTCCCCCAGTTCCAGTTTTCTTCCTCAAGATTGCTTTGGCTATTCGAGGTTTTTTGTATTTCCATACAAATTGTGAGATTATTTGTTCTAGTTCTGTGAAAAATATTGTTGGTAGCTTGATAGGGATTGCATTGAATGTATAAATTACTTTGGGTAGTATACTCATTTTTACAATATTTATTCTTCCAATCCATGAACACGATATATTTCTCCATCTATTAGTGTCCTCTTTGATTACTTTCACTAGTGTTGTATAGTTTTCTATGTACAAGTCTTTTGTTTCCTTAGGTAGATATATTCCTAAGTATTTAATTCTTTTCATTGCAACAGTGAATGAAATAGTTTCCTTAATTTCTCTATTTTCTCATTATTAGTGTATGGGAATGCAAGGGATTTCTGTGTTTTGATTTTATATCCTGCAACTTATCCTTTTGAACACAAGCAGCAGGACCATTCATCAGGAGGATCCCCAGGTCTGTATCCCAACCTCTCCAGAGTCAAAGTGGACATCTTGCTTTGCAGATCCCAAGTTATTTAATAAGTGCATATACGTGTAGATGTATAAATGGCTATATGTACATAGGTATGTCTAGGTGTTTGTGTGTGTGTGAGAGAGAGGTGTGTGATATGAATGGGCAGGTTGCTTCCCTTTAGGTCACATCAGGCAAAAAAAAGAATAAAAAATTGACAGATTTGGCAGTTTGAAGGTATATCCTAAGTAAACATCTTTAAAGCCAGAAGAGAAAAACTGAAATGCCTGTATACATATGTGCAAAAGTTTAAATTTTTCTAGATTAGATCCTTGACAAGATCTGAACAATGGGAAATTATTTTCCTGTTGGCTTTACTTAGTTTTCTCCTAACTGTTCAAATTTACTCCAGTGTCAGTTCATATGGAGGAGGGCACAGCAACTCACTCTAGTGTTCTTGCCTGGAGAATCCCATGGACTGAGGAGCCTGATGGGCTACAGTCCATGGGATCACAAAGAGTAGGACTCGACAGCATGCACACACACAGTGAACTGCAAGCATACATAAACACACCTATCCCCATACATATATAAATACAAACTGTCACAAACATATAGTACCAGGTATATAGCAGGCACCTATCTATTGTTGAACGAATGACCAAACAATAAGATTATACCTCAAATACTGATTTTTGATTGGGGACCACCCTAGAGTCTTGCATCATTTATAATCACTTGTGGACCTTCAAGTGACCCAGCCTGCACTGAGTTTCCTCTGTCTTGTTCTCTTTGTAGACTTTAACCTCTGTTCCACCTCAGTATGGCGCCTGGGTCTCATGACCTCCTGGAGCCACCATACCACCTAGGATCCCCTCCTTGGAGAACCAGCTGCAAAGGAACACGATCTTGGTCATATATATAAGTCAGACGTCAGAGGAGGTCCCAGTTTGTGGGACCCAGAGCTTACTGACTTTGGGAGACCTCTTAAAAATACAACACAATGAAGAATTCAAAATTAGAAACAAAAGTAAATCTTTGCACGAAATGAAAAAAGAAATATGATATTTGGATGTATACTCTTTAATGACCTCTTCATCTGATTGATTTTGTTAAATCTTCTCTTGAGAGTTTGGAAAAATAGCTTAGTCTTTTCTCAAGCATGAATATTCAAAATTTGGTTTCCTGTAATTGCCAGTTTAAAATTGTATTTTATCTTTGCATCTTATTATTGGTCATGTTAGGTCAGTTTTGTTGTTTTGTCAAATTTGGAGAAATATTTACCAAGTTTTTTTCATATAAGAGCTGTTAGACATACTTACAGTTTTTATAAAACTATGTTCTTTCGTGTATGTATATCCAGTCATGTCCAACTCTTTGTGCCCCATGGACTGTGCCCACCAGGCTCCTCTGTCCATGGGATTCTCCAGGCAAGAATACTGGAGTGGGTTGCCATTTTCAACTCCAGGGGATCCTCTGAACCCAAGGATTGAATCTGCGTCTCTTTCGTCTCCTGCATTGGCAGGTGGATCCTTTACTGTGCCACCTGGGAGGGCCTTGAATAGTCATGAACAAGATCCAGGTCCACTGCTTAAAGTATTTTACATCTGGTGGTTGGAAGACCGTCCCCCAGACCGGCTCCTGGCTCTGCATAACCAAGCCTTCTTTCCTCCTCAGTGCTCACATACCTCTGGATCTTGGAGCCATCAGGCAGGTTCTTCCCATCATATGGCCTCTAACCCTGCCCTCGTGTAGTGATTCCAGGTAAACATATTCCTGGGGCTTTTTCTACACAGCCACGGGTAGCAGTAACTTAACAGTACACAGCCATGACCGAGAATCACACAAACATACCTCCTCACAGCCGGACTGAATGTAAACCCTATTCAACACTCAACTTCCTCAACGCTTCCTCCATAAACATCAATGACAAACAGCCAAGTGGGGAAGTGTGACAGAGAGGGAGACAAGTAGAAAGTGTCCGCTGGTTTAGCCAGGTGGAGTAATAATATCTTTAGCTATAAATGTTACTTAAACATGTGAGTGTATGAACGCACTGCTTGGATGTGGTTGGGCATGTAAGGGAGCCTTAAGCTAAAGCTTCTTGATCAGCTCGACTCTATCAGATCTGGAGACTGGGCTATGGTGGGGAATTCATTGGCTCTTCATCTATTTCCCTCTGGGGCCACCTGGTCTCTTGCCTCTGCTTATCCAAGCCCTTGCTTCCCATCACTTTCCCCAGTTCATCCCTTGCTGACTGGAGCCCTAGACAGCCCTCTGTTATCATTCAGTTCAAGCATCTATCACTGTCTATCTGTGATCTGTGACTCTTAGTCCATCTTGGCAAGGCAATGTGATTAAGGTCCCGGTAAGAAAGAGGAGAGTGAAAAGGTTGGCTTAAAGCTCAACATTCAGAAAACAAAGATCATGGCATCTGGTCCCATCACTTCATGGGAAATAGATGGAAAAACAGTGGAAACAGTGTCAGACTTTATTTTTTGGGGCTCCAAAATCACTGCAGATGCTGATTGCAGCCATGAAATTAAAAGACGCTTGCTCCTTGGAAAAAAAGTTATGACCAACCTTGATAGTATTTTAAAAAGCAGAGACATTACTTTGCCAACCAAGGTCCGTCTAGTCAAGGCTATGGTTTTTCCCGTGGTCATGTATGGATGTGAGAGTTGGACTGTGAAGAAAGCTGATCACCGAAGAATCGATGCTTTTGAACTGTGGTGTTGGAGAAGACCCTTGAGAGTCCCTTATACTGCAAGGAGATCCAACCAGTCCATTCTAAAGGAGATCAATCCTGGATGTTCATTGGAGGGACTGATGCTAAAGCTGAAGCTGCAATACTTTGGCCACCTCATGCGACGAGTTGACTCACTGGAAAAGACTCTGATGCTGGGAAAGTTTGGGGGCGGGAGGATAAGGGGACGACCGAGAATGAGATGGCTGGATGGCATCACCGACTCTGTGGACATGAGTTTGAGTGAACTCCGGGAGTTGTTGATGGACAGGGAGGTCTGGCGTGCTGTGATTCATGGGGTCGCGGAGAGTCGGACACGACTGAGCGACTGAACTGAACTGAACTGAACAGTCCATGGGCTGGCCTGTGCCTGGGGAGGTTAGGGTCAGCCAATCCTGCCAGAATTGTGGACAGACCCAAATTCTCACAGCTGTATTTGGAGTTATTAGAGTGTATCCAAGTGGGCTTCTGAACTTTCTGCAGCCTTGGCACACATTGTGCTTCTGCTGGTCACCTTAATCTCGATATTTTCCTTTTCTCAATGCAGCTGCCATCACTTCCTAAAGGAAACTTTTTCTAATCCTGCCAATCAAAAGCTGTCTGTGCATTATAATTGCCATTCATAGTTTATCTGGTCAGATACAGGTGCTGCCACCAGTGGTATATACCGAGTATGTAGCTAAATTCCTGGCACAGATCAGACACTCAACAGATGTCTAATGAATGAGGGAGTGGATGAATGGAATGTTCACCAGTAAAATATAATTAACTTGACATGGGTCCGTTATGTCAGGATTCGGATACATCTGCAAACACATTTCCACTGGTGCCTATTGCTGCAAGAAAATAATGAAAAAAAAACAAAAGCTGTATGTGCAATAACAATAAAAGGGAAGGTTGGCCAGAGTCCTCAAACAGATGTTTGCTGCTAACAGTCAACACTGATTGATTACATGAATTCCAAAAGTTTAGTGTTTGTGTGTGTGTGTTAATCTACAAACAGTATACATAGCACACACATAAAATTGGGCTTCCCTGGTGGCTCCGATGGTAAAGAATCCACCTGCAGTGCAGGAGACCTGGGTCGACCCCTGGGTCAGGAAGATCCCCTGGAGAAGGGATGGCTACCCACTCCAGTATTATTGACTGGAGAATTCTATGGACAGAGGAGCCTAGCAGGCTACAGCCCAGAGGGTCACAAAGAGTTGAACACAACTGATCAACTACCACTTTCACTCCCCCATAGAAATGGCCATTTTTATCTGACATTTTATTGATATCCTAGGCCACATCCTAAAGGAGATCAGTCCTGAATGTTCATTGAAAGGACTGATGTTGAAGCTGAAACTCCAATACTTTGGCCACCCGATGCAAAGAGCTGACTCATTTGAAAAGACCCTCATGCTGGGAAAGATTGAAGGCAGGAGAAGAAGGGGATGACAGAGGATGAGATGGTTGGATGGCATCACTGACTCAATGGGCATGAGTTTGGGTAAACTCCGGGAGTTGGTGATGGTCGGGGAGGCCTGGTGTGCTGCGGTCCGTGGGGTCCCAAAGAGTCGGACACAACTGAGTGACTGAACTGAACTGAAGTAAGCCACAGATTCATACATTATTTGTTTTAAAGGTGGCTGGAGAACGAGCTTAATCAAGATTTCCTTTAACGGTATATTTGGAGACCTTTGTGGATTTTTGATGTTCTGATTTACTGCACTGAGAATAGAGCAGGTGGGATGTGGCGTGGTGAGGTGCTGGGGGGCGATGGGAGGCCTGTTCCGCTCCCGTCTGTTTGTAGCACAAGACTGGAGCCAGTCATGCTGATGTTTCGTTTGCTTTCCACCTTAACCTGGTAAACGCCCTTGTCCCCTTTCACAAAGGTGTTTTTTATGACAAGACTTCTAGTTGACAGCTTCCCTTTATTATTCCCAGGTAATTTATAAGCTTATTTTTCTTCATTCCAGCTTATTTTTATAGCACTAATGCTCAGACTTTAGAACAACTTGTCTTAAACACTTACTCCTTCTGAGAAAACAAGTATGAAAACATCGTAAAATATTATAGAGATAAACCTTTACAGCCCACCTATACATCATCAGAATTGGCTGATGGCAGTTTCATGTTGGGGAGGCACCTCCTAAAGATACATAAGGGCTCATATTTTAATAGCTTTCTTGTTTTTCCCCTTCTTACTATCTCTTCATAGAAATTGGAGACATTTATTTCTCATCATGTTCTCTCCAGGGTTATTGCAAATTTTGACAGTATCATTAAAGCTACTTTGAACCTTCTATTTTTATGTAATTACTTATTTCACAGACTTTAGCGTTCTCAGAACTAAATTTTGTCACTATTTTCTCAACCCTTTATTATCCAGATCAAGAACTTAGAGCTACTCACTCATCATATTGCTTTGTCACTCACTTGTCTTATGGCTATCCTAACAACCCATCCATCTTAAAGGAGGTCAGTCCTGGGTGTTCATTGGAAGGACCGATGCTGAAGGTGAAACTCCAATCCTTCGGCCACCTGATGCAAAGAACTGACTCATTGGAAGAGACCCTGATGCTGGGAAAAAGGGGACGGCAGAGGATGAGATGGTTGGACGGCATCACCGACTCAATGGACATGAGTCTGAGTGAACTCCAGGAATTGGTGATGGTCAGGGACGCCTGGCGTGCTGCAGTTCATGTGGTCGCAAAGAGTCGGACACAACTGAGCAACTGAACTAAACTGAAGAATCACTTGACAAGGATGTTGCATTTCTTAACAATCAAGGTAGGAAAGAAAGGACAAGAGTCATTCTTTACAAGACATGCCTTCAAGTAAGAAGACAAAATGGAAAATAAGTGTTGGGCTGACTCCACAGGAAGTCCAAGTGTCTTAACCACGCTTATTCCAATTAATCAAATGGAAATATTGTGCAAAGAAGTATTCACACGATCTCATATGTCTTTTATATATATTTTTATTTATTTATTTTTGTCTTGACTGGGTCTTCATTGCTCAGGCTTTTCTTCAGCTGTGGCGAGTAGGGGCTGCTCTCTAACTGTGATGCTCTGGCTTCTAATTGAGGTGCCCTCTCTTGCTGTGGAACACGCCTCTATGGCCCTCGGGCTTCAGGAGTTTCAGCTCCTGGGCTCCAGAGCCTGTGCTCAGTAGCTGTGGTCCATGGGCTCAGTTGCTTTGTGATATGTGGGGTCTTCCCAGATTAGGGATTGAACCCATGTCTGCCACACAAGGCATATACTTTACCACTGAGCCATCAGGGGAGCCCTGCTTCATATATCTTTAAATGAAATGCATGAATTTTATTTTAAAATGTTATCATCTTAATGCCTTTTTCCCCACAGAATTCTGTATTTGTCTCTCCTTGCTCTTCTAGGCTGCTGCTGCTGCTGCTGCTGCTGCTGCTAAGTCACTTCAGTCGTGTCCGACTCTGTGTAACCCCATAGATGGCAGCCCATCAGGCTCCCCCGTCCCTGGGATTCTCCAGGCAAGAACATTGGAGTGGGTTGCCATTTCCTTCTCCAGTGTGTGAAAGTGAAAAGGGAAAGTGAAGTCGCTCAGTCATGTCTGACTTGTAGCGACCCCATGGACTGCAGCCTACCAGGCTCCTACTGGATCATTTACTGCTGCTGCTGCTGCTGCTAAATCGCTTCAGTCGTGTCCAACTCTGTGCAACCCCACAGACAGCAGCCCA
The DNA here is from genome assembly GCF_049115385.1 of Moschus berezovskii. Taxonomy (NCBI): domain Eukaryota; kingdom Metazoa; phylum Chordata; class Mammalia; order Artiodactyla; family Moschidae; genus Moschus; species Moschus berezovskii. The sequence goes on along the minus strand of NC_142477.1, from coordinate 12,329,382 downwards.
CCAGGCTCCCCCGTCCCTGGGATTCTCCAGGCAAGAACACTGGAGTGGGTTGCCATTTCCTTCTCCAATGCGTGAAAGTGAAAAGTGAAAGTGAAGTCACTCAGTTGTGTCTGACTCTTAGCAACCCCACGGACTGAAGCCTGCCAGGTTCCTCTGTCCTTGGGATTTTTCAGGCAAGAGAGTACTGGAGTTGGGTGCCATTGCCTTCTCCAGGATCATTTACTGGTTTATATGAACTGGGGGTGATGCATTCACCTTCCTACACATGCTGACATACACATTGAGTGAAAACTTCCTTTTGATAGTTCACGGTATTCTATCACGTGTTAACTAAGACTTTGCTGATGAACACTTGCTGCTGCTGCTGCTAAGTCGCTTCAGTCGTGTCCGACTCTGTGTGACCCCATAGACGGCAGCCCACCAGGCTCCCCCATCCCTGGGATTCTCCAGGAACTTAGGTTCTTTCAAATTTTTTGCCATTACAATCCACGCTACAGAGGTAACACTGCGCATATGTTCTTTCTGTGTATTTAAGAGTCTCTGCAAAATGTTCTCAGAACTGAAATTATGTGATCCAAAGCTATATACCTTTGTAATTTTTACCTCTATAGAAGTAGAAGATAGATAGATAGATAGAAATATACATTACACATCCCCATCAGCAATGTTAAGAATGACAAGACCTTTTTTTTTTTTTAAGTTTCTGGTATTCCATGTCAAGTGGTTCCACCATTACTCCCTTTCCAGGGCCACCTTTGGACTCTAAGTTCCTCAAAGAAAAGTCAATGAGAAGAAACAAGAGTGGGGTCTCATGTGCAGAACAGAGTTACAAAATTCGATTTGTTTTTCATTGCATACAGTGCCCTGACGATCTTTAACTTGATGTGTTGACTTTGGTCTCCACCTTACAGGTTGCATGCACTAAAATAATACTGAATATTTTCCCAGGGGATTTATACTTCAAGTAGACTTTTGATTTGATGATAGTTTTAGATTTGCAGAAAAGCGTCAACGTCACAAGGATTGCACAAAAGGTACAGAGAGCCCCCATGTATTCTGCATCCAGTTCCCTTATTAGTAACGTCTTACATTAGAATGTGCTGTGCTGTGCTTGGTCACTCAGTCGTGTCTGACTCTGAGACTGCATGGACGGTAGCCCACCAGGCCCCTTTGTCCATGTAATTCTCCAGGCAAGAATACTGGAGTGGATTGCTGTGCCTTCCTCCAGGGGATCTTCCTGACCCAGGGATTGAATTCTCAGGCAGATTCTTTACTGTTTGAGCTTTCTGTTGCTTAGTCATTCAGTCGAGTCTGACTCTTTGCGACCCCGTGGACTGTATCCTTCCAGGCTTCTCTGTCCGTGGGGTTCTCTGGGCAAGAATACTGAAATGGATTGCCATGCCCTTGTTCAGGGGATCTTGCCAATCCAGGGATCAAACCCAGGTCTCCTGCATTGCAGGCAGATTCTTTACCATCTGAGCCACTTTACGTACATTTGTTAAAATTCTGCGAATCAGTATTTTTACATTATTGTTAACTAAAGGCCGTATATTCTAAAGATTTCCTTAGTTTTTTACCTTTTATCTTTTTTGTGCTCTAGGATTTCCATCCAAGATATCACATCCCTCTCCACCTTGGTACTTCTTAAAGTAATATGGCAACCTCTGGGTTCTTAACTCTGAAATCTTGTTGTTCATGGAGAACGTACTTCTCAAATGGAAGATGTCGTGGTCTGAATGTTTGTGTTGGCCTCAAATTTATATGTTGAAAGCCTAATGCTCAAGGGGACATTATTATGAGGTGGGGCCTTTGGGAGGTGATGAGGTCACAATGTAGAGCCCTCTTAAATGGGGTTAGTTCCCTAGTGGCTCAGCAGGAAAGAATCTGCCTGACAACCTAGGGAACTTAGGAGATGTGGGTTCGATCCCTGGGTCAGGCAGGTACACTGGAAGAGGGCATGACAACCCACTCCAGTATTCTTGCCTGGGAAATCTCATAGACAGAGGAGCCTGGAAGGCTACTGTCCATAGAGTTGCAAAGAGTAGGAATGACTGAAGTGGGCTGGACACGCTCGCAAAAAAGGTCCCAGAGAGCTAGCTATCCCCTCTTCCATGTGAGACAAAATAAGAAATGGGGCTCTCGCCCAACAATGCTGGTGCCCTGATCTTGACCTCCAGAATACAGAACTACAAGAAATACATTTATGCTGTTTATAAACTTCCTGGCTCTGTTATTTTGTTATAGCAACCTAAACAGACTAAGACAGAGGATTATTTTTCCCTTCCACCAATCACACCTGAGGGTCAGGATAAGGGATTAGGGCTCTGCTTGCTTCCCCATGCTGCATCCAAAGCATCACTTTATCTCCAACTTTCAAATGCCCCGCTCCTTTGAGGCCAGCACTACCAACATCTATCCCAACTCTTCCCCTTTCCTGCCAGGACTGTCCTCCTGTCATTTCTTCCTTTCACTGAAACACTTAGCTTCTGGGTCACTGGTTTCTTCCACACCTCATCTGCGTTCTACCTACATTCCCGCCAGTTGCTGAATGCCAATGCCCACACAGATGTACCGTCTATGATCACTGTGGATGTACCATTTACACCTTGACCTTGAGTCTCTTATGTATCCTCATCTTTGGTGACCTTCCCTTCAATGCACTGTGGCCACCTTCTCCCAGGCTCTTACCTCAGAAGACACACCAACTCTCAGCAAATTCTGACATTCCACTTGCCAACCATGCATTTCTATCCACCAAGACATTTGGTCAAGTATATGTGTGTGCATGCTCAGTTGCTTCAGTTGAGTCCCACTCTTTGCAACCCCTAACTGTAGCCTTCCAAGCTCCTCTGTCCTTGGGATTCTTTAAGCAACAATACTGGAATGTGTTGTCAAGCCCTCCTCCAGGGGATCTTCCCGGCCCAGGCATCAAACCCAAGCCTCCTGCCTCTCCTGAATTGCAGGAGAATTCTTTACCACTGAGCCACCCGAGAAGCCCCTTGGGCAAATATATCCAACTGCAAAAATTCTGTTAACAAAACGTAATTTTTAGCTCATTGATTTTTTTTTTCACTTCCTCACCGTCCCTTTGACCTTCCTCTCCTCTGCTGTACAGTTTAGAGTCGTCACCAACATCCTTCATTTTCCGTCAATTTCCTTCGCTCTCTTTACCCACTTAGCCCTTGGATGGCAGCCCTCCAGGCGGGACGCGTGTTTCCATCTGCTGTCTCTAACCTTCAGGGAAGCAGCTGGACACTGCTAGCGGGAAACCACACGTGCTGTCACTTAGGCATTCCTCCAGTATCTTTATCTCAGATTTCACACGGGCATGATTGCCTTGTAAATCTGCTTTCATCTATTCTCCGTGGTTTTCTCTTCTCCCAGGTGGCAGTCTCGTAAATTTCCCTCCCTCCTATCCTTAGTGGATAGCTGTGCCTCGTAACTCAGGAATGAGTAGAAGCCACCAGGTAGGAAACCTCTCATGGCTCCCTCCCAGCCCATAAATCTGCGCACACCTGGACCCCTCGTCTCCTTTCCTCCTGTTATAACTGACTCAATGTTTCTTTCACCAGCATCCAGTTCTTCTAAAAGTGCTGGAGGTCCCATCTCTTCTCAGTATTACAGGGCTCGCTCCTGCTGCTCCTGTACCACCAGTCTCCATGATGCTGGGCAGCGATCATTTTTGCTTTTAGTCTCAGCGAGGCTGATCTTGCAAACAACTTCCTTTTCTCTGGGTCTTTGTGACATCAGCTCCTCCTCAGTCTTTTTTGGCTCCCCTACCCTCCAGGCTTTTTCTGGAGGTTGAAGAGCCAAGTTCCAGCTTGTCTACTCTTTTCTTCTCCTCTGAAATCCTGTTCCTAGATGACAGCCTCCACCAATGAAGGTTTAAATCACATCTATATGATTCTGATGGACGTTCTTCCCAATAAATCTTCTCTGTGTTTAATTCTATGTTGAAGACTGCCTCTTGGAAATGTGAGGGATATTTATATATTTGTCCTCAACAAAGATGAAGCTACTCAAGCCTCAAGGAAATACCACTGGGATCTTAGCAAAAGATGGATTATAAGGAGGGGGAAGTGAGCATCTGTGTGGCAGGGGTGAGAATGGAGCAGGCTGCAATTGCTTGACTGAAATGACAGTCGCCAGGTGATGCCCATTACATTCACAAGCTCTTTCATGCCAGGACCGCAACAGACATTCATGAGCCACATGGACTTTAGTGAGCAGCTGTAATCAAGGTAAGAGTGATATTAAAAGGGAGAAATAGTTATTAGATTTACTGGGTTTTAAGTCATTGTTGGGGGCTTCCCTGATAGCTCAGTCAGTAAAGAATCTGCCTGAAGAGACCCTGGTTCTGCAGATTCTCCTGCCTGCAGGAGACCTTGGTTCAATTCCTGGATCCAGAAGATCCCCTGGAGAAGGGATACGCTACTCATTCCAGTATTCTTGGGCTTCACTGGTGGCTCAGATGGTAAGGAACCCACCTGCATTGCAGGAGACCTGGGTTTGATCCCTGTGTTGGGAAGATTCCCCTGGAGGAGGGCATGGCAACCCCCTCCAGTATTCTTGCCTGGAGAATCTCCATGGACAGAGAAGCCTGGTGGGCTGCAGTCCATGGGGTCACAAAGAGCTGGACACGACTGAGTGACTAAGCACAGCACAGCACAGCACAAGGCATTGGTGAAAACAACACGTGTGTGTGCTGTGCTGTATTCAGCCACGTCCCACTCTTTGCAATCCCCTAGACTATAGCCTGCCAGGCCCCACTGAATTTGGGATTTCCCAGGCAAGAATACTGGAGTGGGGTGCTGTTTCCTATTCCAAGGGATCTTCCTGACCCAGGGATCCAACCGTCTCTTGAGTCTTCTACACTGATAGGCAAATGCTTTACCACTGTGCGCCTGGAAAGCCATACGTGCCTTCAGAGAGCATCTGTTCTCCTCCGCTGCCATTACCCAAATCCCCCTCATCTCAGGAGAGGCCTGGGGTTCCTGAGCTCTGTCCATGCTCATCGGAGTCCTCCTTGAGCCAGACGTCCGCTCTTAGCATCATCTGTGCACCCACCCCAGGGGACCTTCTCCAGCCCCCACCCCATACTTCCCACGGGGACCTGCCTCAGGGAAGTGTGAGCTCCTAATTCTTTTCCTTCGTGGGGTAACAGAGCATACTCCCTGCATGCTCAGGTGGGAAGGGCTGCAGAATCTGGGGTGTAATCCCAGAGCCCCAACAGTTTGCTCAATAGAGATTCACACTGTCTGACTCCTAAGAATGTTGCACGTGTCATGGAGGATAATTAATCTGAAACGAGGCCTGAGTGAATCTGGGCTTTGAGAGCCAACAGAATTGCTAGAAAGACTGAGTGAACTATTTTAGAGAGCTTTATGGCTTCATGTAGGAGGGAATTTAAAAGAATGCCGTTATGTGGGAAAAGACGTGAGTTCAGACAAATGTGGCCATGCTTTATTAACACATTTTGTCTAAATACCAGTGACTTGCAAGAGCTCGGACAGTACCTGACAGAAGTGACAGGGAGTTTTGGTGCTGGTTCAAAACTAGACTTCGTGTTTTAAGTTGCTTTATTTCCTTAACATACAAGAAAGGATCAAATCACATTTGGGAGAATTGCTCTGGAATTTGGTAATAAAGGGGTCTTGTTTCACTGAATTGCTGGAAGCTATTTGAAGCTAGCTTTGCTGTAGCAGTATCAGAAGTCACCTGTCAAATCTAAGAAGATGAAAGTTCTGGAACTCCTTTGAGAGCAGGTCATGGGACCTCGTGGAAGATCGTCACATTTCTGCACAGTTGCTGTGGTCTAGGGGCTGTAAGGATATAGATCAGTGTGGCTAAATTTGCCTCAGAATGCAGAGACTCGGTCATTTCAACAAACTGTCACCAATTGCCCACTTGTCTGCATTTTGTGGGCCCTGTTAGCAATAGCAATATAACATCCTCACTCTCTTGGCTTTAAAAATCAACCACTATGTAGCAACAACTCCACCTGTTGATATTCAGTTGCTATAATTCCAGAGTAGCAAGCATGATACATAACCCATAATGTCACCAATTTGTTTTCTGATCTCCAGAAGAGTTGAAATTTAAATGATTCCAAATAAATCCCTTGTAAAACGTCCCAGCTTCTCTCCTAAACTGACCCTGCCATCCCAGTAGTGATGGGAATCTTTCTTTAGCAAGCAGACACGACAAAGGACCACAGAAGGGTGTTTGGAAAAGCCTCAAGTCTCACGTTAGTTGAAACTGCCTGGATCTCAGAGGCACCACGCCCCCAGGCACAGAGATTGACCACATGGACTGTCCCAGCGACATGGAGACATTTGCCTTCTAGGGCGGCTCAGGACTATTAGGAGTTTAAAGCCAGTGGCATTTCTAGATCATCAGAATTTTCCTGGAAATGAAGACTGCCTCTCCCATTGTTCTCCAGATGATGCATTCCTTAACCGACGCATTCCTTAACCAAGTCCTTGGGTGCTAGTGGCTCAGTTGTGTCCAACTCTTCACAACCTCATGGACTGTAGTCCACCAGGCTTCTCTGTCCATGGGATTTTTCAGGCAAGAATACTGGGGTGGGTTGCCATTTCCTCCTACAAGTGATCTTCCTGACCCAGGGATTGAACCTGGGTCTCCTGCATTAGCAGGCAGATTCCATACCACTGTACCATCTGGGAAGTCAGTCTTCTCCATCTGCAAGAACCACACACTTTGTATGAATAAGGTTAGTTTTGACATCCTGGAGGTTATAAGTGTGTGGCTTCTGCTTATGGAAAAAATCTTTACAGAAAGAAGATACTAAGCAGAATTGCAGGTTTCTGGTGAACTATGATTGGAGAAAAAAAAAAAAAAACTCTGCACAGATTTTATTTCCTTTAATTTAGAAACAATGTATAGTTTTAAATAAGAGAATTTCAGAGGGTTTTTATTCAGTTCAGTTCAGTTCAGTCGCTCAGTCGTGTCCGACTCTTTGCGACCCCATGAATCACAGCACGCCAGGCCTCACTGTCCATCACCAACTCCCAGAGTTCACTCAAACCCACCTCCATCGAGTTGGTGATGCCATCCAGCTATCTCATTCTCTGTCGTCCCCGTCTCCTCCCGCCCCCAATCCCTCCCAGCATCAGGGTCTTTTCCAGTGAGTCAACTCATCGCATGAGGTGGCCAAAGTATTGCAGTTTCAGCTTTAGCATCAGTCCTTCCAGTGAACACCCAGGACTGATCTCCTTTAGAATGGACTGGTTGGATCTCCTTGCAGTCCAAGGGACTCTCAAGAGTCTTCTCCAGCACCACAGTTCAAAAGCATCAATTCTTCAGCGATCAGCCTTCTTCACAGTCCAACTCTCACATCCATACATGGCCACAGGAAAAACCATAGCCTTGACTAGACAGACCTTTGTTGGCAAAGTAATGTCTCTGCTTTTTAATATACTATCAAGGTTGGTCATAACTTTCCTTCCAAGGAGTAAGCGTCTTTTAATTTCATGGCTGCAATCAGCATCCGCAGTGATTGTTATTATTGGGTTTTGCAAATCAACAAAATGAATACACCATTTTTAATGTACATCCCATTTAGTGATGGCCCCTCATGCCATTTCTTCCTCCGACTCCAGCATTCTTGCCTGGAGAATCCCCTGGACAGAGGAGCCTGGTGGGCTACAGCCCATAGGATCGTAAAGAGTCAGACACAACTGAAGCGACTTAGCACCTCCTGCCATGGTCTCCCCCCACCATCAGGTGCCATTGTTCTCACCTTGGGAATGAGGCTAAGCTTGAATCAGGTTGTAAGTTCAGTTTCATTCATGCTCATAGAGAAACGTGCTGAAAGAAGCTTGTGTGCGTCTATTCGTTTCCTATCAACTCTGATTTGTGTAAGGACAAACTAGAAATATTACAAAATGCATTTTAAAAAAACTGCAAGAACGTTCCTTAGCAAGTTTCAGTGCATTTTTTATGCTATCTGTGCAATGTCAGCTTAAGAGGGCAGAGTCCAAAGTAAGAAGGCTCTGAAATTTGCGTCCCACATTGGATCACTTAATTTCTCAAAGATGCAAATTCTGATGCATGTCCAGGAAAGCACCATGGACCCAGGAGTCCTTCCAAGAAATGCCTCTGCAGAGCCACAGAGTTGGAGAAAACTAATCCATCACTATCTCCTTAATAAGAAGCCAAGATACAATCCTGTAAATCAATTTGTTAGTAGCATCATGTTTTTATTCTGTTGAAATTTACTTGGCCCTTTCACAATCGGGAAGATCCCCTGGAGAAGGAAATGCTAACCCGCTCCAGTACTCTTGCCTGGAAAATTCCATGGACAGAGGAGCCTTGTAGGCTATGGTCCATGGGGTCACAAAGAGTCGGACACTACTGAGCAACTTCACTTTCACGATGGAAACGTGTCTGTGAGATGCGTGAGCAGAGCAACCAGCTTTGCCATTCTCTTTAATTCGGGCTTCCACCTGGAATCTCTCAGGGTTTCCTTCTGGGCTAGAGATAGGAATTCTAGCTATAGGAATATTCTAGATATATCTAGACTATCTAGATATTGTAGATATCTAGGAATTCTAGATACAGGAATATTTGGGGAGAGGGTTTTCTTTTTTAAGTGACCCAAACCTCATATCCTTATTCTGGTACACTGGGAAAAATATGAGTGTGTCAAAGATGCCATCTTCTCTGTGATCTGAATTGCCCTCCTGAAAATGAGGAATATCACAGGGAGAAAACATTCATCTAAGGCCCAGACTTTGGTTCCATGACGTTGTTATCGCTGAGTATTGCTGGGACGTCACTTCTTTCGCTCACTCGTGTGGCCAGATTCTGTCCTGCGGGATCTAGTGATCAGGTTGGAAGGGAGGTTACCTCTGCTTCTGAAGGATGGACCGAATCTGAGCACAGCACCCTCTCTTGACAGCTCACTTGGTCCACTGTTACCCACGCACTCATATTTCTCCAGCATTAGGATACTGGGACCTGTGGTCCTTTGCCTTAAAGTAGGCAGTACTCGTGCCTGGAAACTCCCATGGATTGAGGAGCCTGGTGGGCTACAGTCCATGGGGTCGCTAAGAGTCGGACACAACTGAGCGATTTCACTGTCACTTTTCACTTTCACGCTGCTTTGGAGAAGGAAATGGCAACCCACTCTGGTGTTCTTGCTGGAGAATCCCAGGGACAGGGGAGCCTGGTGGGCTGCCGTCTATGGGGTCGCACAGAGTCAGACATGACTGAAGTGACTTAGCAGCAGCAGCAGCAACTATTTTATGCTTGCTCTATTTCAAACTCTGCCCTAATACTTTTCCATATTTTACATAATCTATATAAAAGCTATATTTTTATCTTCACTTTACAGATGAGGAGATTTAAGTCCAAGATTGCCCAGCCAGTAAGTGACAAGTCTGAGGCTTGAACCTTTTCAGGTAGGCGGTGTAGAAATACAGATAGGAAATGACTCCGTATTTTCCATAACTTGTTGCTATGAGTTAATTAAGAATCTATGTGTTTCACAAATAAATATAGCAAACAATAATAGCTTTGATTTTTAATGTGATTCTTAGTTTACATCTTTATTTTGCTGTCAACCTTCATATGACACATCCTATGGGCTGTATTGTAATTCACAGTTAGATCTTTGAGAATGGAGTAGTCACTCAACAAAATTCTTTTTTGAAGATAAGAGAAGCAAACTGGTATCTAAAGGCAGCAAGCAGATTTCTTGTTGTTGTTCAGTCCCTAAGTCGTGTCCAACTCTTTGCGACCCTGCGGACTGCAGCATGCCAGGCTTCCCTGTCCTTCACTATCACTGGGAATTCGTTCAAATTCACGTCAATTGAGTCGGTGAAGCCATCCAACCATCTCATCCTCTGTCACCCCCTTATCCTCCTGGCCTCCAGCATCAGGATCTTTTCCAGTGAGTTGGTTCTTTGCCATCAGCTGGCCAAGGTATTGGAGCTTCAGCTTTAGCACCAGTCCTTCTGATGAATATTCAGGAGTGATTTTCTTTAGGATTGACTGATTTGACCTCCTTGCAGTCCAAGGAATTCTCAAGAGTCTTCTCCAGCACCACAGTTTGAAAGCATCAGCCTTCCTTATGGTCCAGCTCTCACATCTGTACGACCACTAGAAAAAACATAACTTTGACTACACGGATCTTTGTCAGCAAAGTGTTGTCTCTGCTTTTTAATATACTAAGTTTGTCACAGCTTTCCTTTTAAAGAGCAAGTGTCTTTTAATTTCACGGCCCAGGATGTCCTGTTGTGAACTCTTAAAGAGACTCCTCGAAGATGGCGCCCTTTTTAGGGAAACTTGGGCATCATACCCTCACCTGAAACCAGGAGAGGCTTCACTTTGGGTTGCAGGCTAGTGAGTGTAGACACTGACCCTCAGCTCTGATCATAAATCTCCAGTTTCTCTATTGGTTTGAAATACACTGCCGCTGCTAAGTCGCTCCAGTCATGTCCAACTCTGTGCAACCCCATAGATGGCAGCCCATTATCCCTTGTCCCTGGGATTCTCCAGGCAAGAACACTGGAGTGGCTTGCCATTGCCTTCTCCGTGAAATACACTAGACATTGTCAAAAACCCGCCTGCTAAAGCAGGAGACTTAGAGAGGCAGGTTTGATCCCTGGGTTGGGAAGATTCCCTGGAGGAGGGGATGGCAACCCACTCCAGTATTCTTCCCTGGACAATGCCGTGGACCCTGGAGGGCTACAGTCCATGGGACCACAAAGAGTCAGACACGACTAAAGTGACTTAGCACACACTAAACACACATACTGAACCTTAACTGACCATATAGGAGAGCGGGTTAAATTTTCACAAGAGGTTAAATTTTCACGTGTGTCCAATGCACATGGCTTTGCAGAGTCCGAGGTAAAGATCTCAGTGGGGCAGCTTCCTCGTTACCTGGACCAGGTGTGCCCTTTGCAGACAGCCCATCTCTTTCTGACCCAGCTGGGCTGCAGCGCCCCCACGTTGCCTTCATGTCCCAGAACCAGAGGATGGAATGTGGATCTGGGAGGCTTTCCGGTGCAGAAATAACTGTCCTGGGCCAGTTTATGCGTTTTACTCAGAGGAAGCTGTGCCCGAGGGTCTGTTGGTCTCTCTATCCCAGCATGGACGACCATGGCCAGGCCCCTCCGGACACGGTCAGGGAAGGTCAGGGGCTTGGCCAGACCAGCCCAAGCCTCCGTCTCTCAGGGTTGGGTTTCTGCTGTGTCATTTCCACCCAAAAGCATCCACATCGCCCCATTTATTTTCAGCATTTCAACGTTACCCCTGCCACTTTGATAAAGGATTTTAGCTGAATCAACCTTTACAGGCAATAACTTCCACAGATGAAGTCGACTCATTCTTTTTCTGTGAAGTTCAGTTGTCAAATTCCACTGCAACTTCAAGTTTTTCAAGTATACTTTTCTTTATGACCTCAAGTTATTTTCCTCCTCCTATCATTTGGAAAATTCGGTAAACAGTTTGCTATAAAATTTTGACCAGGGCCAGCTTTAAGCAGCCAAGTGTATTTGGAGATATGGAGCAAGTCTGTATTCCCTGCAAAGACCAAAGAGTTACGCAGTAAAACTCAAAATTTACCTAATACCCAAGACAAGACTCCTGTGCTCTTTGCTGTCTGTCCTTTGCCTGTGACCTTTCTGCTCTGCCATGTCTATCAGCCCCTTTGAGGAATAATCATAGTTATTCTTCCTTCCCCTTCTTGCTCTCTTTACATCATTTCTTAATATGCTTTACATTAGAAAAGTATCTAACCTAATGGCCATCCATGGGAAGTATCTCTCCAGATTTACACATTTATAGATAGAACAGGTCAACTGGAAATTTAATCAAATATATATTTAAATGGGAATAATTAGAATAGAGATTTTTATTTCTATATATCATGGGAATTATATTCCAGCTAAGTTCATTTAGTTTGAGATTGCTTCTTAACACACTAAAAAGAAGTGAATATTAGGTAAAATTGAATCACCATAATAACAATAGTTCTCCTCATGTGCTGCTTAATTCTAATCCACTGCATACTCATTGCAATTATGGAATGGAATTATATGATGTGATATGGATTGCCTGGATCTCTTTGTATTGCCCCCAAGAGGCTATATGACAAATGCTGAGTATAAATTGCTGGAGAGCCAATTCACTTGCTTTCTTAGCAAAGGAGATTTTAAAATTTAAATTCATTATCAAGGAATGTAAGATCATATTCCTTGTAATCTTGCTGTTTAGGAGCAGCTGAATACTCACTATCAAAATATGTCAAGTCTCTTCCATGTAATAGTTTATTTACGTAGGACACAGATGAGCATTTGTATTTCTACCAATGTGCACCCTTGTATTTATTTGGTGTTAGTCACTCAGTCATTCCCAACTCTTTTCAACACCATAGACTGTAGCCTGCCAAGTTCCTCTGTCCATAGAATTCTACAGGCAAGAATACTGGAGTGGGTAGTTATTCTCTTCTCCAGGGGATCTTCCCAACCCAGGGATCGAACCCAGGTCTCCTGCATTGAAGGCAGATTCTTTACCATCTGAGCAACCAAGGAAGCCATTGTATTTATTAGATCATAATATTAATCCTGTTTTCATCTAAATAGTTTTTAAACAATAATTCAATATCTATGGCTTCATCTTTCCACTTCACGGGACCAACCAATCAGCCCCACCCCACCTTCTCACCCTCTGTTGCATGGACACCAATATCCGAGAGACAACTTTATACTCTGACTTTAAAATAGTTGATTCTCTAGGCAACCAGAGTTTCATTTATGACCTAGGCCTTAGATTCTATAATTCTACCTGGAAAGAGACACGTGAAAATCAACCACTCCTACATTTATCCGATAAGAAAGCTGAAACTTAAGATAGCCAATGAGCTTCTCCCATGCAGAAGCACAGTAGTTGCTCAGTCGTGTCTGACTCTTTGCGATGCCATGAAATGTAGCCCACCAGGCTCCTCTATCCATGGAAGTCTCCAGGCAAGCATACTGGAGTGGGTTGCCATTTCCTTCTCGAGGTAGCCTTGGATGATTAATGTAAATTCTCTCCCCAAGCTTCTTCCTTGCAGCCATTCTCTCTGCTAAGTGGATAACTAGCTCAGACCTCTTCCCCCGAGGGCTGCCTGTCCTGGCAGAGACCCCTGGGACCTCCAGTGGCTGGTGACCTCAGGGTGGGTATCATCTGCAGCTGGGCTTGGGGCCGACCTTCTCCGTGACACTGCAGACCCAGCTCATTCCATCAACATCCCCACCGGGAACATTCCCCGTGCTTTGCCCACTGCTGACTCATCACCAACCCCAGTGATGTTTCCAATAGGAAGCTCGTAGGAGTGACCTTGCTGAGCCCTCTACTGACAGCTACAGAATCACAAGCATCTTTTGAAAATCAAGTCTCCTTGAAAGAGCTCTTTCAAAGCTCTCCTGAACTGAACTGAACACCTAGAGATAGACAGAGGGAAGGAGAGAGAGGTACACACTAAGCACACAGCAAGCTTTCATCAAGCTTATTCTTTCTAGAAACATGTACCGGAGAAGGCAATGGCACCGCACTCCAGTACTCTTGCCTGGAAACCCCCATGGATGGAGGAGCCTGATAGGCTGCAGTCCATGGGGTCGCTAGGAGTCGGACACGACTGAGCGACTTCACTTTCACTTTTCACTTTCATACATTGGAGAAGGAAATGGCAACCCACTCCAGTGTTCTTGCCTGGAGAGTCCCAGGGATGGAGGAGCCTGGTGGGCTGCTGTCTATGGGGTCACGACTGATGTGACTTAGCAGCAGCAGCAGCAGCAGAAACATGTACAGAGCAACATATTGGTGAGGGGAGGGAGAAGGTCACAAACAAGTAAACAAATAGCAAACATTTTACTTGCAAATGTGTAAGTTTTATGAAAAAAAAAGAAAGAAACAGTGACTGAGAATGTCCTAGTTACAAGGGTCTTGTCTCTTGAGGAGGGGGTATTAAAGCTCATCTGAAAGGTGAAGCTAACTACAGGAAAAGTTGAGGGAAACATCTTCCAGTTCAAGAACAGAAATGCAAATGTGGAGTATTGTCCCATTGCAGCCGATCTTATCCCAAGGGATTAAACCAAGTGCAGTGTTGGTGGTTGGGATTTCTCCGTGGCTCAGTGGTAAAGAATCTGCCTGCAATGCAGAAGCCATAGGAGATGCAAGTTCAATCCCTGAGTTGGAAAGATCCTCTGGTGGAGGACATGGCAACCCACTCCAGTCTTCTTGCCTGGAGAATCCCACGGACAGAGAAGCCTTTTGGGCCACAGTCCATAGGGTCCCAAAGAATCGGACACCATTTAGTGACTAAACAACAACAGCATCCACTGATGATTTTCTAGCTCCATCGTTCTATTTTTACTAATTGTCATCAAATTGGAAGAGACAGCTTTCCCTTCTCTTATTTATGTGTTTTTTAATCAGCATAGACTTCTGTATTTTTATGTTAAACAGTGATTTGCACTGTATACTGATAATCACCCAGAAATTATCACTGAATGTGCCCAGCACTTTGGAGGGCCTTTCCAAACCTTAGAAGATCATGTTTTTTTAGTGAGTTTGACTCTAAGAAATGTGTTATCATTGTTTTTACCCCTTGAAACAAGATTGGCTGCAATGCAATATGATATTCAATATACACTGCCTATTACAGTAATTACCTATTTTGATGCCCACATTTTCATAGATTGGACCCAAGACAGCTCTTCCAACTGGTTCCTGGCTGCTGTTGATATTTTCCTATGACTCTTTAGGAGCTTGTTTGCTTTTTGGCACAATAAGATGTTCCAGACTCATCTTGTGATTTTCCTGCTCTACCCAGCTCTAGGAGTCCTGGCTTATTTTGTAGAAGCCAATATTTTGATGCTAGGTTATATGTATATCAGACTCTTCACTAAGTTCATAGAAAAGACCAAGAGCTCACTCTAATCACTTCTGAAAATATACAGGATGGTTAAGAGAAGTGAAAATTGAAACTTGGCTTTTCAAAACAGCTGGGTTGTGGTATTGTATTCATAAAATACCTCCCTATGAACATCTGTGTAAAATGAATGGGCTTGCCTTTTGTCTTTGAAATTGCTTGGTTTTAATGCCAAAGACGTATGTTTCTTCATCAGTTGTTTCAAGCTTAGGTGTGAGTAGGAGGACTGAATAAATTGGCCAAAATGCTATCTGTGAACATATCATATAATGTCCTCCACAGTCTTTCTTCAAAGTTACACATAATCCATTTTCACATAATTATGCTTTATTGTTCTATTCCTATGACTACTTGAAAGAGAATTATTTCTGTAGAAACTGTGCTTTTATTCTTTGCTTAACTTTTCTAGAAATTAAAAATGCACTCACATGCTTGCAGAATTTTCTGTCAAAAAAAACATAAAGGCTAAATTGAATCACAAGTATTTTCAAATAAGATTTTCAGATCTACTCTACTTGAAAATGTAGCTAACATATTTCCTGTTTACTCCTCTTCAGATGCAATATTATTATCAGTTCTGAGATTAGTTATTAGTGGTTATAGCATCAAATGGAATTTCTAATAAAAAATCCTTTATTTTATAGTAAGCATCAGTCTGCTTACATCTTTATAGTATTATCTGGTAGAAAGTATTATCCAACCTCTGCTGATAATTTTCTATCACTCACTGGGGCTTCCCTGGTGGCTCAGTGGTAAAGAATCCTCCAGCCATTGCAGGAGATACAGGTTCAATCCCTGGGTCAGGAAGATCCCCTGGAGAAGGAAATGACAACCCAGTCCAGTATTCTTGCCTGGAGAATCCCATGGACAAAGAAGCCTGGTGGGCTATAATCCATGGAGTTGCCAAAGAGCTGGACAAGACTTAGCAACTAAACAACCACTTGCTAAGTATCATGTTTGTGCTGAGTACTTTACTTATTCCAGCTCCATTACTAGACTGTTTTTCTGTCTCTATTTCAGTGTCTGGGAAGGCACCTGGAAATCCAGTGTCTCAAGGTCTTGATTTAGAGCTGGACCAGACACCCACACTGGTCCTTCCTGTCCACAGTCCACAGCGCTTTATTCTACAGTTTTGTTCAGTGTTCATGCGGGGTAAACCTTGTCTCCTTGCAGTAAACAAGATAATGTGCTTAAAGCACCTACTCTGTGCCTGTATGTGAATTCCAATTTCATGTTGTTTCTCTTCCTTCATGTGACAGATATTTCAAAATATGCCATCTGTCAATCTAATTTTCATTTGCCAATACTTCCAAAATTCTGGGATTCTCCTCTGTGACACTGTCAGATAATGTTTTTTTCAGCCAAAACATGTACTTTCTTAGGGAGTTCAATTATTCAAAGGCACATTCTGTAAATTCCTTATTCAATTCACCACTGAGAAGGAATCTCTTATACACTGAGCTTACTAATGTAGAAGCATTTCTCTAATAATCAGCATGGGGAGGTGCTGATTATTAGATGAAAAGTGCAAACCCTATTAGAAATTACATTTGAAATAATGTGAGTGTGATTGCATAGAAAAAATATTAAGCTTGCTTCTCTCTAGGAAAGCAAAAGTTGCTCAGTCACATCTGACTCTTTGCAACCCCATACAGTTCATGGAATTGTCCAGGCCAGAATACTGGAGTGGGTAGCCTTTCCCTTCTCCAGGGGATCTTCCCAACCCAGGGATTGAACCCAGGTCTCCCTCATTGGGGGCAGATTATTTACAGGCTGAGCCACAGGGAAAGCTTATTTAACTTATATTCAGAGTAAATTAAGCAAAGTGCCAGGCTGGATGAAACACAAGCTAGAATCAAGATTGCCAGGATAAATATCAATAACCTCAGATATGCAGATGACACACCCTTATGGCAGAAAGTGGAGAGGAACTAAAGAGCCTCTTGATGAAAATGAAAGAAGAATGAAAAGCTGGCTTAAAGCTCAACATTCAGAAAACTAAGATCGTGGCATCTGGTCCCAACACTTCATGCCAAATAGATGGTGAACAACGGAAACAGCAAGAGACTTTATTTTCTTGGCTCCAAAATCACTGCGATGCTGATTGCAGCCACGAAATTAAAAGATGCTTGCTCCTTGGAAGGAAAGCTATGACACACATAGACAGCATATTAAAAAGCAGAGACATTACTTTGCTGACAAAGGTCCATCTAGTCAAAGCTATGGTTTTTCCCGTGGTCATGTATGGATGTGAGAGTTGAACTATAAAGAAAGCTGAGCACTGAAGAATTGATGGTCTTGAACTGTGGTGCTGGAGAAGACTCTTGAGGGTCCCTTGAACTGTAAGGAGATCCAACCAATCCATCCTAAAGATCAGTCCTGCATATTCATTGGAAGGACTGATGTTGAAGCTGAAGCTCCACTACTTTGGCCACCTGATGTGAAGAACAGAGTCATTAGAAAAGACCTGATGCTGGGAAAGATTGAAGGTGGGAGGAGAAGGGGACAACGGAGGATGAGATGGTTGGATGGCATCACCGAATCAATGGACATGAGTTTAAGTAATCTCCGGGAGTTGGTGATGGACAGGGAGGCCTGGCGTGCTGCAGTCCAGGGAGTCGCAATGAGTTGGACACGACTGAGTGAGCTAAACTGTCTCTAGGAAATGGGGTTGGGGTAATTCTTACTTTTCCATTTACGATACTCTAAAATGAAGTGGGGGCTTCCCTGGTGGCCCAGTGGTTACAACTCTGCACTTTCACTGCAGGGGGTGCAGATTCAATCCCTGGTCGGGGAACTAGATCCCACAGGCCTGAGGCATGGCCAAAAAATAAATAAATTAAAATGAAGAAGGTATGCAAAATCTACCATTTGAGGAACTTAACCATCAGAAGGTCTAGTTGTAAAGTACACAGAACTGTAGCACTGGAAAAAAAGAATCCAAAAACACTTTCCATCTTAGAGAAGAGCAGCTGTGAGTAACCACATGAAGCTAAACAAATGCTGTTAGGAAAAAAGTAAGGATACAAACCATCTACAAATTGGATATTAAAACATCCCTGCACAGAGTAACTTCTTATAAGGAACCATTGTGGGTAAAAACTATCAAATAGATGAATTATATTAATGAATTTTTCCAGTAGTGAAATATTGCTGCATTATAAACATATTATTTTCACTAATTTTATTATCCTCTCAAATTAAACCTGCCAGGATTTTATTTATGAATAGGGAATCTATATTTACCAGTGATATCGATAACCCTTTAAATTCCTCCCATGGCTATTCAAATTTTCACAGAATTGAATGAGCTCACATATATGTGGTCTAAGTGTGTTTGTGTATGTAATTTAATTTATATTTATATCCTTATACAAATGCATTTCTTAGAGATTTTCAAATTCATTACAAGAGCTACTAAATTTTATTCTCTTTATTTTATTGTTATAGTGTTCTTATAACACTCTAATGGTATTGTTTTTCTCCATTTTTAATAGCCATTTCAATTAGGAAAGTCTACATAATCTCTCTGTTTCTCAGAATCCTCCTTTGTAGAATGGAACAGTAATACCCATGCCACTCAATGCATGTAAAGTGTCCATCGCCATGTCCTGCTTGCAGCAGCGTGGAGGTAACCACCAAGTCAACCTCTGGGGCTCTGGCCGGTTCTAACCGTGAAAGGTCTCGATGTCTTTCCTGTGCAGCCACAAGGTTGCCTGGGTGCTGGCAGCGTCCAGAGACTGTGTATGCTGGACACAGGGTCCTCCCTTCTGTCTCTCTGCTATGTGACAGATTCCGGGATAATCAGGATAATCCCATCCTGAAATGCCACACCCCGAGCCTGACTTGAGCTGAGTCGTTTTGCTTCCTTCCCCAGAACTGCCATCTGGACGTGCCCTGGTTTTCTCCACTGGGCACCCAGACAGGTCACCAGAGACCCAGCACCAGCCTCTCTCAAAACACCACACCCGATAGGGATGGAGCGTCATCTTCGGGGCTTTGCAGGGGCATCAGCCCAAGAGAACAATTGCTGTTCTTCTGTCACTTTCCCTTTTCACTTTCACACATTGGAGAAGGAAATGGCAACCCACTCCAGTGTTCTTGCCTGGAGAATCCCAGGGACGGGGGAGCCTGATGGGCTGCCTTCTATGGGGTCACACAGAGTCGGACACGACTGAAGTGACTTAGCAGCAGCAGCAGCAGCAGAGTCTTGAGAAGTTTGACCTTCAGTGTTCCTACAGCTCCTACAGCAGCTTACTGAAATTACAGTGTGTTCTAACTCTCTTTTTCTAAATGCAGGTGGTCTTCTTCAAAAAAATTTACCCTATGCACTTCAAAAATATTTACTATATCTTTGAAAGCTAGTAAAATCTGTGTACATAGATCAAACCTATGGGAGTAAAACGGAGCCAAGCACAGAAGTTTGAATGGGGTTAAAACCGCTTCTTAACTACAAATCTTGTTTTATTCCCTCACTAAGCACAGAGCAACTCTCAGTGTGGATCCACACATTTTATTTTATTTTTGAGTCACATTAGTATTCTGTGTACTTCGTACCCCCCTTAACACTGCGCTGACACCACTGATTCAGGTCTCTAGAAGGCAGGTCCATGCGGGCTCAGGGCCCCCAGCTCTGCAGACCCGCTCCTTCTCGGCTCTGATTTCTGGTCCCGCACCTGTGGGAAGGAGCAGCCACCTCCTTCCAGTCCCAGGCCCGCCAGCAAATCCTTTAACTTGTTAAAACCTAGGTTTCTATATTTGCGTATTAATGCATCTACTGATGATAATACAACTACATTCAAGCAAACCGTCATTGACCTTAGCACCTTACCTTCATCACCCAGAAGGAAGAAGAGGGCAAAACCAGAAACAGTGGCCTGGGTTTTCCTTATTCCAATTCTCGTCCAGGAATTCCTGGATTAATAGTGATTTTAATGTATCACAAATACATAACAAATGTATACATCACAAATGTATATATGTGTGTACATATTAATTCATATAGATATTTGTATATATATTTATTATGAATTATAAATGTACTTATTTTTTATGAAAAAAATGAATTTAAGAAAGTCAACCAAAGCTTTCTCTTCAATTGGAATGAATACTCCAGACAGAGAGAAAGGATCATCAATAATTTAGAAAATTGTAAGGTATTCCTGCTTACTGATAGACGCTGTTGGTATAACAGTGTTTAAATGAGGTATCTTTTGGGAATTTTTTAAAATATAAGAAAGTACAAAAAATAATACTCCCCCTGGACTTCCCTGGTGGCTCAGACAGTAAAGAATCTGCCTGAAATGCGGGAGACGCAGGTTTGATCCCTGGGTCAGGAAGATCTCCTAGAGAAGGTAATGGCAACCCACTCCAGTTTTCTTGCCTGAGAATCCCATGGACAGAGGAGCCTGGTAGGCTTCAGTCCGCGGGGTCACAAAGAGTCGGACACAACTGAGTGACTAACACACCCCTTCCCATGCATCAACCACAAATGCTGAACAAATGTTGACATTTTGTCAAAGAGGCTTGGCACCTTCTCCCAGGTTCCTCCCTGCCTTCACCAGATCTTCCCCAGTGGGCCAGACGTATCATGGACCTGGGTGTGTACTTGCTGATATCCCTGGAAAGGGAAGAGATGGAACTGCAGACGAAGGCAACAGTGATGAGTCCTAAGCAATGTCCACGTGCTGCTGGGCTGGAAGAGCAGTGGGCCTCCAAGTGGCCTCTTTGACCACTAGAATTCCCTCCTCTGACTGCTGTCTCTCTTTGGATACGTGCAGTGAAAGGCTGTCCCTTCTGGAAAAGCACCGCTTAGAAACCTGTTGCCCCCAGATTTGAGGCCTCAGAGTCAACATAGGGTGTAAGCAACCCCCGTTCTTGTTTGCTACAGAGCCCAGGTGTCTTTGAGAAAACAGTCCTGTGAAGGTAGATCAGCTTTCTGATGCTTTGTATTTGGTCAACACGGTTAATTGAGCTTCCCTGATAGCTCAGTTAGTAAAAAGGATCTCCTGCAATGCAGGAGACTTGGGTTTGATTCCTGGGTCGGGAAGATGCCCTGGAGAAGGAAATGGCAACCCACTCCAGTATTCTTGCCTGGAGAATCCCACAGACAGAGGAGCCTGACGGACTACAGTCCATGGGGTTGCAAAGAGTCGGACACGACCAAGCAGCTAGACCACAACATATTATCATATGCTGCATTATTAATCTAATTTCTGCACCATGATTAAAATGACCACGTGACTAATTCCTAATGGTATATCAACTTCACCTTTCATCAAGAATTCTTCCTTACTTTTACCTCCTATTTTGTTAGAAAATGCGTGCTTGATTGTCCACCAAAGTAGGCAAAAATGTGGACTTGTGGAAACTCACATTTGCTAAATTCAAATATGATTTCTGTCCAATGAATATTATGTTAATGATGTTATAAGAAAAAAATAAGCCCCCCAAAAGGGTTAGTTTATACTTATTCTACCCTGAGGAGGTGGTTTGGGAACAGGCTTAAGAAAATTTACTCGCTTTTGCCTTAAGTATGGCCTGGCTTTTCTCTGGTTGGTTGTTGGTTTTGTTTGTTCTATTTTTGGTTTGTTCTATATTTGATTTCTTTTATCTTTGGTCATCTTAATCCTGATGCTTCAAATTTTCTGAAAAAAATAGATATGTATATTTTATGATGACATTATATGCTAAATTTTAAAGCCATACACATCTCAAATATTCAGGATATTTTCCAACTTAAATTACTCTTTTATTTTCAGAATCAATGAAGCGACTCAGATATCACAATGATAAACATTCAAAACACATCATGGGCATCCTCTTGCATCTGGAAATGGCACAATGCTGATGTGATGTGCAACTGTCCTCACTTTTGTTTTGGGAAATGTGATGACACTTTGCATATGTCACTCCTAAGGAGCCAAGACAGGGGCACCAGGCTTCCCTCTTGCTGAGCATGCACACAGTTTGACAAGCAGCTGGGATGACAAAGAGATAGGCTGTTTTCTTTGCACTTTGATGGGCAGAAATCATGATTGAAGTGAAGAGTGCAAATCCAGCAGCTAACTACTGCATTTCCTGTGAGTCACCGAGGTGTTTGGTACATTCCAAAATGTGAAGGTGAGACAATGAAAGTGTGAAGCACAGTTCTTTATCTTCAAGGACCACTGCCACCCAGAGGTCATGGATCACCCACCCAGCTCTGCACCAGGCTCTGGGTTTCTTCTGGGGATACAAAAGGTAAATAAATGTGGCTGCTCTTCTGGATATACGTGTACGCTATTTGGATGTTTTGGCAGAGCTAGACTCGATAGATAGAGTCTCTGAGTGGCAAAATCCTGCCTGCCTGCCAAAATGGTTTGCTTCAAAATAGTGTTTGTATTGTAAATCTCTTCTGAAGGCTAAAGAGTAGTTAATAAAGATGTAGACCTATAATGATAAAAGCTAGTAGGAGACTGTTATGCAAACTAGAATTTTCAGCTCTTGTATTCATGAAAGAAACATATAGGCTAGCAGGTTAAGGGTGAAATCTTAACTCACTGTTTCTGATACTTTGAAATCTCTTATGAGTCTTCAAGGGGAGAAATCTGCGTGCTTTACTGCTGTCGGTGTGGTCTCAATCAAGCCTGTATTTCTTTTTTTAAAAAAGTACACAGATTAATTATATTTAACTGTTATAGTCATACCCTCGTGGAACAGACGTCCAGAGCCACTTCATCCTGAAAAACTGAAACTCTATACCCATCAAACTGCTCCGCATTACCCTCTCACGCTGTCCCTTTAAACCACTATTTTTAAAATGTATTCATTTTTAATTGGAGGATAATTGCTTTACAATATTGCGTTGGTTTCTGCCATACCTTGACATGAATCGGCCATCGGTATACATATGTCCCCTCCCTCCTGGGCCTCCCTCCCACCTCCCACCCCACCCCACCCCACCCCTCTAGATTTTCACAGAGCCCCAACTTGAGCTCCCTGAGTCATATAGCAAAGTCCCTGGCTGTCTATGTTGTAGATATGGTCATGGATATGTTACCATGCTACTCTCTCCATTCGTCAACAGCCACCATTCTACCTTCAGCTCCTTTGACCACCTCTCATTCTTCGTATAAGTGAAATCAAAGTATTGCCCTTTTTGTAACTGGGCTACTTTAATTAAAATAATGTCTTCATGGTTAACCCATGTTACAGCAGGTGGCAAGAGTTTTCTTTTTTCAAGGCTGACATTTCGTCATACGTATATACAACATTTTCTTTATCCATTCATTTGTCTATATGGGCATATGGGTTGTTTCGACCTCTTGACTATTGTGAAAAGTGCTGTGTGAATAACGCTCTTTGAGATACTGCTTTCAGTCTGCGTAAGTGCAAGTGTTAGTGGCTCAGTGGTGTCTGACTCTGCGATTCCATGGGCTGTAGCCTGCTGGGCTCCTCTGCTCAAGGAACTCAGTCTGTATTTCTTAATGTCAATTCTTCTCCACCTCCTCCTCCTTCCTCTTCTTCTTTTTTTTTTTTTTTTTATTTCTAAAAAATAATTTTATTAAAAAAGCACAAATGCAAAGAAATGAACAGAGGAAAATTTATGCGTCGAACCTGGACTGGTCACTTATGATAATATACATGCTACAATTCCATTCTCCCCAATCATTCCACCTTCACCCTCTCCCACAGAGTCCCAAAGACTGTTCTAAATGCCTATGTCTCTTTTGCAGTCTCTTATACAGGGTTCAGGTTACCATTTTTCTAAATTCCATATATATGCGTTAATATACGGTATTGATGTTCTTCTTTCTGGCTTACTTCACTCTGTATAATTGACTCCAATTTCATCCACCTCATTAAAACTGATTCAAATGCATTCTTTTTGATGGCTGAGAAATACTCCATTGTGTATATGTACCAAAGCTTTCTTATCCATTCATCTGCAGATGGACATCTAGGTTGCTTCCATGTCCTGGCTATTATAAACAGTGCTGCAGTGAACATTGGAGTACATGTGTCTCTTTCAATTCTGGTTTCCTCGGTGTGTATGCCCAGGAGTGCGATCGCTGGATCACATGGCAGTTCTATTTCCAGTTTTCTGAGGAATCTCCACACTGTTCTCCATAGTGGCTGTACTAGTTTGCATTCCCACCAACAGTGTAAGAGGGTTCCCTTCTCTCCACACCCTCTCCAGCACTTATTGCATGTAGACTTTTGGATAGCAGCCATTCTGACTGGTGTGAAATGGTATCTCATTGTGGTTTTGATTTGCATTTCTCTGATGATGAGGGATGTTGAGCATTTTTTCATGTGTTTATTAGCCATCTTTATGTCTTCTTTGGAGAAATGTCTGTTTAGTTCTTTGGCCCATTTTTTTGATTGGGTCACTTAGTTTTCTGGAATTAAGCTGCAGGAGCTGCTTGTATAATTTGGAGATTAATCCTTTATCAGTTGCTTCATTTGCTATTATTTTCTCCCATTCTGAAGGCTGTCTTCTCACCTTGCTTAGAGTTTCCTTTGCTGTGCAGAAGCTTTTGATTTTAATTAGGTCCCATTTGTTTATTTTTGCTTTTATTTCCAATATTCTGGGAGGTGGGTCTTGGAGGATCCTGCTGTGATTTATGTCGGAGAGTGTTTTGCCTACGTTCTCCTCTAGGAGTTTTATAGTTTCTGGTCTTACATTTAGATCTTTAATCCATTTTGAGTTTATTTTGGTGTATGGTGTTAGGAATTATTCTAGTTTCATTCTTTTACAAGTGGCTGACCAGTTTTCCCAGCACCACTTGTTAAAGAGACTGTCTTTTCTCCATTTTATATTCTTGCCTCCTTTGTCGAAGATAAGGTGTCCATAGGAGCGTGGGTTTATCTCTGGGCTTTCTATTTTGTTCCATTGATCTATATTTCTGTCTTTATGCCAGTACCATACTGTCTTGATGACTGTGGCTTTGTAATAGAGCCTGAAGTCCGGCAGGTTAATTCCCCCAGTTCCATTCTTCTTCCTCAAGATTGCTTTGGCTATTCGAGGTTTTTTGTATTTCCATACAAATTGTGAGATTATTTGTTCTAGTTCTGTGAAAAATATTGTTGGTAGCTTGATAGGGATTGCATTGAATGTATAAATTACTTTGGGTAGTATACTCATTTTTACAATATTTATTCTTCCAATCCACGAACACGGTATATTTCTCCATCTATTTGTGTCCTCTTTGATTACTTTCACTAGTGTTTTATAGTTTTCTATGTACAAGTCTTTTGTTTCCTTAGGTAGATATATTCCTAAGTATTTAATTGTTTTCATTGCAACAGTGAATGGAATAGTTTCCTTAATTTCTCTTTCTATTTTCTCATTATTAGTGTATAGGAATGCAAGGGATTTCTGTGTGTTGATTTTATATCCTGCAACTTTACTGTAATCATTGATTAGCTCTAGTAGTTTTCTGGTAGAGTCTTTAGGGTTTTCTGTGTAGAGGATCATGTCATCAGCGAACAGTGAAAGCTTTACTTCTTCTTTTCCAATTTGTATTCCTTTTATGTCTTTTTCTGCTCTGATTGCTGTGGCCAAAACTTCCAGAACTATGTTGAATAGTAGTGGTGAGAGTGGGCACCCTTGTCTTGTTCCTGACTTTAGGGGAAATGCTTTCAGTTTTTCACCATTGAGGATAATGTTTGCTGTGGGTTTGTCATATATAGCTTTTATTATGTTGAGGTATGTCCCTTCAATTCCCACTTTCTGGAGGGTTTTTATCAAAAATGGATGTTGAATTTTGTCGAAGGCTTTCTCTGCATCTATTGAGATAATCATATGATTTTTATTTTTCAGTTTGTTAATGTGGTGTATTACGTTGATTGATTTGCGGATATTGAAGAATCCTTGCATTCCTGGGATAAAGCCCACTTGGTCATGATGTATGATCTTCTTAATGTGTTGTTGGATTCTGATTGCTAGAATTTTGTTAAGGATTTTTGCATCTATGTTCATCAGTGATATTGGCCTATAGTTTTCTTTTTTTGTGGGGTCTTTACCAGGTTTTGGGATTAGGGTGATGGTGGCCTCATAGAATGAGTTTGGAAGTTTCCCTTCCTCAGCTATTTTCTGGAAGAGTTTGAGTAGAATAGGTGTTAGCTCTTCTCTAAATTTTTGGTAGAATTCAGCTGTGAAGCCGTCTGGACCTGGGCTTTTGTTTGCTGGGAGATTTTTGATTACAGTTTCAATTTCTGTGCTTGTGATGGGTTTGTTCAGATTTTCTATTTCTTCCTGGTTCAGTTTTGGAAAGTTGTACTTTTCTAGGAATTTGTCCATTTCTTCCAGGTTATTCATTTTATTGCCATATAATTGCTGATAGTATTCTCTAATAATCCTTTGTATTTCTGTGTTGTCGGTTGTGATCTCTCCATTTTCATTTCTAATTTTATTGATTTGGTTCTTCTCCCTTTGTTTCTTGATGAGTCTGGCTAGTGGTTTGTCAATTTTATTCACCTTCTCAAAGAACCAGCTTTTGGCTTTGTTGATTTTTGCTATGGTCTCTTTTGTTTCTTTTGCATTTATCTCTGCCCTAATTTTTATGATTTCTTTCCTTCTACTGACCCTGGGGTTCTTCATTTCTTCCTTTTCTAGTTGCTTTAGATGTAGAGTTAAGTTATTTAGTTGACTTTTTTCTTGTTTCTTGAGGTATGCCTGTATTGTTGTGAACTTCCCCCTTAGCACTGCTTTTACAGTGTCCCAGAGGTTTTGGGTTGTTGTGTTTTCATTTTCATTCATTTCTATGCATATTTTGATGTCTCTTTTGATTTCTTCTATGATTAGTTCATTATTCAGCAGCGTGTTGTTCAGTCTCCATATGTTGGCACTTTTAACAGTTATTCTCCTGTAATTGAGATCTAATCTTACTGCATTGTGGTCAGAAAAGATGCTTGGAATGATTTCAATTTTTTTGAATTTACCAAGGCTAGATTTATGTCCCAGGATGTGATCTATCCTGGAAAAGGTTCCGTGTGCGCTTGAGAAAAAGGTGAAATTCATTGTTTTGGGGTGAAATGTCCTATAGATATCTATTAGGTCTAACTCTTCTATTATATCATTGAAAGATTGTGTTTCCTTGTTAATTTTCTGTTTAGTTGATCTATCCATAGATGTAAGTGGGGTGTTAAAATCTCCCACTATTATTGTGTTATTGTTAATTTCCCCTTTCATACTTGTTAGTAATTGTCTTACATATTGCGGTGCTCCTATGTTAGGTGCATAAATATTTATAATTGTTATATCTTCTTCTTGGATTGATCCTTTGATCATTATGTAGTTTCCTTCTTTGTCTCGTTTCACAGCCTTTGTTTTAAAGTCTATTTTATCTGATATGAGTATTGCTACTCCTGCTTTCTTTTGGTCTCTATTTGCATGGACTATCTTTTTCCAGCCCTTCACTTTCAGTCTGTATGCGTCCCTCGTTTTGAGGTGGGTCTCTTGTAGACAACATATATGGGGGTTTTGTTTTTGTATCCATTCAGCCAGCCTTTGTCTTTTGGTTGGGGCATTCAACCCATTTACGTTTAAGGTAATTATTGAAAAGTAGGATCCCGTAGCCATTTTCTTTATTGCTTTGGGTTCAAGTTTATACACTCTTTCTGTGATTCCTGTCTATAGAAGATCCTTTAGCATTTGTTGGAGAGCTGGTTTGGTGATGCTGAATTCCCTCAGCTTTTGCTTGTCTGTAAAGCTTTTGATTTCTCCTTCATATTTGAATGAGATCCTTGCTGGGTATAGTAATCTGGGCTGTAGGTTATTTTCTTTCATCACTTTAAGTATATCTTGCCACTCCCTTCTGGCCTGAAGAGTTTCTGTTGAAAGATCAGCTGTTATCCTTATGGGAATCCCCTTGAGTGTTATTTGCTGCTTTTCCCTTGCTGCTTTTAATATTTGTTCTTTGTGTTTGATCTTTGTTAATTTGATTAATATGTGTCTTGGAGTATTTCGCCTTGGGTTTATCCTGTTGGGGACTCTCTGGGTTTCTTGGACTTGGGTGATTATTTCTTTCCCTATTTTAGGGAAGTTTTCAACTATTATCTCCTCAAGTATTCTCTCATGGTCTTTCTTTTTGTCTTCTTCTTCTGGGACTCCTATGATTCGAATGTTGGAGCGTTTAACATTGTCCCAGAGGTCTCTAATATTGTCCTCATTTCTTTTAATTCGTTTTTCTTTTTTCCTCTCTGTTTCATTTATTTCTACAATTCTATCTTCTAGTTCGCTTATCCTGTCTTCTGCCTCTGTTATTCTACTGTTTATTCCCTCCAGAGTGTTTCTGATCTCATCTATTGCATTATTCATTGTATATTGACTCTTTTTTATTTCCTCCAAGTCCTTATTAAATCTTTCTTCCATCTTCTCAATCCTTTTCTCCAGGTTATTTATCTGTAACTCCATTTTACTTTCAAGATTTTGAATCATTTTCACCATCAAAATTCGAAATTCTTTATCAGGTAGATTCCCTATATCTTCTTTTGTTTGTGTTGGTGGGCAATTATCTTGTTCCTTTAATTGCTGGGTATTTCTCTTCATCTTGCTTATATTGCTTTGCTTGGGGTGGCCTTTCCCTCTTCTTGCAGTTTGTGGAGTTCTCTTTATTACGTAGTTTCTTCACTGTGTGTGGGGTTGGACAGGTGACTTGTCCGGGTTCCCTGGTTAGGGAAGCATGTGTCAGTGTTCTGGTGGGTGGAGCTGGATTTCTTCTCTTTCCTTTAGAAGACAATGGGCTACTTTTCTGGGAGCCTGATGTCCTCTGCCAGTATTCAGAAGTTGTTTTGTGGACTTTACTCCACGTTCAAATGTTCTTCTGATGAATTTGTGGGGAAGAAAGTGGTCTCGCCGTCTTGTTCCTTCCTCCCCAGAACACTGGATTCTTATATTCCACTTGGTCGTGGAGTATCTCTTCCCAGCTGCTCCAGCAAGGCACAGCCGCTGCACCTTACCTTGGACAAGGGGTATCTCCTCAAGGCTGCCCCTCCTGCTTTGAATGTGGATCAGCTCCTCCCGGCCCTCCGGTGCCCAAGCAGCCACCGCCTCCTGGACGTGGTACAGCTCCTCTCGGCCACCGCCCTAACCCTGGGCGCGGGGCAGCTCCTCTCAGCCACGATTCTGCACGTGGTCAGTTGCGCCGGGAGCCGGGCGTCTCTCGCGTCTGCGCCGCCGGGAGCCGGGCGTCTCTCGCGTCTGCGCCGCCGGGAGCCGGGCGTCTCTCGCGTCTGCGCCGCCGGGAGCCGGGCGTCTCTCGCGTCTGCGCCGCCGGGAGCCGGGCGTCTCTCGCGTCTGCGCCGCCGGGAGCCGGGCGTCTCTCGCGTCTGCGCCGCCGGGAGCCGGGCGTCTCTCGCGTCTGCGCCGCCCTGCCTAAAACTGATTGATCCAGCAGTGTGGCAAGGGTCCTGCTCTCCAGAAATGCCAGGTGAAATAGCAGACTGCCAGGTTCGCACAGCTGGGTGTGTTCCGCCTCTCTGGGCCGTCCAAGTTTACCACAGGTCAGTTCAGCAGTTTGGGGTGGATTGGAGATGATCCAGTAGGAGGACAGGGAAAGCTGTGTGGGTCTTCCTCTTCTTCTTTTTGCCTTTTATTTTTCTTTTTGGTGAGTGTTTAAGATCTAGTTTTAGCAACTTTAAAATACATATAAAATATTAATATTGTGTTTTTAACTATAGTCTGTACATTAAGTCCTCAGGATTTATAACTGAAAATGTGTAAGCTATGGCTTACATCAGTTCATTTTCCCCTCCTCCCAGCCCTTGATATTCACCATTCTATTATTCTATTCTGTTTCTATAATCAGCTTATCAGCTTTTATAAAGAAAAGTTTCTATATACAAATGACACCAGGTAATATTTGTCTTTCTCCGTCTGGTTTATTTCACTTAATGTCATCCAGGTTCATCCATGTCATCACAAATGGCAGGATTTCCTCCTTTTTTTCCAACTGAATAATTCTCCATTGTGTGTATTTTCTTTATGCCTTCATCCACTGAAGGGCACTTCAGTTGTTTCCGTACATTGGCAACTGCGAACAGTGCTGCAATGAACATGGGAATATGGATATTTCTTCAAGAAACTGATTTCAAGCCTTTGGAATTTTTACCCAGAAGTGGAATGGATGGATCATACGGTAGTTCTATTTTTATTTGTTTGAGGAACCTCCATATTGTTTTCCATAGCAGCTGTACTAAGTTACTTTCCCAGCAACAGTTTATAAGGATTCCCTTTTCTCCACATCCTCATCAACATATTTTGTCTCTTTTCTCTTTGATAATAGATTGATTGTAATTACTCTAGGGTCTTGTACAAGAGCTTTGTGGAATTACATCTCTTTCTTTCAAATAAATGAGTGTTTGATCTTAGGAAATCTTCAGTCACCACTGGTATATCTAAGAAGTCTGCATTTTAAATTGTGCAAAGCAAAAGTACCACCTACCCTCCAAGGCTTTTATTTAATTCCAAGTATCAGTATGTTTAATTGGAAAGAGATTTTTAAAGATAAATAGTGTAAGTCTTAAGAGATCCTGCCACCTTTAGGGATTGTTTTAAAAATTATTGCATAAATTC
The DNA here is from genome assembly GCF_049115385.1 of Moschus berezovskii. Classification (NCBI taxonomy): domain Eukaryota; kingdom Metazoa; phylum Chordata; class Mammalia; order Artiodactyla; family Moschidae; genus Moschus; species Moschus berezovskii. Next base: position 12,298,876 of record NC_142477.1, on the reverse strand, counting down.
TTTTCTAATTTTTTTTTCCCCCACTGGGGGCTAGGACTGGTAGACCACAAATGACTCTGTCATTCTCTCATCTGCTCTCAATATTTGTTATTATCATCTGCCCTGGGGGCTTGTAGATTAATAAAAAAATTTCCTTAAGGTATGTTACAAGTAAAGGAAAATTAGCTTTCCCACCTAATTTTATGCTAATATATTAAATTATGAACTCTGAAGAAATTAGCAAGGACATGAGATCAACTACTGTTTCTTCCTTTGAGCAAATTAAAATGCAGTAAGTACAGATATTCTGTAACCATCAAGTATTAAACTCCTTTCCTCTCTTTTTTTTCTCCTTTTAACATAATCAAAGCTGTAATACCTGAATAAAATCTTCCATCTAGTTCAACTCCTTCCATTAGGAAAGAAAATCATCAAATCTAGAGAAGTGAAGTCGCTTTCTGTCAATGGTAGAACTAAGGGGTACGTGTACCATATATACATATAGGCACATACACAAACATGGGCTTCCCAGGTGGCTCGGTGGAAAAGAACCCGACTGCCAATGCAGGAGACGCCAGAAGACGCAGGAGGATCCCCTGGAGGAGGAAATGGCAACCCACTCCAGTATTCTTGCCTGCCAAATGTTGGACACAATGGAGCGACTAAGCATAAAGGCATTTATATGTGTGTGTATGTACACAGCATACACATAACATATATATATATACACATGGGTGTACATAACTGAGAGTATCATTCCTTCCCAAATAATCCTGTATTTATTTAGTGTGACACGTGATAAAAAGTGTAATGAAATCTGGAAGATGATACGTAGTTTTCTAAAGACTAGTAGGAGAAAACTTGTAAGATTTCTATGGCAAAAATTACTTTCAGGCCTCTAATTAAATGCACACTTCAAAAAAGGAATAGTATTCAACCTTAAATAAATAATATCAAATCTGCAGTTGCCATCACCCTCTTAATAACCAATCAAGTTTTACACAAAACCCTAATGAGCTTACAGACAGCTGATCAACCCAAAGTCCTGACAAGGAAGTTAAGGCAGGTGTCGGGTTGCACGTGCCAATCAGAGTGATAACTTCATCCCCGTGGCTCCGCTGCAAAGCACCATCTGCCCCCAGTACCTGGGCCATCACTTTATGGCTTGTGCCCATGGCATTTGGTAAAGGTGGCACTCACAGTCAGTGCCTTTGGAGGAGGCATTTAAACACTCACTTCTTCAAACTCAGCTAGGTCACGATATCAATTTGTCAACAGATGCCTTTGGAAAATGCAGAACTCAGCACATTTTGTTTGTCTGCCCCCAATTCCAAACATGACTTTGGTTTGTATGCCAGTCACAGTGTATAAAATGTCTCTAAAGAGCACCCTTGATCATGTTCTCTCTCAACCCAGTTACTAAAATTTTGTAATTCATGCATTTCCACATCACACACACACAAGTCATGAAGTGGTGTAAGGGATTTATCAAAATTCTGGTTGGGATAAGAACGGTGTTGATGCCATCTGACACTCACCTGAAGACACATTATTACATTATTGGAGCATAGGGTGTTGTGGGGATTTTTGAAACATTGTCTTGATTCAGTTTTGAGACCCTGGCCAAAAGACCAGTTTCTCTTCTTAAGCAATTGATTAAGTCTGTGCCCTAGCTGATGCACAACTGATGCTTTCGAACTGTGGTGCTGGAGAAGACTCTTGGGGTCCCTTGGACTGCAAGAGTATCAAACCAGTCAATCATTAAGGAAATCAAACCTAAATATTCATTGGAAGGACTGATGCTGAAGCTGAAGCTCCAATACTTGGGCCACCTGGTGCGAAGAGCTGACTTTTTGGAAAAGATCCTAATGCTGGAAAAGATTGAAGGCAGGAGGAGAAGGGGGTGGCAGAGGATGAGATGGTTAAATAGCATTGACTCAATGGACATGAATTTGTGCAAACTCCGGGAGATAGTGAAGGACACAGGAGTCTGGCGTGCTATAGTTCATGAAGTTGCAAAGAGTCAGACATGACTTAGCAATCTGAACAACAACAACAAATGCCCCAGCTACTTCCCTTGTGGGACTCTGACACTCCAGGCCACTAGGAAGCCACTGCAACTGTCCTGGAACAGTTATCAATCAACTAAGACCAGCTCTGTGCCCCAGAACCCAAGGGTTGACTCAAGTTAGCCAATTCACAGAGAGCTCTCAAGCCTCACTAAGCCCACCCAGCTTGCCGTACCAAGCTATGGTTTGCTGGTGCCCTGTCCCCAGGTGCGGCTTGGGCCTGCCTCCTCTCCTTCAGATCCAGAAGTAACCAGAGCTCTGCCTTTCATCTATTGGACCATCTCTGTGTTGTATCCTGCCATCCAAATAATGTATAACCCTACGTGTGCTGTGCTTAGTCGCTTAGTACTGTCCAACCCATTGTGACCCCATGGACTGTAGCCCACCAGGCTCCTCTGTCCATGGAAATTCTCCAGACAAGAATACTAGAGTGGGTTGCCATGCCTTCTTCCAAGGAATCTTCCAAACTCAGGGATTGAACCCAGGTCTCTGCATTGCAGACAGATTCTTTACCATCTGAGCCACCAGGGAAGCCCAAGAATACTGGAGTGGGTACCCTAACCCATCTCCAGAGAATGTTCCCAACCCAGAAATTGAACCAGGATCTCCTGCATTGCAGGCAGACTCTTTACCAGCTGAGCTCCCAAGAAAGCCCCTGTAATCCTACAAAACATCTTCTCACTACTAAACAGTGTTGACTTGAGTAACTGCTACCCCATTTCTCTAAGTTCCTTTGTGAGGCAGAAGTCTTTTTAAAGCACAGAAACTTCCACACAAACCACACAAATGTTACTCAATACACATTGGTTGTTTGGTTTAAAAATCACTGGTAGAAGGCACGGTCAGAAAGTTATCAAGAAAACGCCAGGTGTTTTTATTGTAATTTTTGTTTATGGCATTCTCAGACCATGATGTAGAGAACTCAATCTGTTTCCACTGAAAATCACCTCCAGGTACTTGGCATGTGCTCATGCTAAGTCATTCAGTCATGTCTGATTCTTTGCTAACGTAGCCCGACAGGCTCCTCTGTCCATGAGATTTTTCAGGCAAGAATACTGGAGTGGGTTACTTGGCATATTAATTCACCACATGGAGTCTTATGTTAAGTGATAGATTTGCTAACTGCCCTCACAGACCTTTACTGAAGTCTGTTACGGACCAGGTCACACACAAGTCGCTGGGAGTAGGGAGATGAAAGACAAAGGTTGTTTAAGGCCAGAGGGATGAGCCTCCCTACCCCAGAGTCTATCTCAAACAAATGGAACCCCCTTAGAATAGTTAACAGCACAACCTCTAAGTGTACCCTCCATCCCGGTGTTCTGAGCGCGGGGTAGCAGCTCTCGCTGTAACGCTATTCTTCCTTTTGTTTCTTTCAGTACAAAAGTCAATACATTGAGTGTTTGAAATTTGATTTCATATAAAATTAAAGTTCAACAGACTGAATTGCTTTCCAATTTGTCTTTTACAACATGAAATGCAAGGTTTGTAGTTAATTACAGCCTGCTGGAGAAAAATAGTTCCTCAGTAGGAACTGTGCCCAAAATACTCCCGTGTATTTGGAACCCAGTATGCCACAACCATTTTGTTCAATACAAGTCTTCCTTGACTAAGCACTGATCATAAAGACTGCACTTGAAAGCATCTTTCTCCTCCAAATCGCTGGGATCCCTTTGAGATGAGGGGCTTAGCAGAGTGGCCCCAGGGCAGAACTGTGCTCCAGGAATCCTGCCCACTCCTCCCCACTGGAGAGTGAGTCCAAGCTCCATCTGGTCTTTCAGCTGCTGGGCAGACTGGCCAGCGCTGCTCCTGAAAGGATTGTTGACTGTCTTCATCCGTCATGGCACACTTGCCTGGCTCCATCTCTGCAGAAATGTGTTGGGTGGGGCTCAGAAAGACACCTGAAACTGACACCTGAAACTCACCTTAAAGACACCTGAAACTCAGTGTGCTCACCACATTGTGTGCATGACAACAGCAAGTACCTTCCACGAGCAAGGGAAGGATGGAACGGAAGGAACCTCCCTTTGTTCTGCGGAACATCTCGGTGTGTTGGAACCCGTACGGTTGTGAAGAAGAGATGAAGGGAGATTAACTGTGCAGAGAATCTGAATGATAAAAGGGAGATGAATGGGAGATTCCTCAGGACGGTGAAAACGAAGGAGACTTCCCTCTGAGGAGGGCAGACTGATCGTTATGCGGGGAAGGTGAGAGGGAATCACTGTGCTATGAGGACAGCTGGGGAAGGAGAGGCCTCACCTTGAATTGGTGGCTTCTCTGCTTCTCTGCTCCGTCGGCATCTGCTCTTTCCTCACCATCTCCTCCCTTCTGGCTGCACCTCCCTCAATCTTCATCCCCAGAACAGAAAGCTTTCCGTATGTACAAACGTGTGATGGAGGTGGGCTCTCTGTCCTTTATTTTGTCTGTTTGGTGGGAATTAAACCTCTGATGTTTGAGAAACGAAATACAAATTATTTTCCCAATCTGACCCTCAAGTATCAGAGAATGGTTAGAGGAAATATGGGAATAAATACACAAGGTTTTCCGAGAAGAAGCTGACAGCCCAGTCCCCCACTGATCAGTGGTGTCGCTTGGGGTCACCTTCTGCCATCCACTGTTGAGTTTAACGGTTACTCCTTAAACACTTGAAATGCTAATCAGAGGAAATGCACAGAATGGGAAGAATGCACCCAGGAGCAAAATACAGGCTGGACTCTGGATTCACGGGGAATGTAGAAAAACTAGCCAGGTTATGCAGTGGTAAAGGATTGCCTGCCAGTGCAGGAGATGCAAGAGACATGGTTCAATTCCGGGGTCGGGAAGATCCCCTGGAGAAGAAAATGGCAACGCACTCCAGGATCCTTGTGTGGAGTATCCCATGGACAGAGGTGCCCGGCTGGCTACAGTCCACGGGGCTGCAAAGAGACGTGACCGAGCACACACACACCCTACAACAGAAGGTTTCACTTGAACCTTGTTTGAGATGTACTTGGTGTGATCTGGGTGCAGATAAAGACAGTTCGGGTCAACAGACACACTGACATTCTCTAAAACACACACTTTGCCCTTACTACATCACTCCACACGTGAGATGTCATCTCTGGCGATGAGAGTCCTCCAGGCCAATCCGACCCTGGCGAGAGGGCCTGAACGGGAGCATCTTCCTGGTCTGTCATCTGCTGGGAAGCGGGGCTGGGCTGGAAGAATGGGCACTCCAAAGTGGGGTGGGGACAACCTGTCACAACAGGTTGTAACAGTGAGCCAGGCAGACCCAGTGGACGAGGCCTCTCCTTCTGACTATAGCTTCTGACTATCCCTTCCCATAGCTTCTGACTGTTCCACGTCCTCACATGCTTGTAGCCACAGGGCGAAGGAGGGGACGTGGGCACTGACTGAGGGCAGGGGCTTGATCCTCCTGGGGGACAGATCTCCACGGGCTCCCAAGGCAGAGAGCTGCCGACACTCATTTTATGGGCTTTCTCCGCTCTGAAGATCCATCTGAACTCGGACTTTCGAGACCAGCAGACCTGGACTAGCTCTGGGCAGTAAGCATCAGTGGCTCCAACTCCTCAACTGGGTCACATTTCTTCTCTGTTTTTGGAATTGTAAATTGAAGATAACAGGGTCTGTTTCAAATGGTTGTTGGGGATGAAAGATGGTTCATTTGAAGTTACTCAGCCCCAGATTGGTACATTAGAATATCTTTCTGAATGTTTGTTTTCTTCCTTTCTGCCTCTTAACATGTGCAGAGAGGGATCCAGGAAGCTTCAGGAAGGCGTGGGTAAGAGTCCTTCCTTTTGCCGACCTTCAGGCTATACCTGATAAACCTGAAAGGCGTCCCTTTCTTTGCGTTTCCTATAAATGGGCACTTTAGAACACCAGGGAAAGTTCTAGGGAATTAGTATACTCAGCATGTTTCAGGATATAGCAAGTTTTCTTAAGTGTGATTCTGGCTTCTTTTTTCCTCTTATATGAGTTTTCGTGTTTGCTTTCGTCTCACTGGTAAGCTAACCCCTCACCTCAGAGCTTAGTCTGACTTCTTCAGCCAATGAACTCCTGAATTGGGCTCTGGTGAGAAGTCTGAAGAGAAATCACTTTTTATCTCTTTACTGGACTCGTTACCCACAAGAAACACTTCCTTTCTTTCTTTGAAAAGTGAAATGAAAGCGTCAGTCGTTCAATCGTGTCCGACTCTGTGACTGCACGGACTGTAGCCAGGCTCCTCTGTCCATGGAATTCTCCAGACCAGAATACTGGAGTGGGTTGCCATTCTCTTCTCCAGGGGATCTTCCCACCCAGGGAATGAATCCCGGTCTTCTGCACTGCAGGCATCTTTACCATCTGAGCCACCAGTGAAGACTATTTTTTTTTTCCTTATTGGACTCAATTTCACAGGCATCACTAGGTTTTCTATGATTTTCAGTCTCTTGTGATCCTTCAGTTGTTTTTTTTCCTCCCCATCTATTTTGGTCTCACCTAATTTAATCAGGGAAAACAATTTATATAGCCATTGGCCACGGCTTTGCAGTGGAAATTATTACAACTTTTTTTCCTGAGTTACAAAAAAATCATCTCTCATATTAAAATACTATTACACAAAGTATCATGAATTAATTTTTCATAAAGATGAATATGTTGTAATATTTTTATTGAAGTATAGTTGATTCAGAATATTATTGGTTTCAGATTTACAACAAAGTGATTCAAACGTACTTATATATACTCTTTCTCAGATTCTTTTCCCTTATAGGTTGTTAAAAAATACTGAATATAGTGCCCTGTACTATATAGTAGGTCCTTATTGGTTGTCTATTTTATATATATCAATGTGTATTTGTTGATCCAATATTCCTAATTTATCCCTCTCCCCATTTCCCCTTTGGCAATCATTATATTTTCTATGTCTGTAGGTCTATTTCTGTTTTGAGTATAAATTTATTCACATTTGTATTTTTTATTCCACATAGAAGTGATATTGTGTGATATTTGTCTTTCTCTAGCTTACAGTATCAGAGAAGGCAATGGCACCCCACTCCAGTACTCTTGCCTGGAAAATCCCATGGATGGAGGAGCCGGGTAGGCTGCAGTCCATGGGGTCGTGAAGAGTCAGACACAACTGAGCAACTTCACTTTCACTTTTCACTTTCATGCATGGGAGAAGGAAATGGCAACCCACTCCAGTGTTCTTGCCTGGAGAATCCCAGGGGCAGGGGAGCCTGGTGGGCTGCCGTCTATGGGGTCACACAGAGTCGGACACGACTGAAGTGACTTAGCAGCAGCAGCAGCAGCTCACAGTATGATAACCTCTAGGTCATGTCTCTGCTAATGGCACTACTTTCATTCTTCTAATTTTATGGCTTAATAATATTTTATTGTCCAAATATACCAAATCCTCCTTACCCATGTCCTGGCTGTTGTAAATAGTGCTACAGCGAACAATGGGGTGCAATTGGTGTCTTTCAAATTATGATTTTCTCTGGATATACACCCAGCAGTGGGATTGCAGGGTCATATGGTAGCTCTATTTTTGGTCTATTTAAAGGCACCTCCATACTGTTCTCCATAGAGGTTGCACAAATTTACACTCCTACCAGTGTGCAAGAAGGTGCCTTTTTCTCCACACCCTCTCCAACATTTATTATCTGTAGACTCTTTAATTTCTATAAGACTGTGAAGAGTTTCTGCAAAAACAAAGCGCCATTTCCCTGCCAATGACTAGATCCCTTGGAACAAAATGTCTCTTGGGTGATGGCTGGAGGGCAGCTACCGTATGTGAGATACTTCCTTTGTGTCAGCTTAGATGTGCCCCCTAGAAGATGGGGAATAAAAGCCATGAGGAAGGTCAGTTTCATCTCCTGAAGATGTGCCCAGAGTTCCAGTATCCTCGTGAGGCAAGCATCTCCCCATGTCCTGATAATTCCACCTCCGTCTGCCCATCTGATCTACTGCCCTTCCCACATTTGAGTCCGTCAGGCCCTGAGTGAGCGGCTCTGGGCACCGGTGATGCAAACTCCAGGGTTACGTGTGATCATCCATGCGCTTCAGGACCTTGGCACCCAAAGGCAGAGCGAGAATCTTAACAGGTGCCCTGAGTTAAAGCAAGACTGAGACACAAATATCATGACATGGAGACTTGAAAGGTGAAAACGAAACCCAACTGGAGAATTACAGTCCCCATTAGCTTTTTGCACCAATCCAGGTTTTTGTCTCATCTCATTTTAATTGCCAGACCAGAATCCCTGGACACCTGTAACATTTGGCATTCTGGCAATGGGCTCTGAAGTAGAAATTAGATTAATTTCTGAAGGCATCACCTGAAGGATGATATGGAAAGAGGATAAAAAGAAATCACTTGCCTTCGGGCACAGCTGGAGTTCTCAGGATGAAGGGACTCTTTGGAGAGTTTTTGCTCTCAGCTCTGAATTTAAACTCAAATCTGCAATTTTGGGGACCAGTCATTAATTTTCAGAGGTTATTGAAAGGGGCAGATGTCAGTGGCAATCCATGTGGAAATGAAATAAAGACAGGAGATGTGAGGGTCTCATTTTCCTGCCCCAAATCCACTGCCCAAGTAATCTATCTTGTGACAAACAACAGAGATTAGATTTTTAAACGTTTTTAGGCAGCAAGAAAAACGAAAAATAAATCACACTCTGCTGGTTTGCAGAGTTCAAAGAGCAAAGACATTTCCATATCTACATAATTATGAATTCACTTTGACATTGTTTTCAAAATTAGTATTGTGCAGTGAAAAAAATCATCATATTTTGTATTCTTTGATAGCATTGCATAGCATAAATATTGACATTTGTAACACTTCCTCAAAGTATAACATCCCCACAAAATATTTAATGCTTTAAGGAGAAGGATATTTAATTATACTCTACAAGAGAGTTAACCCCTGCCCTTTTCATTTATAAATATTCATTTCCTTTTCATCTTCTTCACATTTGCTGTCTCATGGCTGAAGGATGTAAAATTGGTTTTTGGTAATTAGGGTCCAGATAATGCTGCTAGTGGGAGGATGCAGGGAGGACAGGAAATGGGAGGTGGGAAAGGATATTTCTCCTCAAAGGAAGTGCCACTCATCTGAAGGGGGGTTGCCTGGGGAGGACGTGTGTGCTCCAGGGGAAAGACGCCGATGGAGAGGTAGAATGATGGGGTCCTGGGGTCCCTACGCAGCTTGTTGCACAGCCTATGTCTGTAGTTTTCCAGTTATCCTTAGCATCTGTATAACGGCTTGCGTCTTGTTTTAACTTTTTATTTTGGACTATAGCTGTTTAGCAATGTTTTGATAGTTTCAGGTGAAGAGTGAAGGGAGTCAGGCATACATATCCATGAATCCATTCTTCCCCCAACTCCCCTCCCACCCAAGCTGCCACATAACATTGAGCGGAGTTCCCTGTGCTGTACAGTAGGTCCCTGTTGGTTATCCATTTCAAATACAGCAGAGTGTACATGTCCAGCCTGAACTCCTTAACTATCCCTTCCCCATCCTCATCCTTCCCCCCGGCAACCATAGTTAAGTCTATGAGTCTTCTGTGTTGTAAGTAAGCTCATTTGTCTCATTTCCTTTTAGATTCCACATATAAGGGATGAATTACTTGCATCTTATATTCAGTTGCTGGGGCTGCCATGACAAAATACCATAGTCTGGGGGCTTAAACAACAGAACTTTATTTGCTCACGCTTCTCAAGGCTGCAAGCCGAAGATCAAGATGTTGGCAGGTTGGTTCCTCCTCCAGCCTCTCTCCTTGGCCCACGGATGCTAATTCCTTGCTTCCTTGCTCTGTCTTCACACAGTCTTTCCTCTGTACCTGCATCCCTGGTGTCTCTTTGTTTAGATTTCCTTTTTATATGAGGACATCAGTCAGGTTGGTTTAGGACCTACTCTAATAGACAAGGTGGTTCAAATGAAAAAGAATCTGCCTGCAGTGCAGGAGACCCAGGTTCAATCACTGGGTCAGGAAGATCCCCTGGAGAAGGGAATGGCAACCCACTCCAGTATTCTTGCCTGGAGAATTCCATTGACAGAAGAGCCTGGAGGGTTGCAAAGAGTCAGACACCAGTATGCAACTAACAGTCCATGGGGTCACAAGAAGTTGGTCACGACTGAGTGACTAACACACACTGACAGCCTCTCTTTAACTTAATCCCCTCTGTAAGGTCCTGTCTACAAATACAGTCAAGGCATTAATATGTGAAACTGAATCTGAGCAAACGCTGGGAGATAGTGAAGGACAGGGAAGCCTGGTGTGCTGCAGTCCATGGGGTGGCAAAGAGTTAGCAAATGAACAGCAACAATATGAAGCTGGGGAGGACACAATTTTGTCCATAACACATCTCGTAATTTTTCCCATTTACCTTGTTTCTTTTGACACATACATGGAAGATCTTATTATTCTTGCAGCTTTCAGATGAGGAGACAGATCAGAGAAGTTAGGAGCCTTCCTGAGGAAACTCAGGACCTCTGACTTCCACTCACAACACTCCCCCACCCACCTTGGAAAAGATTCAGTTTCCCGCTGCTGGAACAAGCCCAGGCTATAATAAGCCACTGTCTGACTTCCTCAGGAGAATCTGGTGAGGCTGTCAGGGGTGGACCCCGACGGGCTTTGTGCAGGCAAGGAGTCCCCCCACCGTCCCTTGTGAGACCTGAGGGGAAGGGTCTAGTTTTCAGTAAAACGCTGCATTCATTCGCAATGAATTCACACCCCTGTTTTTCACTGAGACGTTTCCCTCTTGCTTCTTTTCCCCCAGGTTTATAAGTTAGTCTGGAAGAAAAAGGTGAAAAGGAAGTAAGAGTAAGATGGTGCCTGAAAGGCCACTAGCGGCTGCCTATTTCTTCCTGCCCAGTGGAATAAATTGCTCTCAAGGAGACACCGGCTATATTTCATTTTACCAATAAATATAACAAATGATCCTGGGTTTTTGCTCTTCTCTGGTACTCCTATTTTTCTAGTTAAGGCAAGGGAGGTTTCTTTTTTTTATCAAATGAATCTGATTTTTGAAATTCTTTATCTCAAGCATGTTTTTCTGCCTTATCAGTGCCCACTCTGCCATGAGTCGTCATCTGCACATCTTTTACTTTGCCTACAACACGCTATTTGTCACTTGACGCTGGCAGACTTCTTTCTGTGCTTGAAGGGAAATTGAGTGAAAGAGAGAAGGGAGGAGGGAGGGGGAGAGAGCGCACAGGCTGGACAAGACCTCGGTATCATGAGGCCTATTTTTTCAGTTCTCAGGACCTTGCTTATTTCCTTTACTTCCGTTCTCTGGGCTGGGGGCCAACACCCTCCAGTTCACCAAAGTTCAAATACTTCCCCAATCTCTTTCTTTCCTGACTTTTTGTGGTGCCATGTATATACCTCAAATATATATTAGTATTTTATATACTTTTTAAAAATGTACTTATTTTGGCTGTACTGGGTCCCCGTTGCTGTGTATGAGCCTTCTCTAGTTGCAATGAGTGAGGGTTACTTTCTACTTTTGGTGTGTGGGCTTCTCCTTGCAGTGGCTCCTCTTGCTGTGAAGTGCAGGCTCTAGGCATATGGGCTCAGTAGTTGGGGTATTTGGACTTAATTGCCCCACGGTATGCAGGATCATCCCAGACCAGGGATTGAACTGGTGTCCCCTGAATTGGCAGGTGGATTCTTAGCCACTGGACCACCAGGAAAGCCTTCTATAAATACTTATGACAGTCACTGGCCAGTACAACTTTTCATTAGAAAATGGGGAAACTAAAGACCTCTGAAAGACGAGGGTTAGGATTAATCCACTGCCTCTACTAACAGTAAGTAGAGTCCTCTCCTTTGGCTTCTCTCTTCTCTGAAACACAGAAATTAGGCCAGTCAATAACCTTACAGTGGCCTGTAAGTGTTCAAGCAAAAGGAAGAGTCTCCTGTCTCCCACAATAAGCAAAAAGCTAAAAATGGTGAAGCTTAGTGAGGGAGGCAAGTTGAAATTTAAGACAGACTGAAAGCTAGTCCTCTTACCTAAACAGTTAGCCAAGTTGTGAATGAAGCACAAAAATTCTTGAAGAAAACTAAAAGTGCTGCTCAGCAAACACATGAATGAAAAGAAAGAAAAACAACCCTACTGCCAACATGGAGAAAATCTGAATGGTCGGGATAGAAAATCAAATCAGACATCACATTCCCTTAAGCCAAGCCTAGTCCAGAAGAAGACCATCACTCTCTTCAAATCTACTAAGGCTGAGAAAAGTGAGATGCTGCAGAAGAAAAGTTTGAAACTCACAGAGGTTGGTTCATGAGGTTTAGGAAAGACTCCTGCCTCTACAACATAAAAGTGCAGGATGCAGCAACAGTACCAATGTAGAAGCTGCAGCATTCAGAAGAAATGGCCAGGATAATAACACAGGCAGTTACACCAGACAACATATTTTTAATGTGGATGAAAAAGCCTTTTCTGAAGAAAAAAAAATAATAATAATGCTATCCATGACTTACATAGCTATAGAGGAGAAGTCAATGCCTGGCTTCAAAGCTTCAAAGGACAAAGGGGCTAATGCAGTTGGTTACTGTATGCTGAAGTCATTGCTCATTTACCATTCTGAAAATCCTAGGGCCCTTAAGAATTTTACTAAATTTGCCCTGCCTGTGCCCTGCTAATGGAACAACAAAACCTAGATGATAGCACATCTGTTTATAATATGGTTACTGAATATTTTAAACCCACTTACTGAGACCTACTGCTCAGAAGGAAAATAAAAGATTCCTTTAAAAATAGTACTGCTCATTGAAAATGTACCTGGTCAAGCAAGAGCTGTACAATGAGATGGATTTCGTTTTCATGCTTGCTAACAGAGCATTCATTCTGTAGCCAATAGATCAAGAAGTAATTTTGACTTTCAAGTCTTGTTGCTGTTCAGTCGCTCAGTCAAGTCCAACTCTCTGTGACCCCATGGACTGCACCACGCCAGGCTTCCCTGTCCCTCACTCTCTCCCAGAATTTGCTCAGACTCATGTCTGCTGAGTCAATGATGACATCCAACCATCTCATCCTCTGTCATCCCCTTCTCCTCTTGCCTTCAATCTTTCCAAGTATCAGTATTTTCCAATGAATTGGCTCTTCCCATTAGGTGGCCAAAGCATTGGATCTTCAGCTTCAGCATCAGTCCTTCCAGTGAACATTCAGGGTTGATTTCCTTTAGGATTGACTTGATTTGATCTCCTTGCTGTCCATGAGCCACAATCATCTTCTCCAGCACCAAAGTTTGAAGGCATCGATTCTTTGGCACTCAGCCTTTTTTACTGTCCAGCTCTCATATCTGTGCCTGACTACTGGAAAAATCAGAGCTTCAACCTTATGGAACTTTGGCAGCAAAGTACTGTTTCTACTTCCTAGGTTTGTCATAGCTTTTCTTCCAAGGAGCAACCATCTTTTAACTTCATGGCTGCAGTCACCATCCACAGTGATTTTGGAGCCCAAGAAAATGAAGTCTGTCACTGTTTCCATCGTTTCTCCATCTATTTGCCATGAAGTGATGGACCAGATGCCATGATCTTCATTTTCTGAATCCTGAGTTTTAAGCCAGCTTTTTCACTCTGCTCTTTCACCTTCATCAAGAGGTTCTTTAATTCTTCTTCACTTTCTGCCATTAGGGTGGTGTCATCTGCATATCTGAGGTGATTTCAAGTCTTATTCTTTAAGAAATGTGTCTGCTATAGCTGCTAGAGATGGTGATTCTTCACTTGGATCTGGGCAAAATAAATTGAAAACCTTATGGAAAGGATTTACCATTGTCAATGCCAAGGAGAACATTCATGATTCATGAAAAAAGTTGCAAATATAAATATTGACAGGAGTTTGGAAGAATCCAAACCCTATCCTCATGGATGGCTCTGAGGCACCCAAGACATCAGGGAAGGAAGTAGCTGCAGAAAACAAGAAAACTAGCATTTTCTGTTTCCTGAGATGGAAGCTACTCCCGGTAAAGATGCTATTATGATTATTGAATTGACAAATGGATACAGAATATTATATAAAGTTAGTTGATAAAGCAGAAGCAGGGTTTGAGAAGATTAACTCCAATTTTGAAAGACTTTCTACCCAGGGTAAAAGACTATCAAACAGCACTGTTTGCTACAGAGAAACTGTAAAAGGAAGGCCAATTGATGTAAAAGGAAGCAAATCGATGAGGCAAACTTTGTTGCTGTCTTATATTTTTAAAAATTGCCACAGCCACCTGAGTTTTCAGATAAACCAGCAGCCATAGACATAGAGGCAAATCCCTTGGACAATGGTCAGCATATTTTAACAATAAAGTCATTTTTAATTAAGGTAGCTACATATTTAGACAAAATGCTATTGTAGACTTAACAGAGTACAGTTCAGTGTAAACAGTGGAGAAGGAAATGGCAACTCACTCCAGTATTCTTGCCTGGAGAATCCTATGGACAGAGGAAGCTGGTGGGCTACAGTCTATGGGGTCCCAAAAATTCGGACACGACTAAGCGATTAATACAATTTAGTGTAAATGTGAGCTTTATAAGCACTGGAAAACAAAAATTTGTGTTACTTTATTGCAATATACACTTCATTGGTGTGATCTGGAACCGAAACCCACAGTATCTCTAAGGTATGCTCGTATTCCTCATTTTCTTCTGTCGGAATAAATTCCAGTAACATCCTGTGTGCAAAATTTGCTTTCAGTAAGTACAATTAATCAAAACCTTAAAACCTAAATCTTTTTGATGCTTCACTCTGTGAATATCTTGTTTAAAGCTTTTCAACTAATTTTGAACAAGAGGCAAACAAAATGTGAAGCACTGATTTATAAGTCTTACAAATAAGATTTAACCATATTTAGTTCATTATGCTTGCTGCTGCTGCTGCTAACTCACTTCAGTCGTGTCCGACTCTGTGCGACCCAATAGACAGAAGCCCACCAGGCTCCCCCGTCCCTGGGATTCTCCAGGCAAGAACACCGGAGTGGGTTGCCACCTCCTTCTCCAATGCTTAGGAATATGCATTAATTTGCACTTCATAAAACTGTGTAAATAACTTTTTAAAATAAAATCCCTGAAATATACTCAATCAGTCTTAAGCTATGCTTTCTCCATGTGTTTTACCAATTGTACCCGTGGTCATGTATGGATGTGAGAGTTGGACTGTGAAGAAAGCTGATCGCCAAAGAATTGATGCTTCTGAACTGTGGTGCTGGAGAAGACTCTTGAGAGTCCCTTGGACTGCAAGGAGATCCAACCAGTCCATTCTAGAGGAGATCAATCCTGGGTGTTCATTGGAAGGACTGATGCTAAAGCTGAAGCTCCAATACTCATGTGATGAGTTGACTCACTGGAAAAGACTCTGATGCTGGGAGGGATTGGGGGCGGGAGGAGAAGGGGACGACAGAGAATGAGATGGCTGGATGGCATCACCGACTCAATGGACATGAGTTTGAGTGAACTCCGGGAGTTGGTGATGGACAGGGAGGCCTGGCATGCTGTGATTCATGGGGTCGCAAAGAGTCGGACACAACTGAGTGACTGAACTGAAGTGACTGCTTTGGATGAAGGTACAGGTTGATGGAGAAGGAAAAATCTTCAAAAACAAGAAAACACAAGGCATGTTTTGGGAGCTGGGAGCAGTCCACCATGGTCTCAGGGCTGAGCAGCAGTAGGCATCCGTAGAGGAACCCAGACTCTAAAGTGGGCTGCAGACCCGCTGTGAGGGATTCCCACGTTAGGTCCAGGAGTTTGTTGTCAATTAGGGAAGAAACCACTGAACTGCTTTGATTGGTAAAGCCTCATTCATTCATCCATCCACTGATTCACTCAACAATCGGTGGGGTGTCTCTCCAGCAAAGCACCACGGGGAAAAAGAGAAAGTCATGGTTCCTGCCCTCATGAAACTCTGAATCTCCCAAAAGAGACAGGAATATGAGCCAATAACGGAAGTCCCCAGAATTAAAGGTTAATGGAGAAGGTGATGGCACCCCACTCCAGTACTCTTGCCTGGAAAATCCCATGGGCAGAGGAGCCTGGTGGGCTGCAGTCCATGGGGTCGCTATGAGTCGGACACGACTGAGCGACTTCACTTTCACTTTTCACTTTCATGCATTGGAGAAGGCAATGGCAACCCATTCCAGTGTTCTTGCCTGGAGTATCCCAGGGACAGGGGAGCCTGTTGGGCTGGGGTCTATGGGGTCGCACAGAGTCGGACATGACTGAAGGACTTAGCAGCAGCAGTAGCAGCAAGGAGCCATGAACAGGAGCATAAGGTGGGTGGGGTGAGTTCTCCGGGGACTCATCCTTGATCTTGAGAATAAGCACCCCATGGGGTCTGTGCTCCAGTCCTCAGGACACCATGTACGATGGTGCATCCAGTGCCCGCAAGACCCTGGACTGGACCCCAATACCCCTGCCTTGAGCTGCAGAAGCACAGAGAGGGCGGGAACCTGCCCAGGTGCACACAGCGCTTCCACGGGGCAGGTGAAATCCGCACCGCACACGGATGCAAGCGATAGACCGCAGACCCCACTGTGTGCATTCTGCCTTCCTTCCAAACGGAACTTCCAGTAAACTGCAGACACTAACCTCGTGTTCGTATGGAGTGCTATGACCCTTCAGTGTTAGAGAGGAAATGGTGGAGCTCTTTGACCATTCTCTTGACCGCATATCCTAGGGCAGAGTCAACAATTCTTTGAGGAAACCATTAAAGAAGGCGAAAATTATCATCAGAGTAAGTGTAGATTCCACACCCTCCCCAGCCCTCAATGTCTCCTTTGTCTCTACTCTGCCCTTCTGAAAGAACTGAAATTCAAAGCTATTGGAATGATGAAACTAGTTTGGTTTTAACCAAATATCTTACTACTGCTGCCTGAAATAGCTACAGTTCCTTAGTGGTACATACACTTATAGTAGAGGGAAAAGCTGGGTGGCCAGGAAGAGGTCACAGTGCTTTCAAAAAAGGCAGACCGCTCCACCGCTCACCCCTAAAATTGGCAGTATGGCTGCGGGTGTGCAGGGGATGGGGGGGGCAGAGGGCGGCAGGTTCTGAATCAGAGGGACGGACTGAGGGTCCAGGAAGAGACTCTGGGGCTTACAAAAATCCTGCTCCAAGTTTTCTTGTTTGTTCCTCGTGAGAGTCCCGGGGGTGGGGGGGCAGGATGGCATGACCTTCGTATGGCGGGTGTGGAAGCAGGGATGCTGAAGGACCAGCCTCCTTGCCCAGGGTGGTATGGCCCAGCCAGGCACTGTGATGGGATATGGGCTGTGGAGAGGAGCCTCTGAAAAGGACCCAGCCCGGGAGACCGACTGGGCAGCAGGTCTGCTTCTGGTAGGGTGCACCCACATCCTTCCTGCTGCTCAGAGCCTGCTGGCTGGAAATATACTTAAACATTTTTAGATGTCAATCAAGAGTCTATAATTACAAGAGTTTGAGGGGTTTTTTACGTGTTGCTTTGTTTTTCAAAGTTACACGTAGCTGGCCCATACTGAATTACAGCTATAAAGAGTTTCCGAGTTCAGCAACTTCATAGAATGTGTTTTCTTGTTGCAAACCAATTGGAACCAAGCACAACGCTGAAAGGCCAACCTCTGTTTGGGTATCTCTACAAATATAAACTCCCCATGATAGACTATACTATAATTGGCTATGAGGGAAACAACAGATGACAATAACTTTGGGATATGTTCCTTTAGAAATTGCTTTCTGCGGTGAATGTATCTATTAACTCGGCCAAGTTCTCACTCCATTCAGGGTATTTTCTGCCACCTGCATCATTCCTTGTTAAGCATATTCAGGATCAAACTAGACTAAACAAGACTGCAGATATTTACAAAGTAGAACACATTTCAGTACACATTTATCCAGACTTCAGTCATGTCTCAGGTGGGTTTTTGTGATAAAAGTAAGAGTTCTACAGATGGCTATCTTCTGCGTGCATGTGTGCCTGCTAAGTCACTTCAGTCTTGTCTGACTCTTGCACCCCCATGGACTGTAGCCCACCAGGCTCCTCTGTCCGTGGGATTCTCCAGGCAAGAATACTGGAATGGGTTGCCACGACCTCCTCCAGGGGCTCTTCCTCTGTGGCAGGAAGACATATTTGTAAGCATCGCATCAGCTGGGCTTGGTAAATTTATTTCAAGGAATCCTTTGATAGCAGTGTAGCATATAAGCTTTGAATTGGGGCAATATTTAGGACACACTTTGAATACTGAGTATTAAGAAACTTGTTTGTGTAGATATCTGTATTAAGATAAATACAGATATAAATCCTGCTTTATTCAGTGGAAAGCTGTCATAGATGCACTGTTCATTAAACCTGAGCTTGTGCTTCTGCTGGAACCAGGGACACCCAAAGGTCTCCCCTTGTTTTCTCTATTTGGGGGGCATCTTCAGCAAAGACTTAGGAAAGTTCTGGGTTTTGTAAACATCACTGGGGACATTTGGTCACTAAGAGGGGACAAGAGATTTTCAGTCATCTCCCCTAGAGGAGGGACTGGGTCTGGGGGAGTAGTGCAGCAGGATAGCACATGTTATGGGTTCAATAGTGTCCCCTCCCTCAAATATTCATGTGTTGAGTCCCTAGTTATCCAAGAAGTGATCTCATTTGGCAATAGCATCATTGCAGATGTGATTAATTAAGATGTGGACATTAGGATGGCTTCTACTTCAAAATTACTGGTGTCCTTATAAAATAGGAGAAATAAGAGTTACCATTATCCAGCAATCCCACTCTGGGGCATATATCCAGAGATAAGTGTTAGTTACTTAGTCGTGTCTGACTCTTTGCGATCCCATGGACTATTAGCCCACCAGCCTCCTCTATTCATGGAATTCTCCGGCAAGAATACTAGAGTGAGTAGCCATTCCCTTCCCTAGGGGATATTTCCAGGGATCGAACCTGGGTCTCCTGCATTGCATGCAGATTCTTTAACATCTAAGCCACCAGGGAAGCCCCAGAGAAAATCATAATTCAAAAAGAGACATGCACCCCAGTGTTCACAGCAGCGCTATTCACAATTAGCCAGGACATGAAAGCAATCTAAATGTCCATCAACAGAGGAATGGATAAAGAAAATGTGGCACGTACATACAATGGAATATTACTCAGCCATTAAAAAGAATAATGCCATTTGCAGCAACATGGGTGGACCTAGAGATTGTCATTCTGAGTGAAGTAAATCAGACAGAGAAAGACAAATATGATGATATCACTTATATGTGGGATCTAAAAAAATTCCACAAATGAACTTACTTACAAAACAGAGTCACAGATGTAGAAAGCAAACTGATGTAGAAAGAAATGGCTAGCAGTGGGGCAGGGGGAGGGAGGGGCGGGATGAGAGACGGGGACGGACATACTCACACCGCTGTGTGTAAAACAGACAATGGATGAGGACCTACTGTGCAGCACAGGGAACTCTACTCCGTATTCCGTGACACCCTACATGGAAGAAGGGCCTGAGAAAGCATGATTATGTGTGTATGTGTAACTGACTCACTGTGCTGTGCAGCGGAAACTACTGTAGCACAGCATTGAAATCAGCTAAACTCCAATAAAGATTAACTTTAAAAGGTGGGGCGTGGAATCTGGATACACAGACAGACACACTCACACAGAAAACACATGTGCAGAGGGAGGCAGAGGTGGGGTGATGCTTCTACATGTCCGGGATCCCCAAGGATTCCCAGGAAATCCCCAGATGCCAGGAGAGAGGCGTGGACCAGATTCTCTCTCGTAGCCCTCAGAATAAAACACCTCTGACACCTTGATCTTGGGCTTCTGGCTTCGAAAATTGTGAAATCAAAAATTTCTGATGTTGAAGTCACTCTGTTCATGAGACTGTGTTGTAGCAGCCTCAAGAGACTAACAGAACACTTCTGTGGTGTGTTACTGCCACGGGGAGTTCTCAGTGTGTTAGCTCACTGGAAGCACAGGGCTGCCTGCTGTTAAACCTGCCCCACTGTGTGCACAGCAGAAGCCTCTGGCGTCTGTTAGGGAACTAAACACTGAATTGTGCTTGGACTAGTTTGGACCAGGCCTGTGTGACCCCTGAGAACAATGGGATATTTGCTGGGAGGTGTAGAAGGACCAGTTCTGCCTCCGTCTGCTCCTCTGGGATCATAGGATTTGCACAGTTGGCACTGGAGAATCTCAACTGCCCCTGTATCTTCTTTCCTTCTAGAAAATTCTTTCTTCTATTTTATAAAGGTTTATAAAGCATCTGTCGTAGGTACTGGCAATTTTCCTTGTGTTTGAGTCAGTCTTTCTGAAGGTGTCCTTTAGAGAGCTGAATTCCCATCATTCCAACAAATGGAAAGTGACATGCATACCAGAACATCTATACTGAGCATCAGTATTTCCCATGTCATCCTCAGCTACACATCCCCACTCAGGAAGCGAAGTGAAGTCGCTCAGTTGTGTCCAACTCTTTGCAACCCCATGGACTGTAGCCCGCCAGGCTCCTATGTCCATGGGGATTCTCCAGGCAAGAGTACTGGAGTGGGTTGCCATTTCCTTCTCTGGGGGATCTTCCCAACCCAGGGATAGAACCCAGGTCTCCCACCTTGCAGGCAGACACTTTACCATCTGAGCCACCAAGGAGGTTCTCCCCACTCAAGACCTGTTCCCAGAGCTGCCCGTTTGTCTTAGTAAAGTCTGTGCTTATTGGAGACGTAGACTTGTTATCCCTGTGGAGGCCTGGCCATGGTGGCGCAGGCCACATCAGAGGCGGCCAGGGCTTAGCACAAAGACCTGGCTTCTCAGGACCCAAATGGGCATCCAAGGAGGTTCTGGGAGCAGACAGTATGGGACGATGGCTCAGGAACCAGAGGCATGCATAGACATAGGGGAGGTTGTGTCCATCTGACAACAGGGACAAGGAAAAGATGGCCACCGTCCAGGGCCCTTAGACAGCTGTCCAGCAGAAAACTGGAGAAACACCTACCAAAATGAACTAAGCCTCCAGGTCATAACCCTGACCTCTAGGAAGAGGGTCAAGCAGAGCTTCCACAGAGAGGAGCTGACTTTAAGGTAGAAGGCAAGGTTTAAGGGAGATGGAGAAACGAAGATGTGGGAGCTTTGGGGAGGGGCAGGGAGCGGTGTGGGATTCTGTGGCTCAGTTGGAAAAACACATCAGACAGTACCCTAGTGACAAGACAAGACCAAACCCAGCAGCCAGGGCACACACGGTGAATCAGACAGACAGCAAGACACCCAAGGCTGAGCCAATGGGCAGAAGAACTTGGGCCCCAATGTCTTCTGACTTAGGAGATGGGTGGGCCTGTCTCCGGGTGCCAAGAGTTTGGCAAAGACAAGCAGATCCCTGTGCTTCCCTGTCTCACTTCCAGAGCAGTTCAGGATGTCTGCAGTGCTTCCTTAATTGATCTGTCACTTCACTATAGCTTCTTGTGTGAAATTGCTATAACAGCCCAAATAGTTCCCAATTCAGGCCACTCATGAGAATCCCTTGGAGAACTTAAGAAGAAAAGAAGGAAGGAAGAAAACAAGAAAGAAAGATACTGATTCTCAGACCCCATTCTAAGACAAATAATTCATAATCTCTGTTGAGATCCACCCAAAACACACCCTCCCTTGAAATTATCTGAAAATCGCTCTCTATTCCCAGAGTTCATGATCATGTTAAAGGAATGGTTACCCTCAAAAACTGAAAACACAACATTTATTAATTTACTCCTGGAAAGTCATAACCCAGGGCACCAAAGCACCTCATAAACCCTGCAGGGACACTGCCTCCAGAGACTAGACCTGAATGTTCCCACTGTTCATCCCAATCAGTCAGTACAGTCGCTCAGTCGTGTCCAACTCTTTACAGCACCATGGACAGCAGCACGCCAGGCCTTCCTGTCCATCTCCAGCTCCCAGAGCTTGCTCAAACTCATGTCCATCGAGTCAGTGATGCCTTCCAACCATCTCATCCTCTGTCGTCCCCTTCTCCTTCTACCTTCAATCTTTCCCAGGACCAGCGTGTTTTCCAATGAGTCAATTTTTTGCATCAGGTGGCCAAAGGATTGGAGCTTCAGCATCAGTCCTTCCAATGAACACCCAGGACTGATTTCCTTTAGGATGGACTGGTTGGATCTCCTTGCCGTCCAAGGGACTCTCAAGAGTCTTCTCCAACACCACAGTTCAAAAGCATCAATTCTTCGGTGCTCAGCTTTCTTTATAGTCCAATGCTCACATCCATACATGACTGCTGAGAAAACCATAGCTTTGACTAGATGCACCTTTGTGGGCAAAGTAATTTCTCTACTTTGTAATATGCTGTCTAGGTTGGTCATAGCTTTTCTTCCAAGGAGTAAGCGTCTTTTAATGTCATGGCTGCAGACACCATCTGCAGTGATTTTGGAGCCCAAGAAAATAAAGTCTGTGACTGTTTCCATTGTTTCCCCATCTCCCATGTGACCAAAATAGAGCAGAAGGGCAACAGCTACTTCTGGATGAATGAATAAAGGAACACACCAAAGGCACACTTTATAAAAACCAAGTATTCTGTGTTTGTGAGTTTAGGTCCATTCCATCCTGGTGGAAAGGGGCTGAAACCTCCTCCCCTAATACCAGGGGAATGACAGGTGGGGGGACAGGTGTGGGGACATGCTGGCCTATTCCATCTGCACGTATAGAAGACCAAGGCGGCTCCCCAGGCCAGGACGAGCACCCATTGCAAACCGTAGCCACTACTCCGAGTGTAGAGAGAGTTCCAGTCACCACTCCCATAAATGCAAAGCCCTGGTTTCGAGAAGAGCAGCTGATGGTGTGGATAGCTCAGAAATGGGACTCCTGCAAGTGTGCGGGCTGGTAGAGGAGCAGACTAGGATGTCAGGGCCCAGGAGGCTAATTCTTGTAAAAAACCAAACAGTGCAGTAAGACTAGTGCACTAGTTTCCTAAAAGGGCTGTGACAGAGTAGCACAAACTTAGTGGTTTAAACACAGACTGACTGCCTTAACCGGAGAAGGAAACGGAAACCCACTCCAGTATTCTTGCCTGGAGAATGCCATGGATGGAAGAGCCTGGTGGACTGTGGTCCATGGGGTCTCAAAGAATCAGACATGACTGAGCCGCACACACACACACACGTGCGCGCACACTGTCGTCTCCAAGTTCAGGAGGTCAGGAGCCTGACATAGGTCTCAGGGGGCTGAAATCACATTGCTCTGGGCTGCGTTCCTCTGAAGACCCACGTCTGATCCAGTTCATAGCACTGTCCAGCTTGCAGAGGCCACCACTCTCCTTGGCTCATGGCCCCCTCCTTCAGCCTCCAGTGATGGCTCATAAGTCCTTTTTCTGCCTTCTCATTGCGATCCGCTTCTGTGTTCACAGTCTCCCCCACTCTCCTGTCTCCACCTCCTACTTTTATTTAGTTTTATGATAACTCTTGGCCCACCCAGATAATCCAGGATAACCTTCCTGTCTTGTGTCAGATAACTAGCAACCATGGTTGCCTCTGCGACCTTAACCCCTCTTTCTGCAATGTGACATAGTCGCGGATCTGGGGTTTGGATTTGCGCATCTTTGGGGGTCGCTGTTCTCCAGGCACAGCCAGCAGGACCCGTGACCAGGCAGGGACCCAGGAGAAGAGCAGGAGCCCCTTGTAATAGGGAAGGGCAAATCTGGCTTCATGTTAGGTCTGTTCCTTTCACTTTAGTCATTGTGCTCTGTGGCTGTGCTTAGTTGTGCTCCCCTGAACTTTTTGTAAAAGGCTCAGCAGGTAAAGAATCCACCTTCAAAGCAGGAGACACAGAAGATACGGGTTTGATTCCCGGGTTAGGAAGATCCCCTGGAGAAGGAAATGGCAGCTCACTCCAGAATCCTTGCCTGGAAAATGACAGGGCACAGTCCCTGGGGTCACAAAGAGTCAGACACAACTGAGCACATTGCACACACATAGCCTGAAATATACAGGAGAGCCTATTCTCAGGCCTCTGACCTTGAAGAGTCCATTCATACAGAGACAGAAAGGTGCAAACAGGTAGGAGAACATTGGTCTTGTTGGAGGTTTACAGGAACATGGTGACATGACCTACGTGAACAGCTGCAAGAACGAAGGATTTCAATACCAAGAAGTCTGCAAAATCTAACCGCATCCTTCACTCATCTTGCCTTTAAAAGGGCTTTGTGGAAACCCTTCGGAGACTTTGGGGCTTTTGGAGGCATGAGCCACCCGTGAGTCTCCTTACTTGGCCCTGCAGTAAACCTTTCTCTGCTGCAAACTCTGACATTTCGATACTATTTGGCCTTTCGATACTATTTGGCGGGCAAATGAATTTGTGTTCAGAGTGAAAGTGTGTGTGTGTGTGTGTGTAAGCGCGCGTGCTCAGTTGTGTCTGACTCTTTGTGACTTCATGGACTGTAACCCACCAGGCTCCTCTGTCCACAGAATTTCCCAGGCAAGAATACTGAAGTGGGTTGCCATTTCAAGGGAATATTTCCGAACCAGAGATCAGACCATGTCTCTTGCATATCCTACATTGGCAGGCAAATTCTTTACTGCTGGCACCACCTGGGCATGTTCAGTAACACCCTTAATTGGGCAGAAGCTTATGTGACAATACTGACACAATTTTCTTTCTATCAGACCCTGTGTTGGGCAGCCCCATCAGATTTTCCCACCATCCTGCAATAGAAGCCTTTGTTCTGGAATACGCTCTCCTACTTTACCAATAACTAACTTCTCTGAGCTCTCACCGTGTAGTCAAAGATGGAATTTGAGAGCAAACTGAGAGCTGGGTGAGCCCTTCTCACTAATCACGCAGAGTAGAAAGTGATTCCAAGTTGAAAAGATGATGGCAAAAATAACTAAAATGCTGCATGAATCAGGCTTTGCTTCTGGCCATGTGAATAACATAGACGGCACCCTGGGTTCTGTTCCTCCTGAGGAGTCCACATGTCATGGGCTTGGGGCATCTTATACAACAAGCAGGATGGCAACTTACGGCTGATGTGATGTGACTTTACACTCTGAACATGAGAGGTGCTCCCAGCCCTGTTTCTCGGCTGGAAAACGCACAGCGCCTGCTGTCTGCTGGCAAAATAAAAGCATCGCAGTGGGAAAGGGTGACCTTCTCCGACCTTCAGGGCTCTCAAGCTGTCCTCAGCCCCCTCAGCCCCGGGTCCGCCTGAGCAGGATGACGAATGGATGGTGTGTCCGGCCTCTCGACCGGCTTTCCTGACATCATGGTGAAAGCGCAGAGGGAGCCTCTGAGAAGGCGGCTGCAGGCATGTGGACCGTGTGGGTCTGCTCCTCTGGGGGAGCGCCTCCCCTCCGCCCCCAGGCCTCTCCACTGTCATCGCTTCGTCTTTTCTCCCCAAAGCACTCTATAAACGCCCATAGGCAAGCAAACAAAAGCAGACAACAGAACAGCTCACTCCCACCACGCCATTCCTGGTTGCGAAAGCGGCCCCCTTCCCTGAGCCGGAAGGCCGCCCGCCTGCGCCCGGGAGCTCTCCCAGGGCCCCGCACAGTCCGGGGTGGTCAGGAGGACGAGTAGGGGGAGCCCGCTGTCCCGGCTGCACCCCGGGAGCTTCGTCACAGCACAGGCTCCTTGTGCTCCACTCAGGCCCCTCTGGGGACCCCAGGCAAGTGCCCCCAGGCCTCCTGATGAAAGCAGATGGGGTCCTCGGGGCTCCAGGCGTGGCCAGTGCCCTTCATGGGCCGCAGACCCTGCAGTCTGACCTTTAGATTCAGGGCAGGAGGACTCAGGGCCTATGGACATCACCTACCCCAGAGGGTAAAGTGCTTACACACATACATACTACATACTACACATCACACACGTGACACAAACTCACACACACACCCCACACCCTACACACCACACACACCACAAACTCACACGCACACACCCCACACAGCACAAACACACCACACCCTACACACCACATACACCACAAACACACGCACCACACACACACACACCACACACCCTACACACCACACATACCACAAACACACACACTCCACAAACTCCCACACACACACCACACCCTACACACCACACATACCACAAACACACACACCACACACTAGCCACCACAGGTATACCACACACCTTCTTTGGAAAGATGTAATGAGTGAAAGGAATTTCAGCCTTAGACCCGAGTGTGAAATTAGCTAAATTTTCGAAGTTAGCTGAACTATTCCAAGGCTCCATAGTAATTTATTTCAGAAAGAATTTTGCTAACCAATAATTATCACAAAGTACACAGAAGAAAAAAATAACTAATTTTGATCAAATCCAAGTACTTCATCCTTTCTAAATAAAGCATCTATTTTGTGTTACAAAAACATAATGAAATTCAGTCAGGTTTTTTTTTTTTCCCCTCTGCTGACTTAAAAAGACAAATGGCTTTTGTGACTGTAAATTTCCCCCTATGAGATTGTAACTGTGTCTCCCTGCACATAAATGCTCCTTCTGCTTTCTCTAAGTTCTGTAAAAACATCACAAGGCCCTCTCCTTTCCCCGAAACTCAGACATTCTCATGCTTTCCCCAGGTAGGGATAAAAGAGAGCCACTTTAGAGAAGCGATTTCAGAGACATTTATCCTGATGGGGAGAACTGAAGATTGTTGAGCAGTGTGTTCCAGTGTTCAACATTTTTCAAAGGGAACAGCAGTTCTGCAAACACACACCACAGACCTGTCTGCTATTGCTCAGAAGGTGACCAGGTAAACGTTAGGAACAGTCATAGAGGAATGGGGAGTGGTCCATCTTTATATTTCACCTGGTGTGAGCATGGTCTCAGGCCAAAGGACCACAAGGTAGGCAGCGTTAAAACAATGAAATGCGTCCCACGATTCAAAACCAGCTGCTGGGTGGATGGCAGGGTAGCCAACACACACAGGGCCTTCCTGTTTCAGCTCTGGGGAAAAGAAAAGTATTCGACAGCTCATTCAAAGCTTGGGCCTCTTTCTCTCCCTGGGAGTCTAGATCAGAAGCAGTTGTGAATCATTAGAAGTTCTCATTCAGAGAAGGGGCAAGAGGTGGGTTACGTTACACACAGCAGATGCAGTTGAGAAAGTGGGGATTGTTGAAATGATGTTTCCAGCCACCGACATTTCTTAAAATCCTTCTGAACCAGTCCACCTATCAATCAGAAATGCTCACAAACAATGCTGACAGAACTCTCAAATGTTCATTAAAAACTCCAGGCTACCCCTGAGAACTCTCACGCGCTAGTATGTGTGCTTGGAGAAGTGTGTGTGTGTGTGTGTGTGTGTGTGTGTGTGTGCTCAGTCGTGTCCAACTCTTTGCAACCCCATGGACTATAGCCCACCAGGCTCTAATGTCCATGGGATCTCCAGGCCAGAACACTGGAGTGGATTATCATTTCCTTCTCCAGAGGATCTTCCGACCCAGGGAACCAAACTCACATTTCCTGCACGGCAGGCAGAATCTTTACCAACTGAGCTACCTGGGAAGGTCATGTGCTTGGAGATGGAGACCGCAAATGGTACCAGGGACCCCAAGAGGATTTGAGAGGGAGCATCTCATGCTGCATCTAGTTTGGGGCAGGAGGATCCTCCCGGAATTTTCTTCCTTGTTATTTTTTTGCACCACGAAGGTCAGGTTTATCCTCAGAGCAGAGGACCTGCTGAGATCCGGCCAGGCATGAAAAGGTGTCCAGGACACGGAGTCCCCGACCTTATCTTCAGGGCCCTCCTCCCAGCTCCTCCCTTCTGCTCAGATGGGTCTCCAGCACTGATGCTTCCCACCATCCACAGCATCTCCATCTCCAAAAGGGAATGGGAAGCATAGACGCACGTTCCAATCATCCCAGAGCCACTTCAATTCCTAGACTGATTTTGTGCAGGGAGTGCCTAACAGCTGGCTCTGCCAGCCCTCTTGCTTGGCCACCAGCTCATTTTCTGTTTCATTCAGTGTGGAGACAAGTAGACATGCCCAATTTTCTTGTGCAGATAGCAAACAGTGAAATAATTACTTTCAGATGTACTCCGGTACCCTTGCAGGTCCCTTGCTGCAGATGAGTGCCCTCATCAGAGACCTGGCTTCATGTCCATGATGGGAGCAGAAGCCCAAGACTCACTTGTCCTGTCTCATGTTCCCAGACCCTCCTCATGGCCAGGATACCCGCTCCTGGTACCAGAGAAATGTCCTCATCTTATTTCTTGGAAGAGTTACCGGTCCCACCATCTCTGTATCTAGGACTATCTTCCTTTTGTAACTATTACCATTCCAGCCAATAAGAATGGACCTTATCACTCTCTTTATTAGGACTCCCCTCCTCCACTTTCAGGGCTCCCCTGGTGGCTCAAGCCATAAAGAATCTGCCTGTAATGCAGGAGACCTGGATTTGATCCCTGGGTTGGAAGATCCCCTGAAGAAGAGCCTCTGGAGAAGGAAATGGCTACCCACTCCAGTATTCTTGCCTGGAGAGTTCCATGGACAGAGGAACCTGGTGGGCTACAGGCCATGGGATCATATAGAGTCAGACACAACTGAGCGACTAACACTAATGACTAATGACCTCCACTTCTAGAACAGTCTGTGGGCCTCCATCTTGCCAAAAGTTCTGTCTCCTTTGTGAATTTTGTTTTCATCATTGCTCTACAATGTGCATAGAATTAAAGTTAAGCTTAATAAAATGAGAAGTCTTGTCTCAAAAGAGATATCATTTACCTCAGTGGAAGGATACAACAGGGGGCAGATTAAGCTGACACATTTAATTCCTTCACTGGCTATCTCATAAGACTGTAGAATCTAGCATGCAGAATGGCTGTTTTGAATGGAATTAAAGACTGCAATTTATCAGATGGTGAATACCTAACCCAAATGCTCCCCTTCAAAGGGAATCACTGAAAACTACTTAGAATAACTGAAAACCACTTAAACCCACACTGGGGAGTGTTTTTCAAGGGCAACTTTGGCAGCTGGCGAACAAAGGGAGGTTTCAGCTCAGATGGTTGCCCTGCAAGTGAAGAGAAGGGCTTTCTTTCACCCTCACCTCCATCAGCAGAGTTAACCCCTGCACAGAGCTTGAGCTGATGCAGCTGATGTGGGGAGGGGGCGTAGGGTGGGGGGTGCGGGGGCCTGCTGGAGACCCCACCCCCAGCCTCCAGCCAGAGGGAGCGTGTGCTCTGAGCCTTGTGATCAGCTGTGTTCCCAGGGAGGGCCAGGTCACGGGATGCTTGAAAGCTTCCTGGACAGCAGCCCAGGGTCTTGGAAGAGAAAACAAGCTGTGGGATTGTCCTGGCTTCTCAGAGGTGTGCTGACCGCAGGAAAGGGGCTTGGGTTCCTTTGCTCTGAACCAATTGTCCCTGAGTGTCACACGCCTGGCGGGATGGCCCCGCGTGGCCGCGCTGCTCCCGCGGAGCCTGTGCCCACAGCCCAGGGACCAGGAGCCCCAGCCACATTCACCGACAGCCCTCACATGATGCCACCTGATGACGCAGGGAGAAGGATGTGTTGGGGACTGGAGTCCTGGGACACCTGTGCTTCGTCTCTGAGCACCAGGAGAGGAAGGGCTCCATGCGAGGAATTCCTAACACGGACTGTAGACTTGCTGTACTGCACTTGGGTCCTTCCCTTAAGGTGATCGACCCAACCTTGCCGCTTTCACCCCCAGCTCTTGTTGCATCACTCCCTGCACAGATATGACCTCTGACCCCCTCCACTCACCTCACTAAGTGCCTGATCAGGACACGATCACTGGGCACAACTGCTATCCTAAGAGTTTTTTCCCTCAGGTTATCTGTCTTTTCAGAGTCCTTGAAGCTCTGAGACGCTGGAGCAAGTCTTCCGTTTGCACTGCTGGGGTGAAGGTGGAGCTTCCACTGACGGACCCCATGTCTTGGGCTCTCAAGACTTCCGGGTGGTGATGGCCTGGCACCAACTATAGGGACTGCTTTTCCTAGGTCCTGAGGTTCCTGAGATAGTTTGTTCTCATAAAGCCTATGAAGTTCTTACAAAGTCAGTAATTCTCAAAGAGTTATTCCTCGCTATGGAGAGAAAGTGAGAGACAGAGAAGACAGATGGAGGGATGGATGGATAAAGATACGCAGATGCATATACCTCTGGGGTACTTCCTACCCCTCATTTCACTGATCTAAACTCTTCCCGCTCTTGGTTTTCCAGGATAAAAACACAGGCAATGGCAAGCCACTCCAGTCCTCTTGCCTAGAAAATCCCATGGACGGAGGAGCCTGGTAGGCTGCAGTCCGTGGGGTCACTAGGGGTCGGACACGGCTGAGCGACTTCACTTTCACTTTTCACTTTCATGCATTGGAGAAGGAAACGGAACCCACTCCAGTGTTCTTGCCTGGAGAATCCCAGGGACGGGGAGCCTGGTGGGCTGTCGTCTGTGGGGTCGCACAGAGTCGGACACGACTGACGTGACTCAGCAGCAGCATAAAAACACAGTCTTCTATTCCTTAGAGAGAGATGGCAGACGACAATCATGGAATCTGCCTTCTTTGTGATTGCTCACTGCAGCTGAGAACATTTCTTGGTGCTTATTTTTCTTATGAAGAGAAACATTCTCTTCTCTGGAACGTTAATTAACACAGAGCACTTTCTAACCTTTATTATCTTCCGTTATTAGATACAGAGAAGACACGGAGGTTTAGTTACTGAGATATCTGACACCCATCTTTCTCCAGGCCTCATTACGTGGGCTCCTGACTCTCCAGAAAGATTTAGAACAGTAATTACACCACGGTTATTTAAAATATGTGCTACCCTTAGACGGTATCTATATCTTTGTCATAAATAAGCCGTCTGTTGACCCAAATAGTTTCTAGACTCTATCCTGGTAGAATTAGCCATTTGACCTTACGTCATGCTATTTCTTATATGCTTCTTAACATTCAAACAAAGCATTTTTATGTGTATGAATGTGAAACAATTTCTTGGACGTGCGTAAGTGTGTTTGACTGAGCTTTAAGAGAGTCGGTTTCCAGATTCTTCAGCCTCGTGAGCTCTTTCCTAAGCCTGATGTGCCTGAGTGCCTGTGGCTAACTGTTTCTCTTTTCCTTCTCCCCTTTCACAATGGTGCTTCCCTCACCTTTCAGAAGGAAGGCAAACTTCCCACTCATCCCTTCTTCCTATGATGCCTGGCTTTGCGGTGTGCAAGCCTGCAGGCACCAAATCCAGGTGTGATCTATAATCTCCACTTCCAAGGAAGAGTTCTAGGAAAACAGAGAAGAGACACTTCAGTAAGAAACGCTGAACTGAAAAACCATATTTAGCCAGGTACACTAAGGCCCTGTCTGTCTAGCTAGCTAGCTAGCCAGTTCCTATGTATCTATGATCTATCTATCATCTATCTTAGATAGATCAAACCAGTCAAGGTTCAAGGAAATCAACCCTGAATATTCATTGGAAGGACTGATGCTGAAGCTGAAGCTCCAATACTTTGGCCATCACTCACTGGAAAAGACCCTGATGATGGGAAAGATTGAGGGCAGGAGGAGAAGGGGATGACAGAGGACGAGATGGTTGGAGGTATTGTGTCCATTGAGCGTCACTGACTCAATGGACATGAGTTTGAACAAACTCTGCAAGATACTGAAGGACAGGGAAGCCTGGCGTGCTGCAATCTATGACGTCACAAAGTGCTAAACATGACTGAGCAACTCGACAGTAACAACAACAGCAACTCGACAGTTCTATTTTCTATCTTGAAAATAGAACTCAGAAATGCAAAGCTATTGTATAGGTATCTATTATCATGCTTATTTGAAATAAAACATGGACTCAGAGTATCTTCTGGAAGGAGGTAAGTCTGACTTGGTAAACATAAGAAGAAAACTTCACATCAACCTGTCTGTGCAGAGGACATTTTCCTTTAAGGAATGAGGCAAACTTGCATCTCCAACTGTTTGGTAAAAATAGATTTAATCCTCTCGCGTGTGTGTGTGTGTGTGTGTGTGTGTGTGTGTGTCTGTCTGTCTGTCTGTCTGTCTGTCTGTTTGGGTGCATGGGCATGCACACATGCTCCGTCGTGTCTGACTCTTTTCAACCCCATGGACTGTAGCCCACCAGGCTTCTCTGTCCATGGGATTTTCCAGGCAAGAATAATGGAGTGGGTTGCCATTTCCTTCTCCAGGGGATCTTCCCTACCCAGAGATCAAACCTGCATCTCCTGCATTGCAGGCCTATTCTTTACCAACTGAGCCACCTGGGAATCCCCTTAGTCCTCATACACAGTACATAGTACAATAAAAACATGTTCTTCACAGATATGTGAAAGTGTATTAACACATTTTTGATGTTTTTATAAAAATATTCCAGTGGTCAATAATGTTTTTTTTTAATTAGTTTAGAAACTATGCAAGGCTCTGGAGTACAAGATAATCCAATTTCTTTGCAAATGACAGAGGCCAAGCAAAAATAATACATTGAATTCTTCTCTGTGCATGAAAACCAGACATTTGAGTAACTAAATTTGTTATCTAGTTTTTGTCTTTGCTGAACTCCTAATGATGAAACTCTAGTGCCACCTATGAATCAGAGAGACTAACTGTGTTTGTCAGAGCTCTCCAGAGAAGAAACAGAACCGATAGGGTGGGGACGGGGTGGGGGAGTGTGGGGAGCTCCAGAGACTGCGATAGGCAGAGACAGAGAGCGACTGAGACTGCTTTACTCAATCTACCAAGTTAGGTGTTTCTATCAAGCAAAACCAAGTATGTGGGTGCCCCATGGCCCAGTCAGCATGTGCAAGTAACCATCATATTAACTGTATTATACCTTGACATATTTTATCACTGAGTATCAGGAGAAACCCTGAGTAAATGTCAGGAGAACTGAGGTTTGGTTCCAGCTTCATCAATTATGAACCGGTGACTTTATGTCATTACTGAAGGCTTCTGAGCCTGGGTTTCTTCATCTATAAAAGGTATAAAATAGTTGTCTTTTTCTACCCTGTAGGAATGTTATACAGAGTTTGTGTGTAAATCCAAAATTGCTTTGTAAATTATAAAATTAATGATAGATTGATCATTGAGGACCTATACTAATGAGTTCCGAAGAATTGGTGCTTTTGAACTGTGGTGTTGGAGAAGACTCTTGAGAGTTCTTTGGACTGCAAGGAGCTCCAACCAGTCCATCCTAAAGGAGATCAGTCCTGAATATTCATTGAAAGGACTGATATTGAAGCTGAAACTCCAATACTTTGGCCACCTGACGTGACGAGCTGATTCATTGGAAAAGACCCTGATGCTGGGAAAGATTGAAGGCAGAAGGAGAAGGGGACAACAGAGGATGAAATGGTTGGATGGCATCACCGACTCAATGGGCATGAGTTTGAGTAATCTCCGGGAGTTGGTGGTGGACAGGGAGGCCTGGCGTGCTGCGGTCCATGGGGTCGCAAAGAGTTGGACACGATTGAGCGACTGACCTGAACTGAACCAAGCTGAACTAATGAGTTCACAAACTGCATGTTAACAGCCTACAGACAAGGCAGTTTGTCATGTTTTCAGACCACAAAGCATTCTTTGTGGATGAGATGCTACTAAACAAAAACAGTCAACCAATGGTCATTTTTTACATATTGCTGGTAATTTTTTTTTGCTTTGAATTTTCTTGTTTTCTCTTTCTTTTTCATGATAGGAACACTTATTTCCTTGGGAATGAGTTTTTGTCTCAATGACTACAGGATGAGACTCTTAAATATGTCAGTGTGCAGGCAGGAGGTGCAATTCAGGTAACGGATGATCCCAGAGTCCCAAATCTTCACGAAGTTCCATCACAAGTGCCCCACGAATCCAGAACCTATTTTTCACATAATTTCTCTAATACATTAGCTTCATCTCCTGGGGAGCTGGACACAAAGGCCAAGAGTTGGGCAAATTATTGGTGCTGATTCATCTGAAAAAGCAGCAATGGAGCAATGCCTTGTGGGTACCAAGAGCAACATCGCCCTGTATGGCACCCACAAGCATTAAAAATGGAGTGGACACGTCTTCTACATGATATGTGTTTTATTGTCTGTGCCTTGTGCTATTTGTCCCTTTAACTCAACAAAATCTTTCTTCTTGTGAGTTCATTCATTCTGCACGGTTTAATGAGCTCTGTACTAATGTCACAGTCGAGACATCACTCACTGCTTTGAACAGTGAGGGGTAAAGGTGGAAAATAATTAGTATCTATTTTCAGTCTCGAGGTCTATCGGTGTCAATAGGAAAGAGAGGGGAGCAGAAACACGGTAATGAGGAAAGGACTTTGCCCAGCAGGACGTAGACTTAATTACCCCAGGCTAATCTGAAAAGAGTGGGAAAATGGACTCAAGAATAAAAGGACCTGTTCACACTCATGTGTCTATAGTTTTCAATCACTAAGCTCATCTTATCAAAAGTTTTGTCTTAACACTTTAAAAAGCCAACCTAGTTCATTTTAATGGTGATGCTGTGTACTCAAAGCCCAAAAACAGGTACACAATCATTTACTCATATTTAATGAATGCATTCATTCACTAATACAAAATGTTGATGCTACACAATGAAAATGCGGTTAAATGGAGGCGAACAACTTGTGAATGAACATCCTTGCAGCAATAACATCAGCTTTCTCCCTGCTTTGCCAAGAAGTCCCAGATGTCACTGTCAAACAAGTGTATTTTTTTAAGCAGCCAACTGTGTGACTCCTTAAAGGAATTACATAAAGTTAGGACCATAGACCAACAGTCAGTTTCAAAGCCCTGAATATATTCCAGATATTCCTGAACCATCAGCAGAAGTATAAGTAATGCTCTATCGACTCCAAAGAAACAGTGATTTAAACAGTCCATATGAGCATTATCCAGAGATGTGTGATCATATTTGTATTTTCTCTGAGCAACACTCCTGTAAATAGGTCTCAACTCAACTCACTACCAAAATGAAAACGTAGTCATTGATCATGGTATCTCAGTGACCCAGGCCCTATGAAATCCAAAAACTCCTCAAGGTCTCTTTTCATCTCAATTCTTGGCCCTGAAAACTTCATCACAGCCCCTCCTTGTGTATGTAGATGTCTTTATTAAGAATATGCTGGTACTGGACTTCCCTGGTGGTACAGTGGAAACAGTGGCTGACTTTATTTTGGGGGAGCTCCAAAATCACTGCAGATGGTGCCTGCTGCCATGAAGTTAAAAGACGCTTATTCCTTGGAAGGAAAGTTATGACCAACCTTGATAGTATATTAAAAAGCAGAGACATTACTTTGCCAACAAAGGTCCATCTAGTCAAACCTATGGGTTTTCCAGTAGTCATGTATGGATGTGAGAGTTGGACTGTAAAGAAATCTGAGCACCAAAGAATTGACCCTTTTGAACTGTGGTGTTGGAGAAGACTCTTGAGAGTCCCTTGGACTGCAAGGAGATCCAACCAGTCCATCCTAAAGGAGATCAGTCCTGGGTGTTCATTGGAAGGACTGATGTTGAAACTGAAACTCCAATCCTTTGGCCACCTGATGTGAAGAACTGACTCATTTGAAAAGACCCTGATACTGGGAAAGATTGAGGGCAGGCGGAGAAGGGGACGACAGAGGATGAGATGGTTGGATGGCATCACTGACTCAATGGACATGAGTCTGAGTAAACTCTGAGAGTTGGTGATGGACAGGGAGGCCTGGCGTGTGGCAGTCCATGGGGTCACAAAGAGTCAGACATGGCTGAGCGACTAAACTGGAAACTGAACTGACAGTGGATTAGAATCCACCTGCAAATGCAAGGGACACAGGTTTGACCCCTGTTCCTGGAAGATCCCACATGACTCAGAGCAACTAAGCCCAAGTGCCATAACTACTGAGCCCACACGCTGCGACTACGGAAGCCCGTGCACTCAGAGCCCATGCTCTGCAACAAGAGGAGCCACTGCAAGGAGAAGCCAGTAGAAAGCAGCCCGTGCTCACCCCAACTAGGGAAAGCCTGCACACAGCAACAGAGACTCGGTGCAATCAAAAATAAATTTAAAAAATGGAAAAGAATACGCTGGTACAATGTGCTCATAACTGGTGTGGAAATGTGCAGTAGACACGTCCAGAGTGCACTGTGCATTTGCGTGACAGGCAGACATGATGGTGTAAAGGCAGTCAAGTCACCTGCTGGGAGACTCAGAAACCATGTTGATTCCTGCACTGGGTCATGCTCTTCGGGGCCACCTTTGCACATGTTTGTGGGCACGGCTTACCTCGAGCTTGTGTAGGACCAGCACAGAAATGCAATAGCCTTTTAGTGTCTTTCCGCAGAGCATCTACTCAGGAGCATTTACTTGGTGAATCCTTATCTGTTGCATTGTTATTGTTTAGTTGCTAAGTTTTGCCTGACTCTTTGTGGCCCCATGGACTGTAGCCCTCCAGGCTCCCCTGTCCATGGGATTCCCCAGGCAAGATTACTGGAGTGGGTCACCGTTTCCTCCTCCAGGGGATCTTCCCGACCCAGGGATCAAACCTGCATCTCCTGCATTACAGGTGGATTCTTTACCGCTGAGTCACCAGGGAAGCCCATCTGCTACACTAAGTATCATTAATTCAGACATACATGTTTGACTTTATGAGCGTGTTTGGTTGGGTATTTTATACATTTTAGCCCCTGAAAACACATTTCTGTCTCTTCATAAAATTAGATTTCAACTGTAGACCATGTGGAAGCACTGTCTTCCCCACGGATTCCAACTTACAGCATAGGAAGAAGGAAAGAAAGAAAGTGAAGTTGCTCAGTCGTGTCCGACTCTTTGCAAACGCACGGACTGTAGCCTACTAGGCTCCTCAGTCCATGGAATTTTCCAGGCAAGAGTACCAGAGCAGGTTGCCATTTCCTTCTACAAGGGATCTTCCCGACCCAGGGATTGAACCCAGGTCTCACTTCAGGCAGACACATTACCGTCTGAGCCACCAGCACACACTTGTTCTTGTCAGGTGAACCGACACTTGGAAGTTTCTTCTCCCTGCCCCTTGCTTTTTGGTCCTGACTCCAGTTTCCCAGGAATACATCTGCCTTAACATAGAGCTCACTTGCAGGGCCTTTCTTGAAGTGGGTTTTAATGGGCTCTCTTTCTGGTATATTAGTAGATAAGATGATGGGATTTCGCATTAAAGAGACCAAGGTTTGAATCTTAACTTTCAAACACTACTTTCTGACCACTGATAAGTCACTTGGGTTTTTCAAGTTTTCATTTATTCAAGTGCAGAATGCTGATACCACTACACACCTATAAGGCTATTTTGTGAGTCAAAAGGAAAAATGGAACTGAGAGTTTCAGCCCGACAGACCCATAAATGATGTTCAAGCAGTAACTATCATCAGGGCTACGTTCAGTTCAGTTCAGTTCAGTCGCTCAGTCGTGTCCGACTCTCCGTGACCCCATGAATCAGAGCACGCCAGGCCTCCCTGTCCATCACCAAATCCCGGAGTTCACTCAAATTCATGTCCATCGAGTCGGTGATGCCATCCAGCTATCTCATTCTCTGTCGTCCCCATCTCCTCCCACCCCCAATCCCTCCTAGCATCAGAGTCTTTTCCAGTGAGTCAACTTTTCGCATGAAGTGGCCAAAGTATTGCAGTTTCAGCTTTAACATCAGTCCTTCCAATGAACACCCAGGACTGATCTCCTTTAGAATGGACTGGTTGGATCTCCTTGCAGTCCAAGGGACTCTCGAGTCTTCTCCAGCACCACAATTCAAAAGCATCAATTCTTCGGCGATCAGCTTTCTTCACAGTCCAACTCTCACATCCATACATGACCACTGGAAAAACCATAGCCTTGACTAGACGGACCTTTGTTGGCAAAGTAATGTCTCTGCTTTTTAATATACTATCTAGGTTGGTCATAACTTTCCTGCCAAGGAGTAAGCGTCTTTTAATTTCATGGCTGCAATCAGCATCTGCAGTGATTTTTGGGGCCCCCAAAAAAATAAAGTCTGACACTGTTTCCACTGTTTCCCCATCTATTTCCCATGAAGTAATGGGACCAGATGCCATGATCTTCGTTTTCTGAATGTTGAGCTTCAAGCCAAACTTTTCACTCTCCTCTTTCACTTTCATCAAGAGGCTTTTGAGTTCCTCTTCACTTTCTGCCATAAGGGTGGTGTCATCTGCATATCTGAGGTTATTGATATTTCTCCCGGCAATCTTGATTCCAGCTTGTGCTTCTTCCAGCCCAGCATTCCTCATGATGTACTCTGCATATAAGTTAAACAAGCAGGGTGACAATATACAGCCTTGATGTACTCCTTTTCCTATTTGGAACCAGTCTGTTGTTCCATGACCAGTTCTAACTGTTGCTTCCTGACCTGCATACAGGTTTCTCAAGAGGCAGGTCAGGTGGTCTGGTATTCCCATCTCTTTCAGAATGTTCCGTTAAGTATCCCCTTATTTATTAATTACTCTGTGAATTGTTCATTAGTTAATATTTCTTTCTAATATTAGGAATACAGGGAAGGAAGAACTTAGGACACTTGGAGATTATCTCTCACTTTGATAAGAACATTGCATTTTAATCTTTCTAGGTATTTACTGATAGAAATTTCAAGAGAAACTTTTGGATCTTCTGGCCCATGATACAGTAATACTGGATGGTAATTTTTCCCCTGTCAACAACCAACACTCAGTAGCTGAGAATGAGGGTCTCAGTTTTGAGGAAGTCTTGCTGGCTGTGATGCCACGATGCTCACCACAACCAGTTATGGAAACCCAAGCTTCTTAGCCTCACCTGAGTCAGAAAGCGCTGGGGCCTCATTCTTGTTTTCCTGTAATCCCCCCTAAAAAGCTATTTCAGACACTTCTTTCCTCTAATCATCCCCACCCGCTTAGAGACACCCCATGTCTCTGTCTGTCTATCTCAGCACGACATATAAAGAGAAGGGGTTTTGCTCCTCACCAATTTTCATCCCCTTGGGGATAATATCACTGGTTGGCATGGTCAGTCTCTCCCCAACACAGAGCATCTTTGAATGACCTGTGGCTGGAGGGAGAACTGGACCACAGCGAGTGCAGAGATCACTCTGTAAGGAGCACCTGGAGAGTTTAGGAGGTGTTAGAGACTCCCAGACTTGGCAGAAGGGGGAGATGCAAACAGCAAGCACATCCCGTGGCTCATCTATTATGTCTGGGAACAATGGTGCTTTGTCACAAGGCAACTTTCCAAAAATATTTAAAGACAAATAGTAAGGTTTTGGAGTAGAATATTGACATTATTAGAATGAAGGAAGGTTATCTGTTGAGTTAGGCTGGGTAGACCTGGAGAGTAAAGGTTATTTAACGGGCTCTGGCAATAATGTGTGTGAGAAATACATAATAATCTAACAAGGTTTGTGGCAATGAGATAAAGGAAAAGGAAAAATTATCAGAATTGAATAAAATAGGCTGGAGATGGGCCAAAGGATGATTCAGAGGTTGGAACCTGGATCTGAATACCTAAGAAAAATGTGTGTCACTCACATAAAAAGGAAAATCAGTAAGACTATCCAGTTTAAGAAAGAAAGTGACACATTTTAGCTACTGTCTATTGATAAATTTATTTGTTGGACTCAGCCACTCAATACATTTACATGTATTGGCATATGCTTATCTGGGCTTCCCTGGTGACTCAGGGGTTTAAAGAACCTACCTGCCAGTGTAAGAGGCATAGGTTTGATCCCTAGGGCAAGAAGGTCCCCTGGAGAAGGAAATAGCAACCCACTCCAGTATTCTTGTCTGGAGATTCCCATGGACAGAGGATCCTAAAAGCTGTAGTCCATGGAGTCGCAAAAGGGTCGGATACAACTTAGTGACTAAACAACAACACACGCTTACTCCTATGAAGACCGTATTTTTCACTCAAAATAAATGCATTTGAGTTTTGTTTTAACCAGTGAGACTTAAAAGGTTAGCAATTGCATTAACTATTTATCTAAAATAATTTGTCCTATAAAAATAGGAACTCTATTGTCATTTGAAATGTGGTGTCTTAAGCACACATTTTCGTAAAGAAGGTGTTTTCAAGTGTTGGTGGAGTTGTGTTTGAAGCTGTCAAGATTATTAACTTTTTTTCCTGGACATAGGATGTTCCCTTCCACATACTGATAATCATCTCAGGTACCCTAGCAGGCTGAAGAAAACTGTATCCCACCACTGTGCCTTCAGTGAAAAGTAGGCCCTATGAGAATCAGTGATAGAAGTTAAAAAGGAGCATTCCAAATCAAAAGATGAGCATCATGGGCACAGCGGGCACGCAAAAACTCCAATCCTGGAGACATTTGTGAAGTGAGAATATCCCCTGCCATGTTAATAAACAAGAAATGTCACAGCTGTTAGCAATTTCCGGCCTCCAGATGTGAATGAGGGCTCCCAAAACTGAGATCCAGTGAATGCTGCCACCCCCCAGGGTGATTGCTGGGGAGCTGGGGCAATGCAAGAAGCAAGGTGAACAAGGAAACACGATTGGCCCCAGATAGCTGAGCTGCACACGAAAGGAACGAATTCAGTGAGCCCAGAGGCTTGCACCTTCCCATACATAGAGCGCTAAATTCCTTAACCTGGTACCTGATCTTTGATGTTCAGACAGTCTGCTCCCTTTGCTGCAAACTTTTATACAGCCTGACTTCCCCTCCTGCCTCCTTGGAGCAGTTTTCTCTGAGCTACTGAGATGCTGTTTGCATGGTTCAGAATCCTAAACATTTCCACCAAATAAAATAACCCTATACTTTGGCCCCCTGATGTGAAGAGCTGACTCATTAGAAAAGACCCTGATGCTGGAAAGATTGAAGGCAGGAGGAGAAGGGGGCGACAGAGGATGAGATGGCTGGATGGCATCAGTGATGCAATGGGCATGAGTCTAGGCAAGCTCCGGAGAATCGTGAAGGACAGGAAGACCTGGCGTGCTGCAGTCCATG
Organism: Moschus berezovskii; assembly: GCF_049115385.1. Classification (NCBI taxonomy): domain Eukaryota; kingdom Metazoa; phylum Chordata; class Mammalia; order Artiodactyla; family Moschidae; genus Moschus; species Moschus berezovskii. Next base: position 12,258,032 of record NC_142477.1, on the reverse strand, counting down.
GGACCACGAAGAGTGGGAAATGACCGAGTGATTGAATAACAATTTTCAGGTCGTGTCTCTATTTTTTAGTCGACACATTCTTTGCAATGTGTCCTCTGGACCTAGTCTGTTATCATGAAAAGTCCTAAGTAACAGATAAGCTACAATGTTTCTATTGATTTCATTACTCTGGGTTTCTTTGCTATAATCAGAATTTTTTTCACTATGAATCCAACCAATTGTATTTATTCAAATAAAAATTGGGATCCAGTTTAAGGAGGGTATTACCACAGGGAGGTAAGCTTCCTAGGGCAAGTTGTAGCAATTCAAAGGCAGCCGCTCCCAGAGCCAGAACTGAAAAAACCTGACGCAGAACACAGAGGCTAACATAGAAAAATAGAACGCAGAGGCTAACATAGAGAAATAGCATACATATCTTAGTTCAGCAAACACATCTCTAGGGATTCGTTCATTAATTATATAGACTCCAAATTCATCGTGCTGTCACAGATCCACGTGAGTTCTCTGGGTTCCCAATTGTTAAACCCACCACATGAGCAGGGACTGAATTTTCAAGATGGCTGTTTGTGTTACACTTTTCAGCAAGACACACACCAGATGTCTTTGGCTTTGCTCGTAGAATGGAATTCCAGTCTGTACATTCTGCCAGGGAGATTCCCCCATCAGGTGCAAAGAACTTAAGTACCTCAAGAAAACAAGGAAACTGTGACTCTTCCTGCTACCCGCCACCAACTTTCTCTGGGCGCCCAGGCTTGCCCAGCTTCTGACCTTTGTGACGGGATTTTTATGTGCTGAACAATTACACAATAAATATGTCTTATAATGAGTTGGAGACAATAAAAATATCCTATGATAGCAGATCCCTAGGTGAGCTTACCACAATCCTGTCGGATAGAATTTACATTACTTTTTACTTCTATTGAGATAGACGCCTCATGTAAAATTTACAAATATTTTTTATTCTATTTCCATGTGCATTAACTCAAAGTAAAAAAGCAAGCACTATATTCTCTCACTGAAGCTCCCATATTTATATACTAACAAAGGAAATTGACAGTGATGGTGAAGACTATTGTTCTTAGAAAGAGTACTATGATGAAGCTGTATGCTACAAAATGTTTAGTATTCTATCCTAAATTATGATTGCAATTTTCCAATATACTTCAAATTAAGAAGCTAGATTTTATTTCAGTTCAACTATTTTTTACTCTGGGAGGGGCATATATTTTATACTCAAGTCTAGAGTGCCTAAGCTTCCCTAGTGGCTCAGATGGTAAAGAATCTGCCTGCAACGCAGGAGACCCAGATTCGATCCCTGGGTCAGGAAGACCCCCTAGAGAAAGGCATGGCAGCCCACTCCAGTATTCTTGCCTGGAGAATTCCATGGACAGAGGAGCCTGGTGGGCTACAGTCCATAGGGTTGCAAGGAGTTGGACACGACTGTGTGACTAACATTTTCACTTTTCACGCTAGAGTGCCTAACAGAGCTTTGCACATAGCAACAAAAGAGTCAAAATTGAAATAAAATTGAAAGCCCTCCAATAGGTGAGATAATGGTTAAAATGAAAGCATAACACATGACTCTTGTCTTTGTTGGTTTGCGAACTCAGGAGCTTTCCTGGGTGAAATCTGAAATTGGCCCCCCTACATGGAGGGCAAGGAGAGATCAAAGAAAGAGGCAGATTTAACAAGCAAGGGTCTTACAGAGGAGAGTCTTAAGAACTCATGTAGATAAACTTGGGTTCGGGGGTCAGATCCTGCCCAAAGTCTACGATTGTTCACCTTATGAGCAAAGAATACTTTTTAAATTTTTAAAGAGTTGTTAAAACACCAAAGAATATGCAGCAGAGATCTATGTGACCCACAAAGAAAGAAAGTGAAGTCGCTCAGTCGTGTCCAACTCTTTGCGAGTCCGTGGACTATAGCCCACCAGGTTCCTCCATCCTTGAGATTTTTGAGGCAAGTGTACTGGAATGGGTTGCCATTTCCTTCTCCAGGGGATCTTCCCGACCGAGGGATCGAACTCCGATCTCCCACATTGCAGGCAGACTCTTTACCACCTGAGCCACAAGGGAAGCTCTGTGTAGCCCACAAAACTGAAAGTATTTGCTCTCTGTACTCTTTGCAGGAGAAAACGTTTCCTTACTTCTGACTTAGAGGACGAGTAGATCCTTAGAGCAGTGGTTCACCAACCACTTTGGCACCAGGGCCCGTTTCCAAGGAAGACAATTTTTCCACGGACATAGTGGGGTTGGTGGGGGGATGACTCAGGCGGTAATGCAAGCGATGGGAGCAGCAGATGAAGCTTTGCTCACTGGTCCACCGCTCACCTCCTGCTGTGCAGTCTGCTTCCTAATAGATGGGGCTGGGGACCCCTGGCTTAGAGGAAAACTAGACATAGAGATGCTTGACCATACATCCTGACCCTGAACCCTTCCCACAAAGTGTGTGCTGTTAACTTTGTCTTCCAGGTAATTCTAAAGCAAAGCCAACAATCCTAGCTGTCAGTGAGATCAAAGTTGATGGAAATATTTCTTTCCAAAAGGAATGGTTTCTGGTTAGTTAGGCGGACACTAGTGACATACTTGGAATGACTCAGTTGGGATAAGCCCCCACTTTTGGTGGACTAATCCAATAGACTGTATTTTTCTCCCTCACACAACTATCCCATGGTTGAGTTTCTGCTTGGCGCTTTGGTCGCTCAGAAATCAGGCTTACCATCATCGAAGTTGCCATTCATCGAGTCTTGGTGTCCTTAACTTCTAGATGAAAAATAAAGATTGGAAAGAAAGGTAAAAAGGCAAAGTTATTCCTTAAACACGGCTCCCCAAAAGTAACACATTACACTCCCTCTGGCTTAATATTGACGAGGACTGATGTGACCTCACCTGCCAGGAGAGTAAATGGAGCCCCCGGTTGGCCCACTAGACGGAGCTCCACTCTATAGACAGGAGAGCAGGAAGCCCTGGTTGGCATGCAGTGGTCTCCAACAACTGCGTAGGTGACAAAAGGCCTGGTTTTTTAGTGGAGATACTGGACTGGAAACACATGTGATGTCATCTTATCCCAGCACCCACTGCAAGTTCCAGTTAAGAAACGAAATAATAATGCTGTTGTTGTTGTGGCTTTCAGGAGCTCAGTCGTGTCTGATTCTGCGACCTCATGGACTGCAGCACGCCAGGCTTCCCTGTCCATCACCAACTCAGCAAGGAAGGCAGACTGGAGGGAAACTAAAGCAATAATTATAATGAGGAGTCACTCACACGAGCAGGGCGAGTGAGGTGCTGGAACTCTGCTCCTCAGATGACACTCTGTGCTTAAACGTGATTCCAAAATGGTCTTTTCAAATCTTCTTGGGACTTCCCTGGTGGTGTATGGATGACAGTCTACCTGCCAAGGCAGGGGACGGGGGTCCCACACCCGGTCCGGGAAGCTTCCACACATGGCAGAGCAACTAAGCCAGTGTGCCACAACCACCAAGCCCACGCGCTGCAACTGCTGAAGCCCGAGAGCCTGGAGCCTGCATTCCACAAGTCACCGCACCGAGAGTAGCCCCCACGCCGCAACAAGAGAAGGCCAGCATGAAGCAACAAAGACTAAGAAAAGTCAAAAATAAATAAATTTTTAAAAAATTTTAATCTTGATCTATCAGTCTCAGAGTGGCCTTGTCTTATACTGATGTTCTGTGAAACTGTTTATGTCCAACAGGAGAATACCAAAGTCTCACAGCAGGTGCCAGATCAGCTTGCAACAATACCAAGACCCGCCAATCACGCCCAGAGAGCCCTGGACGCTGGGGCTGCACAGACCTTAGAGAGGGTGCATGGATCCCTGGCATGGATTCCTTAGCAGCCCAGACTGGGCAACGGGATGAGCTTGGCTTCTCTGACTGACAGGAGGGCATCTCTTCCGATGCTCCAGCTCCCTGTTGTAGACCTTCAGTTCTGCAGCTTATCTCCTAACTGTGTCAAAGCCGATTTCTATAATAACTGCCTTATCCCATAGCTCACAGTGTTTCTGCTCCCCTAATTAAAGACTGACAGTGCTTCTGCGATGAAAATAAGAAGGATTAATGGAAAGCCATTTGAGAAGCACAGAGATCCCCAGATACAACTCTGAAAATCCATTCGTTGAGAGGCTGCCCTTCTCAGTCAAGGCAAAAGAGAGGGGTGTTGTGCTCTTTAAAAAGCAAAACAGACAGACTGCAGACTGAGGAGTTCCGGGTATATGTGAAGTCAGGGTAGGTTTCTAAAACCCGGGGAATAATTTCAAAGTATGTGAGCTGAATGCTGATGTCAACGGTCTCCTTTTTCTGATCAGCCCTGGAAGTTCAGCGGTCACACAAAATACACTCTGTAGAAGGAGCCTGGAAGAATTTGCTCTGTGAAATCTCACCAAATACATACAACAGTGTGGGGGCAGGGGGGAGTGCGTTACTATCTGAAGCATAAAATGATTTTTTTTTTTAATGCTGAATACCATTATGCTTACCTGATGCATTGACTCCCCTATCATTGAAAATTGACTTCCTTTACCTCTGGAAATATTCTTTTCTCTGAAAACTGCTTTGTCTGTTAAATAGACTCCGTATAGCCATCCCAGCTTTCCTTGGATTCATGTTAGCACGGTATATAATTTTCATTTTCCTTTCCATTTATTTGAGTCAATTTGTTTACATTTGTTCCAAGCAACACAATAGTTGGGTCTTACGTTTTGAACCAATCTGGCAATCTTTCCCTTTTAATTCGAATGTTTAGACTACTTATATTTAATATGATTAATGATATATTTGTGTCCATCATCTTGCTATTTGCTTTCTGTTTGTCCTAATTTGTTTTTCTGCTTTTTACTATCTTCTTTGCTTTGTTAATTTAGTGGGTATTTGGTAGATATCACAGGCACCCTTCAGGTTATATTTTATGGTAAAACCTCACAGTAGGTTTTACTCTCACAGGAGGTTTACCTCTCTCCTCCCACCCTTTATTCCTTCATGCTATTTTGCCTACATGCCTAAACTCTATGCTACACTTTGTTACTTTTTTGTTTAAACAAATCATCATCTTTTAAAAAATGTAAGTAGCATTTTAAAACAGTTTTGTATGCTTCCACCTGTGAGTACCATTTCCAACACTCTTCATTACTTTTGCAGAGTCATCTGCCTGATCTCATTTTCTTTTCTCCTGAAGAGCTTCCTATAGGATTCCTTAGTGTGAACAAAGCCAGGCTACAGTTGTTCCATCTCTCCCACTTGGAGGAACGAGTCAGGCTTCTCTGCACCCACTCACCTCCTCAACTACTCTGTAAGTAATGACTAAGCCAGAGAGTCTGGGAACAGTTGGCACACCAGGATTCTTCGTGCCTGCCTTCTTCACCATGAGCAGAAGTTGGAGATTAATTCTCCTTAACGTTTTGTGTATTTCACATGTTGATACATCGGAAGAAAATGTTTTCCTAAAATATTTAAACTTTAAAAGGACTGATTTCTATATAAATGTGTGTGGGACTTTGAAATTATTCCTCATGATTTTATATAATGGTTTAAAACAGAGATCAAAGGAATGACGTAGGATGTACATATATCACAAGCTATAACAGTACAGGAAATCAGACTTCTACCCCATTTGATTCCATATTTTGAGAAGCCCCTCTGCCTGGAGAGCCCTTTGCAGTTAGTCTGTTTCAGATGGAAACTTACCAGCACATTTTCCTGTACTCTTCCTCCGAAACACCGCCCGATCACTGCAGGAAACATTGTACGTGCTCATCTAGTCAGCATTACACTCGGTGTAGTTTCTGTTTATGATCTGCTTGAACGGCTTCTGAATATTCATTGGAAGGACTGATGCTGAAGCTGAAACTCCAATACTTTGGCCACCTGGTGCCAAGAACTGACTCATTGGAAAAGACCCTGATGCTGGGAAAGATTGAAGGCGGTAGGAGAAGGGGACGACAGAGGATGAGATGGTTAGATGGCCTCATCAACTCAATGGACATGAGTTTCAGCAAACTCTGGGAGTAGGTGATGGACAGGGCAGCCTGGCGCGCTGCAGTCCATGGGGTCGCAAAGAGTCGGACACAACTGAGTGACTGAACTGAACTGGTGATTCCAAACAACAGCAGTTTATTCTTTCACAGCTCCGGAGGCAGGAGTCTGCAGTCAGTGTGTCAGCAGGGCTGGTTCCTCCCCGAGGTTCTGAGGGAGAATCTCTCCGTGGCCTCCTGGTGAAGCCTAGCAGGACCCTGTGGGCCTCCTGGGCAGGAAGCCTTTCAAACAGCTGCTAATCCAGGAAGGAGAGGGGATAGCAGAGACAGGGGAGGAGCAGCCAAGAAGTAATAGAACCAGATCCCAGTTTCACCTCAAGGGATATGCATCTTTCACCTCTTTATAAAATGAAAACCCTCAGAAAAACACAGGATGTTAGCATCCTTCATTCCAGGGAAGATCAGAGTTTGATAACTTCAAGAAGTTAATCAGGAGACCACCTGAGACCAGATTAAAGGAATGCAGGCCCTGCACACACCCTGATCCTTATCCTAGCAGCAGCCCCACCCTTGAACCACTGCTACTTCAGTTCAGTTCAGTTCAATTCAGTCGCTCAGTCGTGTCCGACTCTCCGCGACCCCATGAGTCACAGCACGCCAGGCCTCCCTGTCCATCACCAACTCCCGGAGTTCACTCAAACTCATGTCCACAGAGTCGGTGATGCCATCCAGCCATCTCATTCTCCGTTGTCCCCTTCTCCTCCCGTCCCCAACCTTTCCCAGCATCAGAGTCTTTTCCAGTGAGTCAACTCGTCACATGAGGTGGCCAAAGTATTGCAGTTTCAGCTTTAGCATCAGTCCTTCCAATGAACACCCAGGATTGAGCTCCTTTAGAATGGACTGGTTGGATCTCCTTGCAGTTCAAGGGACTCTCAAGAGTCTTCTCCAACACCACAGTTCAAAAGCATCAATTCTTCGGCAATCAGCTTTCTTCATAGTCCAACTCTCACATCCATACATGACCACAGGAAAAACCATAGCCTTGACTAGGCAGGCCTTTGTTGGCAAAGTAATGTCTCTGCTTTTTAATATACTATCAAGGTTGGTCATAACTTTCCTTCCAAGGAGAAGGCGTCTTTTAATTTCATGGCTGCAGTCAGCATCTGCAGTGATTTTGGAGCCCAAAAAAATAAAGTCTGACACTGTTGCAACAGTGAGGAGCTACCCCACACCTGAGGCCAGGGCCGGCGGCTGAGAGGAGCTACCCCACGTCCAATAGCCGGTGGCTGCGCAGGCGCAGGAGGGCCGAGAGGAGCTCCTCCACGTTCAAGGTCAGGAGCGGCAGCCTTGAGGAGATACCCCTCACCCAAGGTAAGGTGCAGCGGCTGCACTTTCTTGGAGCAGCTGTGAAGAGATATCCCACGCCCAAGGTAGGTGAAACCCAAATAAGAGAGTAGGTATTGCTAGGGGGCATCAGAGGGCAGACACACTGAAATCATAATCACAGGAAACTAGTCGATCTGATCACATGGACCACAGCCGAATGTGTGTGTGCGTATAGATTTCCCTGGTTTCTCAACAGTGAAGAATCTGCCTGCAATTCAGGAGATGCAGGAGATTTGGGTTTGATTCCTGGGTAGAGAAGACTCCCTGGAGGAGGGCATGGCAACCCACTCCAGTATTCTTGTCTGGAGAATCCCACAGACAGAGGAGCCTGGAAGGTTACACTCCATGGGATCACAAAGAGTCAGATATGACAGAAGCAACTGAGCACACACACATGCACACATATATGAACCTAACAAAAGCAGAAGATATTAAGAAGAGGTGGCAAGAATACACAGAAGAACTGTACAAAAAAGATCTTCATGACCCAGATAATCATGATGTTGTGATCACTCACTTAGAGCCAGACACCCTGGAATGTGAAGTCAAGTGGGCCTTAGGAAGCATCACTATGAACAAAGCTAGTGGAGGTGATAGAATTCCAGTTGAGCTATTTCAAATTCTAAAAGATGATGCTGTGAAAGTGCTACATTCAGTATGCCAGCAAATGTGGAAAACTCAGCAGTGATCACAGTACTGGAAAAGGTCACTTTTTATTTCAATCCCAAAGAAAGGCTATGCCAAAGAATGCTCAAACTACCGCATAATTGCACTCATTTCACACACTAGCTAAGTAGTGCTCAAAATTCTCCAAGTCAGGCTTCAACAGTGCATGAACCATGAACTTCCAGATGTTCAAGCTGGATTTAGTAAAGGCAGAGGAACCAGAGATCAAATTGCCAACATTCATTGGATCATCAAAAAAGCAAGAGAGTTTCAGAAAAACATCTATTTTTGCTTTATTGACTACACCAAAGCCTTTGACTGTGTGGATCACAACAAACTCTGGAAAATTCTGAAAGAGATGGGAATACCAGACCACCTGACCAGCCTCTTGAGAAATCTGTATGCAGTTCAGGAAGCAACAGTTAGAACTGTACATGGAGCAACAGATTGCTTCTAAATAGGGAAAGGAATACATTAATGTTATATATCGTCACCCTGATTATTTAACTTATATGCAGAGTACATCATGAGAAATGCCAGGCTGGATGAAACACAAATTGGAATCAAGATTGTTGGAAGAAATATCAATAACCTCAGATATGCAGATGACACCACCCTTATTGCAAAAATTGAGGAAGAACTAAAGAGTCTCTTGATGAAAGTGAAAGAGGAGAGGGAAAAGTTGGCTTAAAAGTCAACACTCAGAAAACTAAGATCATGGCATCCAGTCCCATCACTTCATGGCAAATAGATGGGGAAACAATGGAAACAGTGACAGACTTTATTTTGGAGGGACCCAAAATCACTGCAGATGGTGACTGCCGCCATAAAATTAAAAGGTGTTTGCTTCTTGGAAGAAAAGTTACGACCAATCTAGACAGCATATTGAAAGGCAGAGACATTACTTTGCCAACAAAGGTCTGTCTAGGCATCATCAACTCAATGGACATCAGTTTGGGCAAGCTCCAGCTGCTGGTGATGGACAGGGAAGCCTGGCATGCTGTAGTCCACCGGGTTGCAAAGGGTAGGACATGACTGAGTGACTGAACTGAACTGATATTCAAATATCTATTTACATATATAATGTGTGAGTATATGTATACACAGATATGTCTATCTGTCCCTAGAGAGAAAGGAATGAGCTTGCTATGTGATATAATGCATTTGTCTTCCCTTTCTTCTCGGCCCCTGCTCTATAATGCAGAGATAGCTCCTGTCTGTTTATTGTGTCATCTGAGTTCCAGCTTTCTTCAAAGATCATCTCAACCTACAGTACCCACTCTGGGCCAGGATATGGCCCTGCACCTTCCTACCTTCCTAAAAGGCTTTAAATGACTTCTAGGTTTCTGATGACCTTCACTGCTCCTGACCCATCCCTGATGCAAGAAAGTGTCTGGTAAATAATGTTGGGTTGACCCAGGGGCATTTTCTGTCCCAGCTCCTCCGGACCTGTATGGACCATGCTGGGGGCTGTCTTCAGATGGTGATGATTCTTAGCTGCAGCCATGGCCCCATTAAAGACATAACTCTAGAGATAAAAAGTCCTGGATCCCATTATCAGTCCCTACTCAGACATAAATGCTGGGACTCGACAGCTCTTCATGTGGCTTCCGTGGCTTAATGACACCATCCGTAAACTCCTACCTGAATGAAGGCTGCACTAATTACGGCACTAAGATGCATGGCCCTATTTCAGTTAATTGAGTTCATTTGCTAGTTTGCAAAGAAACACAATTAATAAAAGAAGTTGTGCATGCCATATTTTTTTCAGGTCAACTTTGAAGCGATAACGTTTTGACTGATCTGCTCTGAATAAAATGAGGAAAACAGCTCACGCTGAACTATTCACAGGCAGAGGTGATGAGCATATGCTTCTAATTTGAGCCAAGAAAAAAAAAAGCAAAAATAAACAAATTTAGCAAATCTTAGTTCTTGACAACCGCTCGCAGGATCTTTCAGCTTAGAAATGAGCATATGGTTCAAGGAATAAAGAAACTAGCTGATCGTGGTGTGGAAATGAAATTTCTAGGCTCACAGTTTCATGACTGTGGTAATCTCATTACTTTTGAGTCTTCTTAACTTATTCTGCCCTGCCTGCTCTGAGTTTCCACAAGCTCCCCTTTGGGGTCCAGCAGAATTATTGATCACAACTTGCTGAGAAAAAAAACCCACAACTCATATTGGCTAAAATGACCTTTAACCCATCAGCCTGGCCCTTTAGCCTACCCCAATTAAAGGACCAAGACACGCTCCCTTGAAATTTCTAATGCAGCGCTCAAGGTTAATTTTCAGGGCATCTCCGTAGGAAAGAAAACCTTTACAGGAAATTGGCATGAAAAGGGAATTAGATGCTCAGTTGTACTTTCCATTCCACCCTCACCTTAGCTGTCTCCTGTGACTTATTTTCTTTCCCAGTAGCCAGGGTGGATCTTGCAACAGTGAAATTGATACTGAGCAGGACCCTCTGGGGCTCCTGGGCACAAAGGCTTTCTGTGTCCCGCATTTCTTTGGTTACCGGAAACAGCTTTCATTTACCCTCCCTCACCTTTGCCAGCTTCCAACCTGCAGATTCAAGCAGTTGTTAGTTAGGCAAGGGAAAGGATGCAAGACAGTTAAGGAAAACAATAGTTCAGCCTTGGGGCAAGGTCCTGGCTCCCCATCAACGGACACACAGAGATATCTTAGAGCTGCTTTGCAGATACCGAAACCCCGTCTAGATGAGAGAAGATAACAATTAAAGATGGTATGGTGCCCACAAGCACAGACTCCAGCAGACCAGTTGGAACCTGAGGGTTGATGATGCTGACTCCATTACTTCCCCACCAACCCATCAGAAGAATGGAAGCCTGTCACTGCCTTGATCCTTATCACCTAACTTTGAACCCAAGTGGTAAATCATCTGCCTGCAATGCAGAAGAGCCAGGTTTGATTCCTGGGTCGGGAAGATCCCCTGGAGAAGGAAATGGCAACCCACTCCAGCATTCTTGCCTGGAGAATCCATGGACGGAGGAGCCTGGCAGGCCACAGTCTATGCATTTCAAGAGTCAGACATGATTTAAGGACTAAACCACCACTACCACCCTATTCCCCAGGGAGGGAGGCACAGTTCTTAAGGCAGTAACCATGTTCCTTCTTTGCCTGGCAAGGGGATAAAGCCACTCTCTTTCTCCTCCATAATTCTGTCTCCATGTCTCATTTCAGCATCAGGGTACAGAAAGCCAAGAATCTGGCATCACAATGAAGTGTGTGCTAAAGCTTGCTAAACAAGTGTGGACTTCTCTCACTCACCTCCTTTAAATGACCTGTTGCTGGAAAGTGTTAAAAAGAAACAAGGCCAAAATAGAGTCACCTACTAAACCTCACCCAAACTGAACGCCTAACACCAAAATAGAGTCACTTCTACTAAACCTCACCCAAACTGAACACCTAACTCGTGGAGTGTCAGTCTCTCCACGAGTGAAATTTTATACCAGTCTGGAATTTTCTGGATTGCAGTAGTGAGGTAATCTTGCCTGAAATAATCCTTTCTATTCTTTTGCTAATAACATTTTCATAGCAACCCATTTCTGTAAAAGCCTTCCGCTCTGTACAGCTCCTTGGAGGAGCTCCTTTCTGTTTGCTAGATGTGACATTATGCAATCCATGAACTTTTGAATAGAGCCAATTAGATCTTTAAATTTACTTGGTTGAATTTTGGTTTTTCTTTTGTTTTGTTTTTCCAAAAGAAATTTAGTTTTATGAAAATAAGACTTGGTGGATAACTTTTAGCCCTTTGAGTTTTTCTCATTAACTAATCATTGTGCAATTAAATCACAAAGATTGCCCTTAGACTGTCACAGAAGACTTACCATGTGGCCATGGAAAACCTACTTAAGCCCCCTTGTGTCAGAAGTTAAGTTTCTATTTGTAAGAACTGCTGGGGTTCTAAATGACTAATTTGCCTTTTCCATTTTGTATTTCAGATGCATTCTTAATTGCTATGTACATTATTTGGAGTACAAACAGAACCACTAATATTTAATTTTGCGTGTCTTTGTTTCAAAAATAAGCAAAATTCTAAAAAATCACTCCTGACTAAAATAAAAATAATGCAGGGATATAATGTACTGTGTTCAAGGTATTAATAAAAAAAAATCTGTGTGATCAATCCATACGAGAACAAAAGAAATCAAAATACTTTCCACTTGGGCATATGTCACGGTTTCAATTATTTTGTAAAAAATTTTTAATGATATATAGTATATTATGAGGTCCATTTAATTATAGGGTTATTTATTTTTTAAATTGCATTATTGAACTGCATTTATTTCAGAATATTTCACTTGTCTTTCCTTAGTGAGGCAGTTAACTGTCCCTGATAACTGAGAAGCAGAAATGAACTTTTATTTCATATATCTGAGTTCAGTTATATAATTGATTGTCATAGTTCATCCAAGGCAGGCTGTAAGAGAGTGAGAAAAAATGATTATATGCCAATGGTAGATATTAATCAATTCATGTCATCAAAAGCATGTATCTGGCAGCTGTGGGCATTTTACTCAGTGCAGGAGTAAAGTTTTGGAGGGCATAGTTTGCCCCAAGAGAATATCTTGGTCAGGTAACAAAGAAGGGATTTAAAGGAAAGTTAATTTGGGATTTATAAGTGCAATAAATGCTCAGTTCAGTTCAGTCACTCAGTCGTGTCCAACTCTTTGTGACCCCATGAATCACAGCAGGCCAGGCCTCCCTGTCCATCACCAGTTCTCGAAGTTCACTCAAACTCATGTCCATCGAGTCGGTGATGCCATCCAGCCATCTCATTCTCTGTCATCCCCGTCTCCTCCCACCCCCAATCCCTCCCAGCATCAGAGTCTTTTCCAGTGAGTCAACTCTTCACATGAGGTGGCCAAAGTATTGGAGTTTCAAATTTAGCATCAGTCCTTCCAATGAACACCCAGGATTGATCTCCTTTAGAATGGACTGGTTGGATCTCCTTGCAATCCAAGGGACTCTCAAGAGTCTTCTCCAACACCACAGTTCAAAAGCATCAGTTCTTCGGCGATCAGCTTTCTTCACAGTCCAACACTCACATCCATACATGACCACGGGAAAAACCATATGCTTGACTAGACAGACCTTTGTTGGCAAAGTAATGTCTCTGCTTTGTAATGTGCTATCTAGATTGGTCATAACTTTCCTTCCAAGGAGTAGCGTCTTTTAATTTCATGGCTGCAGTCAGCATCCGCAGTGATTTTGGAGCCCAGAAAAATAAAGTCTGACACTGTTTCCACTGTATCTCCATCTGTTTGCCATGAAGTGATGGGACCAGATGCCATGATCTTAGATTTCTGAATGTTGAGCTTCAAGCCAACCTTTTCACTCTCCTCTTTCACTTTCATCAAGAGGCTTTTGAGTTCCTCTTCACTTTCTGCCATAAGGGTGGTGTCATCTGCATATCTGAGGTTATTGATATTTCTCCTGGCAATCTTGATTCCAGCTTGTGCTTCTTCCAGCCCAGTGTTCCTCATGATGTACTCTGCATATAAGTTAAATAAACAGGGTGACAATATATAGGCTTGACGTACTCCTTTTCCTATTTGGAACCAGTCTGTTGTTCCATGTCCAGTTCTAACTGTTGCTTCCTGACCTGTCCACTGCTGCTGCTGCAGCTGCTAAGTCGCTTCAGTTGTGTCCAAGTCTGTGCAACCCCATAGACGGCAGCCCACCAGGCTCCCCCATCCCAGGGATTCTCAAGGCAAGAATACTGGAGTGGATTGCCATTTCCTTCTCCAATGCATGAAAGTGAAAAGCGAAAGTGAAGTCGCTCAGTCATGTCTGACTCTTTGCAACCCCATGGACTGCAGCCCACCAGGCTCCTCTGTCCATGGGATTTTCCAGGCAAGAGTACTGGAATGGAGTACCATCACCTTCTCTGGACCTGCCCACTAGAATGGCTAAAATCCACAAAAATGACAGCAATGATTACTGACATGGATAAAGCTTGTAAAAATGTAAAATGACACAGTCCTTTTGGTAGGGTAGTTTCTGACAAATTTAAACATAGTCCCACCACAAAACTGGACTGACTTTAAAACTTATGTCCATACAAAATCTCTATGTGAATATTTATAGCAGTATTATTCATAACTACCCTAAACTGCAAGAAACCAAGGTCTTTCAATAGGTAAATGGATAAACAAACAGTAATATATCCATATGACAGAACAGTATTCAGCAATAGGTAGCAACAAACTATGAAATAATGTAAAGACATGGATTAATTTTAAATACATATTGTTAAGTAAAATAAGTCAGCTGAAAGTCAAGCCACTGTATGATTCCATTTATAGAATATGCTGGAAAAGGCAAAAATATGAAGTTGGGAAGCAGATAAGTGGTTGTCAAGAGCTTGAGGTCAAGAAGGGTTGAACGGGTTGAGCACAGGGCACTTTCTAGGGCAATAACTATTCAGTATGATATCTCAATGGTGGAGAAGTGATGTAATGCATTTGCCTAAACCCACAGAACTTTACGACACAAAGAATGAAAACTTTAAGAAATACACAAAAACTTTAAGAAAATCCTAGGATGAAATGATAATATGGCCAAAGAATCTAACTATACTACAAATGTATGTCATAATCTCCTTAAAGAGGGGAGGAAAGGTAACATTGAAAAGAAGTGAATTCTTTGAGATGAAAAGCACAAGGACATATACATAAGCACTGCACTCAATCTGATCAAGTTTTTCCTGCAGAGGTACAAAGTAGCAATTCTAAAACCACTTACATGCTTATTGGCATACAAGACTTGAGTAATACATGGAAGATGGTGAGAGCCTGGTTTCTCACAGTTGAAGTGGGAGATTACAGATAAGAAAGTGAAGAGGCATGGAATAGTCCTTATGGAAGTTGATTAGACTTGGACTTCAGTGTGAACTCACATTTAACTTAATACAAGTATAGAATAAATTAAAAGATGCTTACTTCTTGGAAGAAAAGTTATGACTAACCTAGACAGCATATTAAAAAGCAGAGACATTACTTTGCCAACAAAGGTCCGTCTAGTCAAGCCTATGGTTTTTCCCGTGGTCATGTATGGATGTGAGAGCTGGACTGTGAAGAAAGCTGATAGCCAAAGAATTGATGCCTTTGAACTGTGGTGCTGGAGAAGACACTCAAGAGTCCCTTGGACTGCAAGGAGATCCAACCAGTCCATCCTAAAAGAAATCAGTCCTGAATATTCATTGGAAGGACTAATGTTGAAGCTGAAACTCCAATGCTTTGGCCACCTAATGTGAAGAACTGATTCATCAGAAAAGACCCTGATGCTGGGAAAGATTGAAGGCAGGAGGAGAATCATCGACTCAATGGACGTGAGTTTGAGTAAACTCCAGGAGTTGGCGATGGACAGGGAGGCCTGGTGTGCTGCAGGCCATGGGGTCTCAAAGAATCAGACACAACTGAGCGACTGAATTGAACTGAAATACAAAAAATAGACATAGAAATGTTCATAGGTATGTGTGTATTCATCTGTCTGTTAATATACATATTTTCTTGCTCTGCAAGCTGAGGGAGTCTGTCTGGAAGCAATGACACCCCAAAGCAATGAGTACAGCTAGTACCCTGATTTACTTTCTAACACAATTCTCCAATAAAAGAAACCAGGACTCTTTGGAGAAATGGTTGGTTGTTTGACTGGGACAGGAAATACGAGACGAGTCTGGAGTATCTTGCAGTTCCAAAAAGCATTTTGTTTGTTGCTGTTCAGTGGCTCAGTCATGTCATGTCTGACTGTTCGCGACCCCATGGGCTGCAGCATGCCAGCCTTCCCTATCCTTCACTGCCTCCTGGAGCTTGCTCAAACTTGTGTGCATTGAGTTGGTGGTGCCATCCAACCATCTCATCCTCTGTCGCCCCCTTTTCCTCCTGCTGTCAGTCTTTCCCAGCCTCAAGGTATTTTCCAGTGAGTTGGCTTTTATCATCAGGTGGCCAAAGTATGATAGCATTCAAAATCCCACAATGATGGGTTACGTCAAAAGGACAGGGGCCAATTGAAAGAGGTCTCATTAGCCAGAGCTACTGATTTGACCAAAATAATGTAGCATTGGGCTTAACCAAAAGTATAAAATTAATATTCACAAGTCCATACTGATATGAAGGTCTGACTGACTCAATCAGTAAACAGGGAAGAACAGATAATCCCCCCATATAGAAAAATTTTAAATGATTTCTATGGAGCCTCCACCCTTAAGGAGGTAAACCATAGCTTTCTACTTCATAAGTGTTCGCAATAGTGACTTCCAAAGAGTACGAAATGGAAAGAGGAGGAAATTAACTGGGTACACAGTCAAGAGATCTGACGAAACTACCTCAGCCCAGTGAGCAAAATTACCACCAGCAGTGACAGTTCATGTCGCCAGCAGGTACCCTGGTGATGCAGTGAGAATCACACTTAGCCACTGTGTTCTTCCCGCAAAACACCCGCAGCCCCTGTCTCATGAGGAAAACATCAGACAAGCCCCTGCTGAGGGATATTCTGTCAAACACTTGTCCTGTCCTCCTCAACACAGTCAAGGTCATCAAAAGCAGGAAAAGTCCAAGAAACTGTCACAGCGAGACAAGAGAAACCTGGAAACACGCCAAGTAAGCGAAATGTGGTGTCCTGATGGAATCCTGGAACAGAAGAAGTGAGGTAAAAACTAAGGAAATCTGAATATAGTGTCAACTTTAGCTGATATTTTATCCATATCGGTCCACAGTTTTTGACAAATAGTCAATATAACATGCTAATAATAGGGACTCTGTGAGGGGAGAGATATATGGGTGATATTTTTGCAACTTTTGTGTCATATGAGCTGTTCTAAAATTAAAAGTTTTGTTTTGCTTTCAAAAAACAAACTCTTGGGACTTCCCTAGCGGTCCAATAGTTAATACTTCATCTTCCATTTCAGTGGTGTGGGTTCAATCCCTGGTCGTGATAGCTTACAGTGAACAATGTCAGATTCATGATCTCTGAAGAAGAAGATTTAGCTTCGGGACCAACCAGCTTTGATTGCTCAAGAGCTTTTGTGTAGCAGAGTTTTATTAAAGTATGAGAGGGACAGGGAAGGCTTCTGACACGGACATCAGAAGCGGGGCAGAGAGTGCCCCCCTTGCTAGTCTTAGCAAGGGAGCTATATACTTTTTCAATTGGTTATTACAGTAAATCAAAAGAATATCTCAAGTTTGTAAAGGTCTTACCAGACCCACTCCCACAATTTACATTTTAAGATGACAGGATTAGAACTAACAATAGAAAGGTCTTACCAGAAAGTTAAGTCACTCAGTCGTGTCTGACTCTTTGCGACCCCATGGACTGTAGCCCACCAGGCTCCTCCGTCCATGGGATTCTCCAGGCAAGAATACTGGAGGGGGTTGCCATTTCCCTCTCCAGGGAAACTTCCCGACCCAGGGATAGAACCCAGGTCTCCCGTATTGCAGGCATACGCTTTAACTTCTGAGCCATACCAGATCCACCCCCAAAATATCCATTTTAAGGTGACAGGATTAGTCAGGAGTTTCTCAGGAAGGAGAAACTGTCCTCAAGCAGGATGCATTTTTGCTATATAATCACTGGTACAGAGTTTAGGAAAAACATATCCTTGAGCAAGAAGGGGCTTCTCTTGTGGCTCAGTTGGTAAAGAATCTGCCTGCAATGTGGGTTGTTTTGCAGCAAGATGAGCAAGATGAGTTGTTTTATTGTGCAATCATCAGCCCTGGGCTTAAAGAAAAAAATGTTTGTCCTTTTCTCCTCCTTGAGAACTCCTCCCTATCTCCTCCTCGAGAGCTCCAGATCCCTTTCTCCTCTCGAGGGCCTTGGACCCCTTATTAACCTACCTAAGAATTAGCTCTCTCAGGTGGGGAGACTCTTTGGCCAAAAAGCCAAAACGTGAAACAGAATCAATATTGTAACAAATTCAATAAAAAAGTTTAAAAATGGTCCACATTAAAAAAAACAACAACAACAAAACAAAACTTTATAGTGAGTCCAATAAACACAGGGATGCCCTGGCGGCTCAGTGGTAAAGAACCCACCCGCAGTGCAGGAGCCTCAGGAGACCTGGGTTCGATCCCTGGGTCAGGAAGATCCCCTGGAGGAGGGCATGGCAACAGGAGGATTTTATTTTTAAAAGTTCTCTATAACCTGAGAATCTGAAAAACTCTTATCAAAATCTAGAAGATAAAATAATGCCAGTAGCCAAAAAAAAGGGGGGTGGTGGTGGAAATATTTTTAGCTATTTAGCTTTTTCAGGTAACAGTAGGTTACAATGTTGGCTCAAACAATTGCATGTCAGAATAAATATCCAAGAGATTCTAATAATGCATTTTCATTCTAGAGGTATTTCATTACATTTGAAGGTAGACGCATATTTTTTTTTTCTTTTAGGGCCTGTATTCAGCAAGGACATATTTTTATATTTAGTCATTTATAGATCCCAGGCATAACTTATGAAGGGAAGTGAGAAAAAGTAATAATTGTAAAATATGAACTTTCCCTTGGGACAGAAAAAACAGAGCAGAACAAAACAAAACAATATAGCCATAGGATAATACTCCATATGTCTTCCCATAATGTTAGGTCTCGGGACTATTTCTGCTAAACTCACAAACTTGGTAAATAATGAGTCTTTTCACTTATTAGTTTAGTTCTCCTTTCCCCACGTGGAAATTAAATCTTCAGGATTCCAGTGAGAAGCACATTTTGAATAAAAAGAAGAAACCACTTTATCTTCCTCAGGAAAGCTGTCACACTGCTCACTGCATGAGCGAAAGCACTTATTTTTAGTACAGACTTCAATTTGGAGGTCATTAAATTTAACTTCTAAAACTCTGAGGCTTTATTTCTATTTACTCTTCAGAATGTTGTTCTTTCCAGAATCAAGTTGAGAGAAGACAATTGAAACATCTAACTTGTATCAAAAAATCATAGCTTTGTAAAATAATTTTATGCTTTTGTGCTTTTTATCATGTATATTTGATAATCTAAAGGAATAACAGAACTGATCCAATTAGCAGCATTTTTTTCAAGCACCCACAAGATGCCAGGGATATGCTAGTGTGAAGAAGCCACCCCTCTTCCGGGGAGACAGACAACAAAACCTCATCCCCTTGACGCTCAGTCACGGTATGATAAGGACAGCCCACTCAGGCCAGCCTGAAGTCCCAGGAGTGATTCCCTATAAAGGGATATTTGAGGTGAGACCTGAACCAGGGGCTCAGGGGCGAAGGATGAGTGTGGGGAAGAGTGAAGGGGACAGGGAAAAGACCTGTGGCTGAGAGAACTTGGCCCCTTTCGGACAAATGAATCAGGTCCCCAAACTGGTCCCTGGAGGAAGAGCGGTTAGCATGAGGGAGGAGGGGCTGAGCCCAGAGGACTTGAGAGCCAGATGGCTTGTTTTTCATCCACAGAGCCAAGAGAAGCCATTATAGAGTGTCCCTTCCATCACTGTCTTCATAAATGTCCCTCTGACGGCAGACTGGAGGGGTCACATGGACACAGGAGACAAACCAGAGAGCTGGAGCCACAGGCAGGATCAAGCTGACTCACAGACTCTGCCAGGAGTGGGATGGGGGAAATGGACAGATGCAAGAGCCATCTGAGAAGCAGAGCTAAACGTACCTGGGGACTGGCTGGTGGTGATAAGAGAGAAGGAGAATACCAGCAGACCCCATACAGTCGTGCAGGCTCTGCACTGAGCAACCCAAGGGTCCTGCTGCCATCCCATCAATGGGAAAGTCTCTCGATGAAGTTGTGCAGCATGGCAGAACTCGAGAGCCCAGTGATGAAAGAGTGTGTCCCAGCCTTGACCCTGAGCAGATGGGAAATTGAGAGTGTAAGGCAGGAGGAGAATAGAGCAATAGGCTCTAGAACACAGATCAGGCTTCCAGCAGGAGAAGACACACCTCTTCTGTTACAATAAGAGTGTATATTCTCCCACACATTCCCAGTATTTTTTTGAGTTAGCTCAGAATGCAAGAAGGATGCAAACTAAAACACTTGATGTTCAGTGAAGAAGGTTTAGGGGAACCATCTTAAAAATCCATACGTTCACTAACTCAATGACTATTTCATCATTTTTCAGAGAAGTTCTCTTTCCCTTTTCAATTTACCTGTTCACTGATTTATAAAAGTTTCATTCTAATAGTAGAGGAAATTCAAATAATGACAAGGACGTAGAAGAAAAAAACCATCAGTCTTCACCTAAATAAGTTATGGAAACCTGAGGAAATTGAAATAGTGACAAAGAAGTAGAAGAAAAAGACCATCAATCCTCACCTTAAAACTTACGGGAACCTGTGAGGCTGAAGTTGGAGGCCGTGTCTGCATTCTTGAAAGAAGAACTTTCTGCCAAAGATCTCCATCCTGACTGCCTGTAGTCCAGTTGGGCATGTTTATGGGTACACTGGTCTTCCCTGGTGGCTCAGACGGTAAGGCGTCCGTCTGCAATGCTGGAGACCCGGGTTCGATCCCTGGGTTGGGAAGATACCCTGAAGGAAATGGCAACTCACTCCAGTACTCTTGCCTGGAAAATCCAATAACAGAGGAGCCTGGTGGGCTATAGTCCATGGGGTTGCAAAGAGTCGGACACAACTGAGTGACTTTACTTTTACTTTTCAGGGAATTATGACTCATGCTGATGCTTGACTGGTTCAAACTTTGCTCTGGCCTGACTCTCACTCTGCCACACAGGAAACTTACAGATGGCTTCAGATATTGCCTGACCTCCAGGGAAAATTTGAACAAAGTCTCAGATTTTACTTCTGATGGTCCATGAACTGGCATCATACTGGCTTTTGCCAGGAAGGCACTCTTCAGATACCATGAAAGGGCAGCTAGTGTACCTTCTGTGCCCAAGAGCTGGCACCGACTCCAGCTAAGTTGGGGGCTACGGAATTGCCTTCATTGAAAGCATTCCCTTCTGTGTTGTCCTTTCCTAGTTCGGTCTATGATCCCAGGTCCTCCATGATCATGCAATTAACCGTATCTTCCCTCTTATTCCTCCCTGACCCCAGGGTGGAAGATAGTTTTCCAAACAAATCTGGTATTTCTTCCTATTATTTGAGTCTGTGTCAAGAGTCTTTCCCATGTTCTTCAGAGGGTAAGATGTTGAAAAGCAAAATCCCAGAAAGGATTATTTTTGCCTTCACTCTCTGTTGCGGCGCCCTTCCTATAAACGAGAAGTTGGGAATGAGTGCAAGGAAGAAATGGAATATTGAGAAAGAAGGAAGCACAGTAAAGCAAAGTGTTCCATCCCAATGACAATTATTAGAGTGCTCAGATTAGCAGGAAGGGTGTGAGCTTGGAAACCGTGCTCCCTCTTTGTCCTAGAGCTCGTACAGTCGTGAAGATCCTCTAGAGTAAGCACTTCCCTGAACGGGAGTGTGCAACCCTGAGCAGAGTGTGTTGAATATGCCCAGTCCGGGGTTGGGGGAAATGGCCAGCACGACAGAGTCCTTAAAGATCCATTCTTCTCCCCTTCCTGAAGGGGATGCCTATGACTTTCCAGAGAGCAAAGGATGGTCCTCACAAGGCCATAGATCCTACTCTGACCCTCCTTTTAAAAAGGATTTAGCGGGGAACTTACAGGGTCTGTCATTAGCACTGGAGGTGCAGGGAGTTACGAGGCAAACACACAACATCAAGCCCAAGGTGGGAAAGGTTGATAGGAAATCATTGCACAAGTATGTAATCAGTTATCACTGATGGTACAATGAGGAGACTGCCTGCAATGCAGGAGACCCCTGGTTCAATTCCTGAGTCAGGAAGATCCCCTGGAGAAGGGATAGGCTACCCAGTCCAGTATTCTTGAGCTTCCCTGGTGTCTCGGTCAGTAACGAATCCACCTGCAATGTAGGAGACCTGGGTTTGATCCCTGGTATGGGAAGATCCCCTGGAAGAGGGCATGGCTACCCACTCCAGTATTCTTGCCTGGAGAATCCCATGGAGAGAGGAGCCTGATGGGTTACAGTCCATGGGGTCACAAAGAGTCAAACACAACTGAGCAACTAAGCACAGCTAGTCTGGGAGATGAGAAAGTGTCCTGGAGAAACTGAAATTTCAGGTGACAGCTGGGAATTAGAGAGTGTCAGCTAGGCAAAGAGAAAGACAAGGAAAAAACCGTACAAGGAGGTCTTGGAACAGGTGAAATTTCAGCTGTTTCAGCAAAGTTAAACAGCGTCAGTGTGACAGGAAGGAGAGGACACAGGGAAAAGCTGGTCTTTATGAACTTTGGGACTTCATTTTAATACAAGTGGAGGACGATTTTGGAAGGCTCACTCAGGCTGCTGTTTGGAGTAGCATTTGGTGAGGCCGACAGTGGCCTGGAAAATGTCTGTTACAAAGTTATCATCTTCACTTCGACAAATACTGGCATGCACTTTCAGGGGCTGAAAGATCACCTGTTCCCTGTGAAAGCAGACAATTTTAATTAAAGTCAAATGTGACTTTTTACAGCTTCGGTGACTTTTTATTATCTGCTGTATTCATCAGGACATTCTAAACTGTTTACAATAAGGTATCCAAAGTGCAAAGGCTGGAACAATAAGGCTAGAACTGACTCACTGGAAAAGACCCTGATGCTGGGAAGGATTGAAGGCAGCAGGAAAACGGGACCACAGAGGATGAGATGTTTGGTGGCATCTCTGACTCAATGGACATGAGTTTGAGTAAGCTCAAACTTACTGGTCATGGACAGGGAAGCCTGGTGTGCTGCAGTCCGTGGGGTTGCAAACAGTCGGACACGACTGAGCGATTGAACTGAACTGAACTGAACTGATAGCGGTTTTATTTCTTCCTTGCAGAATAGGCTAAGGTTGTTCCAGCCGCTCCGCCACTTTAAGGTGCGGTTTCCAAGGGTGTGGGGGCTCCTCATGCCAGTCAGTTGGAAGGACAAAGAGGATGGAGAACCTGGCGGGGGAGGTTTCCTCCCAGTGGACCCTCATCGTTTCTGTCAACGTCCCGGTGGGAGAACCAGTCACGTGACAACACATAACCGCAGGAAGGCAAAATGCAGTGCACTGTGTGCTTAACAGGAAAGAGTGGATTTTAGCGTATTACTGCATTAGAAAGCAGTCGGAGGGTTGCTGGTGATATTTTAGCTTCCGAGAGTACCCCTCAAAGATTAATCTTCCAGCTAGAGCAGGTGGACCCCAACGACATTCTTCCTCCCTGTTCACCTAACCTGAAGGACCAGTTTCTCTCTGGTCTTGATTCTGAATCATATTTTTGGCTCAACAGAAAACAAAAAAGTGTTAAGGGCTTCTAGAGTTAGTATGAATACACCCTGTTTTAGGCAGTATCCTTTATTTTCTACGAAAACTTAGATGGACATGAGTTTGAGTGAACTCCGGGAGTTGGTGATGGACAGGGAGGCCTGGCGTGCTGTGATTCAAGGGGTCGCAAAGAGTCGGACACGACTGAGCGACTGAACTGAACTGAAACCCTAGATACCAAAAGCTTTCCTTATTTGGCATAAACAGAACATCACAACCAATGACAGTAAATTGAAGTTCAGTTCACCTGTTCTCTACTCTAGTCTGGCACGGTAATTCCCAGATGCCGTGAGCTTCGAATGAAATAATCTCTTTGTAAAAATTATTTGTGAAAAGATTGCTCCCGGCTTCTGTAGGAATCTCTACAGGAAAAGGTTCTGTACCAGCTCTATGAACCCAAACAGCCAGTGTAATTTTTAAAGATTATTCTGTGGGGAAAACTCTAAAAAGCGTTGAACTACCATTAATAACGACTTCTGACTCTTGCTGCTGAGATTTACTGTATCTCACATTAAAGCAGTCAATCCTCTGTGTAAAACTCTTATAATATTAATGTTCTGAGACTGATGCAATCTATCCGTGACTGCATTCATCATACAGTTTTGTATCTTAACCTAGAAAAATATTGCTCTCGTTTTTATTTGAATGGGGCTTCAACGAAAGCTAAGACGTCACCTTAGTTTAGGATGAAGTGAGTGTGCCCACCTACCTCTGCCGTCTCAGGTCTCTGTACTTAACCTTGTGGAGCCTGGATTTTAAACCAAGCTGAGATGTTAGAAACCCAGAGATAAAGCAACACATCTTGTAGAGCTTCCCCCTTCTTTAATTACTTTTAAAAATGACAAATTAGAATCCAGCCCTTCTTTCTGAAGATGTGAGAAAATACCTAATGGCAAAGTTAAGCATATAAAGTGTAACAGAGATACATACATTGTATATAAAATAAACAAGGATCTACAGCATAGCACAGAGAACTAGATTCAGTATTTTGCAATAACCTGTAACAGAAAGGAATCTGAAAAAGAATAGAGAAACATATAACTAAATAACTTTGCTGTACACCTGAAACATTGTATGTAAATCAACTATGCATGTGTGCAGGTCTCCTAATTCTCTTCTGTCATGTCTGACTCTTTTTGACTCTGTAGACTGTAGCCCACCAGGCTCCTCTGTCCATGGGACTCTCCAGGAAATAGAGTGGGTTGCCATGCCCTCCTCCAGGGATCTTCCTGACCCAGGGATTGAACCAGCATCTCTTATGTCTTCAGCCTTGGCAGGCAGATTCCTTACCACTAGCTCCACCTGAAAAGAGTATATTACATGAGGTTTTGCTAGACAGGTAAGCACTGATGTGCAAGCATGTTTGTTAGATTGGGGGCAGGGAGGATTTTTGCAGAAGGTGATAAACACTTGTAATATTCAAAGCTACTTTACCTTGAAAAATAAAAGCGTAGTAATGCCACTGAGGCTTTACAAGTACCTACTGGTCAGTGCTATCATAGCAAAATATTTTCCCTTATGATTATTATTATGTGAAACTGTAGCTGTGAGCGCATATTACTTAACAGTCAAACTATTCTTTTTCATTGAAAATGAAAAGCTTAGTGTTTAAGGGCATTGTAAAAACTGGAAATTGTAAACACTGTGTGTTTATATTCTCAATAAATACTTCAGGGAACAATAGTTTCCGGGGGAAAGTAGTTTAGGAAGCTTTACTAACTGTTTTATGAATACAGTGTTTGCAAAACTTTGAAAAACAGTTATTTTAAATAACCAATGATTGCTTTGCTAAAATGTTACAAGCAATTTTTATGTTATAAGACAAGACTCATTATCCATCTCATCAACTGCCACAGATTCTAAAGCAGGATTCCATGTAACTAAATGCTCCTGTAATACAGATTTGAGTTCTCAAGCCTTCTTTTTTTTTCCTTTTTGAAGATTTGGCAATAGTTCTCTCTCTCTCACAAATGCTGTTTAGTCACTCAGTCCTGTCTGACTCTTTGCAACCCTATGAACTGTAGCCCACCAGGCTCCTCTGTCCATGGACTTTCTCAGGCAGAAATACTGGAGTGAGTTGCCAGGTACCTTCTCCAGGGGATCTTCCCAACTCAGGGCTTGAACTCGTGGCTCCTACATCTCCTGCATTGGCAGGCAGATTCTTTACCACTGCACCACCTGGGAAGCCCTCACAAATAGAGCCTGGGTTATTTAAAACAGAACAGAGACATTAAATCAAACCAGGGCATTTGGGGTCTTCTGTGCGGTTCATCTTCCGTGAATATCCATGTGTTGGCACATCCATCTGATGGCCTGTTAGCTGGAAAGCATCCTCCTGTCTGCCTCGCTGGGCCCCTTTGTTAACCCTCTTGCCAACACATTGGCAATTCTCCAACCTGTGACCAAGCTGTAAAGCCCTGCTCTTCACTAGTGTGGATCTGCTCTTTTCTCCTGTGATCCAAAATTGATTGGTCCCATGTTAGATCCTCCCAGGAGTTTCAAGGGGAAAGATAAAGGAAACCCAACAGAAGACTCCTCACAGCCAGAGAAATAAAGTAAGCCATGGGGGAAATTTGGGGGGCTTTTGTTTTGGTTTTGGCCAACCCATTGTTTTAAGTTGAAATGTCAAAAAATGACTTCTCTAGGTGGGAATGTAAACTGGTGCAGTCACTATGGAGAACAGTACGGGAGTTCCTCATAAAATTAGAAACGGTATCCAGAATTCCACTTCTGGGTATTTATCTAAAAGAAAACAAAGCAGGAGCTCAAATAGCTATCTGCATACCTGAGCTTATCTCAGCATTATTCAGAATAACTACACCACACCAAGATGTCCATCAGTGGATGAATAAAGAAGAAATGAAATGCGTGCGCTCGTGAACACACACACACACACAAAGGAATATTATTCAGCCATAAGAAGGAGGGAATTCTGCCATTTGAAGCAACATGAATGGATCTTGAGGGCATTATGCTAAGTGAAGCCAATCTCATAGAAACAGAATAGAAAAGTGGTTGCTAAGGGCTGGAAGGTGGGGGATTTATATAAGGAGAGATTGATGAAAAGGCTACACATTTTTAGCTACAAGATGAATGAGATCTGAGACTCTAACGTGTAACATAGTGACTACAGTTAATAACTCTATATTGTATCATTGAAAGTTGCAAATAGGGTAGAACTTAAATGTTCTCAACAATGGAATAAAGGTGAGGTGACAGATGTTTTAACTAAATGCGAGGAATCTTTCACAATGTATGCATATGTCAGTTCATCACGATGTACACTTCAAAATTCTTAGTTTTGTCAGTTTCAGTAAAGCTGAAAAAATGATAACTACCTTGTAAAAAGAATGTGCGGAAACAAACGAGGGGAAAAAAGCAGGCAAATAAATGACAGTCTTGGAAACCAGATGGTACGGTAGCTGAATGGTCTGTGGGAAGCTTGTTCATACTTTTCCACATCATCTCCTCTTTCAGGAGATGTTCCCAAGCCTCTTCTTTATGTCCTCAATATTTGGCTTTATCTTTTTTCATCGTTTCTGGTTATCTCATGCTCAGAGAAGCTAATAAGGCAGACTCTTAATTTTCCCAGGATGACATTTAAAATGACCTCACGACAAAACCCCCAAGACTTCTCTCCAAATCCCAACCATGATTAATGGCTCTTAATTTGGCAATTAGGATGAAAATGATAATGTGGGGGAATTTTGTTTGTTCCAGGCTATTGAAATATGAGAGCTTAACTTTGGCCTCCTTTCTACAATTCTCTTGGGCTTGTTCTTTACTCAAATTGTGTATTTATAAGTTTTGACTAAAACCGTGAGAAAGTTTGTGTAATCTCTGCTTCTCAACTTCAGGAAGGGAAAGCTTGCTGTTGAAAATTCCCAGCATCATTTTTCCTAACAAGGTGATATTTCTCTTCTTACCACAATATTAAATAGCATTTTTCTTGTCTAAAATATAGACTTAAAAATAGCCTTGCATTCCATAAAAAATAAACAATTCTAGTGGCAGCTGATTGAATTGTTAACACTTTCCATTACAGAGTCACAACACCATGACAGACCTACAAAATTTAAAGCTATTTTTAAAATAAATCTCAAGTCTGGATGGTAAAATAGATTTAAAATGTACATAAAAAGAAATATGTACATTCCCTCTGGAGAAGGGAAAAGCAACCCACTCTAGTATTCTTACCTGGAGAATTCTATGGACAGAGGAGCCTGACAGGCTATAGTCCATGGGGTCGTGTAGGATCAGACCTACACCACCCTACTGAGTTGACTCGGTTAGTCAGCTGAAGCAGAATCCTAAAGATTTAGCAGATTTAAAGATTTGCATTTAGTAATGCAAACATTATTGCATTAGTGCAATCGGAATTGCAGTCTATCTCTAGATTGCCTGTGTTCAAATGCAACTGGATAAGCTCAGTCCATTTGTTCTCAAGAAATGAAGGGAGAATTCTAGATTTAGTGGGGTCAAAATTAAACAATTACCTGCTATAGGAAGAAAAGAGGAAACTGGATTTTTGTTTGTTTCTTCACTTTTAAATGCTTAAGGATGATAATTTTCTCAGATGAGTCACTGAACTTGGAATCAATTTATAATAACTCCCATTTATCATTAAATGCTTTTATTAGGGCCAAGGCCAATAAAATAATTTTTTTTCAAGAAGTAACATGAGGTTGTTTTTTCTCTAGGGTTTGATGAGAAGTGGAGACCAAATTAATTTTGACTTTTTAAAAAGAGGCTTATGTTCTTTGACATCTGAATGTTAGTATATATGAACAATGATGAAATGTTTATTGCTGCCAGTTATTAAATTCCCAGCAGTTGTATTTAAGTCATGTAAATAACTTTGAAGACGCTTGCTCACTGAGGAGAAATTTATTGTTTTTGTAACACTGTTTTACATAGAGATACTTTTTTAAAATTAGAGTGCCCTGAAAATAAGCTTATATTTTATAATACAATTAACTGAATTCTTTAACTGTATTAGCATTCTGAAAACTGTTTATCTGTTTAGGGACAATATAATTATATATTGCCTATATGCAGACAGTGGTTTTATTGTGCTAATATTATAATTACAATATATGGAATTAATAGTTAAAACAGTTAACTTTCTTTAAAGTTGTAGAGCAAGTCTCATTAATCTGAGTTTTAATTATACTTTCACAGGGTAAACATACTGAGTAATTGATAGACAAATTAAATTATTAAACTTTTCTTCTCTATATGGTATTCTGGGCTTCCCAGGTGATGCTAGGGGTAAATAACCCGCCTGCCAATGCAGGAGACATAAGAGACTCGGGTTCAGTCCCTGGATCAGCAAGATCCCCTGGAGGAGGGCATGGCAACCCACTCCAGTATCCTTGCCTGGAGAACCCCCATGCTCAGAGAAGCCTGGCGGGCTACAGTCCATGATTTGGCAAACAGTCAGACAGGACTGAAGTGACTTAACACTTACACCTGCATGGTATTTTGCTTTTTTACAAAGCCATTACATTTATTATTCTCATAAGGGAACAGATGAAAAAATATCTTTGTTAGATGGCTATTTAAATTATTAAATGTTGGATGCAATTTTCTCACACATTGGTTATAGCTTTCCCTGCCAGCTTTTCTTTACTTCTTTGAGCAATTATCTGTGACTTAATATAAGCTGTTGCACTCATAATGAATTGCAGCATCTCAATACTCTTAGATAAAATTAATGTTTTCTCAGACTTGGGCCTTTATCAAAATTCAGCAAACACACCTTTATGATTTAAGCATTTCATTGCATATAAATTTTACATAAAGCTACAAACAAATACTGGGCTTCTAACTCTTTTGTTATATTCAAGCTTTTTACATATGACCCAGTGACAGCAAACTATGGAATTTTCTGTGTTTTTGGATTTCAGGAAAGACAAGTGTTCATTTTTCAACAACCCATGTATATATCAGCAAACTTTGTTCTTAAGTAGCTAAATATAAAATGATATATGTAATATTTGCTTACCTATGCAAAAGTGTTTCACAAATCCTCACATATCCTCGTATATTTGCATAATTTATTCCCTGGATTTCCAAGAGAGATATGTTGTACTTTTGTCAAATTATCCTTGTATTTCTCTCAAATTTTTAAAAATATTTTAATCCTATGTTATTAACTAAAAGTAACCATTGGTTTAACTTCTTATACTATTATTATTTAATTAATATAAAGTATTGTACTTTTTCTTTCAGATCTTAAATTAAGGCCTGTCATTTATTATCTCTAATTATAACAATGATAAACATATATATTTATCATTTATCATTATAACATATAAAATGTTATATGTTATAACATATATAACATAAGAACTGTGGTGCTGGAGAAGACTCTTGAGAGTCCCTTGGACTGCAAGGAGATCCAACCAGTCCATTCTAAAGGAGATCAATCCTGGGTGTTCATTGGAAGGACTGATGATAAAGCTGAAACTCCAATACTTTGGCCATTTCATGCGACGAGTTGACTTACTGGAAAAGACTCTGATGCTGGGAAGGATTGGGGGCAGGAGGAGAAGGGGACGACAGAGAATGAGATGGCTGGATGGCATCACTGACTCGATGGACATGAGTTTGAGTGAACTCTGGGAGTTGGTGATGGACAGGGAGGCCTGGCGTGCTGTGATTCATGGGGTCGCAGAGAGTCGGACACAACTGAGCGACTGAACTGAACTGATCATATATTAAAATATCATTTTTAATTATAACAATGATATTGTTATTATGTTTCTATAACATACATATAACATACCTATGTTATTATGTATCTAACATTGTTAAATATGTTTACTTTTGCTTATCATTTTTTATTGATACTTTATTGTTATCCTTTGTGTAGCAGAGGTAGAATTTTCTTTTTCATTTTCCTCATTAATAAAAGAATACACATGTCAGTAATTGCCAACATAAGTTGAAAATTTAAAAAGATAAAGCTATGAAATAAAATGGAAGGGACATAGTCAAGTTTTTCTTTTGATTATTCTTTTATATGGAACTATCCTAGTCAATCCTGTAGAGTGAAATACAATAGTATTTGTTTTTATTTTTCAAAAAAAGATATAGCTTCTTTTTAATGACATGGAACAATGGACTGGTTCAAATTTGGGAAAGGAGTATGTTAAGGCTGTATATTGTCACTCTGTTTATTTAACTCATATGAAGAGTACATCTAAGAAAAGCTGGGCTGGATGAGCCACAAGCTGGAATCAAGATTGCCAGGAGAAATATCAGCCACCTGAGATATGTAGATGATACCACTTTAATGGCAGAAAGTGAAGAGGACTATAGAGCCTCTTGATGAAGCTGAAAGAGGAGAGTAAAAAAGATGACTTAAAACTCAACATTTGAAAAACTATGATCATGACATCTAGTCCCATCACTTCATGGCAAATAGGTGGGAAAAAAGTGGAAACTATCAGATTTCATTTTTTTTTGGCTCCAAAATCACTGTGGATGGTGACTGCAGCCATGAAATTAAAAGAAGCTCACTCTTTGGAAGTAAAGCTATGACAAACATAGACAGCACATTAAAAAGCAGAGACATCACTTTGCTGACGAAGGACTCTTTGTGAGCCCACGGAATGTAGCCCACGAGGCCCCTCTGCCCGTGGGACTCTCCAGGTAATGACACTGGAGTGGGTCGCCATTTCTTGTTCCAAGGGATCTTCCCGACCCAGGATCAAACCTGGATCTCTTGCATTGCAGTCATATTCTTTACCACTGGGTAACCTGGGAAGTCCCAGAATGAGTCACAGACAGATCATAATTCTACAAAATTTTTGTTCAGTTCAGTTCAGTCGCTCAGTCGTGTCCAACTGTTTGCGACCCCATGAATCACAGCATGCCAGGCCTCCCTGTCGATCACCAACTCCCAGAGTTCACTCAAACTCATGTCCACAGAGTCGGTGATGCCATCCAGCCATCTCATTCTCTGTCATCCCCTTGTCCTCCTGCCCCCAATCCCTCCCAGCATCAGAGTCTTTTCCAATGAGTCAACTCGTCGCATGAGGTGGCCAAAGTATTGCAGTTTCAGCTTTAGCATCAGTCCTTCCAATGAACACCCAGGATTGATCTCCTTTAGAATGGACTGGTTGGATCTCCTTGCAGTCCAAGGGACTCTCAAGAGTCTTCTCCAAGACCACATTTCAAAAGCATTAATTCTTAGGCACTCAGCTGTCTTCACAATCCAACTCTCACATCCATACATGACCAATGGAAAAACCATAGCCTTGACTAGATTATATTCTTTGCAGCCAAAGATGGAGACACTCTATACAGTTAGCAAAAACAAGACTGGGAGCTGACTGTGGCTCAGATCATGAACTCCTTATTGCCAAATTCAGACTGAAATTGAAGAAAGTAGGGAAAACCACTAGACCACTCAGATATGACCTAAATCAAATCCCTTATGACTATACAGTGGAAGTAAGAAACAGATTTAAGGGACTAGATCTGATAGATAGAGTGCCTGATGAGCTCTGGATGGAGGTTCGTGACATTGTACAGGAGACAGGGACCAAGACCATCCCCATGGAAAAGAAATGCAAAAAAGCAAAATGGCTGTCTGAGGAGGCCTTACAAATAGCTGTGAAAAGAAGAGAAGTGAAAAGTAAAAGAGAAAAGGAAAGATATAAGCATCTGAATGCAGAGTTCCAAAGAATAGCAAGGAGAGATAATAAAGCCTTCCTCAGTGATCAATGAAAAGAAATAGAGGAAAACAACAGAACAGGAAAAACAAGAGATCTCTTCAAAAAAATTAGAGATATCCAGGGAACATTTCATGCAAAGATGGGTTCGATAAAGGACAGAAATTGTATGGACCTAACAGAAGCAGAAGATATTAAGAAAAGGTGGCAAGAATAAACAGAAGAACTGTACAAAAAAGATCTTCACGACCAAGATAATCACGATGGCCTGATCACTGACCTAGACCCAGACATATTGGAATGCGAAGTCAAGTGGGCCTTAGAAAGTATCATTACGAACAAAGCTAGTGGAGGTGATGGAATTACAGTTGAGCTATTTCAAATCCTGAAAGATGATGCTGTGAAAGTGCTACACTCAATATACCAGCAAATTTGGAAAACTCAGCAGTGACCACAGGACTGGAAAAGGTCAGTCTTCATTCCAATCCCAAAGAAAGGCAATGCCAAAGAATGCTCAAACTACCGCACAATTGCACTCGTCTCACACGCTAGTAAAGTCATGCTCAAAATTCTCCAAGCCAGCCTTCAGCAATACGTGAACTGTGAACTTCCAGATGTTCAAGGAGATTTTAGAAAAGGCAGAGGCACCAGAGATCAAATTTCCAATATCCACTGGGTCATGGAGAAAGCAAGAGAGTTCCAGAAAAACATCTATTTCTGCTTCATTGACTATTCCAAGGCCTTTGACTGTGTGGATCACAATAAACTGTGGAAAATTCTGAAAGAGATGGGAATATCAGACCACCTGACCTGCCTCTTGAGAAACCTGTATGCAGGTCAGGAAGCAACAGTTAGAACTTGACATGGAACAACAGACTGGTTCCAAATAGAAAAAGGAGTACATAAAGGCTGTATATTGTTACTCTGCTTATTTAACTTATATGCAGAGTACATCATGAGGAACGCTGGGCTGGAAGAAGCACAAGCTGGAATCAAGTTTGCCGGGAGAAATATAAATAACCTCAGATATGCAGATGACACCACCCTTATGGCAGAAAGTGAAGAGGAACTCAAAAGCCTCTTGATGAAAGTGAAAGAGGAGAGTGAAAAAGTTGCCTTGAAGCTCAACATTCAGAAAACAAAGATCATGGCATCTGGTCCCATCACTTCATGGGAAATAGATGGGGAAGCAGTGGAAACAGTGTCAGACTTTATTTTTTGGAGCTCCAAAATCACTGGATGCTGACTGCAGCCATGAAATTAAAAGACGCTTACTCCTTGGAAGGAAAGTTATGATCAACCTAGACAGCATATTGAAAAGCAGAGACATTACCTTGCCAACGAAGGTCCATCTAGTCAAAGCTATGGTTTTTCCCGTGGTCATGTATGGATGTGAGAGTTGGACTGTAAAGAAAGCTGATCGCCGAAGAATCGATGCTTTTGAACTGTGGTGCTGGAGAAGACTCTTGAGAGTCCCTTGGACTGCAAGGAGATCCAACCAGTCCATTCTAAAGGAGATCAATCCTGGGTGTTCATTGGAAGAACTGATGCTAAAGCTGAAACTGCAATACTTTGGCCACCTCATGCGAAGAGTTGACTCACTGATAAAGACTCTGATGCTGGGAGGGATTGGGGGTGGGAGGAGAAGGGGACGACAGAGAATGAAATGTCTGGATGGCATCACCAACTCGATGGAGGTGAGTTTGAGTGAACTCCGGAAGTTGGTGATGGACATGGAGGCCTGCCATGCTGTGATTCATGGGGTTGCAAAGAGTCAGACACGACTGAGCGACTGAACTGAACTGAACTGACTAGACGGACCTTTGTTGGAAAAGTAATGTCTCTGCTTTTTAATATGCTATCTAGGTTGGTCATAACTTTCCTTCCAAGGAGTAAGCATCTTTTAATTTCATGGCTGCAGTCAGCATCCTCAGTGATTTTGGAGCCCAGAAAAATAAAATCTGACACTGTTTCCACTGTTTCCCCATCTATTTCCCATGAAGTGATGGGACCAGATGCTATGATCTTAGTTTTCTGAATGTTGAGCTTTAAGCCAACTTTTTCACTCTCCTCTTTCACTTTCTTCAAGAGGCTTTTGAGTTCCTCTTCACTTTCTGCCATAAGGGTGGTGTCATCTGCATATCTGAGGTTATTGATAGTTATCCTAGCAATCTTGATTCCAGCTTGTGTTTCTTCCAGCCCAGCGTTCCTCATGATGTACTCTGCAGATAAGTTAGATAAGCAGAGTAACAATATACAGCCTTTATGTACTCCTTTTCCTATTTGGAACCAGTCTGTTGTTCCATGTCCAGTTCTAACTGTTGCTTCCTGACCTGCATATAGGTTTCTCAAGAGGCAGGTCAGGTGGTCTAGTATGCCCATCTCTTTCAGAATTTTCCACAGTTTATTGTGATCCACACAGTCAAAGGCTTTGGCATAGTCAATGAAGCAGAAATAGATGTTTTTCTGGAACTCTCTTGCTTTCTCCATGACCCAGTGGATATTGGAAATTTGATCTCTAGTTCCTCTGCCTCTTCTAAAACCTGCTTGAGCATCTGGAAGTTCACGGTTCATGTATTGCTGAAGCCTGGCTTGGAAAATTTTGAGCATGACTTTACTAGCGTGTGAGATGAGTGCAATTGTGCGGTAGTTTGAGCATTCTTTGGCATTGCCTTTCTTTGGGATTGGAATGAAGACTGACCTTTTCCAGTCCTGTGGTCACTGCTGAGTTTTCCAAATTTGCTGGTACATTGAGTGTAGCACTTTCACAGCATCATCTTTCAGGATATGAAATAACCCAACTGGAATTCCATCACCTCCACTAGCTTTGTTCATAGTGATGCTCTCTAAGGCCCACTTGACTTCACATTCCAGGATGTCTGGCTCTAGCTGAGTGATCACGTCATCGTGATTATCACGCAGAAGCTTGGCCGAGAGGTGCTACCCTACTCCCGATTTAGGGGCGGCGGGTGAGAGGAGCAACTCCACGTCCAAGGAGCAGTGGCTGCACGGGCGCAGGAGGGCCGAGAGGAGCTACTCCACATCCAAGGTCAGGAAGCACAGCCGTGAGGGGATACCCCTCGTCCAAGATAAGGAGCAGCAGCTGCGCTTTGCTGGAGCAGTTGTGAAGAGATACCCCACGTCCAAGGTAAGAGAAATTTTGATTAGGGAGACTTAAAAGTTTTGATCTCAGTGTCTCAGAATTCCATGCGTCTCAGTGAGTATGCCTCACGCTCTCACAGAGCCAGAAAGATGGGTGTAACCAGGTTTCATTGTATTACTCAGTTGAGAAATAATGTACCTTACTCTTGTTAATCACTATTTGAAGGGAATTTGAAATAAAACCTTTACATAAGGGGAGAAGTTATTGTGTAACATGTATAATTGTTACTATGCGTCACGCCTAATTAAGATGCAATTATGCAAAATATATATAATTTGTAAAACCCCATCATCTTCTTTTTCCAGTGAAAGATATATGTATGTATTTGAAAGAACTATTCTGTGTCTCAGGAAGACACAGTGACCCAAGCCAGGCTGTTTTATGGTGCATAAAATTTTAATCATCTGACATTTTCCAAAAATTCAGTGCAGAAGTATTTACAGATGACTCTCCGGTCATGTATTCATTCAGTAAGATTTATCGAGGACTTACTGTGTTCTCAAGTGACTATGTCAAGACCCAGTTGGGGAGAAGTGCGTGAGAAGTGGGCCAGTGCTGAACTAGACAGGGATGTCTTCACTTGTGTGTAAGTCTCCTTCCTGTCCTTCAAGAGACTTTAGAGTACAAGGCTTAATTTTGTGCTTAACTCTTTTATCTTTTCATGCGTTACATTAATTTGTGACATTATAAGTGAATCTGTTACGTTTTCAATCAATAACTCTTGATTACTGATTATATAACTTGCTTTTTATTAAATTCTCTTATCGTAGTCCCATTTCACTGATTCTTGTGAATTTTTAAAATATAAGACCATCTTACCTACAAATACATGTAGTTTTACCTATTTTGTTCTATATCCTATGCCTTTAAGTAGTTTCTTCAGTGTAATTTCTTCCCTGTTTTTTGAATGTTTCAATATAAATGTGTATTCAACGTTGTAAATCATTAAATCAACTATACTTCAATAAAAATGTATATAAATGTGCATTAAAAACTCAAAAATCATCTAACGTGCATTTCCTGCAACAGTACAATGGTCAAAGGCTTTTCCCCTTTAGCTCTATTAATACAACGGATGTTGTTGATATCTTGTTAACCTACTCTCACATCCCAGCGATGCACCCCAGTTAACCATGATCTTTTCTTTTCTTCAATGCATCATTTAATTAGATGCTGCAAAGTGATTAATCAAGGGGAGGTGCATTTTCCTTTTCTCATGTTTGTACCCAGGAGACTGGCTTCCACTCAGCTCCCTAAGAAAGGCAACATTGGAACAGACGCATTAGTCATCCTTTGCACACTTTATTATTTGTTTCCCAAAATAAAGAGACTCCTAACCAGATTGTGTTTGTTTACCAGTGGTGAGGATATCGTGTCTCAAAGCAAGAAAGAAGAAAGTGTCTCTTGCTGTCTCTTCTAGGGATAAGAAAATCTGAGGAGATAAGAAATATTTTTTGCCTTTTGTTCTTCCCAGGTTGCAGTTCCTGGAAGTCGGGACCTGGCCATAAGAGAACTCAGTAAGGAGACTCCAGCAGGGAGAAAATTGCTGTTACACTGAGGGCTCCTTCTCTGTTTTAACTCTTCCCTTTCCAGTAAGCCTTACAAGTAGACTAACCTCAGCTCTGATCCCAGCTTTCTCAAAGATATCAGGAAGAAAACCGCATGAATAGAGTGGTTAAAGACATCATTCTTGAGCAAAATTAAGGATGAATGTGTTCTAATCTTTTCCTTTACGATGACATTTCGTTAGGGCCTTCTGCTGCTGCTGCTGCTGCTGCTAAGTCGCTTCAGTCGTGTCCGACTCTGTGCGACCCCATAGACGGCAGCCCACCAGGCTCCCCCATCCCTGGGATTCTCCAGGCAAGAACACTGGAGTGGGTTGCCATTTCCTTCTCCAATGCAGGAAAGTGAAAATTGAAAGTGAAGTCGCTCAGTCGTGTCCGACTCTTCGCGACCCCATGGACTGCAGCCCACCAGGCCCCTCCATCCATGGAATTTCCCAGGTAAGAGTACTGGAGTGGGGTGCCATTGCCTTCTCCGTTAAGGCCTTATAATAGATGTTTAAAAGCCTGGAGAAAAGGCTGTCCTATAACTTGATGATAATGCAATTCTTTTTTTGCCATCGTGATGAGAAAAGCAGAAGAGATGAACTCTAGCTCCTTTTTAGTAACAGTGATTTTAAAACCTGATTGGAAAATCCTCAGAGTAACTCTGGTGGGAGATTTCTATGAAGCATTTTATAGACCAACTTTGAGTGTTACATCTAGGAAACTGTTGTGTCCATGCAAAGAGGCCATGTGCAGGCTCCCAACATCTGAGCTGTTGCCTACACTAAAACCATGCAACTGAGCCCAACTGGGCATCCTCAGGCACTGATGAAGGAAGCTCCAAATTACATGAGTTGAGAAGTATGAGGTCATTGATAAGCAAATATTTAAGGCCATGTGTTAATTTTGTTGTACTATTTCATGTTTTAGATGGAACTGTACTCAGATATGGAGCAATTAGAAAGCAAGACAGATTTCCTAAACTTGTTCTGGTGTTTAGTGAAAAAAACAGAGTAGCGAGGTTTGTGTGTACATCAGTTTTCTCTCCTATTGTCAAAAACATTCTATGCAATTTCTAGAATTCATGCACTTGATTTTCTGATACCACTGGTGCTCACTTGGTTCTTTCAACAGACAGTTTAAATATTCTAGCCATGTTAGCTTTCCTTTTATAAGGCGCCTTTTGTTATATATGTATGTCATACCTTGGAAGAGAAAAATGTAGATTCAACTAATCTCTACGGTGAGCATAATTTTTAGTATTCTCTGGTAGTTAAGATAGAATCCTAAATTTATTCATACGTTGAGACTCAATAGTGAAGGATTTCTTGGAGCTTGCCTCTGAAGAGTTTTATGCAAATTATAATATTTCAAATTGAATCACCTTTTAATGCACTAGAGAAGTTCACTTCGGGAAAAAAAAAAAGCAAAAGTCAAAAAAATTTAAGAAAGTGAAGAATTGGCTTTCTTTTAACTACCTCTGGTATTTGTTGTCCTGTGAAGACCAAGTTCAGACTAATTGAATTTTCCTAGAGTTTAACACGTCTGGATTACTTTGGGAATGCTAAAAAAAAAAATACTCAAGTTCAGGTTCAGATGTTAGACCAAGCTAGTTAATGTGGCCTTGGTTATCTTGTGCAAATGAAGGCAGGTCCATTTGTGAGCTCAGCTCCTGGTCTCTTTGAAACACTTTGCAGAGGAAGGAAATAAAAAATGACCTGATTTCTTGATCAGGGTCTCCTGACCACCAGCCCATTAATAAGCTATTAATTCTCAGCTTCATGGCATTCATCTCGCTCCACACCTCAGTTGTCAAAATCATCATTAGACTGGCTGCTCACTCAGCTTGAGGCTTCTTGTGTCCACCCTTTCCTCTCCATAGTCCCTCCCCTACTCTGCACTTTCATACCAGAATCTCCACCAGTAAGCAGTTATCGGCCACCCCTCCCGAGGCATCTATAATGATTTACCCATAAATTATACACGACTGCTACCATATTACCTACATGATGAAACAAGTACAAAGGGTGGCCTTAAAAAGAATGACTTGAAAATAAACATACACATACACTGGAAAACATGCCCCCTCTGGATGGATTGGCATGTGCCCTCCAGCTTGGAGACCGCTGCTTAGACGACTGTAATTCCTCCCCGTGACTTCCCTCTGCTCCAATTCCTCTCCTGCTGTGACACAGACCACACACTCTGTGTAGCTTTTCCCGGGTATTCCTTTCGTGATATCCCTTTCCTGCACCATTTAAGAATTTTCCCACAAAAATTAGCGGGTTAGTTTCAAATTCCTAAACTTAGAATTGAATGATATCCAAAATGAGCTTTGTCTTCATCCCTCTATATCCCCTCTCCCTGGGCCACCCCGTGTACACGTCCGAGTGTTGGTGCACACCCCAGGCCGGGCAGGTGCACACCCCAGGCCAGGCAGGTGCACCCTTTTGCCCTTCTTGGTTTCCACATGCCTCTACTGAAATCAGCCTGTCACTCTCTAGCCTGAGCCTCAGAAGAAAATAACCTTTCACAATGTATAAAATATATATCCTTTATACCCGTTTGCATCTCCCCATTCCTGAAGAGAATTTTGTTTCATGCTAATTTTAGTTTCTTAGTCAGTGGTACGAGCAAGCAGGTCAAAGAAAACAAACAAGTAAATGAAGGGTAGATACAGGCTTTTCTTTCTGTTAAATCATGTTCAAACTTGTACTTTCCATCATATTTCTAACATGAAAAAAAAAATACATCAACTAAAGAGATTTTTGAAATTGTGAAATTGAGTTTCAAGAGTAATCGGTTGTTCACGCATACTGGAATCACACAGAATCTTCCATTTTATTGCATTTGCTAGAAGAGAAAATATATCTAAAAGAACAAACAGAAACCAACAAACATATATATAAGCATTAATATTTAAGGTAAATTATACATCTTTTAGTAAAAGAAGCATTTTATATGAATTTTATATTTCCAAAAGGCCTATATTTAGAAAAGTGCTGTTTTATTGAGACAACTATATCTGTGAACTCTTTTTATTTCTTTCTATGTCTTTCTT
This sequence comes from Moschus berezovskii, assembly GCF_049115385.1. Classification (NCBI taxonomy): domain Eukaryota; kingdom Metazoa; phylum Chordata; class Mammalia; order Artiodactyla; family Moschidae; genus Moschus; species Moschus berezovskii. The sequence continues at coordinate 12,218,250 of NC_142477.1, read as the reverse complement.
TAAACTACTCTAGAGCAATATAAACGGCAATAAAGCTACAATTGGACAGTCTGTTTTAGTGACAGATTTTTCAAATGCATGACATTTTGTTTGCTGTATAAAAAGGCTTAAGTGAACTTGGAAGGCATGATAAGGGATTGAATAGAAGACCTCTTGACTCTGTATCAGCATTAAGAGTTTGTAGGTTCAACAATGACATCAGCCTTGGATAATGAAACCATAGCAAATAACACTTAAGGTTGAATGAATTTTTCCAAGGTCTATTTTTTCCCCAAATGGAGCTGGCAGTATCTCCTGCTTTAATGCATACAGGTTAGGATAATGTTTCAACACACATGCCTCCTCAAGAATACCCACAATAGACTTATCCATTCCTGAATTGTCATGCGAGAAGAAGGACTGGCAACCCCACCAGCTGAGGGTCAGAATGAAAGGAGAAAGCACAGAAATATCAGGTGAGCCTGTAAGTCGTGTCCCCCCCCGGCACGTTCACTGTGGAGCCAGAGCTAAGGTCCTCCCGGTTGAGCAGGTTCTTGGCTCATTTGGGAAAGTGTAGAGAGGCTCATGTCTGAGTCATCTTGGGGCAGCCTAGAAATCACAAATGTGTGAGAGCTGAACCCCAAACCATGGGGCCATGGGAATGGAGGTGCCTAAAAGTATGGAAATTGTGCAGGCTTTCAGTTCAGTTCAGTTCAGTCGCTCAGTCATGTCCGACTCTTTGCAACCCTGTGAATCACAACACCCAGGCCTCCCTGTCCATCACCAACTCCCGGAGTTCACTCAAACTCACCTCCATCGAGTCGGTGATGCCATCCAGCCATCTCATTCTCTGTCATCCCCTTCTCCTCTTGCCCCCAATCCCTCCCAGCATCAGAGTCTTTTCCAGCGAGTCAACTTGACGCATGAGGTGGCCAAAGAAAATATTGGAGCTTCAACTTTAGCATCAGTCCGTCCAATGAACACCCAGGATTGATCTCCTTTAGAATGGGCTGGTTGGACCTCCTTGCAGTCCAAGGGACTCTCAAGAGTCTTCTCCAGCAACAGCTCAAAAGCATCAATTCTTTGGCGATCAGCTTTCTTCACAGTCCAACTCTCACATCTATACATGACCACTGGTAAAAGGTCTAGACAGACCTTGGTTGGCAAAGTAATGTCTCTGCTTTTTAATATGCTATCTAGGTTGGTCATAACTTTCCTTCCAAGGAGTAAGCGTCTGTTAATTTCCTGGCTGCAGTCAACATCTGCAGTGATTTTGAAGCCCAAAAAAATAAAGTCTGACACTGTTTCCACTGTTTCCCCATCTATTTCCCATGAAGTGATGGGACCGGATGCCATGATCTTTATTTTCTGAATGTTGAGCTTCAAGCCAAATTTTTCACTCTCCTCTTTCACTTTCATCAAGAGGCTTTTTAGTTCCTCTTCACTTTCTGCCATCAGGGTGGTGTCATCTGTGAAGGCTTTTTAGGCTTCTCCAAGCCATGGAATTTGAGGTTGGAGATGTTCCTTTACCTCTTATAAGGATAACAAAATATCAGTATCAAGGCTTGGGCACCACTTCAGTGTCTCCCTATGTACAATGAGCACCACTGACTTCCCCTTTCTCAGAAATAAGAAGATGCAAAGAAACCCCAAAATAAAGACCATGGCAATTCCATTGTCTCCTGCTGTGGAAATGACGTGGTTACTGGGAAGCTTTTAAGAGCCATAAGGTAAAAGTTATGTTTGTTGAAATCAGAGATTCTATTCGTGTCTTCATACTCAAGCTTGGAAAGGCTAGAATGTAAATGGATTGAGCTGAATAAACTCAAGGGTATCTCAAAATTGGCCCATTTGTGTGCTGTTACATCATTCCCTATGCTGAGATTTTGATAATCTGTTACACACCTAGAAAATCTATTTGCAATCACCCAAATTTCTTAAAGACTTCCCTGGTGACTCAGTGGTAAAGAATCTATCTGCCAAGGCAAGAGGTGCAAGAGACTCAGGTTCAACTCTTGGACTCTAAGGTTGGGAAGATTCCCTGGAGGAGAAAATGGCCACCCACTCCAGTGTTCTTGCCTGGGAAATCCCATGGACAGGTACAGTCCATGGGGCTGCAGAGAGTCGGACAAGACTGAGCAACTGAGCATGGACACACACAAATTTCCTTAAATACATAGAACACAAGGGCCCTAAAACGCTGAAGGATGACTAATGGACCTGAACACAATTGATAAGAAGGGGTATTGGATGTGAATTAGACTATCTGCTTTAAAATGTGATTTCTGAGAAGCTGCTGAGACCTCTCACTGAGAACTGTCCAGTGTGGCCCCAGGTCATCTGTGACCTGCAGCGTAATAGGAGGGTGTGAGGCTGTGGAAAGAGGAATGAGAACTTGCAAAGAATAGAAAGCCCCCATATGGAAAGGCTGACAACCTCGGGATAAAAGATTAAAAGCGAAAGAGAGACAGAGGTGTGTTTCCATGCCTACCTTACTTTGTAACACACATGTCAACCATGAAGTTCACGCTATTGTTACATGTATGTTAGCACAGACTTTCCTCTGATAAGGTCCTAGTTCCCTCCCACAGAGGGAAAACAACACTTTATTGGGTAATAAACTAAGGGCTTTATTGGGCTTCCCTTGCAGCTCCTTTTCATACTGTTCATGGGGTTCTCATAAGATGAGACATGAGTCTGAGCAAGCTCCAGGAGTTGGTGATGGACAGGCAGGCCTGGCGTGCTGCAGTCCTTGAGGTTGCAAAGAGTCGGACATGACTGAGCTACTGAACTGAACTGTGGCTCGGTCGGTAAAGAGTCTGACTGCAATGCAGGAGACCTGGGTTTGATCCCATGGTCAGGAAGATCTGCTGGAGAAGGAAATGGCAACCCACTCCAGTATTCTTGCCTGAAGAATCCCATGGACAGAGGAGCCTGGCAGGTTTCAGTCCATGGGGTCGCAGGAGTCAGACACAACTGAGGGATTAAGCACAGCACAATGAACTAAGACTGATCCACTAAATTTTCCAGGCCCTCTGGGTTGAACACTCTTGTGGTGACGTCCCTGATGGTCCAGTAGTTAAGACTCGGTATTTCCACTGCAGAGGGCACAGGTTCCATCCCTGGTCAGGGAAGTAGGATCCTGCATGCCCTTAGCCAAAAAAAAAGAAAGTGTGTTGGTTTATAAACACTCTCGTGCAGAGATAATTATTCAGTTACATCTAAAATGTGTTTAACTCAGATCTGGATTGACATTTGCACTCTGAAGTCCCCCAATTCCCTAGCCAGCTGGTCTATCTGGAGGGAGCATCTGCCCTTGGCCCTGGCATGGCTGAGTCCCACCCAGGCTGTGCCAGGTCTGAGCTCCGTGATGGCTCTCCCCCTGTGCCAGCCCAGACCACCCCTCAGATGGTTCCATCCTGTGTACTCCAGGTATTCTGAGGGTTACAACCTGGCCTGCACACTATATACTAATACATTTGCTGTATTACACCTAGGAAATTGCAAAACAAGAATGTGTTATAATTCAACAGCATAAATCCATGGTAACTATATTTTTATTAGTACCATGATGTTAACCAAAATTTCCTATTTCAGTAGCTAAAATGAATGTAAATTTAAATTCACATTAAGGAACTTGGTAGCATAAATTCTCATCCACAGAAAAGATGGAAAAGAGCATCACTAAAAAATAATTATGTGTATATGTATACATATACACATATATACAATACATATATGAATATTTTATATTGCTATATTTCCTCCAATATAACTATTTTTAACTTTAACTTCTTCGCAGTTCTAAAGGACACATAAAAACATGAAGAGAAATATCTTGGGTTTATTTTTGATCAGCGTTTGGGTGTGTATGAGCTATGTGTGTGTACTGTATGTGAACTGAACTGATGTCCACATATGTATGTATGTATAGGCATATATTCCTTTGCTTAAGCAAACAGTAGCAGACAATACATACTTTTATCATTCAACCTGAAAATCATTCCACAGTATTACATAAATCTTATTCCTTATATACATTTATGATAGCATAGTACTTTATTTTATGGGTGAACCATATTTTAGTCAACAAATTTTCTATTACTGGAAGTTTCAGTTCAGTTCAGTTCAGTCGCTCAGTCGTATCCGACTCTTTGAGACCCCATGAATCACAGCATGCCAGGCCTCCCTGTCCATCACCAACACCCAGAGTTCACTCAAACTCATGTCCATCGAGCTGGTGATGCCATCCCGCCATCTCATTCTCTGTCATCCCCTTCTCCTCCTGCCCCCAATCCTTCCCAGCATCAGACTCTTCTCCAGTGAGTCAACTCGTCGCATGAGATAGCCAAAGTATTGGAGTTTCAGTTTTAGCATCCGTTCCGTTCCGTTCAGTCGCTCAGTCGTGTCCGACTCTTTGCGACCCCGTGGACTGTAGCCTACCAGGCTTCTCCGTCCATGGGATTCTCCAGGCAAGAATACTGGAGTGGGTTACCATTTCCTTCTCCAGGGGATCTTCCCGACCCAGGGATTGAACCCAGGTCTCCCGCATTGGAGGCAGACGCTTTAACCTCTGAGCCACCAGGGAAGCCCTAGTTTTAGCATAGTGGGGTCAAATATTTTGTTATTAGTTTTGTATGTTTTTGATAGAAATCACTAGAGTTAAATTTGGAGCAGATTTATTTGGGGGGGAAAAATGCATGTTCTCTGAATCTGATCTAGTGATAAAGGGAGAAGTAAAAACAAGATTTTTTTTCCTTTTGAGAATAATGAGTGAAATAGTTTTGGGTCAATCTAGGGCCAGATCTGTGGGTCCACTAACTTTGACTTTCAGATTAGTCATGTCTGAAAACATCCAGATTAGTCATGTGTGGAAACATTGCCCGTTTGACGAATGTTAACTCCCAGGATGGAAACCGTGGGCTGCAGAGTTAGAGAATCCTGGGTTTAGCAGCTGACTTGGCAATTCCCCAGCAAGTGATAACATGCCCTCTGGGCTTCAGTGTGGAAATCAAGTTCACTATAAAGTGTTAAAGTAAGGATCCCACGAGATAAAGTTTGTAAGTCATGAGTCATAGAGCTTTGAGTAGAATTTGGTGCTCAGTAAATGCCAAACTATTATTATGATTATCATCAACAATGACAAAATACTGTTGTCAGGTCACTCCCATGAATTCCTTTTGTAATCTGATATTTTAACCTTTGTCTGGAGAGCTTGGATGCATGCTTGGAATTGAATCATTGGGCCTGATCTCTTTAGCTGACTTAAATTCCTTGGGCACCTATGTTTCTTTTGCAGTCTCGTATACAGGGTTAAGGTTACCATCTTTCTAAATTCCATATATATGTGTTAGTATACTGTATTGATGTTTTTCTTTCTGGCTTACTTCACTCTGTATAATAGGCTCCAATTTCATCCACCTCATTAGAACTGATTCAAATGTATTCTTTTTGATGGCTGAAAAATACTCCATTTTGTATATGTACCAAAGCTTTCTTATCAATTCATCTGCATATGGACATCTAGGTTGCTTCCATGTCCTGCTTATTATAAACAGAGCTGCAATGAACATTGGAGTACATGTGTCTCTCAGTTTTACTCTGTGGGAGAGGATGAAGGTGGGATGATTTGGGAGAATGGCATTGTAGCATGTACATTATCATATGTGAAATGAGTCACCAGTCCAGGTTCAACGCATGATACAGGATGCTCAGGGCTGGTGCACGTGGATGACCTGGAGGGAGGGTATGGGGGAGAGGGAGGTGGGAGAGGGGTTCAAGAGGGGGAACACATGTACACCCAGGGCAGATTCGTGTCAATGTATGGCAAAACCAACCAATATATTAATGTAAGGTAATTTGCCTCCAATAAAATTTAAAAAAAAATAAAATAAATTCACAAGAGATACCCAACTTAGAACAACCTTTTGGCAGATTTATTCAGTAAAGTGCAAAAATCCACATTAAAAAAATTAACTTCCTTAAAAAAAAAAAAAATTCCTTGGGCAAACTGTGGCCATCAGTGTTTGCACACTTTTACTCCATAGCCTTCCAGAACTATTTAAAGACCCTTAAAGACTCCTGCGAGGATAATTATCAAGGCAGTGTCAAAAGGGCCAGAGTGAAATCTTCAAATGTGATGATCCTCCCTGTATACAAGCCTCAAAATTATCCACGAACCAACAACACTCATCTTACTTAATGTGAATTTTGGGTTTTGAAGGATTTCCTCAAATTAGGTATAATAGGAAACCTGCATTATTTTGAAAAAACATTTCTTCTTGTAGAACAAATTCCACCAAATTGATTAGGAAGATTTACTTTCATCGTGACATGAGAATTTACTTGAAAAACTTAGAATAATCATTACACTCTAGTCTTTTGCAAGTTGTGGTTTAAAAAAAAATTAACTGGTGAGACTAAGTCTTTTGGGGAAGATAGCATAAGAGTTCACACAGTTTTTCCCATTCTATTTGGGCTAGAATTTTCAATAAATTAGAATTCTACATGAATCCCTCTCAGGTATTATAATTTAAATTGAATATTACTACATTGTTATACTAAGAAATATCTCATTTTCTGAGATTTTCCTTGGCTCAGTCCAATACATTTTAGTAATTTTCACTGAAAAATCATGACCTATGCAATTAAAATAAATCTACTACTGAGCACTGGATTTTAATATTAATTTTAGGAAGCAGAGCAGAGTCAAAGAGCAGCACATAGACCCGGAAGTGATTTCCAGTCCAGAGCAGATTTCCATGGATTCCTATTTTTCAGGCTAGGTTCCTAAAGCTTAATATTTACAAATAATTGACCAAGACTTTTAAATTTATGCTTGTAATTAAAATTGTGCTAAAATGAAGATTTATAATTAGCAAAACATCTAACCTGTCATTATAAACTCATGAATTTAGTAACCTTTATCTTAACACTTCTCTAATGCTCCTAAAATCTGAAAATCACCAACATTTCTTTTTTCCCCTGACAGCAGTATTGGAAGATGGTAGATAAAATTGAAGAAAAGGACAGAGAATTGACTAGACAAATGGAATCCATGGTTCTTTAAGTTAATAGCATAAACAGACTGAATCCAAACTTGTGGATGAATAAACAAGAAAAGCTGTTGGTCACCAGGATGGTCTACAAATATAATGAAAGAATACTAGTGAAGCGCAAGAGTGAAAAATGAAAACTCTCAAAATACGTTGAGAAAATCAGTTTGCTGTCCACATCTTTTGATTTATGGGTCTTACTTCCCACTTAAATAAATGCCATTAATGCTTACTAAATTAGTCAATATTTCTTTAAAATCACAATTAGTATTTAAATATTTGTTAGAGAGTCTTCGATACTATTCAACTTAAATAATCAGTTAGCATTCAGCTCTAACATTAAGAGGTTTGATTGGAAAGAGTGACTGCTATCAACTTTTTATATTTCTTTATATTTAACTCTCCAAAATGTTATCTTTTCTCAGACTTAATCATATTACTCCACTTTGCCTGCTGATTGATAACATGATCACAAATATTCTTTTTATTTTTAAATAATTCCTTTGATTTCTTTTGCTTTCATTTTGGTTAGTTTTGAGTATTTAATAGAGAAACTCTACATCAACATTTTATCTCTAGCAAGAGTATGAAATTCTTAAATTAACATTTGTTTGACATTAATGATAAGCCTTTCGCCTTATGTAAGCTAATTTTATCTAAAAGAGTACTTTATATTTTCAAGGAAGTTGAAAGAAATTTAAAATTTTATTCAAGTTTTCCACTAATGTTTCTTTCACTGTGTTCAACTTTATATAATAATTTTCATTATATCTTTTGTTATTCTTTTTAGTGTGCTTCCTAAAATTTAAATGTGTTGCTGCTAAAACCAGCTATATTAGGGCCATACTGCACAGGAAAACTAAAGAATAATAAATAATTGACAGATTGAAATAAGAGTCTTCACCCCAATGACAGAGGTCCTTATATGCCCAGTAGGGGTTATAGAGTCAGAAATGGCAAAATGCGGCAGGCAATTTCAAGGTTTAATTGTTGCACTTAAAGCCATTTTTCACACAACAGCTCAGCAACCTGATCACAGTTTAAAGAAAAATTTCACATTCACCAGCTAGCACAAAAATGAAATCCCAAGGCAAAGTAAAAAGAAAAAAAAAAATTCATTAGTGTCAGTAACAGAGCCTCAGGAAAATAGAGTTTCAGAAACATAGGAGGGAAGGGAGAAAAGAAGGGGGGAATATTTTATGCATCCTCAAAGATCATATTATTTGATGACGTATCATCATATACTTGAATTCGTCTCTTGACTTATTATCTATAACTCAAATTATCTAAGTTTGACTCCAGAACTTTTACTGATTCACAATTTCTGATGGGATTGTCACTGAGCCTTAAAGGTATACACCGAGGTTCTATGCACCTCACTCCCTCTGCGGGGTAAGGGAACCCAGAGACCCCTGTGAATCTCAACTAGTCCTCTCCCCCAATTCTACCTGATGGCCGACCAGAGAGTGGGTCATTCCCCAAACTTAGATGTGGGAGGAGGAGACAGTGAACACCCTCATTCAACAATGAGCTCAAGCCACGGTTCTATGCTGGTTTAGAAATTAAATGATGCTGTCATTCTCTGTTGTCCCAAAGCACGTGCTACCACACTGCAAGTAGAGAGCAGAGAGTGGGAAAGTCTGGCATGCCCACGCACCATAACAACATCAAATTCTGGCAACACTCGACCTTCTTGTGTATTCATAGTCACTAAGAGTGGCCAAGAAGAAAGCGTACCAAGAGGACATCAAGTGGCCATGCTTACTCTCAGAAATCCCTTTCCAAAGGACACCTTTTATATTTAAATACCATGATTCCTTCAGTCAGTTACAGCAAAGTCTGGGTTACTATTATAACCCTGTATGATGACTTTATAACCCTGGCTTTTATCCACTGGAAATCTGTTGATGTTGTTTTTTTAAATTATTTCCTAGCTTAACCTGCAGACATTGTTATTTTGCATCGCAACAGTTTTGGAAAACAACTGATTGTAGTCCTCAAACATAGACACCATTACTCGCAAAATTTCATCAAACTTTCCTGACAGTGTTTTAAGTTGTGCCCCAAAATAAAATAGAGCGTTTAGTAAAATTACAAAATGAAAAAATTAAAAATGAATGTGGGTATAGACATCTGCCTGCACCAAATAGATTGAATTATATTTATCTAAATGAGAAAGAAAAAAAATTGATCCTATCATCCAGACAATTGTTAACTGGAATTTTTGCTTATTTCTAAGCTGGAGAAGACTCTTGGGAGTCCCTTGGACTGCAAGGAGATCCAACCAGTAAATTCTAGAGGATATCAATCCTGGGTGTTCATTGGAAGGACTGATGCTAAAGCTGAAACTTCAATACTTTGGCCACCTCATGCGACGAGTTGACTCACTGGAAAAGACTCTGATGCTGGGAGTAATTGGGGGTAGGAGGAGACGGGGACGACAGAGAATGAGGTGGCTGGATGGCTTCACCGACTCGATGGACATGAGTTTGGGTGAACTCCGGGAGTTGGTGATGGACAGGGAGGCCTGGCGTGCTGTGTTTCATGGGGTTGCAAAGAGTCGGACACGACTGAGTGACTGAACTGAACTGAACTGAACTGAAAGAGAAGAAAAGATATATGGTTTACACTCTCAATATTCTCAGGTAGAGCAAAACCAGATGATGAGAAGAGATTGGAGAAGGAAACATTGAGAGGAAGTTTAAGCACATGGTATTATCTTTTGATGGCCCAGTGCATTTCAGGTTTTTATTTGTAAGCACATCAGATGGTAGGTTTATGGCAAAGCTGACATAATTTAATTTACTGGAAACCATGCATTACTTACTCTATATCAGCCACTAGAGGTTTAAGGCAACATCCACATGAGATATGTCATCAGTTCAGTTCAGTTCAGTTCAGTCGCTCAGTCGTGTCCGACTCTCCCCGACCCCATGAATCACAGCACGCCAGGCCTCCCTGTCCATCACCAACTCCCGGGGTACACTCAAACTCATGTCCACAGAGTCGGTGATGCCATCCAGCCATCTCATTCTCCGTCGTCCCCTTCTCCTCCCGCCCCCAACCTTTCCCAGCATCAGAGTCTTTTCCAGTGAGTCAACTCGTCTCATGAGGTGGCCAAAGTATTGGAGTTTCAGCTTTAGCATCAGTCCCTCCAATGAACATCCAGGATTGATCTCCTTTAGAATGGACTGGTTGGATCTCCTTGCAGTATAAGGGACTCTCAAGAGTCTTCTCCAACACCACAGTTCAAAAGCATCGATTCTTCGGCGATCAGCTTTCTTCACAGTCCAACTCTCACATCCATACATGACCACGGGAAAAACCATTGCCTTGACTAGACGGACCTTGGTCGGCAAAGTAATGTCTCTGCTTTTTAATATACTATCAAGGTTGGTCATAACTTTCCTGCCAAGGAGCAAGCGTCTTTTAATTTCATGGCTGCAATCAGCATCTGCAGTGATTTTGGAGCCCAAAAAAACAAAGTCTGACACTGTTTCCATTGTTTTTCCATCTATTTCCCATGAAGTGATGGGACCAGATGCCATGATCTTTGTTTTCTGAATGTTGAGCTTCAAGCCAACCTTTTCACTCTCCTCTTTCACTTTCATCAAGAGGCTTTTGAGTTCCTCTTCACTTTCTGCCATAAGGGTAGTGTCATCTGCATATCTAAGGTTATTGATATTTCTCCCAGCAATCTTGATTCCAGCTTGTGCTTCTTCCAGCCCAGCGTTCCTCATGATGTACTCTGCATATAAGTTAAATAAGCAAGGTGACAATATACAACCTTGACGTACACCTTTTCCTATTTGGAACCAGTCTGTTGTTCCATGACCGGTTCTAACTGTTGCTTCCTGACCTGCATACAGGTTTCTCAAGAGGCAGGTCAGGTGGTCTGGGATTCCCATCTCTTTCAGAATGTTCCACAGTTTATTGTGATCCACACAGTCAAAGGCTTTGGCATAGTCAATGAAGCAGAAATAGATGTTTTTCTGGAACTCTCTTGCTTTCTCCATGATCCAGCGGATGTTGGCAATTTGATCTCTGGTGCCTCTGCCTTTTCTAAAACCTGCTTGAACATCTGGGAGTTCACGGTTTACATACTGCTGAAGCCTGGCTTGGAGAATTTTGAGCATGACTTTACTAGCATGTGAGATGAGTGCAATTGTGCGGTAGTTTGAGCATTCTTTGGCATTGCCTTTCTTTGGGATTGGAATGAAGACTGACCTCTTCCAGTCCTGTGGCCACTGCTGAGTTTTCCAAATCTGCTGGCATATTGAGTGCAGCACTTTCACAGCATCATCTTTCAAGACTTGAAATAGCTCAACTGGAATTCCATCACCTCCACTAGCTTTGTTCGTAGTGATGCTTTCTAAGGCCCACTTGACTTCACATTCCAAGATGTCTGGCTCTAGGTCAGTGATCACATTATCGTGACTATCTTGGTCGGGAAGATCTTTTTTGTACAGTTCTTCTGTGTATTCCTGCCACCTCTTCTTAATATCTTCTGCTTCTGTTAGGTCCATACCATTTCTGTCCTTTATCGAGCCCATCTTTGCATGAAAAGTTCCCTTGGAATCTCTAATTTTCTTGAAGAGGTCTCTTGTTTTTCCTATTCTGTTGTTTTCCTCTATTTCTTTGCATTGATCACTGAGGAAGGCTTTCTTATCTCTCCTTGCTATTCTTTGGAACTCTGCATTCAGATGCTTATATCTTTCCTTTTCTCCTTTGCTTTTCGCCTCTCTTCTTTTTACAGCTATTTGTAAGGCCTCCTCAGACAGCCATTTCGCTCTTTTGCATTTTTTTTCCATGGGGATGGTCTTGGTCATGGGCACTTTTGTCTAAAACCTAAATTCCTTTGTATTGTCACGTATCAATGAATAGTATCTTTGTCAGAAAGGTATAGCCATAGTGATGGCAATTAGAGTGAAACAAATTTCAGGATCACTTATTAGAATGATGCCTCAGACAGAACCACTCAGAGCTGGAATTATAGGATAAACCCATGATCCTCTCATGAGATTTTCTTCCAACCAATCAGAAATCTGGATTTTTATTGCATTATTTAGAACTCTTTGAGCTTGGAGATTTGTCCTTCTGTACAGTGACCAGAGTATATGACTAAAGGGCCAGGAAATAATTCACTGCTTCCCAAACAACACACACAGGAAACCTCTCCTTACCTACACATTGTAAAATTGGGGATGTAATCTTTTTTAAAAAAAGTATGAGTTAGATAACAAAGCAGCAGTTCAATTAAAATCTAAGGCCAAGGCAATACAGGCACACCTCAAGAAACAAGAAAAAAGTCAACTAAATAACCTAACCCTACATCGAAAGAAACTAGAAAAGGAAGAAATGAAGAACCCCAGGGTTAGTAGAAGGAAAGAAATCGTAAAAATTAGGGCAGAGATAAATGCAAAAGAAACAAAAGAGACCATAGCAAAAGTCAACAAAGCCAAAAGCTGGTTCTTTGAGAAGGTAAATAAAATTGACAAACCACTAGCCAGACTCATCAAGAAACAAAGGGAGAAGAACCAAATCAATAAAATTAGAAATGAAAATGGAGAGATCACAACCGACAACACAGAAATACAAAGGATTATTAGAGAATACTATCAGCAATTATATGGCAATAAAATGAATAACCTGGAAGAAATGGACAAATTCCTAGAAAAGTACAACTTTCCAAAACTGAACCAGGAAGAAATAGAAAATCTGAATAGACCCATCACAAGCATGGAACTAGAGGCTGTAATCAGAAATCTTCCAGCAAACAAAAGCCCAGATCCAGACAGCTTCACAGCTGAATTCTACCAAAAATTTAGAGAAGAGCTAACACCTATTCTACTCATACTCTTCCAGAAAATTGCTGAGGAAGGGAAACTTCCAAACTCATTCTATGAGGCCATCATCACACTAATCCCAAAACCTGGTAAAGATCCCACAAAAAAAGAAAACTACAGGCCAATATCACTGATGAACATAGATGCAAAAATCCTTAACAAAATTCTAGCAATCAGAATTCAACAACACATTAAGAAGATCATACATCATGACCAAGTGGGCTTTATCCCAGGAATGCAAGGATTCTTCAATATCCACAAATCAATCAATGTAATACACCACATTAACAAACTGAAAAATAAAAATCATATGGTTATCTCAATAGATGCAGAGAAAGCCTTTGACAAAATACAACATCCATTTATGATAAAAACTCTCCAGAAAGTGGGAATAGAAGGGTCATATCTCAAAATAATAAAAGCTATATATGACGAACCCACAGCAAACGTTATCCTCAACAGTGAAAGACTGAAAGCATTTCCCCTAAAGTCAGGAACAAGACAAGGGTGCCCACTCTCACCACTACTATTCAACATAGTTCTGGAAGTTTTGGCTACAGCAATCAGAGCAGAAAAAGACATAAAAGGAATACAAATTGGAAAAGAAGAAGTAAAACTTTCATTGTTTGCTGATGACATGATCCTCCACACAGAAAACCTTAAAGATTCTACCAGAAAACGACTAGAGCTAATCAATGAATACAGTAAAGTTGCAGGATACAAAATCAACACACAGAAATCCCTTGCATTCCTATACACTAATAATGAGAAAATAGAAAGAGAAATTAAGGAAACTATTCCATTCACTGTTGCAACGAAAAGAATTAAATACTTAGGAATATATCTACCTAAGGAAACAAAAGACTGTACATAGAAAACTATAAAACACTAGTGAAAGTAATCAAAGAGGACACTAGTAGATGGAGAAATATATCATGTTCGTGGACTGGAAGAATAAATATTGTAAAAATGAGTATACTACCCAAAGTAATTTATACATTCAATGCAATCCCTATCAAGCTACCAACGATATTTTTCACAGAACTAGAACAAATAATCTCACAATTTGTATGGAAATACAAAAAACCTCGAATAGCCAAAGCAATCTTGAGGAAGAAAAATGGAACTGGGGGAATCAACCTGCCGGACTTCAGGCTCTACTACAAAGCCACAGTCATCAAGACAGTATGGTACTGGCATAAAGACAGAAATATAGATCAATGGAACAAAATAGAAAGCCCAGAGATAAATCCACGCACCTATGGACACCTTATCTTCAACAAAGGAGGCAAGAATATAAAATGGAGAAAAGACATTCTCTTTAACAAGTGGTGCTGGGAAAACTGGTCAGCCACTTGTAAAAGAATGAAACTAGAACACTTCCTAACACCATACACCAAAATAAACTCAAAATGGATTAGAGAGCTAAATGTAAGACCAGAAACTATAAAACTCCTAGAGGAGAATGTAGGCAAAACACTCTCTGATATAAATCACAGCAGGATCCTCCAAGACCCACCTCCCAGAATATTGGAAATAAAAGCAAAAATAAACAAATGGGACCTAATTAAAATCAAAAGCTTCTGCACAGCAAAGGAAACTATAAGCAAGGTGAAAATACAGCCTTCAGGATGGGAGAAAATAATAGCAAATGAAGCAACTGATAAAGGATTAATCTCCAAAATATACAAGCAGCTCCTGCAGCTCAATTCCAGAAAAATAAGTGACCCAATCAAAAAAATGGGCCAAAGAACTAAACAGACATTTCTCCAAAGAAGATATAAAGATGGCTAACAAACACATGAAAAAATGCTCAACATCCCTCATAATCAGAGAAATGCAAATCAAAACCACAATGAGATACCATTTCCCACCAGTCAGAATGGCTGCTATCCAAAAGTCAACATGCAATAAATGCTGGAGAGGGTGTGGAGAGAAGGGAACCCTCTTACACTGTTGGTGGGAATGCAAACTAGTACAGCCACTATGGAGAACAGTGTGGAGATTCCTCAAAAAACTGGAAATAGAACTGCCATATGATCCAGCAATCACATTCCTGGGCATACACACCGAGGAAACCAGAATTGAAAGAGACACATGTACTCCAATGTTCATTGCAGCACTGTTTATAATTGCCAGGACATGGAAGCAACCTAGATGTCCATCTGCAGACTAATGGATAAGAAAGCTTTGGTACATATACACAATGGAGTATTACTCAGCCATTTAAAAGAATGCATTTGAACCAGTTCTAATGAGGTGGATGAAACTGGAGCCTATTATACAGAGTGAAGTAAGCCGGAAAGAAAAACACCAATACAATATACTAACACATATATATGGAATTTAGAAAGATGCAAATGATAACCCTGTATACGAGACAGCAAAAGAGACACAGATGTATAAAACAGTCTTTGGGAGGACTCTGTGGGAGAGGGTGAGGGTGGGATGGTTTGGGAGAATGGCATTGAAACATGTATATTATCATATGTGAAACGAATCGCCTGTTCAGGGTCGATTCATGTTACAGGATGCCCCGGGCTGGTATGCGGGATGACCCAGAGGGAGGATAAGGGGAGGAGGGAGGTGGGAGGGGGGCTTGGGAGGGGGAACTCATGTACACCCGGGGCGGATTCATGTCATTGTATGGCAAAACCAACCAATATAATATTGTAAAATAATTAGCCTCCAATAAAAATAAAATCTAAGGCCATGGATTTTCCCTGCTGGTCCAGTGGTTAAGAATCCACGTTCCAGTGCCAGGGATGCAGGTTCAGTCTCTGGTCTAGGATCAGTTCAGTCTCAGGTGTAACTAGAATCCCACCTGCCAGAGGACAGCTGAACCTGGACCCCATGCCTCGAGCCACAACCAGAGAAGCCCACGAGCTGCAGAGAAGACCCAGCACAGCCAAAAAAAAAAAAAAAATCTAAGGCCCCTGTGAAAGTGGAAACTTTATTTTAGTAACTCAACATGAGCTGAAAGTCACCAGATGGGAAGATTCCTGACGGTGGAGATGATTAGGAAAATCAAGACAGAGCTGGCCCAGGGGAATTACCTAGAATTACACAGAAAGACAGACACCAGAGAAAAAGTAAGTTATTCCGGTTAGGAATGTGAAAAAATGTTATTTTATCAGTCATGTCTGACTCTTTGTAACCTCATGGACCGTAGCCTAGCAGGCTCGCCCAGGGATCAAACTCACATCTCTCTTATCTCCTGCCTCGGCAGGCAGTTTCTTTACCATCTGAGCCACAGGCCTTGTCTTTGGCAACGTGTGGAACAGAGAGCAGTAACACAGACTGGAGTAGTTCTCTCTCCTGGCCACACAGGGAAGCTGGAGGGGATGAATTTGAGGAGGTGGGATGCATGGAGTAACCTTGGAATCATTGCATATTTCAACTTAGCCAAGATTGTGATCAAAGACAAGTCCTGGTGGCTCAGATGGTTAAGAACTCACGGATAACAATTTTCACTTTCAAGATTATGAACAGGTGCTGTTGGCATGAAAAAGAGAGAAACTGTGGTCAGACTGTCTCCAGTATTTTAAAGTATTCTCAGAAATCTGAGTACACTTGTCTAATTAGTTCAATTCAGTTCAGTCGCTCAGTCGTGTCCAACTCTTTACGACCCCATGAATCACAGCACGCCAGGCCTCCCTGTCCATCACCAACTCCTGGAGTTCACTCAAACTCATGTCCATCGAGTCAGTGATGCCATCCAGCCATCTCATTCTCTGTCGTCCCCGTCTCCTCCCACCCCCAATCCCTCCTAGCATCAGAGTCTTTTCCAGTGAGTCAACTCGTCGCATGAGGTGGCCAAAGTATTGCAGTTTCAGTCCTTCCAATGAATACCCAGGATTGATCTCCTTTAGAATGGACTGGTTGGATCTCCTTGCAGTCCAAGGGACTCTCAAGAGTCTTCTCCAGCACCACAGTTCAAAAGCATCAACTCTTCGGCGATCAGCTTTCTTCACAGTCCAACTCTCACATCCATACATGACCACTGGTAAAACCATAGCCTTGACTAGACAGACCTTGGTTGCAAAGTAATGTCTCTGCTTTTTAATATGCTATCTATGTTGATCATAACTTTCCTTCCAAGGAGTAATCATCTTTTAATTTCCTGGCTGCAATCAGCATCCGCAGTGATTTTGGAGCCCAAAAAAATAAAGTCTGACACTGTTTCCACTGTTTCCCCATCTATTTCCCATGAAATGATGGGACCAGATGCCATGATCTTTGTTTTCTGAATGTTGAGCTTCAAGCCAAACTTTTCATTGTCCTCTTTCACTTTCATCAAGAGGCTTTTTAGTTCCTCTTCACTTTCTGCCATAAGCGTGGTGTCATCTGCATATCTGAGGTTATTGATATTTTTCCCAGCAATCTTGATTCCAGCTTGTGCTTCAAGCATTATTGTTCATTTAGACAATCCCTTGGAAGGACTAATATTGAAGCTATAACTCCAATACTTTGGCCATCTGATGCGAAGAGCCAACACACTGGAAAAGACCCTGATGCTGGGAAAGATTGAGGACAGGAGGAGAAGGGGACAACAGAGGATGAGATGGTTGGATGGCATCACTGACTTGATGGGCATAAGTTTGAGCAACCTCTGGGAGTTGGTGATGGACAGGGAGGCCTGGCATGCTGCAGTCCATGGGGTCACAAGAGTTGGACATGACTGAGTGACTGAACTGAACTGAGACAATCCAAGTTATAAGAACTTTGTCTCAGAGCTGATGGCCACATCTGAGTGTGGTGGTTAGTATTATGTGGGAAATTGATTGGGATAAAGAGTGCCCAGAAAGTTGATAGAACATTATTTGGGTGTGTCTGTGAGGGTGTTTCCAGAAGAAATTAGCATTTGAATTGGTAGATTTAGTAAAAATAAACTCTCTCCAATAAAGGTGGGCATCTTCAAATCCCTTGAGGGACTCGCAAGAACAAAAAGGGGGAAGATGAATCTGTGCTGCCTGAGCTGAGACATTCTTCCACTCCTGCCCCATGGACATCCAAGCTTCTGGTTCCAGAACTTTCAGACTCAGACTAGAACTTACACCATTGAGTCCCCTGGTTCTCAAGGCTGGGGGTTGGACTGAAACTAAACCATCATCTTTTCTGGGCCTCCAGCTGGCAGATGGCAGATTTGGGGTTTCCTTGGTGGCCCAGTCAGTAAAGAATCTACCGGAAATGCAGGAGACTGCCTGCAATGCAGGAGATCTGAGTTTGATCCCTGGGTGGGGAAGATCCCCTGGAGAAGGAAATGGCAACCCACTCCAATATTCTTGTCTGGAAAATCCCATGGACAGAGGAACCTGATAGGCTACAGTCCACGGGGTCACAAGAGTTGGACCTGACTTAGTGACTAAATCACCACCACACTCCATAAGTACATGAGACAGGCTTCCATAATAAATAGTTTTCTAGATAGACAGACATCCTATTGGTTCTATTTCTCTAGTGAACCTTTACTAATACATTGAATCTTCAAATATTTGAAAGTGAAATTGACTGCTCTGTCGTGTCCGACTCTTTGCGACCCCATGGATTGAAGCCTACCAGGCTCCTCTGTCCATGAGATTTTCCAGGCAAGAATACTGGAGTGGATTTCCATTTCCTTCTCCAGGGGATCTTCCCCACCCAGGGATTGAACCCGGGTCTCCCGCATTGTAGG
Organism: Moschus berezovskii; assembly: GCF_049115385.1. NCBI lineage: Eukaryota > Metazoa > Chordata > Mammalia > Artiodactyla > Moschidae > Moschus > Moschus berezovskii. The sequence goes on along the minus strand of NC_142477.1, from coordinate 12,199,696 downwards.
CAGACTCTTTACTGTCTGAGCCACCAAGGAATTTGAAGGAGTCTCCTTAATCTTAAAGAGCTGATTCTGTTCATGGAACACTATTTACAATAGCCACGACATAGAAGCAACCTCAATGTCCATCAACAGATGAACGGATAAAGACATTTGGATAACCTTCCAAGTAGTATACCCTTCATGTTCCTTCTCATTTCTACCTGCAGATTAGCCAGTCCTTTCATGAGTTCATTTCTCTCTTGCAGCACTTAATTAAATGATCCAATAACAACAGTTCACCTAAGTAACATCAGTTTTGAAAGCAACACATTCAGATCCTAGGATTACCAGAGAAAATGGAGGACAGCCAGTTAAATTTAAATTTCAGGTAAGAACCAACTATTTGGTTTTTTGTATTAGTGTTTTCCAAATACTGTATGGAACAGACATATACTAAAAAGTTATTCACTGTTTATCTGAAATTCAGATTTAATCAAATGCCCTGTACTTTTGTTTGCTAAATCTGGCAATCTTACAAGAACCTCAGGTTCAATAGGTAGATGCCTAGCTTCTCAATCGTCACAGGTGATAATGTCAAAAAAATCAGGATTATAAAATTTATAGCTCTGTTTGATACATGCTGATTTATAGCAGCAGAAGACAAAGACAAATGTTGAGGCCAAACAAAATAACACATTTAGACTAGGACATGCCTTGTGTTAAAACATGAAATGAGTCACAATCATCCATATTCACACCTCTAACTATAAAATATATTCCATCAGTTTTGTTGTTTAGCATAAATGTCATCAAACAGCAATCTTTACTTTATTGTACAAACTTTTTACACTACATAATTTTAAAGATCTTTCTATGGCTATATGAAAATATAGATTATCATAATGTATTCAATGTATATTTTTATTTTATCCATTCTTAATACATAGTTTACTTATTTTACATTTATTTATATTTTATAATATATCTTGCAGCTCTTCCCCGCGCCCCGCCTCCAGCTCATCAGGGTTCTGTTGATTTTCCTTCTTTTTCTTTTTTTTAATTTTTATTGGAATACAGTTGGTGTATAATGTTGTGTTAGTTTCAGGTGTACCACAAAGTGAATCAGTTACACATGGACATATGCCTGCTCCTTTCTTTAGATTCTCTTTCCATGTAGACCGTTAGAGTGTTCAGTAGAGTTCCCTGTGCTATCAGCGGGTTCTTATTATTGATATTATATATAGTAGTGTGCATAAATTAATCCAACCTCCCAATTTATCACTCCCCCTCCCCGTAACCCTAAGTTTGTTTCCCTCACATATACTCTACTGCTGTTTTGTACATGAGTTCATTTGTACTTTATTTTTGGAGGGGGAGGTGCTTCCCACATGGCACAGTGGTAAAGAATCCAAGTGCCAATGCAGGAGATGCAAGAGACATGGGTTCGATCCCTGGGTTGGGAAGATTCCCTGCAGTAGGAAATGGCAACCCACTCCAGTATTCTTGCCTGGAAAATTCCAGGAACAGAGAAGCCTGGAGGACTGCAGGGGTAAAAAGAGTCAGACACAACTGAGCGTGCACGCCACCTTTATTTTTTTAATTTTTTTTTTATTGACGGATAATTGCTTTTCAGAATTGTGTTGTTTTCTGCCAAACCTCAACATGAATCAACCATAGGTATACATATATCCCTTCCCTTTTGAACCTCCCTCCCATCTCCCTCCCCACCCCACCCCTCTAGGTTGATACAGAGCCCCGTTTGAATCCCCATAGAAATGATGTCATGTTGTTTGTCATTCTGTGTCTGACTTACTCAGTATGACACTCTTTAGGTCTACCCACGTTGCTGTCAATGGCATTATCTGGTTCCTTTCTATGGTGAAGTAATATTCCATTGTATATATGTACCACCTCCACTCATCTGTTGATGGACATTTAGGGTGCTTCCACGTCCTGACTATTGTAAATAGTGCTGCAATGAGCATTGGGATGCATGTATCTTTTCAAATTATGGTTTTCTCTGTGTATATGCCCAAGAGTGGGAACACCGTTAAGTTTTATAGAAGCAGATTTTTACCCAAATCTCTTGTGGTAACCTAATGATGTAAAATTGTGTATTTAAATTATTTTTTAGCCAAAATTATCTTGAAAAGAATTAAATTGCTAATGATTTACATTTAGTTAGTGAGACCACACGTGAACTCATACACTAAAGGTAGCTATACAGATACTACATAATATCCTTACATGTACAATTTTCTTAAAATTACAAATGCAATAAACAATATTTATTGTATAAACATTATATATTGCATATATATTCTACTTATAATTATAAGTAAAATTTAAATTAGTCAGCAGTGTAGTGATCACAAAGGTTTTTTTCTTATTTAGATAAAATTTGCCCAAAGAGTCATTTCCTATGTGCATGGTACTATTTTGAAAAAGACATCAGTTCAGTGATTGAGCTAAAAAGTGTCAAAGTAAGTCAACCTTTCAAAAATAATAATGTGGACCTAATTTCATTCTGTTTCTCTTCCTGAGATATTTCTAATGAGCATAATCTATCAAGAGCAGGAAATTATTTTCACATTTAGGTCATTCATATAATTAATTAAATCTGAATTCAGATACATTTTAGAGAAATACCCTAGAGAGATTAAAAGTATTAAGATGCAACATCATTCCTCATAGCTTGCTAGATTAGGACTGTGTAACAAATAAAAAAGTAATACAAGAAGGGCAATTTCTGAACTAGTGAATTACAGCTGATGAGTGAATACAGGCTGCTCTAGGCAAGGCTTGAAGCAAGTCAGCTTCAATGAGACCTGTCTATTTCAGCCTAGCTTTCCTGGTATCTCCTATTAAATTTAAACTTTCCATTTTTGGATTTATTCTCTAATACATTAAGACCACAGATGAAAAGATCAGGAAAAAAAATCTGATCACCACAGTCAACGTAAAAAGGGCTGAGAGAGCAATGTATTTTTGATATAATATCAGATTTTACTTTTACTTCTTTTCTATGAAATGGAATGAATCCAAAATCCATTCAAAGTTAATAGAATATATTATTCCAGCCTGAAGTCTCTGGAAGGGTCTAAGGAACATGGCTTGTCTTTCTATCTATTCATTTTTCCCTTTTGAATCCCTACCTTGATGAAGCTTAAGATAGTACAGAAAAAAGAATAAAACTAAAATAGAACATAAACCTGATTTCTTTGGCCTCCTGAAAATTAACGGGCAAGAACATTTCGTGTGTTCAAAGTGGATGCTGGCCTAAATGAAGACATAATTGCTAAGAATATTTTTAGGGTTTTGTTTTAAAGCTTGTGATTATATGGTAAGATTTTTAGATTCCTAGACCTTAGGTTGGGTGACCGAGGGGGATGAGCACCTCCTATAATGGGGTTTCCCAGGTGTCTCAGTGGTAAAGAATCTGTCTACGAATGCAGGAGATGCAAGAAACACAGGTTCGATTCCTGAGTTGAGAGCATCCCTTGGAGGAGAGCATGGCAATTCACTCCAGTATTTTTGCCTGGAGAATCCCATGGACAGAGGAGCCTGGCAGGCTACAGTCCTTAGGGTCACAAAGAGTCGGACACAACTGAGCAATACAGCACAGCAACACACCTCCTGTGATGAGTGAACATCCTGTGGGAAAACAAAGCTGTGATGTTGATGCTCAGGGAGACTTTCAGTTCCTGAATCCTGTCGACTTCCCTTCACAGCAATCTAGAGAAGATCCAGAGAGTTATGACCTCTGTCTCAGGACAGAGGGCAGATCTGGTAAGGGGGCATGCGTTTTAACATAAAGTCAACCAGCAAGCCCCGCTAGCATCCCCTGGAACCTGGACAGGACCATGGCCCTGTAGGGAGGCAGGTGCAGGGCAGGCTGGACAGCTTTCTCCATCTTTACCCTTTAGACTGGCCTCCACCAGCCCTCTGCTGCCACTTAGGGGAGACCAGTCATCATCCCATGAGACTGGATATCAAGACAGAATCAGACCATGCCTGTAGATCCAGGACCCAGGGCAAAGTCCTGGCCCTGAAACCTGCCCCAGCCTTGCAGAAAGGAGAGAAGGGCAGACGGAAAGAAGGAAAGAGCCTGACTGCCTTTCACCAGCAACTCATTAATCCACCAGCTCCTTGTGAATTCAGTTACCACCACCCTAGATTCTGGCCAACACACAGAGCACGGAGGCCCAGGACTTCTGAGCTTTGATTTTCCTGAAATTCCCTTTTCTGACTGTATTCACTCAGGACTCTGTGAATGGTGATGTTATATTTCATCTCTCGATAGACTCAGGAAGGACATATTCCTATTGAGAGCCATCTTAAAAAGCAAATAGACAAATAAAGAACACAGTATAAAGCAAGAAGGAAAACGGAACTCTAAATGCCATTTTTTACATTGTAAAACCAAATTTCAATCAATGTAACAGCAGACAAACAGGTTCAACCCCATTGAGTGGTTTTAAATTATTGATTTACTTTAGTATGATAATCTTGACCTGTTGTTATTGTTTAGTCAATCAGTCATGTCCAACTCTTTGCAACCCCGTGGACAGAAGCCCACCAGGATACTCTGTCCTTGGAATTCTCCAGGCAAGAATACTGGACTGGGTTGTGATTCCCCACTGAAGAGAATCTTCCTGACCCAGGGATCAAACTCACAACTCCTGCATCTCTTGCATTGACAGGTGGATTTCTTTTACTGCTGTACAACCTGGGCAGTTTCTGAAAGCCAAAGAATTGCAATTGCCCAAAAGTTGTTTGATAATATTTCTGCCATCCCAGAGGCATGAAGGCTTGGCCTAAGTTATCCTGTTCAGTGCCCACAAAACCCTAGCAATGAGAGATATTTGACCACACCCTGAAGGAAAAGATTAGGCCATGCTTAGGCTGATGCTAGAGGCTGACACAGCTGATGGTTGGCGATCTTTCTCAGTGGGAGTTGCTAAAATATTTTCACCAAAATCATATCACTTCCATCTCTGCTTGCTTTTTGAATGTGTATTAAAATCATTTTTCTCTTTTTCTAAAAGTAATAATAAAATCAGTTCAGTGCTGTTGCTCAGTAGTGTCTAACACTTTGTGAACCCATGGACTGCACACACCAGGCTTCCCTGTCCATCACCAACTCCCAGAGCTTGCTCAAAGTCATGTCCATCAAGTCTGTGATACCATCCAACCATCTCATCCTCTGTCATCCCCTTCTCCTCCTGCCTTCAATCTTTCCCACCATCAGGGTCTTTTCCAAGGAGTCAGTTCTTCCCATCAGGTGGCCAAAATAGTGGAGCTTCAGCTTCAACATCAGTCCTTCCAGTGACTATTCAGGGTTGATTTCCTTTAGGGTAGACTGGTCTGCACTCCTTGCAGTCCAAGGGACTCTCAAGAGTCTTCTCCAACACCACAGTTCAAAAGCATCAATTCTTCAGCGCTCAGTTTTCTTTATGTTTCAACTCTCACATCCATACAAGACTACTGGAAAACCATAACTTTGACTAGATGAACCTGGTCGGAAAAGTAATGTCTCTGCTTTTTAATATGCTGTCTAGGTTGGTCATAGCTTTCCTTCCAAGGAGCAAGTGTCTTTTAATTTCATGGCTTCATTCATCATCTGCAGTGATTTTGGAGCCCAAAAAATAAAGTCTGTCACTGTTTCCATTGTTTCCCCATCTATTTGCCATGAAGTGATGGGACAAGATGCCATGATCTTAGTTTTTTGAATGTTGAGCTTCAAGCCAACTTTTTCACTCTCCTCTTTCACTTTCATCAGGAGGCTCTTCAGTTCCTCTTCACTTTCTACCAAAGGGTGGTTCATCTGGATATTTGAGGTTATTGATATTTCTCCCAGCAATCTTGATTCCAACTTGTGCTTCATCCAGCTCAGCATTTCACATGATGTACTCTGCATAGAAGTTAAATAAGCAGGGTGACATTATACAGCCTTGACATACTCCTTTCCAGATTTGGAACCAGTCCATTGTTCCATGTTCAGTTCTAACTGTTGCTTCTTGACCTGCATATGGATTTCTCTGGAAGCAGGTAAGGTGGTCTGGTATTCCCATCTCTTTCAAAATTTTCCACAGTTTGTTGTGATCCACAAAATCAAAGGCTTTAGTCAATGAAGCAGTAGGTGTTTTTCTGGAATTCTTTTGCTTTTTTGATGATCCAATGGAGGTTGGCAATTTGATCTCTGGTTCCTCTGCCTTTTCTAAATCCAGCTTGAACATCTGGAAGTTCTTGGTTCATGTACTGTTGAAGCCTGGCTTGGAGAATTTTGAGCATTACTTTGCCAGCATGAAATGAGTGCAATTTTGCAGTAGTTTGAGCATTCTTTGGCATTGCCTTTCTTTGGGATTGGAATGAAAACTGACCTTTTCCAGTCCTGTGGCCATGGCTGAGTTTTCCAGATTGGCTGGCATATTGATCAGCACTTTCACAACATCATCTTTTAGGATTTGAAATAGCTCAACTGGAATTCCATCATTTCCTCTAACTTTGTTTGTAGTGATGCTTCCTAATGGCTCTTTGACTTTGCATTCCAGGATGTCTGGCTCTAGGTGAGTGATCACAGCATTGTGGTTATCTAGGACACCAAGTTTTTTTTTTTATAGTTCTCCTGTGTATTCTTGCCACCTCTTTTTAATATCTTCTGCTTCCGTTATGTCCATCTCATTTCTGTCCTTTATTGAGCCCATCTTTGCACGAAAAGTTCCCTTGATATCTCTAATTTTCTTGAAGAGATCTCTAGTCTTTCCCATTCTATTGTTTTCCTCTACTTTATTATTTATTTAATAATAAAATAAAGTCCCATAAAAGTCACGCCTTATTTTAGAAAATAGGAAAGCCTGATTTTAGTACTATCTTTTATTATGATGCCATAAAATAAATGATTAAAGATTTTTTTAAATGTATACCTCAAATCCTAAACTCCTTGCACGATAAGTTTTACTTCCGAATATTTTTCTTCATGTGTGCAGATGTGCACACATTTTATCCACTGTAACACAGTCAACAGTGTTATCTTTTTCAATAATTATTAGCCTGTAGACCGTCTTCTCATTGTTTACATTATCTTCTCAATTATCATGTGTACACTACCTAATGATCCTTAACTTAACCATTTCCTGTGTGTTGGGTTAAAATTCTGGTGAGAGAGATGTTTTCCCTAACACATGTCTTATCCCAAGTCAGAACTGACTCAGCATTTGATTATTTCTGCATATGTGTTGGGGCTGTCATCATTGCCACTCTAATAAGCATACCAATATATGTCAGCATCTGATTTATCTCTGAAATTCAGCTCGTTGGAATTCTTGTATTCCTGGAAGCTCGTCGTCTTAACTGTTTCTGCTTGTGAATGAAAACATGTTGCCTGGCACATCAGTAAACAAAGGACATTGCCGCCACCAAGCTATCACTCACAGCCGCCCCATGGTGAGCCCTGAGGGGACTCAGGATGGAGACAGGTAGGATACTAGTCCTAGTTAGCTAAGTGTTATCACTCAGTCATGTCCAACTCTTTGAGACCCCAAGGACTGTAGCCCACCAGGCTCTTCTCTCCATAGAATTCTCCAGGCAGGAATACTGGAGAGGGTAGCCATTCCCTTCTACAGGGAATCTTCCCAACCTAGGGATCGAACCCAGGTCTCCTGCATTGTAGACAGATTCTTTGCTGTCTGTCTGAGCCACCAGGGAAGCCCCACCTAGTTAAGGAGTACATCAAAGAAATGATTTCAATAAGCCCTGACTCTTCATCTTCCCATATATAGAAAGGTGCTAACTTCATTAACTTGATATATCTTGTTTTCTTTAATTAACAGTCATCTTTTGAAGTTCCAACTATCTGTTCTTTGTTGTAAAACAAAAACAAAAAAAAGCTCCTATATTCCTGGCTCCTCCTCTACCTCTTCAGAGCAGACTCTCAGAGCTACCTGAGAAGTTGCATCCAGGGCTTAAGTCCTGTTCTCTCCACCAAATAAAACGTAATTCTCAACCTTTAGGATGTGCATTTTTTTCAGTTGACATACTCCTTTCCCTTACAGCGGCTTTGAGTTTTGTAATGGAGGGAAAGTGGAGCATAGAGAAAATACAAAAGGGATTGCCATTCAGGTGCCATCCCTGCCTCGTTAGAAAGCTACATCTTTGCACAGTTCTGGGCAGATGGAGGGCTCTGTTCCACAATGCTTCACTCAGATTAATATTCAGTAATGACTAATCCAGAATGTTGGCACTCAGTATAGTGAGAGCACTTTAGTTATTATAGTCTAATGAACGAGTGGCATTCTGCTACTTATTTAGTTGTATTATACATTATAGAGGTAACGCCTTGGTGGGGCAATATTTTCAATAACTAGTAACAATAATATCAATATTATCACATTATCCCTTGGAACTGAGTGCCAGAAAATGCTAGGCTTCCTGCAGCACTGAGGGCTTCCCTGGTGGCTCAGCAGTAAAGAATCCACTTGCAGTGCAGGAGACTTGGGTTTGATCCCTGGATCAGAAAGATCTTCTGGAGAAGGAAATAGCAACCCAATCCAATATTCTTGACTCTCTCCCAGTTGGCACTCTTGGTAAAGAACCCATCTGCCAATGCAGGAGACATAAGAGACATGGGTTCAATCCCTGGGTCGGAAAGATCCACTGGAGTATGAAATGGCAACCCACTCTGGTATTCTTGTCTGGAGAATCCCACGGACAGAGGAACCTGGTGGGCTATAGTCCAAGGGGTTGCAAAGAGTTGGACACGATTGAAGCAACTAAGCACACCAGTATTCTTGCCTGGAAAATCCCCTGGACAGAGGAACCTGGCAGGCTACAACCCATGGGGTTGCAAGAGTCAGACACGATTTAGAAACTAAAACACTACCACCACTGCAGAACTAAAAGCCTGACACAGCTGGTTTGTTCACATGGATTGATTGGACTAGACATTCCTGCAGCTGAACTTAGAGAAGTACCTTTATTTGGGGACAATGCAATTAGCTTGAGGGCTTTCACTTAGCTTGTTTCTCTGATGCTGAACAGTTGGTTTTCATTCACAATGATGTTTCGGACATGCATAGTTAAATTGCACTCGGGAATGCTGCTTAATCTGACTTTTCCAGACTTTATGAAACAACCAAACACAGTGCCTTTGCAGGTCTTATCACAGACTGTCAATATTGCTTCAAAGTCATTGCCAGAGTGAAAGAAACCTCTCACCTTACTTGTATGCTTAGTTGCTCAGTCCTGTCCGACTCTTTGCGACCCCAGGGACTGTGACTCACCAAGCTCCTCTGTCCATGGGATTCTCCAGGCAAGAACACTGGAGTGGGTTGCCATTTCCTTCTCCAGGAGATCTTCCCAACCCAGGAATCAAACCTCTTCTCTTGCATCTCCTGCCTGGGCAGGCAGATTCTTCACCAAGCCATTCCTTCTAGTCTTAGAAGCCACCTCAGAATAGAAGTTCACAACCAAACAAAAAGAAGAAACCTGGAAGTTCTGTAGCCCTGGTGTAAAGCGCCGCACAAGCATCCATGCCCAGACATGCTCGCCAGCAGGCAGAGAGCCGCAGTTGTCCGTCCACGGTTTGCAAACATGTTCTCTGAAATGAATAAGTTCCAGTGCTCCTTGATTCTATCCTGTGTGGAAAATTCTTCATCTGCAGATTCTTTAACATTGTTGTTAGGAATCCTCAACTTTGTTCTGCTGAAACCCCATTTCCTGGGTACCTGTCACCTCCCTTTGGTCTTGTCTGTATCAACCAAGTCCTCTTCCCACAGTTACAGTCCTGTCGGATCCTGATGCTGCAAATCTGAGATCTGAAGATGCATATCCTTTACCCTGGATCTTTTGTTCTTGCAAGGCTTTTATTCATTTTTATTTATTTACTCCAGTGTATAAAGGGAGGCAGCACTCCCTGATCTTTGTTCAGTATTCATATTATACATACTTCTCTTCTTCATGCTTGCTTTTTAAAACATTTTTTTCATTTCTGCATTTTTGTTTGTTCTGTACATTTTGTTTTACTTTTGCTCTTTTTTTTTTTTTTTTAATGTGGGTTGTTGAGGAGGAGGAAAAAAATTTCCTCTACCCTTTGAGGTTCTTTAGGCTGTTTAGTAATTACATTGTCATAAAATAAATTAACTGGAAAAGAGTCTGATGCTAGGAGGGATTGGGAGCCGGAGAAGAAGGGGACGACAGAGAATGAGATGGCTGGATGGTATCACCGACTCGATGGGCATGAGTTTGAGTGAACTCTGGGAGTTGGTGATGGACAGGGAGGCCTGGCGTGCTGTGATTCATGGGGTCTCAAAGAGTCGGACATGACTGAGCGACTGAACTGAACTGAAAATAAATTAACAGGAGAAAAACAAATTTAATTATTTAAATAGAGGAGTCCCATAAGACTGTGAGACCCAAAGGGAGTCAGGCATTTGGCACTTAGCTTCCCAGGTGGTGCTTGCAATGCAAAGAATCTGCTTGCAGTGCAAAAGAGGCAGGTTCTATCCCTGGGTCAGGAAGATCCCCTGGAGAAGGAGATGGCAAACCACTCCAGTATTCTCGACTGGAGAATCTCATGGGCAGAGGAGCCTGGTGGGCTACAGTCCATAGGGTCACTATGAGTTGGAATTGACTGAAGGGACTGAGCACACACACACATGCACATACCGTCCTGAGCTAAGGAGAAGGGAATAGGGCTCTGGGACAACAAAGGGGAGGAAGACAGTTCACAGGAATGTGAGAAGAGCAAATATTTCATAAACAGATGCTTGTCGGGGCACATGGAAACAACGGGACACAAAGAGGAGTCTGATCTCCAGGCCCTACCATGCTCCCCCCAGCACCCCGCATCTAACCCATACACCTTGTAGTTATCTTTGGATGGTTCTCTTCCTGGACCAGACCCTCACTCTATAATCTTTTAGGCAGGTGAGGGAGAAGAGGCTCTTTCTGAGTCTTTGGGTCTTAATTGTCTTCAGCTCAAAATAACCTACATGACAAAGTGGCACATTTAGGGGAGCCTCATTCTGAACCCCATTCAGGGTGAATCCACCCATCTTCTCATTTAATGCTTCTGATCAATAATTAGTGAGAAATGGACTCTTTCCTGCCATATCAGCAAACGAAGGATGTCCCAGTCATCAGCATTTGCAGCCACCATGATTGTGATCTGGTGAGCCCTGAGGGAACTCAGGAAGGAAAGAATTCCTGCCATCAGTCTGCAGCCACTCCTCACTATGAGGCCTAAGGAAATTCACGATGTAAAAACACAGGATACTAGCCCTAAATAGTTGAGATGCATATCAAAGGAATGATTTCATTGAGCCCAGACTCTTGATCTACCTATACATAGAGAGGAGGAGAAGGGAAGGACAGAGGATGAGATGGTTGGATGGCATCAGTGGACATGAGTTTGAGCTACTCCAGGACGTGGTGAAGGACAGGGAAGCCTGGAGTGCTGCAGTCCATGGGGTTGCAAAGAGTTGAGCAAGACTTAGCAATTGAACCACAACATACATAGAAAAGCACTAAATTCCTTAACTTGACATATCTGGTTTCTTTAATTAACAGTAATCTCTTAATGTGCCCTATGTTGCAAAAACTCCTATATATCCTAGTTCCTCCCTTTGCCTCTTCAAAGCGGTTATCAGTTCTAGGAAGCACTGGCTCTGTCTCCCAGGATGCAGTCCTCATTTTGCTCCAGATAAAATTTAACTTGCAACACTTACATTGTGTGAATTTTTTAACAGTAGAAAACTTTCTTCTTTTCAAAATTATTTTTAATTATATCATGTTTGTGGTTTTAATTTTTCAAGTTATTTTTTCTTTATTTGTTGTTGTTCAGTCACTGAGTCATGTCCAACTCTCTACAACCTGACAGACTGCAGCACTCCAGGCTTTCCTGTCCTTCACCATCTTCTGGAGTTTGCTCAGACTCATGTCCATTGAGTCAGTGATGCCATCCAACCATCTCATCCTCTGTCATTCCCTTTTCCTCCTGCCTTCAGTCTTTCCCAGCATCAGGGTCTTTTCTAATGAGTCAACTCTTCCCATCAGGTGGTCAAAGTATTGGAGCTTCAGCTTCAGCATCTGTCCTTCCAATGAATATTCAGGACTGATTTCCTATAGGATTGACTGGTTTGATATACTTGCAGTCCAAGGGACTCTCAAGAGTCTTCTCCAAAACCACAGTTCAAAAGCATCAATTCTTCAGCACACAGCCTTCTTTATGGTCCAACTCTCACATCCATACATGACTGCTGGAAAAATCATAGCTTTGACTATACGGACTTCTGTCAGTAAAGTAATGTCTCTGCTTTTCAATATACTGTTTAAGTTTGCCATAGCTTTTCTTCCAAGGAGCAAGCATCTTTTAATTTCATGGCTTCAGTCACCATCTGCAATGATGTGGAGCCCAAGAAAACAAAGTATCTCACTGTTTCCATTGTTTCCCCATCTAATTGCCATGAAGTGATGGGACCAGATACCATGATCTTCGCTTTATGAATGTTTAGTTTTAAGCCAGCTTTTTCACTCTCCTCTTTCACCTTCATCAAAGATGAAAGTGAAAAGATATTCATCAAGAAGCTATTTAGCTCCTCTTTTCTTTCACCTTAAGGGTGGTGTCATCTACATGTGTGAAAGTTATATTTCTCCCGGCAATCTTGATTCCAGCCTGTGCTTCATCCAGCCCCACATTTCACATGATTTCATTGCACGATTTCATTGTTGGTCTAAGCACGTAATCAAAGGAATCCTATACAAACATTTACATCACAATAATGCAGGCAATGCTTTTCCCTTTATATTCCATGAAAGTCGCACCACTAACATTATCCAGACACCTGCAAAATGGGTTCTCATGTAAGCAGTTTGAAAAGCACACAGGGGACTTCCCTGGTGCTTGAGTGTTCAGGACTTTCACGGCTGAGGACCCAGGTTCAGTCCCTGGCTGAGGAACTAAAATCCCAGAAGCCATGGGGTGTAGCTAAAAGAGAGAGAGGAAAGAAAGAAAGAAAACACATAGGTGTTTATCACAGAAATAAATTGTTACTTAGATTCACGCACTGTGTTTCCCCTAAGCGTCTTTCCTGGTTAAAGGTTAATTAGTTTTCTGATGTATCTCTGCTCTCATTGAGATGTTACCCAAATAGATTCAACCCTGGATATCACCTGAGCTATCTGTACACTAGTTATTATCTTCTGAGTGTGTCTGAGGTCTGAGCTCTTTATCCAGAATTGCAACACCCATGTGAAACAGTACTTATATACATGACAAAGATATTTCATAGATCATATATTTTCACACAATTTTTCATTTTAAAATAAGTGTGGTGCACGAGGGCCCATGATGGAGACAGTATTCCCATAAAGTTTTAGACGGAGTGTATTGGAAAGTTCATAAAACTGGATGATGGTAAGAGCAGCACATTTTCATATAATTAGAGATTTATGGTGGCGTTATAATTTAATTTCTGCCAAGCAAGCTTTCAAACGTGGGTTTTTCAAGCATGTAATTGTGAAATGCAACCGGAAACACCAGATGGAAGTCTGCACATAGAATGCCTGAAGAGTCATGTCAGGCACAATCTGCACTGACAGGAAACCGAGAAAGTTAGGAAGAACTATGGCTTTTTGTGTTTCTATAAAGGAAGCCTAGAGTGACACAAGAAGTAGTAGAATGCAAGTGAATTCCTTACAGTGGGGACAGGAGATGACACTGAGATTTTTTTTCTCTGTGCATATCCAGACCACGGTAGCTGGGTTGTCGTGTGCTGTGTGCTATGTCCTGCCCTGGCTCTGTGAACGAACAACGCCGCCTGCTCTATCAGTTTACAAAGGATGTGGCATCCATCAAGTCACCACATTACAGTCACCAGGATGGTGAGCCCTAAGGGAACACAGGATGCAAGCAAAGGATGCCCGCCACCTAGAGTCAACTGCGGCAGGCACCCTGATGGTGCACCCAAGGAAACTCAGGATGAAAAAACAGACGATCCTGGCCCCAGGGAGCCGAGGTGCACATCAGAGGAATGATTTCAGTGAGTCCAGACTTTCCATCTTGCCATACACAGAAAAGTGCTTGATTTCATTAACCTGAGATGCCTGCTTTTCTATTTTATTGACTGTAAACTTCTGATGTTCTGACCACTTGGTCTTTTGTTTCAAAAACTCGTAGATGTCCTTCCCACCTCCCCACCCTTCACCCCTTCAGCACACTCTCTCAGAGCGATCTGAGATGCTGTGGCCCAGATTTACATCCTCACATTTGTCCACTGAATGAATAAAATGTAACTTGACTTTAACGTGCATTTTTTTTCAGTCGACAGAACGCAGGAGTGCGCTGCCAGGTGGAATAGATTTCCTAGTTATTGTCAATTGCTAGTGACAGTCACAGAGGCAAGGTCTCGGGATATGTTGTATGATTAATAGCTCTAATGGGCTGAATTACATTCCTCCCCAATCCATGTTGAAGCCCGTCTCCCCATTACTTCAGAATGTGACCTTATCTAGAAATAGGGTCTTGGCAGATATAACTGGATGCATGCTCAGTCATGTCTGACTCTTTGTGACCCCATGGGCTGTAGCCTGCTAGGCTCCTCTCTGTGAATTTTCCAGGCAAGAATACTGGAGTGGGTTGCCATTTCCTAGCCCAGGGGATCTTCCCAATCCAGGGGTGGAACCCACATCTCTGACGTCTCCTGCATTGGCAGGCAGATTCTTTACCGCTAGCACCACCTGGGAAGCAGATGTAATTAGGTGAGTTATGATGAGGTCACACTGGTAGGTGTTAACCCAACATGACTGACATTCTTCTAAAATGGGAAAATTAGGAGGCAGACATATACAGGGAGAACCCCGTGTGAGCATGAAGGCAGAGATGGGGGAGGCTTGAACAAGCCACAGAACACGAGGCTGACCAGCAACTCCCTGGAAGCCAGGAGAAAAGCCTGGGACAACTCTTCCCTCACAAATTTCAACAGGAACCAGCCCTGACAACATCTTGGTCTCATAATTCTGGTCCCCAGAACCCTAAGACAATAATTTCTATTAAGGTATTCAGCCTGGGAAACTGTTACAGCAATCCTACATTTAAGTAAAAGATTGTGCTTAAAAATGAGTGTGACTTAGTAAACAAAAATACACCTGACTAAATTAGATGTTGCGTGTTTGTAATCTCAAATCCACCTGAGAAAGCACTCTGTCAATGGTCCATGTATTTTAATTAGGCACGAGGCTTTCATGAATAAGAGTGGGTAAAATTCCATAAATATCTGATGTATCTCTGTTTTTTTCTTGATTATCTATGACAAATGACTTTGGAAATGAGCTGTAACAGTTAAATCTTGCCCTCTTAATTCCTAGATAACAAAGCTCTTGGGAGACTAAATTATGTAACATGAAAGGAAACATAAATATCATTACAAAGAGTATTATTTTAGATCTTTGTACTCATTAATTAACACTAAAAATACCACTCACACATGCATTATTCTATTGGAAAATGGAATAAATCTGGAGAAACTGTCAAGAAACACTTTACCCAAAATGAGTGCTTTTCCTGAACACTAGTAATGTTGATAATTTTAAACCAATAAATTTAAGGGATGAAAGACCACATTCAGAAATATAAAGATGATACAACTCAGTGTTTAAATAATATATAGGAGTCACTACCAATAAAATGTCCCTTCTACATTAAATCATTAAAAACTAAAAAGTTGTAGAGAGACAAAAATAATTTAGTTGCTGCCTAAGGCTGAGAATGGGAATAGGGACTGACTATAATGGAGTATAAAGTCTCTTTGTAGGGTGATATGGTAGGTTGAAAATGCTACGTCCACCCCCACAACAATCTATCCATGTCTTAATCCCCAAATTGTGACCATTACCTTGTATGTATGGATATGAGAGTTAGACCATAGTGAAAATTGAGTGCCGAAGAATTGATGCTTTTGAACTGTGGTGTTGGAAAAAGATCTTGAGAGTCCCTTTGACTCCAGTCAATCCTAAAGGAAATCAGTCCTGAATATTCATTGGAAGGACTGATGCTGAAGCTGAAACTCCAATATTTTGGCCACCTGATGCGAAGAACTGACTCATCGGAAAAGGCCCTGATGCTGGGAAAGACTGAAGGCAGGAGGAGAAGGGGATGACAGAGGATGAGATGGTTGGGTGGCATCAGTGATTCTATGTACATGAGTTTGAGCAAGCTATGGGAGTTGGTGATGGACAGGGAAGTCTGGCATGCTGCAGTCCAAGGGATTACAGAGTCAGATATGACTGAGTAACTGAACTGAACATTATTACCTTAAATGACAAAAAGTGAAAGAAAGTGAAGTCGCTCAGTCATGTCCGACACTGTGCGACCCCACGGACTGTAGTCTACCAGGCTCCTCAGTCCATGGGATTCTCCAGGCAAGAATACTGAAGTGGGTTGCCATTTCCTTCTCCAGGGGATCTTCCCGACCCAGGAATTGAACCCGGGTCTCCTGCATTGCAGGCAGAGGTTTTAACCTCTGAGCCACCAGGGAAGCCCTAAATGACAAAAGATATGATTAAAAATCTTGAAATGCAAATCAAGGCTACAATGAGATATCACTTCACTTTTGTTAAGATATCCACTATCAACAAAAAAAGCTAGATAAATGTTGGTGAGGATGTGGAGAAAAGGAAACTTTTCGGCATTATTTGTAGGAATGTAATTTGGTACAGTCATAGTGGAAAATTGTATGGAGATTCCTCAAAAAATTAAAAATAGGACTACCGTATGATTCAGCAATCCCAATTCTGGGTACACACACAAAGGAAAGGAAATCAGTACCTTGAAAAGTTGTGTGCCCCTAGATTCACGGCAGCACTGCTCACAATAGATCAGAGATGGACACAACCCAAGTGTCCACCAACTGATGACTGGATAAAGAAAAGATCACACACACACGCACAAGGCTATGTTATTCATCCGTCAAAGAGAAGGAAACCTTGCCATTTGCAACGCCGTGGCTGAAACTGGAAGTCGTTGTGTTAAGTGAAATAAGCCAGACAGAACAAGAAAAATTCTGCATAATCTCAATTGTATGTGGAATTTTAAAATGTCAAATACGTAGAAGCAGAGAGTATAAGAGTAGTAACTGGGAGCAGAGAGGTAGGGGAGATGGGGAGATGCTGGTTAAGATAAAGAATCTTGAGATCTAATATGCAGCATAATGACTACAGCGGATGCTCTTATGTGCAATATCTTGTAATTAACTATAATATGAAAGAATTTGAAAAAGAATATGCATATGTACATATATATATATATATATATAACTGAATCACTTTGCTGTACATCTGAAATGAACAGAACATTGTAAGTCAACTATCAGTTCAGTTCAGTCACTCAGTCGTGTCCGACTCTTTGCGACCCCATGAATCACAGCACGCCAGGCCTCCCTGTCCATCACCAACTCCCAGAGTTCACTCAAACTCGTGTCCATCAAGTCGGTGATGCCATCCAGCCATCTCATTCTCTGTCGTCCCCTTCTCCTCCCGCCCCCAATCCCTCCCAGCATCAGAGTCTTTTCCAGTGAGTCAACTCGTCGCATACTTCCTCATAAAAAAACAGTAAGTTGATGAGGAAAAGAATGTGTTAATTGTCTTAACAATAGTAAAGTTCTCACTGTGTATGTGTATATCAAAACACAGTGTTGAACTCTCTCTCTCAGTAGGTGGATGGATGGATAGATAGGTCAATAGACTATAGGGAGACAGGCAGGGAGATAGATTATATATGTGTGTGTATGTATATATGTGCATATATGTGTGTGTATTTATACAGAATTGTATTTGACTTCCCTGCTGGCTCAGATGGTGAAGAATCTGCCTGCATTGCAGGAGGTTTGGGTTCAATCCCTGGGTCAGGAAGATCCCCTGGAGAAGGGAATGGCAACTCACTCCAGTATTCTTTCCTGGAGAATTTCATGGACAGAGGAACCTGGTGGTTTACAGACCATGGGGTCACAGAGTCAGATATGACTGAGCAATTAATACTTTCACAATTGTCTTAATATATATGTGTGCCTTCCCTGGTGGCTCAGGTGGTAAAGAGTCTGCCCACAATGCGGGACACCCAGGTTCGATCCCTGGGTCAGGAAGATCCTCTGGAGAAGGAAATGGCAACCCCCTCCCAGTACTCTTGCTTGGAAAATCCCATGGACAGAGGAGTGTGGTAGGCTACAGTCCATGGGGCTGCAAAGAGTCAGACACAACTGAACAGCTTCACATATACACTGAAAATTGTTACATGAAAAATTGAAAAGAATATTCCAACTAACAAATAAAACAGAAATAATATTGGAGCGTTACCATTTGACAAGCCCAGCGGATTAACAGGTACAGGCATCAATCAACAATGGCACTAGCATCACAAGAAACAGACAGTTAGACATTAATTGCTTCCTCTTGAAGGATACAACTGTACCAACAGTCTGGCCAAAGACATGGAAGCAGAATCAGCTCTGTTTCTGCATCCCGTTGCAGCTGGCCTATCTGAAATAAAATAGAAGAGCAGGTTAAACTTCACTGAAGCAGGTAGGCAGCTTCCTTCAGCCCAGGGGAAGCCCTGTAGATCAAAGGCATTGAATCCACAGCAGGGACCTCCTAAAAAAGAGAGAGGAGATACATGGGAGTCAGCTGCAGAGTCTCCACTGGCAAATGATGGAAAGTGACACGTAAGGATACGGTCCCTACTACAGTGACGATGACGGTGCTTTCTGGGACATCTGTGCTGAGAAGCTGATTGGTTTCAGTGGGAAGATAAATTGAATAAGTTCTCAGATTTTGAGGTGAAGTGAAGTGAAGTTGCTCAGTCGTGTCTGACTCTTTGCAACCCCGTGGACTGTAGCCTACCAGGCTCCTCTGTCCATGGGAGTCTCCAGGCAAGAATACTGTAGTGGGTTGCCATTTCATTCTCCAGGGGATCTTCCCGACCCAGGGATTGAACCCAGATCTCCCGAATTGCAGACAGACGTTTTAACCTCTGAGCCACTAAACAGTCATATCCAACTCATATCCACGGAATAAAAACTTTAAAGGAAATGCTATTCTCATATTACCTGCTAGCTCCTTGTAACACGTACATAATATAAAGTTCAAAGAAAGCTTCTAAGATCCATGTTTTCATTTTCAACATGAAGATCCCCTGTTTTTCCTTTGACCTGGAGGACCATGTCCTCCAAAATGGTGCTTTATCTGAACGTGAGCAATTGTCAAACACTTGAGAAAAATTACTTATGTTCTTTTAAGTTGCAGAATAATGAAAAAAACATTTTTTTAAAAGAGGGGTAGCAGTTTGAATTAAGATTTCCAAATAATGAATTTAAGCTTCTTTGAAAGCAGTGTTATAATAATTGCTAACTATCTGTGGACATGAGTTTGAGTGAACTTCCGGGAGTTGGTGATGGACAGGGAGACCTGGCGTGCTGTGATTCGTGGGGTTGCGGAGAGTCGGACATGACTGAGCGACTGAACTGAACTGAACTGAACTGCTAGAGACTGGGGGTGTGATATCATATTTGACTTTCGCCATAAGCAGGTGATCACCAATGCAGTGGACATGAACTTTGGCAAACTTCAGGAGATGGTGAGGGGCAGAGACGCCTGGCGTGCTGTAGTCCATGGCGTCGCAGAGAGTCGAACACGAATGGGCAACTTAACAACAATGTAAGCAAGTGAGGATTAAGCAGGGTGATTCCATACATAGGAAAAGAAATGAAATGGGAATCATTTTACACTGATAACTGCATTGGTTGTAACAGCTCAGAGAGGAAATAGTCTAATTTGAAGACAGTTAGAAAAGAACCTTCTGGATGTCAAAGAGCCCCACTTTATTCTAAAAGCTGCCCCAGTGAAACGTCCACCACTTCTCCTGGTCAACACATCTAAGACTGCCCCCTCCTCCCTCCTGCTTCGTGGTCCCTGCTGGAGTCATTCTGTCATGTAACAGGGTAGCTCTTCTATCTTTGGGGCTCCCCTGATGGCTCAGATGGTGAAGAAACTGCCTGCAATGCAGGAGACCAGGGTTTGATCCCTGGGTCTTCTCCTTCTTCCCTTGGAGAAGCGAATGGCTACCCGCTCCGGTATTCTTGCCTGGAGAATTCCATCGAAAAGAATTATCTCTAAAATGCTCTTCAATTTTAATGTTTTCTGTTTAATGGAAGATTTTTACATCCTGTGAATTATTTCTAACTTTGCTGTAGAGGAAGACCACAGGAACTTGCAATAGCAGAATTCTAAGCTGCCTAGAAACTTTTCATATTCACCTTGGATTGAAAATGTTTCAAATTCCCATTAGCTAGCTTCCCAGGGCTTCCCAGGTGGTGACAGTGGTAAAGAACCTGCCTGTCAATGCAGTAGACATAAGAGACACATGTTCGATCCCTGGGTTGGGAAGATCCCCTGGAAGAGGGCATGGCAACCCACTCCAGTATTCTTGTCTGGAGAATCCCGTGGACAGAGGAGCCTGGAGGGCTACAGTCCATGGGGTCACAAAGAGTCATGACATAACACAGCACAGAGTTTGATTTTTGAAGGAATTTAATTTCTTACTTTTACTGAAGTTAAAATATCTCACCTGATAATGATTCTAAGATGTCTATAGAACTGTAGCAATGTCTATCTAAATGTATAACAAAGCCCACTATCGGCCTTTTGTCCCAGAATTTCTAGTGTGAAAGAGATTAGAAAGTTAATAGCATTTACTGACCTTCATATTTAGCAGGCATTGTGTGGAATGCTTCATATGTGTTATCACATTTTATTCTCAGACAGCCATGAACTTCAGTCTACTTCAACTTTTCGATAAAGGAGTGAAAGTGAAAGTTGCTAGGTCATGTCTGACTCTTTGCGACCCCATGGACTATACAGTCCATGGAATTCTCCAGGCCAGAATACTGGAGTGGGTAACCTTTCCCTTCTCCAGTGGATCTTCCCAACCCAGGGATTGCACCCAGGTAATTCATGCAACATCATTTAATCAACCAGGAGTGGGCTTTAAACCCAAGTTTGGGCATCTTAGAACTCACTCACTTAAGAATGTGGTTTGAATCTCAGTCTTTCTAAGCTCCATTGAAACTGATTTGGGGGACTTCCCTGGTGTTCAGGTGGTTAAGAATCTGTGTTGCAGTGCAAGGGACATGGTTTCTATCCCTGATCAGGGACTAAAGCCCGAGTACCACAACTAGAGAATCCACGCACTTCAACAAAAAGATCTCCTATGATGCAATGAAGATTCCACCTGCCACAGCTAAGACCCAGTGAACCCAAGTAAATAAAGTAAAATATTTTTAAAATGATGATAAATTGACTCTGAAGCAGATTCAGTGTTGGGTAATCCTCAGAACTTTCCTGGAAGTCATTAAAGCTCTCCCCACCATTTATCTCAGGATACTGCAAGTATGACTTGGAAACACCACGCTGTAGGGCTTAGCTCTTACGTTCATCACTGTAACTCCCCATTGAAGTGAGGCAGCAAAGCGCTGTTGGAGACTTTGAATGTCCCCATCCTGTGTGTTTACTGTGCCTGGTCCAATCTCCGTGATCTCGTAAAAGCAGACATTTTTTGAGCTGGCCCTTGGGCTACAAGAGTTTGAGGAGGAAGAAAGCGGTGAAGAGCTTCATTCTCACCCCCAGCCAAGTTCACAGGTTGCTGATGTCATCACCCAGATGGTGGCTGTCCCCTGCTTTTCTGGGAGGGGCAATATGTGAATTTGGGCAGGAGTGGGGAGAGGTAGTAGGTGACACAGTAAGAGGCTCAGCCTGAGTTTTGCGTCTTCACATTGAATTGAACCAGAAGTCACTCTCCTCCAAATCGTTCCTATTAACCTGTCTTAGACAGATGGGAGTAAATCATTACTGGAGGAGGTTGATGTAAAGAGATTGGGGGTTTCATGTTTTTCTGGTCTATAGGCAAAAACAAAGTTTTGCTAGTAATTCCATGGGGAACATCTTGCTTTTCTGTGAATCCTCCAGACGGCAGTCCCATGCAATGATGGGAAATGAAACTACTGACCTTGGGAATTTAGTCTGTGTTGTTATTAAATCATTTCCATGCTTCTGCTTTAGGGAAGTGCCAACATCTTTTTTTCTATTTTTTTTTTTAATAGATCCCTTGCCCATAATCATACTGTTATTTTTCTTTAAAGTTGCTAGGGCTTAGGAAATACCAAATAAAAGTAAAATCTTCCCTATTTCCCATTGCTAACTTTTCTTTCTGTTGCCATTGCCTGGTTGGATAAGCAACACACAGGACTGTGTTGACTAATAAAGTCAGCCCAACCCATTCAGTTTGTTAGCATCAAGATTTTGGCGGAAGAGAGAGGAAGCATGACAATGTCTTTAAGATGTCTCTCTTCTCCCACCACACTATGCTGAATGTCTCTGGACCTTGTTCAGAAGCGGCCTGGAGAACAGAAAACATGTTGCACTGTGTGCATGAGGGAGGTTTTCCTTTTGCTTAATTTGGAAGCGCTGCCTGCTGCAGTGGTTCCCTGCAGAACATCAAAATCAGAGGGCTGTAAAGTGTGAGCTCCTCTCGCTAATTTATCATTGATTTGCACCTCCATCATTCTCTGACACTGAGCATCTGCTCGGGAGCTTATTGGGCCCAACACGTCTCCCCAGAGCATCCCCAGTGGGAGCACAGCAGGCGGCCTCTGGACCAGCCCAAGGGAAGCCCAGTACATCTCCTTCTAATAGCAGGTGCTGCCTGAGCGACTGTTAGCCTGACGACTTAGAGAGGGAGAGAAAAACTCCAAAGTGATGATGCCACGAACCATAACTGCTGGCTGAGTCTCCTGAGACTCATAACTTCACAACTTCTGTTCAGAACATGAATGGGGAGTTAATTAGCCATTGTTGTGACTGATTCTGAAATGCATAGTTTTCAGGATGATTTACAGAGGGCTTAACAACCAGAGGTTTCACACCAGCATGAAAAATAATTCACACATGCCAAAAAGCATTAAAAACGTCCAAATAATCAGTCTCTAAACTGCCTCTCCTGATCATTAGCATCATGAAAAATAACAACAAAAAGAAAAATTTCAAGAATTCAACTAAAGTCCCACTTTCTATCATTAAAAAAAAAAAAAGACAACTTTCACATTCTAACTGAAATTTGGAATTTTAGAGACTCGACTAAAGGTACAGACGGCTTGAAGGGCAGTTTGGATTTAATCTCATCAGGCTGACAGGGAAGGTGTGTCATGAGACCAGCCCTGTCATCCAGGGAGTGAGGATGGAGATGTTGCCAGAGCTAGTGTTAAAACTGAGACCCAAGTGTAAATGAGGTGTTTCCAGTAGTCATGTAAGGATGTGAGAGTTGGACCATAAGGAAGGCTGAGCACCAAAGAACTGATGTCTTCAGATTGTGGTGCTGGAGAAGACTCTTTGAGAGTCCCTTGGACAGCAAGGAGATCAAGCCATTCAATTCTAAAGAAAATCAACACTGAAGATTTATCGGAACGATTGATGGTGAAGCTCCAATACGTTGGCCACCTGATGGGAAGAGCTGACTCATTGGAAAAGACCCTGATATGGGGAAAGATTGAGGGCAAGAGGAGAAGGAGGAAGAGGATGAGATGACTAGATAGCATCACCAACTCAATGCACATGAACCTGAGCAAAGTCTGGGAGACTGTGGAGGACAGGGAAGCTGGGCGTGCTGCAGTCTATGGGATCACAAAGAGTCAGACATGACTTGGCAACTGAACAGCAACCACAGACAGATGAACATATGAGTGAAATTCAGAAAAGAGGTCCAGATTGAAGATGTATATTTATTAGCTGACAAGGAAAGCGTTGACAGTTACAAGACTGGCACGGACAACCAAGGTGGCGAGCCATGTTACATGTTACAAGATGCTAAGCCAGAAAACTAGAAGTCACTCTCTCTCTCTTCTTTCTTTTATCTCTAAATATCCACGGTATTTTTGACCTTCTTCATCTCTCCTTATAAGCTATCTTCTATACTGCCAGATGTCCACAAGTGTTTTCTTCAAAGGTCCAGACAGTAAACATTTTAGATTCTGAAGGTCATGTGTGATCTCTGTTGCAGTGTTTGTTTTACACAATTTAAACATGTAAAAATTATTCTTAACTTTTTACTCAGAGAGAAACAGAACCAAATTAACTTTGTTCTATTTTGTAGTTTACCAACTGCTGGTCTAAACCATTTCTGACTCTCTGGGTTTCAAACATATTCTACCTGGCCTCCTTGCTTACACTCTTCTTCTGCAGTTCCTTCGCCACAGAGAACAATAAATTATGGAATTTGTTTTTGCTGTTTTTAAATCAAGTTCAGATGATGGCACTTAAATGGCTTTACACCGAAACGATGATAACATAAATCATCATTGTTTCAATGATAACATAAAATCTTTTTAGGATGATAACATGAAAACTTACCAAGATTTACCTGCTCTGGCTGCTGTTGAGGACTGCCAATCCAGCCCACATCCTGGTTTTGTAAACAAAATTTTGTTGGGAAACAGTCTCATGTGTTTTTTTACATATTGTATGTAGCTGCTTCACTTATGGCACAGTTGAGTAGTTGTGATGAAAACAATCTGGCCCACAAAGCCTAAAATATTTACTAGCTGGAGATTAACAGAAAAGCGTCCTACTCCTGTCTCTAAAACATCAACATTATTTACTACATACAAGGCTTTTCTATATGTGAGTCCTCTGTGGGATTTTGCACACCTAAGCCCTCCTGCTTCCACAGTTTTGTCATGGGTCCCAAGTTTAAATTTTAGTTGATTATTCTCTTTATTCATAACAAAATATCATCATGGATTTGTACAAGTTTCCTGTGTGTATCATTTTATTGCATTGTATTTTATTTCTGCCCTTTAGTTCCCATCCAGTCTCTCATTTCACTCCCAGTTCAGTTCAGTTCAGTCGCTCAGTCGTGTCCGACTCTTTGCGACCCCATGAATCACAGCACGCCAGGCCTCCCTGTCCATCACCAACACCCGGAGTTCACTCAAACTCATGTCCACAGAGTCGGTGATGCCATCCAGCCATCTCATTCTCCGTCGTCCCCTTCTCCTCCCGCCCCCAACCTTTCCCAGCATCAGAGTCTTTTCCAGTGAATCAACTCGTCGCATGAGGTGGCCAAAGTATTGCAGTTTCAGCTTTAGCATCAGTCCCTCCAATGAACACCCAGGATTGATCTCCTCTAGAATGGACTGGTTGGATCTCCTTGCCGTCCAAGGGACTCTCAAGAGTCTTCTCCAGCACCACAGTTCAAAAGCATCAATTCTTCGGTGATCAGCCTTCTTCATAGTCCAACTCTCACATCCATACCTGACCACGGGAAAAACCATAGCCTTGACTAGACGGACCTTTGTTGGCAAAGTAATGTCTCTGCTTTTAGCCTAATTGAATTAAGATCTGAAAATATAATATAATCTGTATAAAGAACTCTGAAATTTGCTGTAACATGTCATTCTTTACTTGTTAAGAACTTGCGTACCCCATTTTTATAGTTTTAATAACTAAGACATTCTTCCATGAGTCATGAGATTATATTCACATTATTTATAAAATTTGGGGTTGTTTGATCATCTTTCTAGACAATGCAAGTTCAGTTTAGTTAAGTCCCTCAGTCGTGTCCAACTCTGCAACCCCATGTACTGCAGCACGCCAGGCTTCCCTGTCCAACACCAACTCCTGGAACTTGCTCAAATTCATATCCATTGAGTCGATGGTGCATCCAAACATCTCATCCTCTTTCACTCCCTTCTCCTCCTGCCTTCAATCCGTCCTAGCATAAGAGTCTTTTCAATGAATCAGTTCTTCACATCAGATGGCCAAAGTATTGGACCTTCAGCTTCAGCATCAGTCCTTCCAATGAATATTCAGACCTGATTTCTTTTAGAATTTACTGGTTTGTTCTCTTTGTAGTCCAAGGGACTCTCAAGAGTCTTCTCCAACATGACAGTTTGGAGGCATCAATTCTTTGGTGCTCAGCTTTCTTTATGGCCCAACTTTAACATCCATACATGACTACTGGAAAAACCATAGCTCTGACAATATGGCCCAGTCAATCCTGGATATCCAAGAAAATCAGTCCTGAATATCCATTGGAAAGACTGGTGATGAAGCTGAAGCTTCAATATTTTGGCCGCCTGATGCAAAGAACTGACTCAGAAAAGACCCTGAGGCTGGGAAAGATTGAAGGCAGGAAAAGAAGGGGACAACAGAAGATGAGATGGTTGGATGGCATCACTGACTCAGTGAACATTGACTCAATGAACATGAGTTTGAGCAAGCTCCAGGAGTTGGTGATGGACAGGGAAGCCTGGCGTGCTGCAGTCCATGGGGTTGCAAAGAGTTGGACACACCTGAGCAACTGAACTGATGACTGATATGGACCTTTGTGGGCTTCCCTTGTAGTTCAGTTGGTAAAGACTCTGCCTGCAGTGCAGGAGACCCGGGTTCAATTCATGGATCGGGAAGAAACCCTGGAAAAGGAAATGGCAACCCACTCCAGTATTCTTGCCTGGAGAATCCCATGAACAGAGAAGCCTGGCAGGCTACAGTCCATGGGGCCACAAGAGCTGGACATGACTCAAGTGACTAAACCACAACCACCACCATGGACCTTTGCCGGTAAAGTAATATCTCTGTTTTTTAATGTGCTGTCTAGGTTTGTCAATTTATTCCAAGGAGCAAGTGTCCTTTAACTTCATGGCTTCAGTCACCACCTGCAGTGATTTAGGAGTCCAAGAAAACAAAGTCTGTCACTGTTTCCATTCTTTCCCCATCTATTTGCCATGAAGCGTTGGGACAGGGTGCCATGATCTTTGTTTTTTGAATATTGAGTTTTAAGACAGCTTTTTCACTCTCCTCTTTCAATTTCATCAGGAGGCTCTTGAGTTCCTCTTCAATTTATGCCATGAGGGTGGTGTCACCTGCATATCTGAGATTATTGATATTTCTCCTGGCAATCTTGATTCCAGCTTGTGCTTCATCCAGCCCAGCATTTCGCATGATATACTCTGCCAATAAGTTAAATAAGCGGGGTGACAATATACACACTTGATGTACTCCTTTCCCAATTTGGAACTAGTCCATTGTTCCATGTCTGGTTCTAACTGTTACTTCATGATCTGCATACAGGTTTCTCAGGAGGCAGGTCAGGTGTTCTGGTATTCCCATGTCTTGAAGAATTTTCCACAGTTTGTTGTGATCCACACAGTCAAATGCTTTTATGTAGTCAATTAAGCAGAAGTAGATGTTTTTCTGGAACTCTCTTGCTTTTTCTATGATCCAAAGGATGTTGGCAATTTGATCTCTGGCTTCTCTGCACTTTCTAAATCCAACTTGAACATCTGGACGTTCTCTGTTCACATACTGTTGAAGCCTATCTTGGGGAATTTTGAGCATTACTTTGCATAGCATGTGAGATGAGTGCAACTGCGCACTAGTTTGAGCATTCCTTGGCATTGCCTTACTTTGGGATTGGGATGAAAACTGACCTTTTCCAGTCCTGTGGCCACTGCTGAGTTTTCCAAATTTGCTGGCATATTGAGTGCAGCACTTTCACAGCATCATCTTTTAGGATTTGAAATAGCTCAGCTGGAATTCCATCACCTCCAATAGCTTTGTTCATAATGATGCTTCCTAAGGCTCACTTGACTTCACATTCCAGGATGTGTGGTGCTAGGTGAGTGATCACACCATCGTGATTATCTGAGTCATGAAGATCTTTTTTGTATAGTCCTTCTGTGTATTCTTGCCACCTCTTCTTAATATCTTCTGCTTCTGTCAGGCCCCTACCATCTCTGTCCTTTATTGAGCCCATCTTGCATGACATGTTCCCTTGGTATTTCTAATTTTCTCGAAGAGATCTCTAGTCTTTCCCATTCTATTGTTTTCCTCTATTTCTTTGCACTGATCATTTAGGAAGGCTTTCTTATCTCTCCTTGCTGTTCTTTGGAACTCTGCATTCAAATGGGTATATCTTTCCTTTCCTTCTTTGCCTTTAGCTTCTCTTCTCAGCTATTTGTAAGTCCTCCTCAGACAACCATTTTGCCTTTTTGCATTTTTTCTTCTTGGGAATGGTTTTGATCACCACTTCCTGTACAATGTTATAAACTTCCATCCATAGTTCTTCAGGCAGTCTATCAGGTCTAATCCCTTGAATCTACTTGTCACTTCCACTGTATAATTGTAAGGGATTTGATTTAGGTCATACCTGAATGGTCTAGTGGTTACCCCTACTTTCTTCAGTTTAAGTCTGAATCTTGCAATAAGGAGTTCATGATCTGAGCCACAATCAGCTCCTGATCTTGTTTTTGCTGACTGTATAGAGCTTCTTCTAGACAATGCAAAGACCTTCGGGATTTTAAATCTATTTAACATTTTCTGACTGAAATAACATTTTTGTAATATGATAGCCAAAACATTATTTCATACAGTGCAAGTTCTTTTCTACTTGGTGCTGTGCTCAGCCACTCAGTCATGTCTGACTCTTGTAACCCCGTATACTGTGGCCCACCAGGCTCCTCTGTCCATGGGATTCTCCAGGCAAGAATGCTGGAGTGGGTTGCCATGCCCTCCTCCAGTGGATATTCCTGATCCAAGGACTGAGCCCAGATCTTTTGCATTTCCTCTATCAGCAGACAAATTCTTTACCACAGTGCCACCTGGGAAGCCCTTATTTCTGTTTACTCACTTATATACCACCTCTTTTGTAAAAACATTTTTATTTAGGTATATTCAAACTTCTATCTGGAAAAGATTCCTCTCTTCTTGTAGTAACTCTTTTCCTGTTTCTTTTACTTAGATGAACTCTCTCAGTATCGGTTTATCTGAAAATATATTTATTTTGCCTTCTTTGTTGAAGGATATTTTCACTGGACATAGAATTCCAGGTTGCCAATTTTTTTAAATCTACCATTTTTGTTTTTCTAAAAATCAGGTGTGTAATGTTGTGTGCTGGATGTTTTCCTGGGCCAAACACATGTAAATAATTACTTATACAAATGGCACTAATCAGGTAAAATCCAAACAAATCTCAAGTCGTTTTCTTAGTTTCAACTGTGCAGTATAGTTATGTAAAATGTTAGTATTAAAGCAAGGGGTAAGGAATATACCAAAATTCTCTGTGCAACTTTGTGACTTTTCTGAAATCTAACATTATTTTGAATAAAAGGTATTTTTAAATAATCAATTCAACTTTGCACCCATTTTTACATAAGAAAACACTGTCAAGATAAATATGACTGACATTTGAGTATTAAGTTTCTCTAGATTCGGTGCTTTCCTATAGCTGAACTTTGCAATTCCATTTGAGGCACATGTCATCGTTTCTTGTACAGTCTTCTAAAGATGAATACATAGGTCAGCTTTAATTCCTTGCTTCTATAAGCAGGGCTCCAAAGATTATCCTAATACCCTTCTTCTTGGACATGAATATACTCTAAGTGTTTGTCTTATTATATACGCATATGTAATTGCACCAGATACTTCCAAATTAATTTTATAATACCTGAAATAGTGACACAGAATCCTAGCAATTGTTTTTAATGTTTGAGATTCCACATTCTTACCATCATTTGACAAGTGTTAAAAATTTTTGCCAATCTATAGGTACAGAGTATTTTCTCACAGTTATTTTAATTTGCACTTCTTTGATTGATGGTGAGGTTAAGAATCTCACATATTTATTAGTCATTTCTTCAGGATTTCTCTTTTGTGAATTGCTTAGTTAGTCGTTTTTGTCCTATTTTTTCTTATAGAAATAATTATGTCATCCATATTAATGCTTTGTCAATTTAGCTATTGCAAATTTTATAATTTAGGCAATACATGTTACCTTTGTTCATACTGTTCTTTCTTTGTAAAGAGATTTTAATTTTAGGGCAAACATCTATTAGTGTTCCCCATACTAATGTTAATATGTTTGTGGTCTCATTTTAAAAAATGTTCTTGGACTTCCTTGGTGTTGTAGTGGTTGAGAATCCTCAGGGATCACAAG
This sequence comes from Moschus berezovskii, assembly GCF_049115385.1. NCBI lineage: Eukaryota > Metazoa > Chordata > Mammalia > Artiodactyla > Moschidae > Moschus > Moschus berezovskii. The sequence goes on along the minus strand of NC_142477.1, from coordinate 12,169,692 downwards.
TTTGACCCCTAGTCTGGGAAGATCCCACATGCCACGGGACAACGAAGCCAATGCGATACAGCTACTGAGCCTGTGCTCCACAACAGGAGAAGCCACAGCGATAAAGAGAATGCACAGCAAGACTAGCGAGCAGCCCCGCTCACCACGACTAGAGAAAGCCCAGGCAGCAGTGCAGACCCAGCACAGGCAAAAACGGAAAACGGAAAGTTTAAAAATGCACTTAACAGATGAATCCAAATGTGTAAATAGAAATGCAGGAGACCAAGGCTAGCCAGCACAACACTGAAGAACAAGAACAGCACTGAAGAACAGGTGAAGGGCTGACTATTAAGACTTGCCATGAAGCCATAATAAGCTGACAGGCAAATGAATATTGGCCAAAAAAAATGGTAAATAGATTTATGGAAGAGAACAAAGAGAAATGGACCCAAATAAGTATAGTCCACTAATCTCTGAAAGAAAGAGCAAAGCTGATTTTTAATAAATGGAAAAAGGCTAGTATTTTCAATAAATGGAACTGGAACAATTGGGCATCCCCCCAAAAAAGTGAATCTAGACACATAACTTATGCCTTTCAAGGTTACCTCAAAATAGATCATGATGTAAATATAAAAACCATAAACTTTTAAAAGATAACCTAGGAGAAAATCTAAGTGACTTCAGGTTCTGTGATAAATTTTAGATACACCTCCAAAAGTATGATCAATGAAAGAAATAATTGATAATTGGGACTTCATTAAAATTAAAAATTTTGCTCTGCAAAAGACACTGTTAAGATATGGGAAAGACAAACCACGGCCTGGTAGAAAATATCTGCAAAGGATATGTCTGGTAAAGGCTAAATTATCCAAAATTTTCAGGGGACGTTTAACTTTAAGGAATCCAATGTGTTGCATTTTTTCCTTTGTGTGCCATTTCTCAAGGATTCTCTGTTCCTTATCAGTTCTTATTTCAGGAATGAGGAGAGCTGCACACAGTTCTCAGGACTGGGACCATGAGAAAGGGTATCTGCTTGGATCCCTTTCAGTGACTCCCGTCAGTGACTCTTTTCAGCGTCAGCGACCTTGTATGTATTAGACTATCCATATTGTGGCTATTGATAAAATTTCATCCTGCGTAATAGCTGAGTAATCACCTTACTAAAGACATACAAGCCCACATTTCTGCTAATAAAGCGCCCTTGCCCCATCAGAGCTTGGGTCCCCGCGTCTCTCTCTCTCTCTTCTCTCTCTCTTTCTCTCTTTCACTTTCTTATCGTCGACTCTGGACTGACAGGTTCCGGTCCATTAAGAAGTCTTGAAACTTGATAAGACAATGAACTGCTAAGCTGCTAAGTCACTTCAGTCGTGTCCGACTCTGTGTGACCCCATAGACAGAAGCCCACCAGGCTCCTCCGTCTCTGGGATTCTCGAGGCAAGAACACTGGAGTGGGTTGCCATTTCCTTCTCCAAGACAATGAACAATCAATTAAAAACGTGGACAAAGATCTAGACAGACACCTCACTGCAGAAGGTATACAGCACACAGAAGATGCTCGTTAGGAATATATAATGATACTCTGGAAGACAGTTTGGCAGTTTCTCACGAAGTTGACACACTGTGACATGTGGTTGCTCAGTCACGCAGTCGTGTCCGACTCTGCGGCCCTGTGGACGGCAGCACGCCAGGCCTCCCTGTCCTTCACTCTCTCCCGGAGTTTGCTCAGACTTATGTTCACTGAGTCGGTGATGCCATCCAACCATCTCATCCTCTGTCGCCCCCTTCTCCTTCTGCCCTCAATCTTTCCCAGCATCAGGGTCTTTTCCAGTTAGTTGGCTCCTAGTATCAGGTGCCCAAAGTACTGGAGCACTGTGACCATAGGATCAAGCAATTGCACTTCTTGGCATTTACCCAAGTGGAAAATTTATGCCCGCCCCCGAAAAAAAAACCAACCTGCACAGGTGTTTACATCAAGTTTGTTCATAATTGTTAAAGCTTAAAAGCAACCAAGATATCCTTCAATGGTTTGAGTGAATAAATAAACTGTGATATATTCATACAGTGACACATAATTCAGCACTAAAAAGAAATGAATTAAAAATAAACAGAGGAGGGACTTCCCAGGTGGTCCAGTGGCTAAGACTTAGCACTCCCAGTGCAGGAGACCAGGGTTCAATCCCTGGTCTGGGAACTAGATCCCACATGCAGCAACTAAGACCCAATGCAGCCAAATTAATAAATAGCTTTTAAAAACATAAAGGAAACAAATTCATATTATTAAATGAAAGAAACCAGTTTGAAGAAGCTATGGAATATATGATTCTGACTATATGACGTTTTGGAAAAGTCAAAACTATGGAGACAGTGAAAAGATCAGTGGTTTCCAGGGTTTGGAGGGAGCGAAGGAGGGATGAATAACAGGGAATTGTTAGGCAGTGGAAATATTCGGTATGACACTGTAATGATGGATGTATAACATTTGTCAAAACATATAGAACTGTACAACACTAAAAGTTAGCCTTGATATAATGATGGACTTAGATGTTACAGTCAATAATAACGTATCAACAGAGAGAGAAGTCACTCAGTCGTGTCCAACTCTTTGTGACCCCGTGGACTGTAGCTGGCCAGGCTCCTCCATCCATGGGATTTTCCAGACAAGAATACTGGAGTGGGTTGCGATTTCCTTCTCCAGGGGATCTTCCCAATCCAGGGATCAAACCAAGATCTCCCTCACTGCAGGCAGACTCTTTACCATCTGAGCCACCAGGGAAGTAATATCTATTAATTAACTGGAACAAATACACAACACTCATGCAATATATTAACAACAGGGAAATGTGGGAGGAAGAGGGAAAGTGTGAAGAAGTATGAGTTCTCTGTACATTTTGCTAAACCTAAACTTTCTGAAACCTAAAATTTCAATTAAAAACTGTAGTCTATTCATTTTTTAAAATGTCACAGTGTTTAATAAAGATAAAATATGAAAGAAAGGTGGTGAAATAAGTCCTACTATAACAGTAGTCGTAGGAAACAACTTAATAATTTACTGTGAGTGGAACATCTCCCACATTGGATTTGTTTTTAATCCAGGAATATATTTATATCAAGAGAAAGACTTGCCTCAAGCTCTGCATTTAGAGCAAAGGATAGCAAACTGTGTCCATGGATCCAATATAGTACCATCTGTTTTTATGTAAACTGCAATTTAGGGTTTTTTTTCATATTTTAACTGGTTTTTAAAAATCTAAAGAAGAAAAATATTTTATGACACATGAAAATTTTGTGTACCCTAAAGTTCACAAATACAGTTTTACAGGAACACAGTTAAGTACCTGTCCCTTGTGGATTGTATACTTATTTTCTTTTCTTTAAATTCAAACACGTGGTTGTGGAAGTACTCATTGATTAGCAAGAAATTATAATCGCTTACGTTACCGAGGTGGCTTCCGAGGTGGCGGTAGTGGTAAAGAAACTGCTGCCGATGCAGGAGACAAAAGAGATCTGCGTTAGATCCCTGGGTCGGGAAGACCCCCTGGAGGAGGGCATGGCAACCCACTCCAGTATTCTAATCTTTAAAATCCCATGGACAGAGGAGCCTGGTGGGCTATGGTCATAGAGTCGCAAAGTCGGACTTATCAGGAACCAACTTAGCAGCTTAACCACTGAACCAACCAACTGAACCTACTTAGCACGCACTCATGGTAACTGAGGAGCATTTTGCACTAATAAAAAGTGAAATACTCTTAAATTTGGATAGCCTAAAATATTCTTAAATCTGTATACTCTACATACTCTTAAATATATTTAATCTAATTTGGTACATATACACAATGGAGTATTTTTCAGCCATCAAAAAGAATGCATTTGAATCAGTTTTAATGAGGTGGATGAAATTGGAGCCTATTATACAGAGTGAAGTAAGTCAGAAATAAAAACATCAATACAGTATACTAACGCATATATATGGAATTTAGAAAGATGGTAACCTTAACCCTGTATACGAGACAGCAAAAGAGACATAGGTATATAGGACAGTCTTTGGGACTCTGTGGGAGAGGGTGAAGGTGGGATGATTGGGGAGAACGGCATTGTAGCGTGTATATTATCATATGTGACCAGTCCAGGTTCGACGCATGATACAGGATGCTTGGGGCTGGTGCACGGGGGTGACCTGGAGGGAGGATATGGGGAAGAGGGAGGTGGGAGGGGGGTTCAAGAAAGGGAACACATGTACACCCGGGGCAGATTCATGTCAACGTATGGCAAAACCAACCAATATATTAATGTAAGGTAATTTGCCTCCAATAAAATAAATTTAAAAATTTTTAAAAATAAATAAATAAATAATATACTTGAAGTATGATCTGATTCTTTACAGACACAACCACAACCAGTTAAAGATTCATCTAGATAACAATTACAGATAAATATTAATCCAGTATAAAAATGTGCTTACCTTAAAAGAAGTGTTCTCAAAGATGTATATACAATTATTTCACTGCATCACATCATAACAAAACTTGAAAATATCTTAAATGGCCTTACATAGGAGACTGGTTAAGAAAAGTTTTATGCAAGTGTACAATGAACCCTAGTACTAGACAGCTGGTAGATCTCTATATAATAACATTTAGTGAAAAAGCATGTTATTAAAATTATGTGAGAGGCTAAGTATCTGGGAATATTGCTTACCCATTGCAGTTTTTCTGGGTTATTTAGAATTTTTCACCAGGAATGCATATTTTTTAAACTATATTTCAGTTCTGGGGAGAAAAGGAGGTTTATGTGAGCTTATATATATATATCAGTAAATAAATCTGAAATATTGGGTTAAAATGAGAAAGCCATATTGTACTAAAAATGGCCCATTTTCTCCCCTGGGCTGTTCTCTAGTCTAATTTTCTGTCTTCAGTTTATTTCAGAATTGCATGGAAGATTTATGGAATACCATTAGCTATGGTTGAAGAATTACTTTCATGCTAAAGTCTTGTTCTTAGCCACTTCTAACTCATTGGGAAAAAACATTAGCCTTAAATTTCTCTTGCTGTTTTCAAGCCAAAGATAAATTTTATTTGAAAAGCTTAGAGGAGGGAAAAAAAAAGATCCCCTTAGCTCTGTTAGTTATTTATGCATAAATCAAGGGTTTTTTAAATGCACTGAAAGAAAAAGAATATCATTTACATTTTTTAAAATGGATAGCCTGAAAGTATTTGCACTAAAAACCCTTTAATTTGTCACGGTTGTAGGTAAGAAAAATAATAAAGTGGTAGCTTCAGCACTGCTGTCTTTGTGGGTTCTCTGTGACCACGATCTTCTCTTATGCAAATGCCATTCCCTAGTGTTTGTTTTTAATCATAGCAGCTGGACAATATAGCATTTCTCCTATTTTTATATTGTGTTCTCTCTCGTGTTTCCATTTTATTTTATTGCTAGGTAATGCACACGCATAAATTTCAATGAAATAAAATTTCAGGGGCACAAAATTTTAATGAAATAAAAGGGTCAACAGTGAAAATTAAGTCTCCACCACCCATTTTTCCCAGGATAACCTCCCAAGAGTCACATGATTGGACAAGCTTCTGTGTGTCCTGATTGTACACATTTACAAGCATTTGTGCACATATAGGAGCCTTCCTTTTACTCAGGTGAATTTGTAAATATTCTGTATTGCAATCTGGGGGACTCGGAGGTTTTTGCAAAGACATCAGTTAAAAGAGCGCAGCTCTTAATCAATCTTGCCAGAGGCTGTTTTTGTACTCTCTCCTCAGTCAACCTCAGCCTTTCACTGTAATCTCCCCTCACCTCTATGAAAGGAAGCTTTACGGGCTTCCATTACACCTGCCCGTTTGCCCTGGAGAGAAAGGGGACCGTGGACGGTGAGCCCTGCACGGATTTACACTAACACTTTAGAGTTTGCTGAATCTGGATGACCTGTCCTCTTGATTCTTGACTCTCCACCGATGCTGAAAAAATAAAGCACGGAGACAGAGACTTGGAGGTAGAGAGATGACTTTATTCTTTCACTAGGCAGAGGGGAAACACAGGCTAGTGCCTCAAGAACTATGCCCCTTTCTTTTGGGAATACGGAGAGGTTCTATATCCTCATGAGGGTCTTGCATGTTTTTTTTCTTCTGTAAAGTTTCAAAACGGCCACAGCTGGTATCAGACAACTCAGCAGCTGGGTCTTGTATCCCTGAAGTTACCGGCCGTGACCTTCTTTCTGAAATGCAGAATGATACAAGAGTGTTGTAGGCGAGAAGCATGCCAGCTGCAGAGCACAACTCATATGAAGCCAGAGAGTAATTAGCTCTGTTTAGCTCTGTGAAGGACAAGTCCAGCTACAAGTGTTTGTTAGTAGTAGCTAAAGAATAACCAAGATTGCTTAACTCTTTCAGGTCTGTTTATGTTATTTTCCCAGCCTATTCATTGTTTCCTTATTTTCTTTGTTTATCTGAAAAGAAAAGTCTCATTTCCATTGTGGCTGCAATACTGTCTGCTTGTGGCCAGCAGGCTTCCTGAGATCTACACGTACCCTGGGCCTGGGTATCTACCTTCTGGACTCCCAGATAACTCACCTGTGCACTCCACAGGAAGGCCAGAACATGAAGCCCCAGCATGCGGAGGACTTGGGAGGCTAGCTAGGATTATCCAGGGAGGAAGCAGAGACAGAGGCCAGCAGAGACAGGACTGTATCAATAGCATGCCAGTCAACTACAGCCAAGACAAGACATGTAAACAACTCAATGTCCATCGGCAGAGGACTAGATAAAGATGTAATGCATATATACATATATGTATACAACGGAATATTACTCAGCCATTTTTGTTGGTTTTGTTCAGTCACTTAGTCATGTCCAACTCTTTGTGATCCCATGGATTGCAGCATGCCAGGCTTCCCTGTTCTTCACCATTTCCCAGAGTGTGCTCAAAGTCATGTCCATTGAGTCAGTAATGCCATCTGACTCAGTATGACACTCTCTAGGTCCATCCATGTCACTGCAAATGGCCTTATTTCATTCTTTTTTGCACTTAAGCATTGAGTGAGATAGACAGTTGATTAGTTATTGTTACCCATTGATTTTCACCATTTATCAACTTACTCATCAAGATGCTTTGATTACAGAGTGTAGACCCAGATGTATTTCAAGATATAATATTTTAACCTTTGAAAACCTATTGCTCAGAAATGCAGGACTTTGCCACACTTTTTCCCTCTCTCTGTCAGGCACAGAAATGGCACACAGTATACAGGGAATGAAGGTGCACATTTCAGTAGGGAACACGCATCCATGGGTGTGGATGGAACGAATATAGGGGAAAGCCACACTCAGGTGTCCCTGGCAGCGTGATAATGAGCCGCGAAGGGAAGTAAGTTGGGAGAAACATACAGAGTTGCCTCTGGAGGATTAATTATGAAAACTAACAATGAGTCTCTGACAGTGCTGGGAAAACCCGGGAACACAGGCAACCAGACTAAAATGAATCAGACTCAGGGAGGCACCGCCCGGACCCAGAGGAGACCATCCTCCATGTGGCAGTGTCACAGCGTGACCCCAGCACCAAACAGATCCCAGAGGGACCCACTGGCCCCCGAACCCACAGTCTGGGGTCCAAAGCAAAGGTGAAGACCTGCATTAGGTTCTGGGGTGGTGGAGATGATGCCAGCGGGGAGCATCCTTCACCCCTGATTTATTTTCCAGGGTATCTTCCAGGCGGGGTCCCTGGAAGCTCACTGGTTGCATTGGCAGTGTCTGAGCTCAGTTATCCCCAGGGTCAAGGGAACGGGGGTCTCCACCATGATGTGTAACAGCCTGCCCCAGGTGTGAGACCACCCAGATGGAGATGCTAAGCCACCTGTCTGCCTTTGGGCCTGTGACTATTCCCTACACTGAGATGATGGGAGGGCACGAGACTCACACCTCATCACCAAGGGGTGTGAATAAGCAAACATATCAGTGAAAGATGAGTACCAAACGCTGCTCACACCATCTGAGTGAGCGGAGCCCCACGTGCTGGTCACAGGTGATGGAGCAAGACACTGTGGGGCCTGTGTTTGAAGCTGAGGATGTTAAAACCACGCTAGGTGCCCGGGTGGTGACCTCAGAAAACAAACGTGAGGGAGGATCTGGTTTTTAGGAGGTTAGTAAAGGACCACATGTGGAAAGCACCATTCTGGAGAATGTCTTATAAGGAAGGTGTTGCCAAGCATTCTTTACACCCAGCTTGGTGTAAATATGTAAAACAGATCCAGGGTGAATCTTCGGTTGAAGCTCTGTTTTATTTTCTGAGGTTAAGTCAACTCCTCAGTACCCTGACAACAAAACAAGATCAATTTTATCTTCACCTTTCCCCTGTTGGAGGGTTTATCTTGTTACCATGACAACTCACTCCACAAATTTGTTTCCAGACAGGTGGAAAAAAAAAAAAGTAGACTGCCTTATCTAATAAAATTGAAAATAAACCCTCAGAAGTACAATTTAAATAAGAATCCAGTAGCCAAGAGAATTAAAAGGTCATTGGAGAAGTTACTTCAGTGGTAAAACCGATTTTTAAATTCCTAAAATTGCTAAAACCTTCACAAACCAATATTGAAAATACATCTTCTTGAAACGTGCAAAATCAAATATTAATGTAAAACAAGTTTAACTTGTTCTAGAAATACTTCCGGGCTTTGGAGTACACTCATGTTTATTTTACTTGAAAAGTAATACCTGACGTCATACTTTCTGTAAAACAAGAGGACCGTCCGGGACAGGATCTCTCTCCCTGCTTCACCCGGTTAGTACTTGTAACCTCTTCCCCAAAAGGAATCGCTCTTACAGGGTCCATCTTTCCATACTCGTCTACAGTATGTGCCCGTACGTAGATACATTTCCTCTATATCCTTTTTTGCAGGTTTCCTCCTTTACGTGTAACAAAATGACTTTGCCATCTTTTCATTGTAGTACATTCAGTTGTATACATATCTGGCTCCCTTTAAAATCTATGTAGTGTAATGTGATACTCGCTGGAAAAGACCTTGATGCTGGGAAAGATTGAAGGGGATGACAGAGGATGAGAGGGTTGGATGGCATCACTGACTCGATTGACATGAGCTTGAGCAAGCTCTGGGAGTCGGTGATGGACAGGGAGGCCTGGTGTGCTGCCGTCCATGGGGTTGCAAAGAGTTGGACATGATTGAGCGACTGAGCTAACTGACCGATAGATGTATACTCGAACTTGTAGCCATCCTTTTACTAGCAAACATTCAGGCTGTTTCAGATTGATCATTACCCCAAACCAGGCTGCAGAGGACTCTTTGTCCACATGTGGTAGGACACATGGTTTATTCACTGTGTGTGAGAGATGTTAAAAGTAGAAGTGCTGGTCACAGGACACACACCCTTAATATCTGATAGACACGACCAAGTTGTTCTTTAAATGGTCTGTGAAAAGCTATCTCTTAAAAAATGTAAGTGCTTTTTTTATATCACTTTATATTTCCATCATTAATCTGTTTATTTTTACCAATGTGATAGGTAAATATCATATTGTATATAAATTATATGCACATATACAATTGATTTTATAATTTTCTTCCAGTTACTATGAAATAATGTGTTGTCAGATAGGTATATTAGCATTTCAGCTTCTTTTGTTAATGTCCTTATTTATATTCTGAATGCTTTTCTATGTGGTCATTTGTATATTTTTATTGCGACAAGGGGCTCATTGTACATTTTGATATTAAACCTTTCCTGTGGTAAATTGTATGTGTGTGTTCATTAGACCAAAGCTATTCATTGTATTACACCTTTGGATTTTTTTCAAATTATTTCTTTGAATTCTGAATATTGAGTATTATAATATTCAAACTGGGTTATAGATTTCTCCTGTTAAGTTACATAATGTTTGTTTATACACTTGGAATCTTTACTAGCAGGAATAGATATATACCCTATGCTTGTCATAGACTATAATTTTTGTCTCCATATGGGGCTTTCCACATGGCGTATTGGTAAAGTATCTGCCTGCCAATTCAGGAGATACAAGAGATACAGGTGGGAAGATCTCCTGGAGTAGAAAATGGCAACCCACTCCAATATTCTTTCCTGGGAAATCCCATGGACAGAGGAACCTGGAGGCCTACAGTCCTTAGGGTCACAAAGAGTTGGACACGAATGAGCACACACAGCACAGTCTTATTTAATGTTTTTCAGCTGAAATTCTGATTTAACATCTCCAGACTTTCTTCTTTTTTAACTGATTCCTAATAGATCTTTTACCATACACTTTTCACTTTTTATAACTGTTCAAAGTACAGTTTCTAGAGTCAAGCAGTTGCGTCAGCAATTGTGCTCTGCTCATAATGTCATTTTGAGGATTAGATATGATCCATGCAAAACTGGGACTAGTGCTTCTAACAGACTCAGCATATAGAACGGTGTTGCTTTATTTCTGGTGTTTGTCCTTGTAAATGACTTTTAACTGAATTTTTATTTCATCTCAAACTGGGAAGAAATATATCTCATTCAAATCTACTGTGAAAACTAACATATAGCCTTTTATATTCTTCTATTTGACTCAGTTAAATATTTAACAAAACAAACTTTTACATCAATATTTAACCCTGTATGAGAGCTCTCCGATTTGAAAAGAATAAATTAGTCACATGCATCCATCAATTTCTTCCCACTTCTCAGGTGTTAAAATCTTCTGGAATTTCAATTTTAAGTTATTAATTTCTTACATGTGCCTCGACATTCTTAGGAATTGTTTCTTATCAATTGGAGTTTATATTTTCCTTGGCTGTCCTATATTTCCCATGGCTATATTTTCCTTAATTGTGGAGTCACAAATCAATTTCTTTTTTTAATTCATCATCAGTTTTGAATACTGTATTTGATCCTAAATTCTGAACTTTCCATCTTTGTAGTATTTTTGTAATTAATTTACTCTTCTTTTTCTAGCTTCTATGGTGGAAACATAAACCGGTATTCCAAAATCTTTCTTTTATAAGGTAAGCACTTAAAATTATGTCTCCCTCTAAACTTTGAATGAGTGAGTGAAAGTAGCTCAGTCGTGTCCAACTTTTTTCCACTCCATGGACTCTAGCCCACCAGGCTCCTCTGTCCATTGAATTCTTCAGGCAAGAATACGAGAGTGGGTTGCCATTTCCTTCTCAAACTTTGAATATTTTAGGTTTAACAGGCCAAGAACCAAAACTAAGGATACTCTATAAGTTCTTGCTGTGTTGTACCACGCTTAGTCACTTCAATCATGTCCAACTCGTTGCTACCCCATGGATTGTGGCCTACCAGGTACCTCTGTCCATGGGGATTCTCCAGGTAAGAATACTGGAGTGGGTTCCCATGCCCTTCTCCAGGGGATCTTCCCAACCCAGGGATCAAACCCGGGTCTCCTGCATTACAGGCAGATTCTTTACCATCTAAGCTACCAAGCTCCTTTAAGTATTTATATAGCGATATTTTAAAATTTTTTTCTATCAATACAATTTTAAAAGTGTCATATAAATGAGAAATTTTTGTAATACAGAGCTACTAATGAAAAAATTGGAACTCTGACTTAGGGGATAGCATTTCACTTAACTTAGGTTTCTATATGACATGTCATTAAAATGAGAATAATAGCATGGTTGGGATTAAGATTAAAGAGTTATCATCTATTCACCCTTCCAAAAAGGTGAATATGGAGAGGTCAGTCATTCTTAAACTAACATCACAAATATTCGGCCATGAACTGAGATGTAAGATGAGATTATGATTCTACTGTTTACTATTCTTTGGGAAGTATACCATGAAAATGAATTCTTAATGCTGAACTGAACAAGCAAATGCTTAGCTCACTAAAAGTTACCATTTTTATCTTAGAGCTTTTTCTACAAATAACCATATTTTTCTTTTGTTGAGGCCAAGTTTTTATTTATTTAAGATTTTTTATGTGGACCATTTTTAAAGTCTTTATTGAATTTCTTACAATATTGCTTCTGTTTTATGTTTTGATTTTTGGGCCACAAGACATGTAGGATCTTAGCTCCCCAGGATTAAACCTACAACCCCTTCATTGGAAGGTGAAGTTTTAACCACTGGACTAACAGGGAAGTCCCAAGGCCAAGTTTTTATTAACAGTATTATTTTAATGATGCATATCATAAAGCAGAAAAACATGGTAACAGCAAATGCTCATTAAGAAAGTTTTTGCATAAAATTATATATTAGTACTCAAAATTATCAGTTTAGGCTCACGACACAAATGTCTTCCAAATCATAATTTGAAAAGCATTCTAGAACATTCTGTACAGGCCATGACATACACCCTCCCCCAAATAAGTCATGTGGGGCTTAATCAAAAGTTAACTTAGAGTTGTAAGCAACATTCTGACCTAATCTACTTGGAAATGTTTTAAAAACTAAAGCTAAGCTAATTGCAGTTAAAATTTGTTTTTAAGTCAACATTTCAGACATCACACTTGGTTTTTACCTGTGTATTTCCATACTTCCTCTGAAACATGAGACGAAATGAAAATGTTCAAAGATAAAAACGTGTCATTTTCAAAACAATTCTTACCTTTCTCTTTCCCAGGATTGAAAAAGATGATGGAAGCCTAGAGACCTTTCTTAGACCTCTGAGACTTCCCTAGATGATGTCCCTTATTGTATTTATCATCTTGTTCATGATAACAGATTTCTTTGCTGGGTCCCAGTGAGGAGCCTGGGCTAGATCCTGAGGAATGAAGATAACGAGGCCTGAAGGGCTTAAAGATACTCATGAAACTCAGGGTCCGTTGAGGGAAAGCCGAACACACGTCTCCATTATGCTGTGTGTTATGAAGGCAGCATGTCACACGGAGGTGGGGAAGAGGAGCACAGGGTGTTGAAATGACTGCTGCCCCCCCAACAGGGTCTGCTCTGGGCTGGACCTCCAGCAGAGGAGGAAGTCAGAGGGAGGTTAAATCAAATTAAAAGATCTTTGGCAAATGAACTCTTTAAATATGATAAATTTGGTAAATTTGTCTCTTTAATAGGCTTCCCTGGTGGCTCAGAAGGTAAAGAATCTGCCTGCAATGTGGGAGACCCAGGTTCCATCTCTGAGTCAGGAAGATTACTATTGAATTATATAGTGTAAACTGCTTTCTCAATATTCTGTCAACATATTACCCTGGAAAGTCATATGGTAGCTTTAATAATACTGTTTGCCTGCTTCTTTCTCATTTTCTTTTCCCTCTCTCCTTTTGAACTCACTTCCTGTCACCTCCACTCACATTATTTCGTCTCTAGTTTTTGAGAAATTCATGAATGTGACCAACAAGCCTTCCACTTTCTAAATTCTTCCTTAGATAACTAGGTCATAGGCCAGGCCCACAGGGAGTCCCCACACCATGCTATGGTGTAGTCTAGTGCCTATGTCCTGTGGAAACTAAACCTTGAACCCAGGCTTGGCCTGCCATCTGGTCTTGCTCTGAGCCCTAAATGGTTCAGAAACACTATCAGGTCTTCACAACCCAGGAGTAGAATATAGGAACCCTGAGAAGAGGCAGCCAAAGAGAATCCTTCCAATGCCCATGGAATAAATGAGCTGGGTGCCCGTGGTCACTGAGGGACTATTGCTGTCCTGATGGAGGAACTTTGTCGTTAACTGAAAATCAGCCTTCCCAGGGGCATCCATGTCCATTCAGATTGCAACTACGAACCCTCAAACTGTCAACTTCAAATGAACACACAGCTCTTCTCCACTTCTCAGTTCAGTCGCTCAGTCGTGTCCAACTCTTTGCGACCCCATGGACTGCAGCACGCCAGGTCCCACTGTCCACCACCAACTCCCAGAGTTTACCCAAACTCATGTCCATTGAGTCAGTGATGCCATTCAACCATCTCATCCTCTGTTGTCCCCTTCTCCTCCTGCCTTCAATCTTTCCCAGCATCAGGGTCTTTTCCAATGAATCAGCTCTTCGCATCAGGTGGCCAAACTATTGGAGTTTCAGCTTTAGCATCAGTCCTTCCAATGAATATTCAGGACTGATCTCCTTTAGGATGAACTGGTTGGATCTCCTTGCAGTCCAAGGGACTCTCAAGAGTCTCCTCCAACACCACAGTTCAAAAGCATCAATTCTTCAGTGCTCAGCCTTCTTTATAGTCCAACTCTCACATGCTGTTCAACTTCTGTGAAGGGGCAATGAGCAGAGGAGGCATCAGAAGCTATGGTTTTAGCAGGAGAAAAATACTTAAATAAGAAGGAAAATGTGGTATTCAAGGAATTATGTATCATAAGTTCTCTCCTTGTGAAAGACTTTGGAGATGGACAAAGAAAAGGTTCCCTTATGTCTTCCAATCCATGTGATCCTCATGGCCCCTGGGGACTCCAGCATGTGTCAAACAACTCAGTTTAGCTGAGAGAAAGGGCTGAAGTTCAGAGCTCCCAGAAAGAAGTGAAATAACTAATGACATTGCTACCCTGGGGTATATCTGTCCACTTTCTGCTCCATGGTTCCCTTCTTCTGAACAGAATGGAGAAATCAGAACTGTGGGGGGACCCCATGCAAGTTCTGGAGCTGACACTGCAGATGGAATTTCTGCTCATCACCTCTGAGTGTGACATTGAACCATTTACTGAGCCTCCTCCTGCCTCAGCTTTGTTATCTCTAAAATGGGCAGAATAAGTATTATCCATCTTCTTGTGTCACCATAAGAATTACATGAGCTAATATAAATATTAATAATATTTGGCATCTAATTAGGAGTATCTAGTAGGGCTTCCTGGTGGTTCTGATGGTAAAAATTCTGCCTGCAGTACAGGAGACCCAGGGTTTGATCCCTGGATTGGGAAGGTCCCCTGGATAAGGGAATGGCAACCTGCTCCAGTATTCTTGCCTGGAGAATTCCATGGACAGAGGAGCATGGCCGGCTACTGTCCATGGGGTCGCAATGAGTCAGACATAACTGAACGACTAACACTTAAGTAGTACGCTTAAGTAGTAAACGGTTGCAATTATTTTCTTTCCAATAGATATTACAACCCCTGGTACTTTACTTAAAAAAGAAAAATTTAAAAGATAAACCAAAAACAGTGTCTCCAAAGGCATTGACTTAGATGCTCAGAATGTCAGACCAGAAATGATCCTGATAGCCATCTTGTCAGTGTTCACTGTTCAGTCACTAAGTCATGTCTGACACCATCTGCAACTTCACTATTCTATATGGGGGCCACTAGCCACAAGTGGTCACTGAGCATTAGAAATTTGGCTGGTCTGAATGAAATATAAATGCGAATACCCACCAGATTTTGAAGACTTAGTCCAGGGAAAAGAATATAAAATAAGTATTTTTATATTGACTACAACCTCAAATGATAATATCTTGGATATATTGAGCTAGACAAAATATATTATTAAACCTTATTTTACCTATTTGTTTTTGCTTATTTTAATGTGGCAACTAGAATATTTTAAATGTGTTTCACATTATATTTCTCTGGGACCATGCTAACCTCAAGTAAACATCCTCATTTCATAGAATAGAAGCATTCTGTTTTGTGACAGAAATCCCACAGTAAGTTCGTAACAGAATTTGGCTGGAATCAATATCTGGGTGTTGAGTCAACACACTTCCTACTACACTGTGACCTCACTCTACAGAGATCTTCTTCCAGAATCCAAATGGAGAAACGTTTTTGAAAACTGAGAAGGAAAAACCAGAAAAATAGACTAGGTTTACTGTGGGGTTTTTTGACTGGATATTCTTGGTTGCTTTTCTCTCCTATAACTCATTTTTTAATTTCTAATTCTCTACTCACATTGGGAGACAGGAAGAAAGAGTCATTCCCAATTATGCCACATTTTGAAAAGACACTGAATTTTCTATAAATGTCTTCCAAACTCTAGCTTCAATAAAAAGAGACTCTCTAACCTTTTTATTGTCAAAGTTGTAACCCTCTGCAGCACCAAACCGTGATGAGTCTATAAACAAATCATACAAAAAGGAGGCCCTTTGTTATTGTCTGTTGGGTTCAACACACCCTGAACCCTCCAGATAAGAAAGAAAGTTAAACATCTGTCAAAGCCCTGGGTTCACACAAAGACAGTAACTCCAAGGAAATATTTTAGGCTGGATGGCCTTGTCCACAGCCTGGCCATTTTCCTACGGAAGATGCTAGAGTCATCTGGACTTCCAAGAATACACACGTGATGGTGGAACAGAGGCCAAGGACCTGTAAATATCCGTCTTGACAGACTCTTTCAGGAACAGTAAGTGTTCAGGCCTGTTCTTCGCCTGGATTCCAAGTAAAGTGAAAGTTTGCTCAGTCATGCCTGATTCTTTGCAACTCCACAGACTGTAGCCAGCCAGGCTCCTCCATCCATGAAATTCTTCAGGCAAGAATATTGGAGTGGGTTGCCATTCCCTTCTCCAGGGGATCTTCCTGACCCAAGGATCGAACCCGAACCTACTGCATTGCAGGCAGATTCTTTACCATCTAAGCCACCAGGGAAGACCAATAAATAAATAAAAATAATTAATAAATAAAATGGCCATTCCATGGCATCATCCTGAATTATGTGGCCTGCACAGCCTGCCCAGTTTTCTCTAATCTTGTTTCCTAGAAAAGAAAAAATACACACACACACAAACAGAAAAACACAAGTCCCAGGACTTCCCTGGGGGTCTGGTGGTTAGGACAAGTCCCTATCTGATCCAACTCTGCACCAGCATAGCTGAATATGGTTGGACAGAAACCCTTTAAATGCACAAGTTCCAATATCAAATGTTTGGTAATGCATTTCTCCAGTTTCTCTCTTCCATTCACTTACTCTTACTCTCTTTTCTCCTTTTCTTCAGACTTCCTCCCCCAGCCTACCTCTCAGCTGAAGATCCACATCCCATTTCACTGGGAAACTGGATGCAACTCCGCCTCCCTGTTCTGCCCCACTGCTGGTGCACAGACGGATGGCCCTGAGCTGGAGCTCACCATCATCTTTCCTAACCTAGGAACTGCTCCAGGAATTATTTCCCTCTCTCTTCCCTTCCCCAGTATTTCTCTACCAGGTCATCTCCATCTCTGATTTCAAACATCTTTAGAAGATGTCTGTCTCTTCACCCCATATCCATCTCCAGGTACCATGTATTTCTCTGCTCCTCCTCAAACCAAGCTCCTCCACTCACTGTCAAAGCCTCATCCCTTAAGTCAAGTTTTTGATGTCACGTTTACGCCGTGTGGCTCAGCTGGTTAAGAATCTGCCTGCAGGGAGGGAGACCTAGGTTCAATCCCTGGTTGGGAAGATCCCCTGGAGAAGGGAAAGGCTAACCACTCCAGTATTATGGCCTGGAGAATCACATGGACTCTATAGTCCATGGGGTCCCTAAGAGTTGAACACAACTGAGCTCCTTTCACTTTGCTTTGGTCCATGGAGCTTATTCTTTCTAAGGTCTCCAGTGAAGTCCCTTGTGCTAAACTCAGTAGGCTAATCTCAAATCACCCTTTAATTATGTTTGATACAGTTTATCACTTTTCTTTCTCAAAAACACATCCTCCTGTGTCTTTCAGGATCATTTCTGCATCATTTCTGTTGTATCTTAATAAGAAAACTCTTCTCTGCTTGTTCCTTCTTATCTCAGTAAAGAAACTTCCTGCAATGCAGGAGACCAGACTTTGATCCCTGGGTCGGGAAGATCCCCTGGAGAAGGGAATGGCTACCCATTCTAGTATTTTGGCCTGGAGAATCCCATGGACAGAGGAGCCTGGCAGGCTACAGTTGATGGGGTCCCAAAGAGTTGGACACAACTGAGCGACTAACATTTTCTCATCTCAGCCCCTTAACTCTTGGAATCCCTGAGGGCTCAGCCAACCAAACTCTTATTTTCTTCTGTCTACACTCACTCCGGCTCCCCAGATGGTGTTAGTGGTAAAGAACCCACCTGTCAATGTAGGAGACATTACTGACGCAGGTTTGAAACCTAGGTCGGGAAGATCCCCTGGAGGAGGACACAGCAACCCACTCCAGTATTCTTGCCTGGAGAATCCCATGGACAGAGGAGCCTGGCGGGCTACAGTCCATGGGGTCACAAAGAGTCAGACACAACTAAAGTGACTTGGTATACATGCATGCTCACTTGAGGATCTCATTCACATTTGTGCCTTTTATCTACAAATATAAGCTAATAAGTTTATATCAAGCCTGAGTCTCTCCACAGGAAACCAGATCGTAAGTCTCATTATCCTCTAAGCATCTGCACCTGGAGGTCTAATTCATACCTAAAACCTTATGTGTTCTAAGCAGAGTCTCCAATTTCCCACACATAAAAAATGGATTCTCTAGAATTCTCCCCTTCATCAATAAAAAGATAACTCCATTCTCACAGTTGTGGAAACCAAAAAGCTTGGAATAATCCTTGTTTCTCTTTTGCATCCTGTGCAACCATCGACAAATCCTTCTGGCTTTAAATTATGAACACAACAAAGACCCCCCACCACCACTACTTTCTCCAAGACCCCACTAGCTTTCTGCTGGGCCAGTAGCCTCAAAACTGATCTTTTACTGCATTTACCCCTTAGGTGCTATTCTCAACCAGAAGTTGGGGTGATCCTCGTAAGGAGCAAATCAGATCATGACACCTTTCTTCCCAGAGTCCTGGAAGGCTCCAGATCTCAGTCAAAGTGAAAACCGAAGTCATCGCAGGGACTTTCGTGGCCCCTCACAATCTGGCTTCCTGTGACCTCTCCTGTCTCGCCCACTGTCTTCCTCTCCTGGCTTTGTTCTGCCCTGTGCATCCCGGCCTCCTGGCTCTTGTTGAAACTGACAAGCGTGCTCCAAACTCAAAGATTTTGCGCCCTCTATGTCCACAACCAGTACGTGGTTAGACACTCCTGCTTTTCTTATGCTCTCTGTCACTCTTAAACTATTTGTTTCTTCCCACTACACATTTCACTAATATTAATATTGGTGATGTTATCTATCCCTATCACTAATACGGCATGATATCAAATATAATAAATATAATGTTGCTTTTATAAACTTATTAGTAATTCCCAACTAGAATTTATTTTTTCTACTAAAGTTTAGTCATCAAGATGGATCCTAGTCCATTTTGTTTACAGCTGACTCCCCACTGCCAAATACCATGTCTACCACACAGAAAGCACTTTTAGTAAATGCTACACTTGTTTGATTAATTAGTCAATTCATGCCACATGGCCATCCGACTCACCCTTAAACCCTCTATGAACAGATATCCATTACCTCCTTAGATAATCTGTTCCATCCTCAGAAAATTATCTCATAAAATCATTGCATAAAATCCATCATATTTACTTCTGACAGTTGTGTATAAGTCCACCTAACACAGTCAAACAGAGTAAATATAATCCCTCTCATATTTGGTAACAGCTCTGGATAATACCTACATTAAGATTGCCTAAGGAATTCTGAAGAGAAAACACCTAAAAATAAGTAATTTGAGCAACATAACTCTGGGGATGTGACGTAGTTTCTCTTGCTCAGCGTCTCATTCTCTTCTTAATCAGTAACTTTTGTCCATAATGATCAGAAGGGCACATGCATGTCCTCAGAATATATTTTCAGTTAGTTCATAGTCATTCTCTTGGTTTACTGAAAGAGCCTCCTGGATATGGTCTGGAAAAATCTTCTCTGTCAATTAATATGCAATTGGGGTAACTCTGAAGGCAGTTTCTGAAAATGAAGCTTTTATAAAATATACCAGCAACAGTGAAAGAAGGGAAAAAAATAGTAACAAATAAGGCGAGGATGGGATGATTTGAGAGAATAGCATTGAAACATGTATATTATCGTATGTGAAACAGATCGCCAATTCAGGTTCAATGCATGAGACAGGGTGCTCAGGGCTGGTGCACTGGGATGACCCTGAGAGAAGGCATAGGGAGGGAGGTGGGAGGGTCAGGATGGGGAACACATGTACACCCGTGGCTGATTCTTGTGAATGTATGGCAAAAACCACCACAATATTGTAAAGTAATTACCCTCCAATTAAAATTAAAAAAAAAAATAAGTCAAACATAAAAAAAAAGAATCTTGATGCTTCCTTTATTAAACTGTGTTCTTATGGGCAAAAAAAGAAAAATGGTTTTCAAGATTCAGATCTCCATAACCATTTACAAAGCCATACAAAGTCTTAAGATGTGGCATGAGGTACCAACTAAAACTTGGATTCAAGAGCTAGCTCTCAATGCTTAAATTCTGACTGTGTCCTTCAGTGATCTTGTTAGATTTCAGAATTACTGTGGACCTTATTTAACTTATATTCAGAATATATCATGAGAAAGGTCAAGCTGGATGACTCACAAGCTGGAATCAAGATTGCCAGGAGAAATATCAACAACCTCAGATATGCAGACAACAACACCCTTATGCAGAAAGTGAAGAGGAGCTAAAGAGCCTCTTGATGAGGGTGAAAGAGGAGAGTGAAAAAGCTGGCTTAAAACTCAACATTCAAAAAACAAAGATCATGGCATCTGGTCCCATCACTTTGTGGCAAATAGATGGGAAAACAATGGAAACAGTGACAGACTTTATTTTCTTGGGCTCCAAAATCACTACAGACAGTGACTGCAGCCACAAAATTAAAAGGCCCTTGCTCCTTGGAAGGAAAGCTATAACAAACTTAGACAGTGTATTAAAAAGCAGACACATCAATTTACCGAAGAAGGTCCATATAGTCAAAGTGATAGTTTTCCCAGTAGTCCTGTATGGATGTTAGAGTTGGGCCATAAAGAATGCT